>NW_024070213.1:102065774-102757659 GCF_014754425.2 Oryx dammah | reverse complement strand
TGTATATTATTATGTTTTGGCCATTAGTTTTTGATTGGTTATTTGTTTTTTGGTTTCTAAAGACATGAGAAAAACATCAATTTTGTTTAAAAAGATCAAATAGGGTTAGATTTTATAATTGTGATATAATAAAAAGGTTACTAGGCAAAGTATATAAGATTTTTGAATAAATTATTAAAAATATAGGTTTCAGTATCCTCATTGTAAGATCAGATTTGGTGTTATATGAGCTCCAAAGATTTCTTTCAGTGTAGAATCAGTTCATGAAGTAATTTATTACACATCACATTTTAGAATAATTATTAGGTGTTCTGAGATGGTATCTTTAGTTAATGCAAATGAATATTAGCCATTTCAATCATTGATTGTATTGGGAAAGCCTTTTTGAAGCTCTAAAATCTATTTACTCTCTATTTTAGTCTTTTCACACACTTGCCAGAGTAAGAGAAATGAGAGCCTATCAGCAGACACTAAAATTCCTTAGCATTTGACACTTCAAATATCTGCTGGCAACATCCCCAAGATGATGTCAGCTTCTTATACAGAGCAGAACATTTATGCTCCCCCAGAGCATCTCACTTTCAGAGTTGGTGCACTTTCAAACATCAAGTACATTAATGATTTTTCTCCAAATGATGACTGAAATCTTTAGAAGTTTTTCTCCAATCTCAGCAAAGAATGAGATATTATGATATGAAAAACAAACTGAAGGAAATGTAAAATACATATTGAATGTCTGAGAAAACATTTATGAAATGAACAGATGCCTTTAAAAAAATCCTAGATATAGTTATGGTAAATCATATAAACTCAAAAAAAAAAAAAAACTAAACTCAATTATGATATTTTAAAATAAAGCAGTCTCTCTAAGTAAAATTATGTCTTTTGAAGAGCTAATGAATAATGTGACTGTTCATGCTATTTCTTGAGATTACCTTTCAGAGACTGTATTGTGATTAATATTGCAAGATTATTTAGCATCCGTAGGTAAATAAGTTGTTGCTTATAAGTCAATTTTGTACGTTACTAATTGTTTCGCTACCAACTTGCCTTGTTTTTTATTTAAAAAGACACATTTTTGTTCTCTAAGTCTGACATCTTCCTTTGCAACTTGTTTTTGTTGTTTGGTCGCTAAGTTGTGTCTGTCTCTTTTGTGACCCTATGGACTGTAGCCTGCCAGGGTAATCTGTCCATGGAATTTCCTAGGCAAGAATACTAGAGTGGGTTGCCATTTCCTTCTTCAAGGGATCTTCTCAACCCAGGGATAGAACCTGTGTCTCCTACATTGGCAGACAGATTCTTTACCATTGACCCACCAGGGAAGCACCTGCAACTATAATACACTATTCTAATAATCAGTCATTAAATAGATTGAAAACTTTTAGAGATTCAATAAGCAGTCATTAAATAGATTGAAAACTTTTAGAGATTCTTACTTGTGGTAAGGTAAATATTTCAACATTTAATAACATTGATAACAATAATGGTTGGCTTATTTTGCTGATTATAATATCTGAGAATAAAACATATACTCATAAACAAGACTTTGGGAATTATGGGAATAAAAGAAGCTGAGAAAGAAAGTCACTCATAATTCCATTGTCTACAACCATCTTTCCTTTCTGAATATTTCTATTTGGTTTTCATGGTGTTAGAATAATGTATCTATAAAATGATGTGTTCTGTATTTTTCTGTTAGCCATGTATCATAAGCATTTCACCATTAAAATTCTAAAACCCCATTTTAATAAAATAGCATGTATTCCGTGTGCTAGGGCACCTTTATGAGGTAATTAGGTGACTTCTAGGTTTGTTTTTGTTTAAATTCTCTCTTCACCATAATGTGTGATATATTCCTAAGATGATAAAGATATTTAAGTATCTCATGGAGAAAGTAGTCTAGAGGAAGGCAGTTTAGTGACTAAGTGACATCAAGCTTCCATGTCATTTTCTTAGAAATTCTCTTAATCTTTCCCTGAGGATTGCCGAGTGTCTGCAAAATCTCCAGGCTTCATGTCCTTATACAACTCTATTCAAACACAGAAAGCATAAGAGCTAATCAGAGTGAGAAAATACTTCTTAATATACCTTTTTTCCCTTGGTCATGGAGGAAATACTCTTAAGAGAACTGTAGTAACATTTTCATGATTAATTGGCCAGAAATGAATCACATGAGAACAGTCAATTGCAGAAGAGAGATCAAAATGAAGCATAAAGGATGAGAATTGAACTAGAGTTAATTGTGCGCCATCCCCATTGTCTGGCACAATGATGTTCCCCCCCTCCAAAAAAATCACTTTTCGCATGGCAAAGCAGGGGTAGGCATCCACTACTGATTGGGTAAATAACTAGATTAAGAAAGTCCCTGAATACCATGTCTGTTTTCCTGAAAGACACTAGCAATTAATGTATACACTAGCAGTATATAAGCTTGTATAGTTTCAGCTTAAAGGTATAGCTATTTTGACAGAAAATTTTAGTTTTTTATTGTGATGGTGTAATACTTTAATGTCCAAATATCTTTTTTTCTACAACTTTAAAAAGTATTTTTCATTCTAAACTTTTAAAATTATTTTTTTGATGTCTTTATATATCTCATACAAATTTGAGGTCGCTATACTTTCAGTTCATTTCAATTCAGTTCAATCAGTCAGTCATGTCCGACTCTTTGCGACCCCATGAATCGCAGCACGCCAGGCCTCCCTGTCCATCACTGTCTCCCGGAGTTCACTCAGATTCACGTCCATCGAGTCAGTGATGCCATCCAGCCATCTCATCCTCTGTTGTCCCCTTCTCCTCCTGCCCCCAATCCCTCCCAGCATCAGAGTCTTTTCCAGTGAGTCAACTCTTCGCATGAGGTGGCCAAAGTACTGGAGTTTCAGCTTTAGCATCATTCCTTCCAAAGAAATCCCAGGACTAATCTCCTTTAGAATGGACTGGTTTGATCTCCTTGCAGTCCAAGGGACTCTCAAGAGTCTTCTCCAACACCACAGTTCAAAAGCATCAATTCTTCGGTGCTCAGCCTTCTTCACAGTCCAGCTCTCACATCCAAACATGACCACAGGAAAAACCATAGCCTTGACTAGACGGATCTTAGTCGGCAAAGTAATGTCTCTGCTTTTGAATATGCTATCTAGGTTAGTCATAACTTTTCTTCCAAGGAGTAAGCGTCTTTTAATTTCATGGCTGCAGTCACCATCTGCAGTGATTTTGGAGCCCCCCAAAATAAAGTCTGCCACTGTTTCCACTGTTTCCCCATCTATTTCCCATGAAGTGATAGGACCAGATGCCATGATCTTCATTTTCTGAATGTTGGGCTTTAAGCCAACTTTTTCACTCTCCTCTTTCACTTTCATCAAGAGGCTTTTTTAGAGTAGTACCAATTACACAGTGACACATTCAGAAAATGTATTTTTCTAAGTTACTAGCTGAAACTTGAGGCCCTAAGGAAACTCCTATTAGTAATAGTCCTTTTGTTATTATTTGCAGTTTCTAATATCTTGACTGTTAGGAATCAATATGGCTGATTTTTTAAAATTTTGCCTATTAGTTTTTATAATTTTCTGAACTCTGGATATTTTTCCGAATTTTGTTTAAAATTTACCCATGTGTACTTGAACATATTCCATTGTTTAAAATTATCTGGTTTAGTACTGTTTATATAAAGAAGATGCTGCTTAAACATTTTTCTATCAATAATCAAGAGGGAAAAAACTAAGGAAAGCCCATATTGTCCAGTTTCTCATACAGGACTAGGGAATTAAATGATGATAATAATAATAATAAGGCCAATAATGATTAGCCCATCAGACTGCATGAACTAACAGACATCCTTCTGGAGCTACTATCATTTAAAAAGAGATAATTCACTAAAAGATGCAAAGAACAGAAACTCTTATGGAATATGAAGTTGAATTGTTTGACAGTAATGAAACAATTTCTGGCATGATAGGAGAAACTCCCTCTCTTCAATGACTGGAGAAAACTTCCTCTCTTCAATGACCGTAGAGCACAGAAGGTAGAAGTAACAGGCCAACCAGGACTAAAATGTTGTTGTGAAGTGAAAGAGTACAGTTAAAAAAATAATTCACAAAAATTTTGGTTATATAGATATATATTAAATATCATCTGAAACTTTTTCTGATCAAGGGACTGGGGCCCACGTCTCTGCTTGAGTCTTTGCCTTTTTTTTTTTTTTTTTCCCCTAATCTAATGATACTCGATGATAAAAAGACTTTCTATTCCTTTGATTAATTTCTAGTTAATTATTGTTAAATTGATCTTGTAAATCTACATTTCTTAAGAAAAAGTTTATTTCTCACATAATAAGAGTACTTCTTTAAAAATACATATAATCTGTTTGTATAACCCAGAGCCTCTTTTCATAAGATAGATACAAACCAATTGATTTCACCTTAATCAGAACAGTCATAGGCATAAACTAAATAGTGAATAAGATTAGGGAACAGGCTTCCCAGGTGGCGCTAGTGGTAAAGAATCTAGCTGCCAATGCAGGAGACTCGAGAGATGCAGGTTTGATCCCTAAGTGGGGAAGATACCTTGGAGTAGGAAATGGCAACCTATTCCAGGACTCTTGCCGGGGAAATTCCATGGACAGAGGAGCCTGGTGGGCCATAGTTCATGGGGTCACAAAGAGTCAGACATGACAGCACAAGTATGTATACAAACCATATGAGATTCTGATTTAGGTGAACCACTGATGATATTTTCAATTAATTACAGCAATGATAATTATATTATGCTGCTGCTGATGGTGGTGTGTGTTTTCATGCTTACTATGGGCTCTGCTCTTTGAGCTACATTTTCTGTCATTCCCTCTTAGTAAATGAGAAAATAGGTTGTGGAAGCTTAAGTAAGTTGCTAAGACATCTAACTAGTAAGTAAAGGGGACTGTATTCAAACACATAACTGACTTTATAATCTACAGGTTTAAACCTGGAGTAAGAGAGAAAACATCATCAAGTCTAAAATGACCAAATATGAAAGCAATAGATGGAAAAGGAACAAGATAAAATATAGAAAATTTTAAAGTATAGTAGTCTCTACTAATGGAGAATATTTCCCCACTTTTAAATGAATTAAAAATGCCAGATTTTAAAACAAAACTAAACCAATTATAGTAACCATTACCTTTATGAATGTTCAAGACAATGTGTAACTTACAAATGTATATAATTGCAACAATAAATGTATTCAAAATAACTAATATTGTTATTCAAATAATATTGAAACATTCTAATACTTTTATATTATATCCAACAATATTAATAATATCAATTTTAAAACCATTATGTCTATGAATAACTGTATCCCCAATTTTCACCAGAGAACCAGATTTAATCATATGTATACAGATAGAGACAGAAAAGTAATAAGATAATAAGAGATTCTTATAAAGAATAAATTCCCTCTACCAGTCCATGGAGTTGCAAAGAGTCAGACATGAATGAGCAATTGAACAACAACCAGTACCTCTCAGTAATCACTGGGTTCATTATCAGCACTGGATTGTGAGTAGTTAATATGATTTATGCTTTGGAAACAGCCTTTTTGTTGTTGTTGTTCAATCTCCAAGTCATATCCAACTCCTTGTGACCTCATGGACTATAGCACACCAGGCTCCTCTGTGTTCATTAGCTCCCAGAGTTTGCTCAAACTCATGTCCATTGAGTTGGCGATGCCATCCAACCATCTAATCTTCTACCTACCCCTTCTCCTTTCACCTTCAATCTTTCCCAGCATCAGTATATTTTCCAATGAGTTGACTCTTTGCATCAGGTGGCCAAAGTACTGGAGCTTCAGCTTCAACAACAGACATTCCAGTAATATTCAGGGTTGATTTCCTTTAGGATTGACAGGTTTGCTCGCTTTGCAGTCCAAGGGACTCTCAAGAGTCTTCTCCAGAAACGGCCATAAGAAATCCAAATTTTGATTCTTTAATTTATTAGCTATGAGGCTCTATCAGTAACAACAAATCTTGGTGCCTCCATGCTCATTTCATTAAGATTTCAATGTATGAAAAATTTGGCTTCTGCTCAAAAAGAAGTAAATGTGGCCTGTGATACAAAATGAAATCATGAGCTGAAAACCATGTGCTTAGCTCCTAGATTAGTTTGGAATACAGAGAGAAACTTGAGCTCTGTAACAGACGTACACCTATTCACTTTGGAACACAAATATAATATGCTACATTAATTTTTCTCATCTCATTAATATAAATATGTGAAACAAAATAATGTCTGAAGGTTAATCCCCCCTTTTCCAAACTTTTTTCCAGTTTTCACTAATTGTCTGTGCTGACAAAGTTGATTTCACATGTGCAGAAGCTGGGATTTAAATTTTTCAATTGAAAGAGGTCAAAACCATAATAACAAGTGAAATTATGTCACAAACTGAATTATTCAATATAGAAACATAATGTAGTTTACAGTGGTCACTTTAGGTAATTCTTCAAAAGGATCCAGAAAGTATCAATTTGATCTAAATCCCAATTCCAATTCCTTATGCTTTGTGCCATGTCCTCTGTTTCTGCAAATTTCGTCAGCATCTGCTTATGACCTTGTCTACACTGTCAGTCTTTTTACTCCTGACTGCATTTGCTGTCTCTTTTCTGCTCAACATATGCTCTAGATAATTTCTTTAATTATTAAGTCCAGTTTGTTCATTGACTTTCACAAGAACACCCTTCATCAAACATTTCTTAGTAAGTTTACGAAGAATTTTGCACTCAGAGATAGTCACAGCAGCAATCGTGACCTGCTCTCTTTTCATTCTGCCTCTATTTCCATCCCCTACCTGTTCAGACAGAGAGAAACACACATGTGCATGCGCACACACACACACGCACACATAAATGCATTCATCATGTCATGTTATCCCACAGAGAGAAATGATTTCATTTGGGAATCTCAGGGTGTACTATATATAATGTGTCCAGGAATTCTTTCTTATAATTCCAGTGTGATTCTTTAAGGGCACATTGGCTTATATATAATGCTATTCAGTTTGTTGTGGAAATACTGTTCAGAACTCATGAAATTGCAGTATTTTTCTCTGGGCTTGAATCCAGTATGCTCTTATGTAGAGAACCGTCCACATAGAAGATGCTACCAGTGTTTATAGGCTGGATTGTGCTTCTGTTGGCAGTTGTTTTCATTTCTTACATGATGCTTGTATAAAGAAATAGAAGTTGTCAGTCATTAAAATGGAAGGCATTCAGCTTTGTGCCTGTCTGAGAACAAAATTGGATTTCTCTGTCTGGGTCATGCTTATTCCTTTTTATTCCACAAAGCAAATTGCTTTTCCAAGACATCAGTATTAACGGAAAAAGCCTCTGCTAAGACAGGTAGTACTAAGAGTGTATTAGTGGTAATACTTTGTATTCTCTACTGAATATCATACCAGTGGAGAATAGATTTATGAAATACAAAACTCGTTTTCACAGTTCTGTGCAATTTTATGTATGTTTTGTGCCCATCTCAGCTTACCAATAAGCAATGCTGTGGTTGGACTGGCCCTTGTGGTTCTTAATGTGATTATAAGATGCCCTTCAGCAATACAATTATTACATTTAAAAAAAGGTTTATTACTTACAGAATCTAAAAATTACACAGCACATCTCATGCAGTAGGTAGATAGGTTTCAGAGAGAGAAAGAAAGAGGGAGGGAGGGAAAGAGAAAGGGCATGGAGGCCTCAGGTTCTTCTTTTGTTGGAGTCAAGGGTGGGGGCCTAAAGTTTCATGGGCTCACTCTTTATTGATAAATTAAAAGCATAAGAGCAAGAGTTTAAAGTGTAAGAAGAGGAAAAAAAAAGAAAAGTAGTTCAAATGGTCAGTTATCAAACCCAACCAAGATCCCTAAAACAAAGGAGCCTTGGTTGGGTGAGATAGCCTGGTTCTTAACCTCATCCTGTGGCTGCCTATATATTTATTTGAGAGAGTAGTTTTTTAAATGGTTGCCTTTTTGAAGTGAATGCCTCAGCAATCAAAGTTTAAGTCAAGAATTTGCATTATAGAAAGAAAAAAACAAAACAAAACCTCAATTGTCAGAATTTACAATATAATCTAGCCTGTGATGCTGAGGCAACAGAGTCAAGGAGATTAATGGCCTGGGAATCTGATATACTCAAAGTTAAGTGTGAAAGTGAAAGTGACATCATTCAGTCGTGCCTGACTCTTTGGGACCCCATAGACCACAGCCTACCAGACTCCTCATTTGGGATCCCATCAGTCCATGGGATTTTCCAGGCAAGAAAACTGGAGTAGGTTGCGATTTCCTTCTTCAGGAGATCTTCCCAACCCAGGGAATGAACCCGGGTCTCAGAGGCTTTACCATCTGAGCCACCAGGGAAGTATATCCCAGAAATTTCACATCTAAATAGAATTATAATAGCAATTCTAATATTTACATAGCAATGGTTTGACATCTTATCCACAGCTATTGTTTCAAACTAGGGAAAATAGGTGAGTGATCTTGAGGGAACCTGGGAATCTGTTCAAATATTTGGGTAAAGTGAAGGAATGTTTTAATGTCTTGAGTCATCTGGTATAAGTAGGTTTTGAACTTGTCCTAAATTGGTAGATTGCCTCATATTTTTTAAAGCCAGAAACAGAATAGTTCAGTCCAGCTTAAGGGTTTTGTCTCATTTCAGGAGACATTGAAACTGGTGGAGTTCGCTAGTTAGACCTATTTGGCAGTTCTTTGCAGTTACCTGCATCTGGTATTCCATATGAAGCACTTTAAAGGGAACAAAAGGAAAAAAAAAGTTAATCATTAGGTCAGATTATTATCCTAGTTTCTGAGTTCTGAAGGCATCAAGTCAAGAAGATTTCTAGATGCTGGGCTTGAGGCATCTTCAGATGGAGTGAGGGAAAGCCATGACAATCACAGATTTTACTGGCTTTCAATTTAAATGTCTCTGGCAGTGGTCCACACAGCAACAGGCATGAAGATCATCTATGTATGAGTAGTTGCCATAATTTCTTTGAAGTTTAATGAAGTTTTTCTACTTTAGCCTATGTGGTTTTGTGAGAAGGGCAGTTTTAGTTCTCAGTGATTTCAAGCCTGAAGGGTAGGAAAAAATGTGAAACAGTTTGGAGAGCTGTAGCCAATATCTGGCTACATAGAGAGAATGAGAAGAATTCAGCCTCCAAACCATTAACAGACATAAAACCCTCAAGGCAATTAATAGGTCTACAGTCTGATATCCACAAGAGAGTACTGTACTTTTCCACTGAAATTTTTTCTCTCCCTAATTCACCTCATTTCTAGCAGAGATAATCAAAGCAAGGTAAATTTGTTTGCAAAAATAAATCCAATCTCAATAAACTTGGCCTTATTATATAAGAGCTTCTAGTTTTTTCCCCCTCAGGGGAAAGTTAAGGGGGTTCATGATCTGTGATATCTTGAAGGAAATGAGCATAGAGCCTGGATGGATCTTTAAGAAAGTTATGAATTTTAGGGTTTTTAGAGATACCAGTCATTTGACACATATGGCAACCTTGAGTAACAATTCAGAGCCCATTCCAAACAAACTAAAAAATCTTCAGTAATCAATTAATCCCTCTCTCTCCTTCCTAGGGCTTCCCTGGTGGCTCAGATGGTAAAGAATCCAACTGCGGTGGAGGTAGACCTGGGTTTCATCCCTAGGTTGGGAAGATCCTCCGGAGAAGGGAGTGGCTACCTACTCCAGAATTCTTGCCTGAAGAATCCCCATGGCCAGAGGAGCCTGACGGGCTACAGTCCATGGGGTCACAAACAATCAGGCATGACTGAACAATTAAGCACATCTCCTTCCTAGGAGCTGCATAAAATATTTAAGGAATATTTGACTTTTGGTTAGGTATAATTTTTTTCATCTCAGTATCTACTTCTTGTTTTTAGGCTATTAACATCATCTTATGTAATGTTACTGGAAAAGTTTGCACAAGGTTTTTGGGGAAAGTACTTAGGCCTCCATGGGGTTCTGCATTTATCAAGGGACTAGTATACCTTCTCAGGGTTCTTAGGACACATTGACCCCAGATGTTCAGGATATTTATGATGGTGGTGGTTTACTCACTAAATTATGTCCAACTCTTGCAACCCCATGGACTGTAGCTGGCCAGCTCCAGGCATGAATACTGAAGTGGGTTGCCATTTCCTTCTCCAGGGATATTCCTGACCCATGGATCGAAACCATGTCTCCAACATTGCAGGCAGATCCTTTACTCACTGAGCCACCAGGGACATCTAGGGTATTTCTAATTGTCCATTAATCTTTAGTAACATCACACCACGTATTTGACTCCTAGTATCCCATCAGGTCAGGGGACAAAGAGCTAATGAGTGAAATAGTGATGCGAGACCACAGACCTCTTCCCTCTTGTGGTGCTGTTGATTTCTGGTTGCAAGGCTATTTCCCTCTTGTGGGTTAGGACACAGAGTCCGGGCATAACCTTCTGACTCAGTACTCACAGGCAGAGTTCTTGCACCCTCCTCACCTACAGGAATCCTTTCCTTATTCCTTTAGCCCAGAACTTCTTGGGTGGTAACGCTGTCCTGGCAATTCAACCTACCTTCTTTAGCTCTCCTTGGTCTTGAGGCATGGAGGATCTTTATTCACATTAATAATCAGTTAAGGCCTTTCTAATTAGTGAGGTCATTGTCTCATTGATCACACTACTTTGAGAAGATCTTTGGATTATTATGGCAGCTGTGACATTTTTGATTAGATGTTGCTGGTGATACACTACAGAAACAGTTCGTACAAACACAGCATGCTCACAGAACAGACCCCCATCAAGCAGTGCTCCTTTCTCAGATGGTGTTAGCCACATCAGTTAGGTCACTAATAACCAAGTTTCAGATAAAAAGGTCATTCCCCTTGGATAATTACAAGGGCAGTCATGCAATCTTACCAACTGTAAAAATTATTTTGTGCTAGTCTCTGCCTACTAATAAGCAGTGTTGTCACTGGTGCTAGTTCTTATCAGTGCAGGCTGCCCTTCAGCTCTAACCTTCAGGAAACTTTGAAAAAATAAAGGTATATCATTTACAGGACCTAAAATTACACAGCACACCTAGGGTCACACAGTGAGTCTCAGAAAGAGAGAGCATATGCAGGCCTGAGGTTCTCCTTTTTTGGAGTGGAGGTTGAGGGCTAAGGTTTTGCAGGCTTATTCTTATTGGTGAACTGGAAATGTTAAGAGTGAGAATTTAGAGCACAGGAAAAGAAAAAGCAAGTGGCCCGGACAGTCAGTTATAAAAACCAATCGAGATTTCTAAAACAAAGGAGCTTCAGTCAGGTAGAAACACCTCAGCTCTTTATCTAGGTCTGTGGCTGGCAATCTGTTTATTTGAGATAGCAGTCTTTGAAGAGGATGCCTCTATGAAGTATATGCCCAGGCAGGCAATCAAAGCTGGAGGCAGACACGTGCATTACAAAAAAGGGAAAAAATATGATCAGGGTTTATACTGTAATGTGTTAAGGTGTTTTACTATTTTTTTTTTTCTTTTTCATTCCCATTCCCTTCTCATCTTGCTTGTGTCTAACATCATGTTTTTCTCATTTATTGACAGTACAATATTTCATCTTGGAAGCAATAGACAGCTTTAGCAAATAGCTACACTTGTGATGAAGAAACAAGATAAAATTTTTAACATCAAAAATAAATTACAGTTTTATAGCCTTTATTGAGGAATTTGAGATACTGCTTTAAGCATGCTAAATTCTTGTGTATCATTTTTTTGTAAAATCAATTGCCTAGAACATCAATATTTTCCTATGGGTTTACCATATATTTTGCTATAACATTTATTCAAAACAAGGGAACTTTATAATGCAGTATAACCAATTTAAACAGATACAAAGTCAAATTTGACTTTAAAAGTTGGGGTACATTTCATGTAACTTGACGTATTCATTATTCATATTCACTAGCACTACAGTAAGTTCAAAGATTTAATGGAAATGTAGTGATCAAGTGGAAAGTGAAGCATTTGTATTTTTTCAATGATTTTAATTTATTTTTAATACTATTTAGAGATAAAATGATTTTTCATTTAGATGAATGAGAATCAATGTTTACCATGGTATTAATTAATACTACCATTTAAACAAGTCAAAAATATTAATACTGTAAAGATATGTCTCAATAAAAAATAATTCATGCTTCACCTATTCCAATGATAGTCTGATTAAAGACAATTGTATAAAAAGCAAAAATTTCATATCTAATTTGAGTTTTAAGTTTTGCAAACTTTGAACTTTATTTAAATATTATTTAGAGATTAAAAAATCACATGCCCATTTTTTAATGAAGGGAAATAAAATTCCATTTATAAATATAAATGCTTAAAAGAAAGTTTACAGTAATTTTCAAATTAGTATTGATATACTGAAACTTAGTAATTTTTCTCAAAATTTTCTTTGTAATATCACTTGAAAATTTTAATAATATATTGAATATATTGATATAAAATGAATACCTGAACCAGAGTTATTATGGATTCATCTTTTCACCCTAACCCAAATTGAAAAAAAAAAAAAAAGGGAAATTTATGGATAACATCAAGTGTTTTCAAAAAACATATTTGAAAGTTCACCATAACCATTAAAGACTTGTCAAAATGATTATGAATGATTTGTTTGAAAATTGAAAGAAAAACTCTATGACAACAAGGCATTTCCAATTTTTATTGCAATATTTATATATATATTTCCTTTTTGTTTATTTCATCATAGCCTCTTTATTTTTATGATACTATGTTTGAATTAATTCATATGTTCAATTCTTTCTTGACTCTCTGCAACATCCCATTCCAGCACTTGCCTCTTTGTAATTTTAGTGTAAAAAATTTTACTATAATATTCTAAGCATGGTTATCTCCATTATATCAAATGTCTGGACTAAACCTGGAAAATTCAACTGACATCTATCATCTGCCTCTATCATCCTTCTAAATTTCTTCATGTCCCTTCATAATCCCTCTCTCCTTCCCTTCCTTTCCCAGCACTCACCCCAGTCCCCACATAACTACCAATCTGTGTTCTATTACTATAGATTGGGTTCTAGAATTTTATAAATGGCATAATACACTATGTATTTCTTTTCATCTGGCTTTTTTCACCAGTATAATTATCATATTTATCAATGTTTTCATGTGCATCTCAACTCTTGTACATATCAACACTTTTTATTGCTGAGTAGAATTCCATCATGTGGACAAACCACAATTTCTTTGTTCATCCACCTGTTGGTTGACATCTGGATTATTTAGAGTTTGGGGCTATTGCAAATAAAATTGCTATAAACAGTCAGAGAGTAAGTCTTTTGATGGACACATACTTTTTTCTTGAGTAAAGAATGGAATGCAATGAAAAGAATAAAATATTTGGGAATATATCTACCTAAAGAAAATAAAGACCTATATATAGAAAACTATAAAACACTGATGAAAGAAATCAAAGAGGACACTAATAGATGGAGAAATATACCATGTTCATATATTGGAAGAATCAGTATAGCAAAAATGAGTATACTACCCAAGGCAATCTACTGATTCAATGCAATCCCTATCAAGCTACCAATGGTATTTTTCACAGAGCTAGAACAAATAATTTCACAATTTGTATGGAAATACAAAAAACCTCGAATAGCCAAAGCAATCTTGAGAAAGAAGAATGGAACTGCAGGAATCAACCTGCCTGACTTCAGACTCTACTACAAAGCCACAGTCATCAAGACAGTATGGTACTGGCACAAAGACAGAAATATAGATCAATGGAACAAAATAGAAAGCCCAGAGATAAATCCACACACCTATGGACACCTTATCTTTAACAAAGGAGGCAAGAATATACAATGGATTAAAGACAATCTCTTTAACAAGTGGTGCTGGGAAAACTGGTCAATCACTTGCAAAAGAATGAAACTAGAACACTTTCTAAAACCACACACAAAAATAAACTCAAAATGGATTAAAGATCTAAATGTAAGACCAGAAACTATAAAACTCCTAGAGGAGAACATAGGCAAAACACTCTCCGACATAAATCACAGCAGGATCCTCTATGATCCATCTCCCAGAATACTGGAAATAAAAGCAAAAATAAACAAATGGTATCTAATTAAAATTAAAAGCTTCTGCACAACAAAGGAAACTATAAGCAAGGTGAAAAGACAGCCTTCAGAATGAGAGAAAATAATAGCAAATAAAGCAACTGACAAACAACTAATCTCAAAAATATACAAGCAACTCCTGCAGCTCAATTCCAGAAAAATAAATGACCCAATCAAAAAATGGGCCAAAGAACTAAATAGACATTTCTCCAAAGAAGACATACGGATGGCTAACAAACACATGAAAAGATGCTCAACATCACTCATTATCAGAGAAATGCAAATCAAAACCACAATGAGGTACCATTTCACACCAGTCAGAATGGCTGTGATCCTAAAGTCCACAAGCAATAAATGCTGGAGAGGGTGTGGAGAAAAGATAACCCTCTTACACTGTTGGTGGGAATGCAAACTAGTACAGCCACTATGGAGAACAGTGTGGAGATTCCTTAAAAAACTACAAATAGAAAATAGAACTGCCTTATGACCCAGCAATCCCACTGCTGGGCATACACACTGAGGAAACCAGAATTGAAAGAGACACATGTACCCCAATATTCACCGCAGCACTGTTTATAATAGCCAGGACATGGAAGCAACCTAGATGTCCATCAGCAGATGAATGGATAAGAAAGCTGTGGTACATATACACTATGGAGTATTACTCAGCCGTTAAAAAGAATACATTTGAATCCGTTCTAATGAGGTGGATGAAACTGGAGCCGATTATACAGAGTGAAGTAAGCCAGAAAGAAAAACTCCAATACAGTATACTAACACATGTATGGAATTTAGAAAGATGGTAATGATAACCCTATATGCGAGACAGCAAAAGAGACACAGATGTAAAGAACAGACTTTTGGACTCTGTGAGAAAGGCAGAGGGTGGGATGATTTGGGAGAATGGCATTGAAACATGTATACTATCATGTAAGAAACTAATCACTAGTCTATGTTCAATACAGGATACAGGATGCTTGGGGCTGGTGCACTGGGATGACCCAGAGAGATGGTATGGGGAGGGTGGTGGGAGGGGGGTTCAGGGTTGGGAACTCATGTACACCTGTGGTGGATTCATGTCAATGTTTGGCAAAACCAAAACAGTACTGTAAAGTAAAAAATTAAAATTTAAATAAAAAATAAACAAATTTAAAAATTAAAAAAAAGAAAAAGAAACACACACACACAAAAAAAAAAAAGAACATGAAATAACTAGGGGGAAAAAAAAGAGTGGAATGACTGGACACATGATGATTTAATAAAAACTTTTTTTAGAAATTTCCACAGTGATTTATAAAATTATTCTGCAGTTTACATTCCCAAGGTCAGTGTATGAGAATTCCAGTTGTTCTATATCTTTGCAAAGTAAGTGAGGTCAGTATTTTTAAACTGTAGCCTAGAAGATGTGTAATAATATCTCCTAAATTTAGCCTTCATTTTCACTGTTTGCTAATATTTAGTGTTAAAATCAAGGAAGATTTTTCTATGCTTACTTGCAATCTGCATATTTTCTTTGATAAAATGTATGTAACAATCTTCCAGGCATTTTTATTTTTCTCATTAAGTTTTGAAAAATATATCTATATTGTGTATATGTTATTTAAAAGATATTATTGATTAATATTTTGTTCATTCTTCTTGCCTGACTCTAGCACACTTACAACACATTGAATATAAGTGGTGAAACTGGACATCCTTGTATTTTTCCTGCGCTTAGTGGGGAGCATTTAATTTTTCACTCTTAAGTATAATTTTAGCCATAGGTTTTTTTGAGGAAGTATGTATGAGGTAGAGAGAGTTACCCTATTTTTCCTCTTTCCTTAGAGTTTTTATTCTGAATGTATGTTAGATGCTTCCATTTGCTATTTCTGAATCTAATGGGATTCTTACATTGTTTTTATCTTTTAGTTTGTTGATACAGTAGATCACATGACTAATTTTTGAATGTTAAACTAATCTTACATTGCTGGCTAAACTCTACTGAATCATACTGCAATATTCTATATTGTTGGATTTGTTGTTTAGACTTTTTATATATTCAGGAAGAACATTCACTTGTAGTTTTCCTTTCTTATAATGTATTGCTTCATTTTCTATATTCTTAAAGAGGTTTTCTTTTATGTGCTATGAATTATTTTCAGAATAGTTTATTAAGTTTCATAGTCTATAATTTTAAATATGTTTATTTCTCTTCACAGAGAAAGAGTCTATTGTATTGTGACATATATTTAAGACCTTTGCTGTTAGATACATACAGTGTAGGATTGTTATGCCCTCTCAATGAGCTGTACTCTTTATCATCATGAAATGATATTTTTAAATTTTCTGGTGCTATTCTTTATTCTGAAATAAACTTTTATAATATAAATAGCCACTCCATATTTCTTTTTATTAATGTTATCATGAGCTATAGTTTTCTATCCTTTTACTTTTAACACATTTGTGACTTTCTAGTTGAAGTTACTTTCTGATAAGCAGCACATATTTGAGTCTTCATGTTTTTTCTTCAATCTGAAAAATAGACCATTTACAATAAGTGTATTTCTTTTTATGGTTAAATAAATCATCTTGCTACTTGCTTTTTATTGGATCCATGTGATCTTTATTTCTTTTTGTCTTTTTAAAATTATTTTAGAACTATTTCATTTTATCTCCTTTGAAGTCTTTTTAAGCATGCTGCTAAGTTGCTTCAGTCGTGTCCAACTCTGTGCGACCCCATAGACGACAGCCCACCATGCTCCCCCGTCCCTGGGATTCTCCAGGCACGAATACTGGAGTGGGTTGCCATTTTCTTCTCCAGTGCATGAAAGTGAAAAGTGAAAGTGAAGTCGCTCAGTCGTGTCCGACTCTTAGCGACCCCATGGACTGCAGCCTATCAGGCTCCTCCATCCATGGGATTTTCCAGGCAAGAGTACTGGAGTGGGGTGCCATTGCCTTTAAGCATAACCACTCATTTTGATATGTTATTTTTTTTAAGGTTATAGTATTCAGTTTTAACTTATCACAGTCTATCATATATGTAGTATTGTTGTTGTTGTTTTTGTTTCATTGCTAAGCTAAGTCTGACTCTTTAGAGACCCCATAAACTGTAGCCCCCAAGGCAACTCTGCCCATAGGATTTCCCAAGCAAGAACATTGGAGTGGGTTGCCGTTTCCTTCTTCAGGGGATCTATAGTACAAAACGTGTAAATCTAATTTTATTTTCTCACATAAGCAAATAATTATTCCACCATTATCTTTCCCACCAACATTTTTCTCTTAAAGTTATTTTATTCTCACGGTGTGAAAGACATGAAAGATCCCCATCCTTTTACCTCTAATATGTCTTTGAATTTATCTGGATATATTTCTTAGAAATGGTGTACAATTGAGTCTTATGGTTTGTCCATTCTGAGAATCTCTACCTTTTTATTGGGTAATTTACATTTGCATTTAACATAATTATATATGGCAGAGTTTAAGTCTATCAGCTTTGCATTTATTTTATATTTTTTTCATGTTATTTTTTCTCATTTCCTTCTTTTCTTTTTACTATAATATGTAGCATTTTTTGACAGGCATCTTGTTTCCACTATTGCTTTGCCTAAACAGGATGAGTCTGTTTAGTTTCCTAGGAAATAAAGTTAAAGACTCTGAACCTATTACTTTGTAACTCTTAGATTCATTTATAGTCATTGGTTTCATGGTACTGTTATAAGATATGCTTCCCCCTCCCCCCTTTCAGCATGTTCATTTTATCCTGTCTCAGAGTTAGCAAATTACTCAAAAGGAAAATTTACCCATTATATCAGCCCCTCCCTGCATTGTTTTCCCTGAAATTCTGTTTTGTTTTTTCCCTGAAAGCATGCTTGAGTGTCACAAACTCTAGATTGCATCTTTTTATGCCCCATGCAAAAAATTGGAAAACAAACTAGAGGGCAAAAAAGTGGCCAAAATAGGCACCAATGTAATGCATTCCATTGTCTCAAGGTTCTTGCTTCCTCAAATCTTACCTCTCTTGGATTCTTTCAAATGCCACGAACTGTTGATTTTTAAATATTTTTTTCAAGTTTTTTATACAGTCAGTGACAGGCTTATTCTGGTAGTAGCAACTGTGTCATTTCAGAGTAAGGAAGTCCCCACTTCTATTTTGTGTTTATTATATATGTAGTGAAAAAGATTTCTTTGTGTATCCAACAATTCACTTGTTTCTTTTATCATGCGTTCATTAAGTGAATATAAATTAAGCACTGTGTTTATTACTCTAAGAACAGTTTGAACTAGAACAGTAGTTCAAAGAACTTCTTGTGCTCAATTGTGTCCAACTCTTCGCAGGACCATGGACTGTAGTCTACCGGGCTCCTCTGTCCATGGAATTTTCCAGATAAAAATACTGGTGTGGAATGCCATTTCCTACTCCAGGGGATCTTCCTGACACATGTATCAAACATTTGTCTCACATTGGCAGCCAGAATTTTTACCATTAGCACCACCTTCTTATTGAACACAAATTTCTGTGTTCATATTAACTTTTATTTATTAAATGCTTAAGCACATGAGAGATACACACATGTTCACACACATACTTATCATTTTATTGAACTTTTTAATATTATTACTGTATTCTGAATTATAAGTAAATTGGAGTTTGATGTTCATATATTTAGTAATGTTATGTGGATTTTAGAACCAACTGCATGTACCTTCATATAGGATGCACTTTTAGTAGATTTTAGGCATAATGACACTAATAATAAGAACTATGCTTCTAGCGATTATCATAATACCTGGTACAAAATAGGCATGCTGGAAATAGAATGAAACATTTTGCTTATATAGAAACTAAACTAAAATCTTAACATTACTTTATACAACATTCTTACCTCTTAAACAACTGCCTACTTCATGCTCTTCATTTTGCCTGAAAACCTCTTATCTTCCTTTCCTGTATGTATGTATCCAACAATGTTGGATACATCATAATTATTGGAGCTAAATTCAAGCCACTCAATTATATCCAACAATGTTTATAGAAAGAGTTCCTCCTATGCATTCCACTTGCACCCTGTGATACTTTTATGCTAAAATGTATGACCCAGGTTTATTTATCCTCCAATGCCTTTTTCATTGCTTAAATATAGAATTATGCAAACCAACCACATATTAAATGTTTCAGGATTAATTTTATTCCAAAGTGGAGTTACTAGGCTCCAAGAATATATGTGAATAAAAAATCATACTTTGTCTGTAGTGAAGTCTAGAAAAGGAGTCTTTATCTATAATTTTGATCACATCTTGATTAAGAGGAAAATATTTGGTTTTATTTGGTCCCCTAAGGTTTGTATGACTATGATATCTATACAAATCTATGACTTTGACATTTTTAACCTAAATTTTATACTACCAAAAATTATGTGAACACATTACCATTTCTGCTCTTTTTATTAGATAATATAGCTCATAATTTTACCATTACGATTTATACTGGGAGTTTATCATTATGCAATTGCTTTTCTCTTAAAACTATTGATTTTTATCAGATGAACCTCTAATATCTAAAGCCCTAGTTTTTAAAAATATCCTTTTGTATAATTTACAACTGTATTTTAATATTTTTATCTTTTAATAAAGATAATTTTGATATAAATATAGAGTTTTCATTTATCTATATTGAAAGAATGGCATTAGAACCAAATTAATCCAATACAACATCACCTCTGTCTGTTGACAGATAACCGAATTTTTGGCAGAAGCTCAAAGAGAAGATAATGAGTCTCCAGAGAGAATGAACTTTTTCTCTTTTTAGGTGATATAAAGTGGAGTATTAAAGACACAATCTGAAGACTTGCAAAGTTCATCAAAACCTTCAAGTATGTATCTGCTTTATTTGGTTCTAGCAAGATTTCACTACAGTAAAAGAGCATGGGAAACAGCTGGTCCCAGCTGCTCTGTGCTGTTTCATTGAAGTGGAATGTTTGTTACATCAAGCTTCATTAAAACTAAATTCTATGTCCACTCTATTTATATGAAAATTAGTATGTTTTATAGGCTATAACTTATGATTCTGCAAGGTACAGAGTAAGAATAAATACAATGGAATGTTTTAGGATATATGCAATTTAATAGAGCAAAGAAAATAATTTGGAAAAAAATTTTGAAAGAACTATTTAAAGGATAGTCAGGACTTAACATATGAATAATTTCCAAGGTTTCATGATCAAAATTCTTGGTGCTGAGAGTCCAATAATTAGTCAGTCTGGTTAAGTAGTAGCCTAAAGGTCAAACTGGAAAGAAGCAATAAAATTTTCAAAAAAAATTTATTAAAAAAACAAAGCCAAATCGAAAGCCACACAAAACAAAAATAAGATTATAAAAAGAAGAAAGTTTATCTAGCAATAGTGAGGAAAACACAATATAAGTATTGCAAGTATTAATTTAAATTCTGAGACTTAGAAAAAGAGGGGTGAAAGATATGATTTACATATATCATAATTTATTTCAAGAAGCTGGCAAATTCTATACAGTTTCTGTGAGCCAGAAAGGTGAACAAATGTCTATTAGGCATGTATTCAACAAAGATCCACTACTAAAACCACAGTCTGTCCAGGCTTCCCAGATGGTTTAGCAGTAAAGAATCTGTTTGAAATGCAAGAGACACTGGAGGTGCAGGTTCAATCCCTGGGTTGGGAAAATCCCCTGGAGAAGGGAATGATAACCCATTCCAGTACTCTTGCCTGGAGTATTCCTTGGACAGAAGAGCCTATTGGCCTACAGTCCAGGGCTGCAAAGAGTCGGACACAACTGAAGCAACTTAGCACACACAAAGTCTCAATCAGATAAAGTGGGCTGTCTCTGGCTTCTCTATGCTCTCCATTTGGTAATTCTCTCCTACCACCTGCTTCCATCCTATGACCAATCATATTCCCAATAGGAATGCCATTTAGATTTTGCTCTACTGTGAAGTTCTAAAGTCCTCTGAAATTACCAACATTCTCCATTCTTGACAGAGGAAGAAAACATGTGCATTAGCTCTGTATAAGTAACCAAGTAATTTTTTGTTAATTAATCTAGGGAATATGTGAAGGATTATCATTTTAAACATAAGATGATTTCTAGCCAAGCAAATATCCATTTGGGATCAAGTGATGGAACCAATTAGAGCAAAAACAAAAACCAAGCAGTGTAAAAAAATTTCTTAGTTGCGGAAGTGTCTACCATTAAGCAAGTGAGCTATTTCTTGATTTTCACAGATATTATTATTTCTTCTCTGGACACACTAGAGGTATTTTACTCCAAATGTGTGGAATACAGAAAAATAGAAGGGAAAATAATTACTTTGACCTTCTTGTTAACTTCATTAAAGCAATATGGCTTTATAAAGGTCAAGTATTATAGATAGTCAGGGATAAGGCATTAACATTTTACCATCAAGATCAAAGGAATACCCTGCAGAAACTAGCCACTTCCATTTCTCTTATCTTGATGTTAGATTTTTCGGGTCAAGATGAGCAAATATTGTTATCCCCAATTGGGTGTTACAGGAGCAGCAAATAAGCAAAATATGATATAAAGTCTAGTCTGTTTCCTAAATTAACACAGATTTACTTCTCAAAGAGGGTCTTATTAATTGTACAGTCACTGAATTCTAGATTTTCAGAGCTATTTTATATAAATACCTATTTTATATAAATACCTGTTTTCATGTAAACATGATATTTTAAAAAATTATTGGCTAAATGTATGAATATATGCCTTTATATCTTTGTAAGAGGTTTCATTATAGGGGACTGGAATGCAAAAGTAGGAAGTCAAGAAACACCTGGAGTAACAGGCAAATTGGGCCTTGGAGTACAAATAAAGCAGGGCAAAGGCTAATAGAGTTTTGCCAAGAGAACGCACTAGTCATAGCAAACACCCTCTTCCAACAACACAAGAGAAGACTCTACACATGGACATCACCAGATGGTCAACACCAAAATCAGATTGATTATATTCTTTGCAGCCAAAGATGGAGAAGCTCTATGCAGTCAACAAAAACAAGACCAGGAGCTGACTGTGGCTCAGATCATGAAATCCTTATTGCCAAATTCAGATTTAAATTGAAGAAAGTAGGGAAATCACTAGACCATTCAGGTATGACCTAAATCAAATCCCTTATGACTATACAGTGGAAGTGAGAAATAAATTTAAGGGACTAGATCTGATAAGATAGAGTGCATGGTGAACTATGGACAGAGGTTCGTGACATTGTACAGGAGACAGGGATCAAGACCATCCCCAAGAAAAAGAAATAAAAATAGAAAAATGGCTGTCTGCGGAGTCCTTACAAATAGCTGTGAAAAGAAGACAACTAAAAAGCAAAGGAGAAAGGAAAGATATAAGCATCTGAATGCAGAGTTCCAAAGAATAGCAAGGAGAGATAAGAAAGCCTTCTTCAGAGATCAATGCAAAGAAATAGAGTAAAACAACAGAATGGGAAAGGCTAGAGATCTTTTCAGGAAAATTAGATATACCAAGGGAACATTGCATGAAAAGATGGGCTCAATAAAGAACAGAAATTGTATGGACCAAACAGAAGCAGAAGATATTAAAAAGAGGTGGCAAGAATACACAGAAAAACTGTACAAAAAAGAACTTCACAACCCAGATAATCAGGATGGTGTGATCACTCACCTAGAGCCAGACATCCTGGAATCTGAAGTCAAGTGGGCCTTAGAAAGCATCACTATGAACAAAGTTAGTGGCAGTGATGGAATTCCAGTTGAGCTGTTTCAAATCCTGGAAGATGATGCTGTGAAAGTGCTGCACTCAATATGCCAACAAATTTGGAAAACTCAGCAGTGGCCACGTGACTGGAAAACGTCAATTTTCATTCCAATCCCAAAGAAAGGCATTGCCAAAGAATGCTCAAACTACCGCACAATTGCACTCATCTCACATGCTAGTAAAGTAATGCTCAAAATTCTCCAAGCCAGGCTTCAGCAATATGTGAACTGTGAACTCCCAGATGTTGAGTGGTTTTGGAAAAGGTAGAGGAACCAGAGATCAAATTATCAACATCCACTGGATCATGGAAAAAGCAAGAGAGTTCCAGAAAAACATCTATTTCTGCTTTATTGACTATGCCAAAGCCTTTGACTGTGTGGATCACAATAAACTGTGGAAAATTCTGACAGAGGTGGGAATACCAGACCACCTGAGCTGCCTCTTGAGAAACCTATATGCACGTCAGGAAGCAACAGTTAGAACTGGACATGGAACAACAGACTGGTTCCAAATAGGAAAAGGAGTACGTCAAGGCTATATATTGTCACCCTGCTTATTCAACTTCTATGCAGAGTACATCATGAGAAACGCTGGGCTGGAAGAAGCACAAGCTGGAATCAACATTGCCGGGAGAAATATCAATAACCTCAGATATGCAGATGACACTACCCTTATGGCAGAAAGTGGAGAGGAACTAAGAAGCCTCTTGATGAAAGTGAAAGAGGAGAGTGAAAAAGTTGGCTTAAAGCTCAACATTCAGAAAAGGAAGATCATGGCATCTGGTCCCAACTCTTCATGGGAAATAGATGGAGAAATAGTGGAAACAGTGTCAGACTTTATTTTGGGGGGCTCCAAAGTCACTGCAGATGGTGTTTGCAGCCATGAAATTAAGACACACTTACTCCTTGGAAGGAAAGTTATGACCAACCTAGATAGCATATTGAAAAGCATAGATAATTTTTGCCAACAAAGGTCCGTCTAGTTAAGGCTATGTTTTCTCGGTGGTCATGTATGGATGTGAGAGTTTGACTGTGAAGAAAGCTGAGCACTGAAGAATTGATGCTTATGAACTGTGGTGTTGGAGAATAGTCCCAGGGACTGCAAGGAGATCCAACCAGTCCATCCTAAAGGGGATCAGTCTTGAGTGTTCATTGGAAGGACTGATGTTGAAGCTGAAATTCCAATACTCTGGCCACCTCATGTGAAGTGTTGACTCATTGGAAAAGACTCTGATGCTGGGGGGGATTGGTGGCAGGAGAAGAAGCGGATGACAGAGAATGAGATGGGTGGATGGCATCACCGACTCAATGGACATGAGTTTGAATAGACTCCGGAGTTGGTGATGAACAGGGAGGCCTGACGTGCTATGATTCACGGGGTGGCAAAGAGTCGGACATGACTTAGCAACTGATTTGAACTGAACTGAAGATGTTTAAGAGGAGTCATGAGTAAATGTACATACACCTTCTCCTTTGGGGTATGCTCTCCCTCATGCCTCGAGGGCATATTATCCTTTGTTTGTTGAATAAAACTCTGAGCTGTAACAGAACTATAACTGTGGTCCACCATTTAAAGTTTTGTTGTGGTGAGACAAAACTGAGGAAATTTTACACTCTCCTGACATATCTGGTGCTATGATCGGGATGTAACCTGGCTGAAGCAACCTTGGCTCTGCATCCATGAGGTGGAGACAAAGCTCATCAGAAGCCCATCTCGGCGAAAGTCCACATTGTGACAACCCAGTGCAATGCAAACTCAGCACAGTGGAAGCGGCAAGAAGCCCCAAATGCTGGAAAGCAGGCTTACCCTTTAATGACAGGTAATTACCCTCATTATCCTACCATAGTTAGGCCTCAGGCCAAAAAAATAGGGAGGGAACACAACCCC
This sequence comes from Oryx dammah, assembly GCF_014754425.2. Lineage (NCBI taxonomy): Eukaryota > Metazoa > Chordata > Mammalia > Artiodactyla > Bovidae > Oryx > Oryx dammah. Next base: position 102,732,904 of record NW_024070213.1, on the reverse strand, counting down.
CCACCCATCAAGAGAAAATTAGATTAAAGTTTTATTGAGCATAGCCCTGCCCATCAAAACAATACCCAGATTTGCCCTCAGTCAGTCTCTCCTATTAGGAAGCTTCCACAAGCCTGTTATACATCAGAGGGCAGACAAAATGAAAACCACAATCACAGAAAACTAACCAAACTGATCACATGGACCACAGCCTTGTCTAAATCAATGAAACTATGAGCCATATCATGTAAGGCTACCTAAGACTGACAGGTCATGGTGGAGAGTTCTGACAAAACGTGGTCCATTGGAGAAGGGAATGGCAAACCACTTCAGTATTCTTTTCTTGAGAACCCCATAAACAGGAAAAGATAAAAAGATATGACACTCCCCATAACACATGACACAAAAAAGATGAAATCCCCAGGTCAGAAGGTGCCCAATACGCTACTAGAGAAGAGTGGAGAAATAACTCCAGAAAGAATGAAGAGATGGAACCAAACCAAAAACAACACCCAGTTCTGATGTAAAAGGTGATGGATGTAAAGTCTGATGCTGTAAAAACAATATTGCATAGGAACCTGGAATGTTAGGTCCATGAATCAAGGTAAATTGGAAGTGGTCAAACAGGAGATGGCAAGAGTGAGCATGGACATTTTAGGAATCAGGGAAATAAAATGGAAAGGAAAGGGTGAATTTAATTCATGACTGTTATATCTACTACTGTGGGCAAGAATCCCCTAGAAAAAATGGAGTAGTTCTCATAGTCAACAAAAGAGTCTGAAATACTTGTGTGCAAGTCAGTACTTGTGTGCAATCTCAAAAGATCTCTGTTTGTTTCCAAGGCAAACTGTTCAATATCACACTGATCCAACTCTATGTCCCAACCACTAATGCCAAAGAAGCTGAACAGTTCTATGATGACACATAAGACCTTCTAGAATAGCACCAAAAAAAAAAAAAAATTCTTTTTATCATAAGGGACTGGAATGCAAAAATAGGAATTCAAGAGATACCTGGAGTAACAGGCAAGTTTAGTGTTGGAGTACAAAATGAAACAGGGCAAAGACTAACAGAGTTTTGCCAAGAGAAAGCACTTGTGTGTTATAGCAAACACACTCTTCCAACAACACAAGAGACGACTCTACACATGGACATCACCAGATGGTCAATACTGAAATCAGATTGATTATATTCTTTGCAGCAGAAGAAGGAGAAGCTCTATAAAGTCAGAAATCACAAGACCAGGAGCTGACTATGGATCAGATCATGAACTTCTTACTGCAAAAATCAGACTTAACTTGAAGAAATTAGGGAAAACCACTACACCATTCAGGTATGACCTAAATCAAACCCTCAAAATTATACAGTGGAAGTGACAAATAGATTCAAGGGATTAGATTTGATAGACAGAGTGCCTGAAGAACTATGGACAGAGGATCATGACATTGTACAGGGGTCAGTGATCAGGACCATCCCCAGAGAAAAAGAATGGCAAAATGGTTGTTTGAGGAGGCCTTAAAAATAGTTGAGAAAAGAAGAGAAGCTAAAGGCAAAGGAGAAAAGGGAAGATATACCCATTTGAATACAGAGTTCCAAAGAATACAAGGAAAGATAAGAAAGCCTTCCTCAGTGATTACTGCAAAGAGGAAAACAATAGAATGGAAAAGACTAGAGATCTCTTCAGGAAAATTAGAGATATCAAGGGAACATTTTATAAAAAGATGGGCTCAATAAAGGACAGAAATGGTAGGGACCTAACAGAAGCAGAAGATATTAAGAAGAGGTAGCAACAATACACAGAAGAACTATACAAAAAAGATCTTCATGACCCAGATAACCATGATGGTTCAATCACTCACCTAGAGCCAGACATCCTAGAATGCGAAGTCAAGTGGGCCATAGGAAGCATCAATAAGAACAAAGCTAGTGGAGGTGATTGAATTTCAGGTGAGCTATCTCAAATCCTAAAAGATGATGCTGTGAAAGTTTTGTACTCAATATGCTAGCAAATTTGGAAAACTCAGCAGTGGCCAGCACTGGAAAAGGTGAGTATTCATTCCAATCCCAAAGAAAGGCAATGCCAAAGACTGTTCAAACTACTGCACAATTGCACTCATCTCACATGCTAGCAAAGTAATGCTCAAAATTCTCCAAGCCAGGCTTCAAAAGTACATGAAGAATGAACTTCCAGATGTTCAAGCTGGATTTAGAAAAGCCAGAGGAACCAGAGATCAAATTGTCAACAACCGTTGGATCATCAATAAAACTAAAGAGTTCCAGAAAATATTTACTTCTGCTTTATTGACTACACCAAAGCCTTTGACTGTGTGGGTGACAACAAACTGAGGAAAATTCTGAAAGAGCTGGGAATACCAGACCACCTGACCTGCCTCCTGAGAAATCTGTATGCAGGTCAAGAAGCAACAATTTGAACATGACATGGAACAATGGACTGGTTTCAAATTGAGAAGGGAGTACAAGGCTGTATATTGTCACCCTGCTTATCTAACTTCTATGCAGAGTACATAATACAAAATGCTGGGCTGAATGAAGCCCAAGCTGGAATCAAGACTGCCAGGAAAAATATCAATAACCTCAGATATGCAGATGACACCACCCTTATGGCAGAAAACTAAGAACTAATAAGCCTCTTGATGAAAGTGAAACAGGAGGGTGAAAAAGCTGGCTTAAGACTCAACATTCAAAAAACAAAGATCATGGCATCCCCTCCCATCACTTCATGGCAAATAGATGGGGAAACAATGAAAACAGAGATTTTATTTTCTGGGGCTCCAAAATCACTGCAGATTGTGACTGCAGCCATGAAATTAAAAGATGCTTGCTCCTTGGAAGAAAAGCTATAACCAACCTAGATAGCATATTAAGAAGCAGAAACATTACTTTGCTAACAAATGTCCATCTAGTCAAAACTTTGGTTTTTCCAGTAGTCATGTATGGATGTGAGAGTTGGACCTAAGGAAAGCTGAGCACTGAAGAACTGATGCTTTTGAATTGTGATGTTGGAGAAGGCTCTTGAGAGTCTCTTGGACTGCAAGGAAATCCAACAAGTCAATCCTAAAGGAAATAAGTCCTGAATAGTCATTGGAAGGACTGATGCTGAAGCTGAAACTCCAGTAGTTTGGCCACCTGTTGCAAAGAACTGACTCATTGGAAAAGACTCTGATGCTGAGAAATATTGAATGCAGGAGGAGAAGTGGAAGACAGGGGATGAGATGGTGGTATGGCATCACCAACTCGATGGGCATGAGACTAAACTCCAGGAGTTGGTGGTGGACAGCGAAGCCTGATGTGCTGCAGTCCATGGGGTCTGAGTTAGACATGACTGGGCGATTGAACTGAACTAAACTGGTAAACATTCAAACTTCATATTGAAAATAATTAATATTCATGTTCTATTCCTATTCATCTTAAGTACCATTTTAGAGACATTTTTTTAAGTAGGTTTTCTTTTTTAGACATTTCTTATTTAGTTATATTCTTGTTTGTTTACTTATGCTTTTATTTTATTTTTTTTTAGTTTGTTAATTCACTTTGTAGTTTTCCTGAAAAATCAAGCCTGAAAACTTTAAGTACAAAGCCCTTTAGTTTCAGTTTTGTAGTAAGCACTCAGAGGTTAAAGTGTCTGCCTCCAATGCGGGAGACCCGATTCGATCCCTGGGTCGGAAAGATCCCCTGGAGAAGGAAATGGCAATCCACTCCAGTATTCTTGGCTGGAGAATCCCATGGACAGAGAAGCCTAGTAGGTTACAGTCCACGGGGTCGCAAAGAGTTGACACGACTAAGCGACTTCACCTCATCTCAACCTATGATGTGAAATTATGTGATATCAACATTAAAATATAGAAGCATGTACATTTTTTAAAGATTACCTTTAAAGAAAAAAAGGAAGAATATAATTATATCTAAAATACAGTAAGATATTTTCCTATGACACAATCTAAAACTTTGTTCATTTTTTCCTAAGGAGAAGAAAAAAGTAAGCAGTAATACTTGATCACTTGGCTTATTGGAAAATTTTCCAGTTTTGTAATTTTTGGATGGCTTAAAAAACGCCTTTAAATATAAAGGAGGCATGAAGAAAGACTAGGAGTAGGGTCTTTTTTTTTTTTTAATTAATTCATTTATTTTAATTGGAGGCTAATTACTTTAAATATTGTAGTGGCCTTTCCCATACATTGACATGAATCAGCCATGGGGGTACATTTGTTCCCCAATCCTGAACCCCCCTCCCACCTCCCTCTTCATCCCATCCTTCAGGGTCATCCCAGTGCACCATCCTTGAGCACCCTGTCTCATGCATCGAACCTGGACTGGTGATCTATTTCACATATGGCAATATGCATGTTTCTCATGATGGACTCTGCATATAAGTTAAATAAGCAGTGTGACAATATACAGCCTTAATGTCCTCCTTTTCCTATTTGAAAACAGTCTGTTGTTCCATGCCCAGTTCTAACTGTTGCTTCCTGACCTGCATATAGGTTTCTCAAGAGGCAGGTCAGGTGGTCTGGTATTCCCGTCTCTTACAGATTTTTCCACAGTTTATTGTGATCCACAGTCAAAGGCTTTGGCATAGTCAATAAAGAAGAAATAGATGTTTTTCTAAAACTCTCTTGCTTTTTCCATGATCCAGCGGATGTTGGCAATTTGATCTCTGGTTCCTCTGCCTTTTCCAAAACCAGCTTGAACATCTGGGATTTCATGGTTCACGTATTGCTGAAGCCTGGCTTGGAGAATTTTGAGCATTACTTTACTAGCATGTGAGATGAGTGCAATTGTATGGTAGTTTGAGCATTCTTGGCATTGCCTTTCTTTGGGATTGGAATGAAAACTGACCTTTTCCAGTCCTGTGGCCACTGCTGAGGTTTCCAAATTTGTTGGCATATTGAGTGCAGCACTTTCATAGCATCATTTTGCAGGATTTGAAATAGCTCAACTGAAATTTCATCACCTCCACTAGCTTTGTTCATAGTGATGCTTTTTAAGGCCCATTTGACTTCACAATCCAGGATGTCTGGCTCTAGGTGAATGATCACACCATCGCGATTATCTTGGTCTTGAAAATCTTTTTTGTATAGTTTTTCTGTGTATCCTTGCCACCTCTTTTTAATATCTTCTGCTTCTGTTTGGTCCATACCATTTCTGTCCTTTATCAAGCCCATGAGAAATGCTGAGCTGGAAGAAGTACAAGCTGGAATCAAGATTGCCAGGAGAAATATCAATAACCTCAGATATGCAGGTGACACCACCCTTATGGCAGAAATTGAAGAGGAACTAAAAAGCCTCTTGATGAAAGTGAAAGAGGAGAGTGAAAAGTTGGCTGAAAGCTCAACATTCAGAAAACGAAGACCATGGCATCTGGTCCCATCACTTCATGGGAAATAGATGGGGAAACAGTGGAAGCAGTGTCAGACTTTATTTTTGGAGGCTCCAAAATCACTGCAGATGGTGATTGCAGCCATGAAATTAAAAGACACTTACTCCTTGGAAGGAAAGTTATGACCAACCTATATAACATATTTGAAAGCAGATACATTACTTTGCCAACATAGGTCCATCTTGTGAAGGCTATGGTTTTTCCAGTAGTCACGTATGGATGTTAGAGCTGGACTGTGAAGAAGGCTGAGTGCTGAAGAATTGATGCTTTTGAACTTTGGTGTTGGAGAAGACTCTTGAGAGTCTCTTGGACTTCAAGGAGATCCAACCAGTCCATTCTGAAGGAGATCAGCCCTGGGATTTCCTTGAAGGGAATGATGCTGAAGCTGAAACTGCAGTACTTTGACCTCATGTGAAGAGTTGACTCATTGGAAAAGACTGATGCTGGAGGGATTGGGGGCAGGAGGAGAAGGGGACAACAGAGGATGAGATGGCTGGATGACATCACGGACTCAATGGACGTGAGTCTGAGTGAACTCCGGGAGTTGGTGATGGACAGGGCGGCCTGGCATGTTGCAAATCATGGGGTCACAAAGAGTCAGACATGACTGAGTGACTGAACTGAATATCCATTTTTAAATGCTACTCTCTCAAATCATCCCACCCTCGCCTTCTCCCACAGAGTCCAAAAGTCTGTTCTTTACATCTGTGTCTCTTTTGGTGTCTCACATATAGAGTCATTGTTACCTTCTTTTTAAATTACATATATATGTGTTAATATATTGTGTTGGTGTTCTTCTCTCTGAATTACTTCACTCTGTATAATAGGCTCCAGTTTCATTAACCTCATTAGAACTGATTCAAAGTCATTCTTTTTAATGGCTGAGTAATATTCCATTGTGTATATGTACCACAGCTTTCTTATCCATTCATCTGCTGATGGACATCTAGGTTGCTTCCATGTTGTGGCTATTATAAACAGTGCTGCAATGAACATTGGGGTACACGTGTCTCTTTCAATTTTGCTTTCCTCAGTGTATATGCCCAGTAGTGGGATTGCTGGGTCCTATGGCAGTTCTATTTGCAATTTTTTAAGGAATCTCCACACTGTTCTCCTTAGTGGCTGTACTAGTTTGCATTCCCACTAACAGTGTAAGAAGGTTCCCTTTTCTCCATACCCTCTCCAGCATTTATTGCTTCTAGACTTTTTGATTGTAGACATTGTAACTGGCATGAGAGGATACCTCACTGTGGTTTTGATTTGCATTTCTCTGATAATGAGTGATGTTGAGCATCTTTTCATGTGTTTGTTACATCTGTATGTCTTCTTTGGAGAAATATCTGTTTAGTTCTTTGCTTATGTTTTGATTGGGCCATTTGTTTTTCTGGAATTGAGCTGCAGGAGCTGCTTATTTTTGAGATTAATTCTTTGTCAGTTGCTTCATTTGCTATTATTTTCTCCCATTCTGAAGGCTGTCTTTTCACCTTGCTTATACATTCCTTCATTGAGTGAAAGCATTTACATTTAATTAGGTCCCATTTGTTTATTTTTGCTTTTATTTCCATTACTCTGGGAGGTGTGTCATAGAGGATCCTGCTATGATTTATGTGAGAGAGTGTTTTGCCTGTGTTCTCCTCTAGGAGTTTTATAATTTCTGGTCTTACATTTAGATCTTTAGTCCATTTTGGGTTTATTTTTGTGTATGGTGTTAGAAAATGTTCTAGATTCATTCTTTTCCAAGTGGTTGACCAGTTTTCCCAGCACCACTTGTTAAAGAGATTGTCTTTTCTCCATTGTATACTCTTGCCTCCTTTATCAAAGATAAGCTGTCCATAGGTGCATCAATTTATCTCTGGGCTTTCTGTTTTGTTCCATTGATCTGTATTTCTGTCTTTGTGCTGGTACAATACAGTCTTGATGACTGTAGCTTTGTAAGTATACTTTGAAGTCAGGCAGGTTGATTCATCCAGTTCCATTCTTTCTCAAGACTGCTTTGGCTATTCAAGGTTTTTTTGTATTCCTATACAAATTGTGAAATTATTTGTTCTAGTCCTCTGAAAAAATACCGTTGGTAGCTTGATAGGGATTGCATTGAATCTATAGATTGCTTTAGGTAATATGCTCATTTTCTCTATATTGATTCTTTTGATTCATGAATATGGTATATTTCTCCATCTATTTGTGTCCTCTTTGGTTTCTTTCATCAGTGTTTTATAGTTTTTATATTTAGGTCTTTTATTTCTTTAGGTAGATTCATTCCTAAGTATTTTATTCTTTTTGTTGCAATGGTGAATGGAATTGTTTCCTTAATTTCTCTTTCTGTTTTCACATTGTTCAGTTCCGTTCAATTCAGTCACTCAGTCGTGTCCAACTCTTTGAGACCCCATGAGTTGCAGCACACCAGGCCTCCTTGTCCATCATCAACTCCTGGAGTTCACCCAAACTCATGTCCATCGAGTCGGTGATGCCATCCACCCATCTCATCCTCTATCATCCCCTTCTCCTCCTGACCCCAACCTCTCCCAGCATCAGAGTCTTTTCCAGTGAGTCAACTCTTTGCATTGTTAGTGTATAGGAATACAAGGGATTTCTGTGTGTTGATTTTATATCCTGTAACTTTAATATATTCAACAATTAGCTCTAGTATCTTTCTGGTGGTGTCTTTAGGGTTTTCTATGTAGAGGATCATGTCATCTGCAAACAGTGAGAGTTTTACTTCTACTTTCCCAATCTGTATTCCTTTTATTCCTTTTTCTTCTTTGATTGCTGTGGCTAAAACTTCCAAAACTATGTTGAATACTAGTGGTGAGAGTGGGCACCCTGTCTTATTCCTGACTAGGGGAAATGCTTTCAATTTTTCATCATTGAGGATAATGTTTGCTGTGGGTTTGTCATATATAGCTTTTATTATGTTGAGGTATGTTCCTTATAGCCTACTTTCTGGAGGGTTTTTATCATAAATGGATGTTGAATTTTGTCAAAGGCTTTCTCTGTTTTTATTGAGATAATCATATGGTTTTTAATCTTTCAATTTGTTAATGTGGTGTATCACATTGATTGATTTGCAAATATTGAAGAATCCTTGCATTCCTGGGATAAAGCCCACTTGGTCATGATGTATGATCTTTTTAATGTGTTGTTGGATTCTGTTTGCTAGAATTTTGTTGAGGATTTTTGCATCAGAGTTCATCAGTGTTATTGGACTGTGGTTTTCTTTTTTCTGGCACCTTTGTCTGGTTTTGGTATTAGGGTGATGGTGGCCTCAAAGAATGATTTTGGTAGTTTACCTTCCTCTTCAGTTTTCTGGAAGAGTTTGAGTAAGTGAGCTCCTCTAAATTTTTGGCAGAATTCACCTGTGAATCCATGTGGACCTGGGCTTTTGTTTGTTGGAAGATTTTTTTTATTACCATGGAAAGTTTCGATTTCCAGGCTTGTGATGGGTCTGCTCAGATTTTCTATTTCTTCCTGGTTCAGTTTTGGAAGGTTATACTTTTTTAAGAATTTGTTCATTTCTTCCATGTTGTCCATTTTATTAGCATATAGTTGCTGATAGTAGTCTCTTATGATTCTTTGTATTTCTGTGTTGTCTGTTGTGGTTTCTCCATTTTTATTTCTAATTTTGTTGGTTTGATTCTTCTCCCTTTGTTTCTTGATGAGTCTGGCTAATAGTTTGTCTATTTTATTTATCTCCTCAAAGAACCAGCTTTTAGCTTTGCTGATTTTTGCTATGGTTTCCTTTGTTTCTTTTCATTTATTTCTGCCCTAATTTTTATGATGTCTTTCTTTCCTTGTAGTAATCGTGGGGTTCTCCATTTCTTTTTTTTCCTAGTTGCTTTAGGTGTAAAGTTAAGGTATTTATTTGATTTTTCTCTTGTTTCTTAAGGTTAGCTTGTATTGCTATGAACCTTCCCCTTAGCATTGCTTTTACTGAATCCCATAGGTTTGGGGTTGTTGTATTTTCATTTTCATTCGTTTCTATGCATATGTTGATTTCTTTTTTATTTCTTCTGTGGTTTGTTGGTTATTCAGAAGTGTGTTGTTTATCCTCCTTATGTTTGTATTTTTAATAGTTTTTTTTTTCCTTAGTTGACATCTAATCTTACTGCATTGTGATCAGAAATGATACTTAAAATAATTTCAATTATTTTGAATTTACCAAGGTTAGATTTATGGCCCAGAATATGATCTATCCTGGAGAAGGTTCGTGTGCACTTGAGGAAAAGTTGAAATTCATTGTTTTAGGTGAAATGTCCTATAGATATCAATTAAGTCTAACTCGTCCATTGTATCATTTAAAGTTTGTGTTTCCTTGCTAATTTTCTGTTTAGTTAATCTATCCTTAGGTGTGAGTGAGGTATTAAAGTCTCCCACTATTATTGTGTTATTGTTAATTTCCCCTTTCATACTTGGTAGCATTTGCCTTACATATTGTGGTGCTCCTATGTTGGGTGCATATATATTTATAACTGTTATATCTTCTTCTTGATTGATCCTTTGATCATTATGTAGTGCCCTTCTTTGTCTTTTTTCACAGCCTTTATTTCAAAGTCTATTTTATCTGATATGAGTATTGCTACTCCTGCTTTCTTTTGGTCTCCATTTGCGTGAAATATCTTTTTCTAGCCCTTCACTTTCAGTCTGCATGTGTCCCTTGGTTTGAGGTAGGTCTCTTGTAGACAACATATACAGGGTCTTGTTTTTGTTTCTTTTCATCCAGTGTTTGTCTTTTGGTTGGGGCATTCAACCCATTTACATTTAAGATAATTATTGATAAGTATGATCCTGATGCCATTTACTTTATTGTTTTGGGTTCGAGTTTCCAAGCCTTTTCTGTGTTTCATGTCTAGAGAAGATCATTTAGCATTTGTTGAAGAGCTGGTTTGGTGGTGCTGAATTCTCTCAGCTTTTGCTTATCTGTAAAGCTTTTGATTGCTCCTTCATATTTTAATGAGATACCTGCTGGGTATAGTAATGGATTATAGGTTTTTCTCTTTCATCACTTTAACTATGTCTTGCCATTTCCTTCTGGCCTGAAGAGTTTCTATTGAGAGATCAGCTGTTATCCTTATGGGAATCCCCTTGTGTGTTATTTGTTGCTTTTCCCTTGCTGCCTTTAATATTTGCTGTTTGTGTTTGATCTTCATTAATTTGATTAATATGTGTCTTGGGGTGTTTTGCCTTGGGTTTTTCCTGTTTGGGAATCTCTGGGTTTCTTGGACTTGGGTGGCCATTTCCATTCCCATTTTAGGGACATTTTCAACTGTTATCTCCTCAAGTATTTTCTCAAGGCCTTGTTTTTTGTCTTCTTCTTCTTCTTTTGGGACTCCTATGATCCGAATGTTGGGGCATTTAACACTGTCCCAGAGGTCTCTGAGGTTGCCCTCAGTTCTTGTAATTCTTTTTTCTTGTTTCCTTTCTGCTTCATTTATTTCCACCATTCTATCTTTCACCTCACTTATCTTCTGCCTCAGTTATTCTAATGTTGGTACCCTCCAGAGTGCTTTTGATCTCAGTAATTGCATTATTCATTATCAATTGACTCTATTTTATTTCTTAACGTCCTGTTAAACATTTCTTGCATCTTCTGAATCCTTGTCTCCAGTCTATTTATCTGAAACTCCATTTTGTTTTCAAGATTTTGGATCATCTTTGCTATCATTATTCTGAATTATTTTTCAGGTCAGCTCCCTATCTCCTCCTCTTTTGTTTGGTTTGGTGGGCATTTATCATATTCTTTTACCTGCTGAATATTTCTCTGCCTTTTCATTTTGTTTAGATTGCTGTGTTTGGGGTGGCCTTTCTGTATGCTGAAAGTGTGTGGTTCCTTTTTATCACAGGGGTTGCTTCCTATGGGTGGGGTTGGACATGTGGCTTGTCAAGGTTTCCTGGTTAGGGAAGCTTGTGTCTGTGCTCTGGTGGGTGGAGCTGGATCTCTTCTCTCTGGAGTGCAATAAAGTGTCGCATAGTGAGCATGTCTATGGGTTTGGTGTGACTTTGGGCCACCTGTATTTTAATGCTCAGGGTTATGTTCCTGTGTTGCTGGAGAATTAGTGTAGTATGTCTTGCCCTGAATCGTGTTGGCTCTTGGATGAAACTTGGTTTCAGTGTAGCTATGGAGGCTTTTGGATGAGCTCTTCTCAATGAATGTTCCCTTGAGTCAGGAGTTTTCTGGTGTTTTCAAGTTTTGGATTTAAGCCTCCTACTTGTGGCTTTCAGTCTTATTTTTACAGGAGGCTCAAGATTTCTCCATCCATACAGCCCTGATGATAAAACATCTAGGTTAATAGTGAAAAGATTCTCCACAGTGAGGGACACCCAGAGAGGTTCACAGAGTTACATGGAGAAGAGGAGGATGGAGATAGAGGTGACCAGGAGGAGAAGAGGGGGAGTCAAAAGGAGAGAGACCAATTTAGCCAGTAATCAGTTCCTTAAGTGTTCTCCTCAGCCAGGAACACCCAAAGAGATTCACAGAGTTAAGCAGAGAAGAGAAGGGGGAGGAAGGAGATAGGGGTGACCTCCTTCCAAAGAGAATGGAATGCCTTTCTGGGTGCCTGGTGTCCTCCACCAGTGTTCAGAAGTTGTTTAGTGGAAGTTGTTCAGCATTCAAGTGATCTTTTGATGAATTTGTAGGGGAGAAAGTGGTCTCCCCGTCTTATTCCTTCACCATCTTAGGACCACCCCTGGAGTAGGGTCTTAATACAATTCATCTTTCAAACTAGAAAATTTCTCAAGAGTGAAAATGAGCAATATTAATAAATCAATGATTATATGATAGTGACAAATGCTTCTACAGTGCTTGGAAGTCAAATGCAGAAAATGATACGCATCTTGATTTCTTCATACTCTTCTCTTCCCCCTTGTTTCTACCTTGGTAGAGTGGTTAATCTAGAAAATTAATACAAAGGAATTATTCTGAGGCACGATGATTTTATGTGAGATATATTCTTCAGCCCTATATCAATAATATCATTCTCCACATTTGCAATTTGTTCTTATACTCAAGATATTTTAAGCTATGGAATCCAAATCTCTGTATTAGTAAAATACAAATGATGAAATATATAAATTCTTCAGTCCAGGAAAAAAAGGAGACCTAAAGTCACTCTGCGTATAAGGGGTGTTGCAGAAACAATTTTCAGGTTCTTTTGCATAGAGCAGAGTTTCTTTATTTATTAAAATATAAGTTCCTTTTATTATTATTATTATTATGGCCTTATTATGCACTTCTTTTTTGCCAAGTATTTTACATGCATCACTTCATTTTTCTTTTGCAAAACTTGTGAGGTATACATTATTATTTTATTGTGCTCATGAAAAAAAACTGAGATGAAGCTCAAACTCTTCTTATGATGCTCCAGTGTATCACATTGCTTGAAACTATATTATATGCTTCCTTAATTAAGCTACAAAATCAGTGGAATAAATAAATCTCCCTTATAGATCTCCCTTACATGGGGGTTTATAGAGCACATGCCTCCCAACATCTGTGAAAACATTTTATCAAACAACCTACAAACCTGTTATCAAGTCGAGATGATAAACAAATAAGGCACTTTGGATGATATGAGCATCAACCATATTGCTCAACTATATTGTAAATAGTTTTTCAGTAGCTACCAGTTATGAGACACTGAAGTAAATAAATGGAAAAAATCAAGCTCGTATCTTCTAGGAACCAACATAAGGCATTAAGATAAGATAGGTAAAAACAGCTCTGTGCTGTGCTGTGCTTAGTCAGTCAGCCGTGTCCGACTCTCTGCAACCCCATGGACTGTAGCCCATCAGGCTTCCCCCGTCTAAGGGGATTCTCCGGGCAAGAATACTGGAATGGGTTGCCATGTTCTCCCCTCCCCATTTCACCACCTCCCCCCCCCCCCCCCCCCCACAAAAAAAAAAAAATACAGCTCTACTGCATGGTATTATTAGGTTAGGAGCACAGCTATACTGTGTTTCCTTGGATGGAGAATGATAGAGAAGGGCCTTCCAAGAAAAGGATGTGAACTTTCTAAAGGATGAAGTACCTATTCTGTCTTCAGAAAAAGCAAATTTCTTTTGTTGGATAGACACGGACACACACAAGACACAGATACATATGTATATGCATACACTTGTACATTTACATATATGTGTGTATGTAGTCACTTAGGTACTCATATCTATACATATATGCATAAAACCTTAACAGCTATGGAAAATCAACAATGAAGAGACCTTCTTTTAATTATAAAAATCTATATAGCATTTCTAATTCTAAAAGTCTTTTTGAATCTGAGGTACAGGAACATTCTTTTGACTGCAGTATGTTTAATCATCAGACTTTCATCATAAAAAAAATCCTATGGATATTATTTGTGTAAAAGGAAACATAAAATTCCCTTGAAACATTTCCCAGTATTTCTTAAGAAATTGTTATTTTTGTCACCACATTTTCAGGACATTCTGAAATGAATAATAAAGTTGTAAATGATAAGGCTCAGACTAATATATTTGCCCTTTTGAAATAATGAAGGACCCATTCAAGAAGCTTTATCTATGGGGAAAATGTTTTTCAGAAAATGACATATTTTATAGCTGAAATTCAAAAAGGGAGGTGGGACAAGGTGAGTAAATGTGTGTGCTACTTTATTTAAAATGACATTTAGAAGGAGAGTGAGTAAGAAGAAAGGGATCTGGTTCAGATATACTCAGTACTGGAAAATAAAACAGTGTGTGTCTGTTTTCTTAAACTTTGACATTTCTTGTTAGAACTTCAAGACCTGACTCACTGGAATGAAAGACTACAAATTCATTATTACATGACTTTATGTTTCTCTAACCCATTACATTCTACAGACAACCATCTTTATTATCTTTAATAATTTTTAATAGAAGGGATGGTATGGGGAGGGAGGAGGGAGGGGGGTTCAGGATGGGGAACACGTGTATACCCGTGGTGGATTCACGTTGATGTACAGCAAAACCATTACAATATTGTGAAGTAATTAACCTCCAATTAAAATAAATAAATTTATATTAAAATAATAATTTTTAATAGACTTAATACATTGGAAAAATTATACTCACTGAATTGTTTTGCCTTAAAAATACCAACATACAAACTTTACTCATAATGTGCATAACTACATATTATCTTTTAAATAATGAGGAAGACTAAAGTTTCTTTTCTTTTTAGGTTATTTTATTTGACTATCAAAAAGCATGAAAATTTAAGTTACTTTTTAGAGATTTGGGGCAATATTTTTGCTTGAGTACATTCTTTTTTCAAAGAGAAACTGAAGCATGTGGCATAGAAAAAGAAAACTATAATCACATTAAAAATGTGGAAAATTGATAATGTTTAGAAGTCCAATGCATAAAATGATTTCCATTTTGATTTCTTCATACTTGTTTCTTTCCCATATTTATAAGTTGGTATGATTGTTAATTAGAAAATTAATAAAAAAGAATTATTCTAAGACACAATGATTTTACATAAAGCATTATCTTTGGTCCTATGGCAATAACCATCCTCAGCATTTTGCAAAGTTTATTCTTTTACTCAAAATACTTTAAACTAATACAATACAACTTTTCATATTTCTAAAATATGGCAAGCATATTTATATACCATATATTCACTATTTCACAACTATGTACTTAAAATGTTTACTAATAATGTACTCTAACCATGGTAGTATAATTACAAATGTTTTTTACAAACATTTTTAATGAAATAATATGATGTAAGATATTTTATCACATGTGAATTAAACTTATAAAACTGTGGATTAATAAAAGTTTCAATGTCCCAGTATAGTTTGTCAAATACTGGCATCTGGTCCCATCACTTCATCGGAAATAGATGGGGAAACAGTGGAAACAGTGGCAGACTTTATTTGGGGGGGGGCTCCAAAATCACTGCAGATGGTGACTGCAGCCATGAAATTAAAAGATGCTTACTCCTTGGAAGGAAAGTTATGACCAACCTAGATAGCATATTCAAAAGTAGAGACATTACTTTGCCAACAAAGGTCCGTCTAGTCAAGGCTATGGTTTTTCCAGTGGTCATGTATGGATGTGAGAGTTGACTGTGAAGAAAGCTGAGCGCCGAAGAATTGATGCTTTTGAACTGTGGTGTTGGAGAAGACTCTTGAGAGTCCCTTGGACTGCAAGGAGATCAAACCAGTTCATTCTAGAGATCAGCCCTGGGTGTTCTTTGGAAGGAATGATGCTAAAGCTGAAACTCCAGTACTTTGGCCACCTCATGCGAAGAGTTGACTCATTGGAAAAGACTTTGATGCTGGGAGGGATTGGAGGAAGGAGGAAAAGGGGATGACGGAGGATGAGATGGCTGGATGGCATCACCGACTCGATGACGTGAGTTTGAGTGAACTCCGGGAGTTGATGATGGACGGGGAGGCCTGGCGTGCTGCAATTCATGGCATCGCAGAGTCCGACATGACTGAGCAACTGAACTGAAATGAATTGAACTGAAAAATAAGTTTAATAAATATTTTTTTCTAGTGGAATACTGAGAAATTTTTAAAATTTATATTCCCTATTTTCTTCTTTTATTAATTTGTGGCATGATTATTTAATATTTTAGACATTTGTATATTCTTAGTGTACTGCTTAGGAATATTAATAAAATTATTCAGTCCAAAGTATACCTTCTTATATTGGTTAATTTTAAATATTGTGTATTAATTTATCATTGAACATCATAACAGTCAATTTTATTGATACTGGATGATGAATTATGGACTTCTGAATACCTAAATAGACAAAAGCATCACATAACTATTTATTTAAAATAGCATAAGGTATAATAAAAATAAGCTCTATGAATCAAAAGCCAATCATTACTAGGTTTATCTTTTTTATATTAATTGCCATTCAAAACAGAGCATACACATATATATGCACATGCTGCTTCTGCTGCTAAGTTGCTTCAGTCGTGTCTGACCCTGTGTGACCCCACAGACGGCAGCCCACCAGACTCCCCCGTCCCTGGGACTCTCCAGGCAAGAACACTGGAGTGGGTTGCCATTGCCTTCTCCAATGCATGAAAGGGAAAAGTGAAAGTGAAGTCGCTCAGTCGTGTCCAACTCTCAGTGACCCCATGGACTGCAGCCTACCAGGCTCCTCCGTCCATGGGATTTTCCAGGCAAGAGTACTGGAGTGGGGTGCCATTGCTTTCTCCATATATGCACATATATATATATAATTTCTGAGCAAATTTAGAATAAATTGAAGATATGCATGCCACATTATTCCTAAGTACTCAGTATATGGTGTCTAACAATAAGAACAGTGTCATACATGACTGTAGTACAATTATCAAAATAAGATTACTTAACCTAATTTAATCTAATTATAATTAATAAATGTAAGAATATTTACAAGTTTATAAAATTTAATTTAATACCATTATTTGGTTCACAGACCCTAACACCAGTTTTCCCAATAATGCCCTTTATGTATAGCATTATTATCTATCTTGATCCATGGTCTACTCAGGATAACACAGTGCATTTAGTTTTCATATCTCTATGGCCCCCTTTAACTAAAAGCAGTTTGTCAGTCATTGTCTTTCAGGAATTTTATATTTTAGAGGAGTGAAGGCTAGTTATTTTGTGGAGTGTTCCTCACTTTGGATTTGTTTGATATTTCTCTATGTTGAGGCATATCACATGAATGATACTGTGCCCCTCTCTTTCCCAAATAAAGGGCTGTTTCTCACATTAAAGATAAGGCACATCTGAATTAATCCAGTGACTCACATGATCATAGATAAGAATAGAGACAGTCTCAGAAACCTCAGCTTTTTGACTATGCCCTGAACCTGGTCTTTTTAAGTTCTCCAGCACAGTTAGAAGTCGCATGATTATTATACTTTTATACTTCTTTACCATGATCGTCTATTGTAGCAGACCGTTAGTCTGTCAAAAATGGCTCTTCAGTAGGTATTTTATTAATAAGAACAAGGGCTACTTAGAATATCTTTTTGCCATGATGGACTATAAAAATGCCAGTGTCCATTTTCTAATGGTCATGAGGGTATCAATGTCTTCAAACTGTCAGGAGGATGACCAAGCTCAGACCACCCTGTCTCTCAGTGCTTGCTGCCTGTGACAAATTCTGGTATCAAATGTTTTAGGAGGGTTAGGGGAGCAGAAGACATAAGCTCTTAAAAAAAAAAAGAATTTTTTTATTTTGTATTGAGGTATAGCTGGTTAAAGATGTTGTGATAGTTTCAAGTGATGTGAACAGTGAACGGACGCAGCAATACATATCCATGTATCTGTTCTCTCCTTAAACTCCCCTCCTATCCACGCTTCCACGTAACATTGAGCAGAGTTCCCTGTGCTATATAGTAGGTCCTTGTTGGTTATCCATCTTAAATATAGCATTGTGTACATGTCCATACCAGACTCCCTAACTCTTAAATTACCTCTTAGGAATGTCTCACAAAGTTGTACTTCACAAAAGTAGGACATCAAATTGTCACTGCCTTATCTGTAATTTTGAGGAAGGTGGTGTTGCTGTGACTTGAATCAGGAACCATAATATCAAAAGCATATCATACTTAGGAAACTGTATATCCTCCAAACAATGTGTGACATTAATGAAATGGATGCTTCATGTCTTCCTTCTTGACATCCTAATTTAGTGACTAATACTTTGCTAATATTAACAAATAAAAGCAATGGCTTATGTGACCCTGCCTGTCAATGGGAACTGCAGAACCAAGAGAAGTTTGAACTCCACCTTGTGCCCACCTTTGCTATCCCACACATATACATCTGGCTTGCCAAATCAAATTTTTACCTACAATCAAATTGCAAGGGAGTCTAGAAAAGGCTATGACATTGGAAGAAAAGCTATAACAAACCTAGACAGTCTATTAAAACACAGAGACCTATCTTCACTGACAGAGGCCCATATAGTCAAAGCTATGGTTGTTCTATTATCGTGTATGGATGTGAGAGTTGGACCATAAGGAAGGCTGAATGATGAAGAATTGATGCTTTCAAACTGTGGTGCTGGAGAAAATTCTTGAGAGTCTCTTGGACTGCAAGGAGATCAAATCAGTTAATACTAAAGGAAATCAACCCTGAGTATTCATTGGAAAGACTGATGCTGAAGCTGAAGCTCCAATACTTTGGTCACTGATGCGAAGAGCCCACTGATTGGAAAGGACCCTGATGCTGGGAAAGATTGAAGGCAGGAAGAGAGGGGACAACAGCAAGTGAGATGGTTGGATGGCATCACCGACTCAATGGATATGAGTTTGAGCAAAGCTCCGGGAGATGGTGAAGGACAGGGAAGCCTGGCATGCTGCAGTCCATTGGGTCACAAAGAGCTGGACGTGACTTAATGCCTGAACAACAATTAGAAAATGCAATTTGGGGCTTTATCATCTCTACAGTGCAAAGAGGCATACAGTACAAGTTATACTGATGCACAATCTCCACTACAAGGGCTATTGCAGAGTCCTCAAAGCTTCATTTCTTGGCATCTTCAACCACAGTTTGATTAACACAGACTCTGGGTTCTATCTCTTTCTCCCAGTAATTCTAGTGTCCCCTTTATTGCTCTCTCTGGCTTCTTCTGCATCACCTCTTTGCTTAAGTCATGACATCATTCTAGAAAATCTTTTAGGGGAATTTCTTTTCAACAGATAAATCTAAGCTGGTTGTCTTCTCTGGGATGCTGTAGAGCATGCAGAAAACAACTCGTGTTATGGGTTAGGAAGAGATACAGGTGGTGCTTGTAGTAAAGAACCGGCCTGCCAATGCAGGAGACATGAGATGTGGGTTCAATTCCTGCATCAGGAAGCTCCCCTGGAAGAGGCATGGCAACCCACTCCAGTATTCTTGCCTGTAGAATCCCATGGGCAAAGGACTTGGAGGACTATGGTCCACAGTGTCTCAAAAAGCTGGACATGACTGAAGTGACTTAACATGCTCACACAGCTAACTTCCAGTGCAGTCTTCATTTTTGTTGTTCCTCAACCAGTCAAGCATTATAAGTAGACCAAAATCTGCATGCCTTTCTTTTCCTACAGGAGGATATCTACCCCAGGAAGGTCCTTAGGCAATTACACTTATAGTGAAGGAAGAGGGCCTATCCAATTGCTGTAGAAAAAGCAGCCTGGTTATACTCATGAATGTAGCTCAAGGTGTGGCTCCTAGTATGCATTCTATTTATTATCTCTTTTATATTCAAATACTTAGATATTTTCCTGATTTACACTGAAGAAAATAGTGAGTGATCAAATAATAAGCAATTTAGCAAAAGTCATATTGATGACCAATTCCAAATTCTGAGTATTTTTGGTTTTACTCTACTCTCTTCAAAACATTCAGAAATTATTCTAAAGAGTCAACAAGTTCCCAATCCACTTTTTCATATTAATGCATGAACTCTGTAATTTAGTTTTATGATTTTTATATTTTTAATTAAAATTCTTCATTTTTCTCTAATTTAAAATTTGTTACTGGAATAACTATCTTCAAGATGTGTGAATTTTACAAAATGTATATAATTTTAATTTTGCTAAAAAATATTTAACATATGTTGACAGCTTAAGTAGAAGAAACATATTTTCTCATATTTATTTCTTCAAGTTTTATTGAGATATAATGGGTATACAGCACTATATAAGTTTAAGGTGTGCAGCATAATGATTTGACTTATATACATCATGAAGTGTTTACAATAATAAGTTTAGTGAACATCAATCACCTCATATAGATACAAAATTAAGAAATAGAAAAAATATTTTTCCTTGTGATGAGAAGTCAGAATTTACTCTATTAGCAACTTTCATATATAACATTCAGCAGTGTAAATTATATTTATTGTGTTGTACATTATATCCTTAGTACTTATAACTGGGAATTTTGTATCTTTTGGCTACCTTCATCCAATTTCCTTTCCCCCATCCACTCCCAACTTTTTAAATAACAAATCTGATCTCTTTTTCTATGAGTTTGTTTGTTTCTTTTCTAAGTATAATTAATCTACAGCACTGTTAGTTCCTATTATACAACATAGTGATTTTTTTAATAAATTTATTTATTTTAATTGGGGGCTAATTACAATATTGTATTGATTTTGCCAATATTTTTACACATTTAAAATAAAATGATCACCATGATGTCTCATTACCATTTGTCTCTGTATGAAGATTACATAATTATTGACTACATTCCCTACACTGTACATTTATTACCCAAGACTCATTTATTTTGCAACTGGAAATTCATACTTCTTTATCTCCTTCACTTCTCTTCTCTCTTCACTTATCCCTTAAATGGAGAAAAATATTTTTTGTGAGTACTTGGAAAAACGAAAAAAGTCTGCTATTTTTTATATATTTGTTTAAAAAAACCTCTGTAAATGAAATGGTTTTCCCTGTATAATATTCTCAAAAACTTGTATTCAACCTATTTTCTATAGCTGTAATCATGCTTTTATTAGTTGGTTTTCTGATGACCATCCTTAGATTATTTTCCACTTAAATTTAAGCCATTTCTTTTCAGATGTTCCCTGAACTAGTGCAATTGCCCATTTCTCTACATCCTGAATACTATACGGAGGGTTCTGCAAACTCTGAAGGATTAGTAGTTTCACAGAAACAAAGGATAGATACTACTAGGATTCAGATATTTTCTCAGTCTTTGCCTTTTATTTACCTGCCAGCCATGAGCAAATAAAAGCTTCCACAACTGACCTCAGCACACATTGTCAGTGTCGGAAACACCAAACACTGCCTAAAGTTACTTTAAGAGTTACCTTCTAATTTATGTATGATGAGATTTGAACTAGACTTCTTGTTCCATTTCAGGGTGTCTGGTGGGATTCAATGAGTACCTTTAGTTTTCTCAGCTCCTAGGAACACTGGGTTGTAGTTTTCCCATCTAACTCTTGGTTCAGCCAACCTGTTGACTAAATCACTGGCATATAGTTCCTCTCCCCGGTGGCTCAATGGCAAAGAATCCACCTACCAATGCAGGAGACACAAGAGATAGGAGTTCTATCCCTGGGTCTGGAAGATACTCTGGAGTAGAAAATGGCAACCCACTTCATTTTCTTGCCTGGAATATTCCAGGGACAGAGGAAACTCTGGCTGCAGTCCATGGTGTCACAAAGAGTTGGATACAGAGCACACCCAGGCCTTCTCCAATTCCATGCTAGGATTTCACTCAACTTTAGATTAAGGCACGGTCAGCTGAGGGTTCTGATCTCACATCTTTCATATCAGTACTTCTCAGAGTCAAACTCTGCTTCTGGAATCCTCTGGCAGACACATGTGGTCCAATACCATATCGTCCATGAGTAATATACAACTTTTCATCCATTTCGTAGGCAATTTGATAACTTATTCTAGGTTTAATATGGAAAACTGTCTCATTCTGTATCGACTTTTTTCTTTTCCTTCTACTCATTATTTTCCTTTGGTTGCTGTTGTTCAGTGTTCAGCCAGGTACGTCTCTTTGCAATCCCATGGACTGCAGCACACCAGGCTTCCCTGTCCTTCACCATCTCCTGGAGTTTACACAAACTCATCCCCATTGAGTCAATGATGCCATCCAATCAACTCATCCTCTGTCATCCCATTCTCCTCCTGCCCTCAATCTTTCCCAGCATCAGGGTCTTTTTCAGTGAGTCAGCTCTTCTCATCAGGTGGCCAAAGTATTGGAATTTCAGCTTCAACATCAGTCCTTCCAGTGAATATTCGGGACTGATTTCCTTTAGGATTGACTGGCTTGATCTCCTTGCTGTCCAAGGCACTCTCAAGAGTCTTCTCCAAAACCACAGCTCAAAAGCATCAAATCTTTTTTGTCACTCAGCCTTCTGTATGGTTCTACTCTCACATCTATACATGGCTACTGGAAAAACCATAGCTTTGACTAGATAGACCTTATCAGCAAAGTGATGTCTCTGCTTTTTAATACACTTCTAGGTTTGTCATAGCTTTTCTTCCAAGGAGCAAAAGTGTCTTTCGATTTCATGGCTGCCGTCACCATCCACAGTTATTTTGGAGCCCAAGAAACTAAAGTCTGTCATTGTTTCCATTTTTTCCCCATCTATTTGCCATGAACTGATGGGGCTGGATGCCTAATCTTCATTTTTTGAATGTTTCCTTTGGAATCTCTATGAAAAATTATGAACATACTGGATTTTGATTTCCAGCCTCCTTTCTGTGTGTTCTCCATTTCTGTCACACCTCAGTCCTATGTATTTCCTTCCTACTTCTCCCATCAGGGCCAAATATTTTTATTCACATTTTTCTCAAAAATCACTGTGAAAAAGGATCCCATAAATTCATTTACATAATAAAATGTAAGAGATATGGACTCAGAGACAACAGAGCTTGGGTTGACAGAATGAAGATGTAAAAAATCTAATACATAATTAACCTGTGACTGCTGAATTGGTCCTACACACCACACCAAATGACTTCCATTTTTTTGTAGATGTTTATGGCCATCACTGAGAGGAGTTAATGTTGCTTTTAGGGAATAATTATCCTTTTATTCCTGTAGAATAATTTGATTTTATGAACCTTTAAAGGCACGAGGCATGTCAACAAACATGAAAATTTATAGAAAATTTCTTTGGTGTGCTTTTGGCCTCTGCTTCTTTGTTTGTTTCAAGGTGTGTTTTAATTTAATGGGATCAGTACTTTTACAAGTCCAGAATCCTAGGTTTAAACAGCTCTTTCGGTGATCAAGATAATTTATTGGTCTCCAGTTACTAGTGTCCAGACCTCAGACTAAATCAGTTCTCTATTTTGGTCCATTATGATATCCACCAGTTTTTCCTAAAAAGACCTTTTTAGGTGATAAAACTGATAACTCAAGGGAAATGACAACTGTGACATTTAACAAGGACAAAATAAATGGTTCAATTTAAGGCCAATATTACCTTGCAGAATATGAAATGCCATACCTTTAGTAGGCCCAAAATGCCAACATTTTTCAAAATCTCTCTGAAATGATAGGGAATATTTGATAAGAGACTACAATCTTCATAAAATATATTTTTCCAGTAAATAGTTT
This sequence comes from Oryx dammah, assembly GCF_014754425.2. Lineage (NCBI taxonomy): Eukaryota > Metazoa > Chordata > Mammalia > Artiodactyla > Bovidae > Oryx > Oryx dammah. Next base: position 102,709,474 of record NW_024070213.1, on the reverse strand, counting down.
CTGGCTTCCCATTTAATATGTATCTTCTCAAAGACTAAAATTCAGAAAACTGAAATCTTCTTCACTCAACCTACTTTCATTTTAAAGATATACTCATTCTTTTAAACATCTAAATAAACATGTATTTTATTTTCTGCAAGACTGCATTATTTTCCACAACCTCCAAACCAATTAATCATTTCACTTCACTAATTGCTCTAAGTATTCTCATTTTCATGAAAGCAGAAACCACTAGTGAAAGATTTTTTTAAAACTCTGCATACAATAAGATAGTTATGATATTGTTATCAACATACAATGGAATCTAACTATATCATCTCACAGTTTTTTTTTTGTAAATCTACAACTGCTCTTAAAAATATTTTTTGCTACCTTATTTTATTAATTGAATGGAAGTGAAAGTCACTCAGTCATGTCCGACTCTTTGAGACCTCATGGACTCTACAGTCCATGGAATTCTCCAGGCCAGAATACAGGAGTGAGTAGCCTTTCCCTTCTCCAGGGGATCTTCCCAATGCAGGGATTGAACCCAGGTCTCTCACATTGCAGGAAGATTCTTTACCAGCTGAGCCACAAGGGAAGGCCAAGAATACTGGAGTGGGTAGCCTATTCCTTCTCCAGCAGATCTTCCTGACCCAGGATTTGAACTAGGGTCTCCTGCACTGTAGGCAGATTCTTTACCAACTGAGCTATCAGGGAAGCCAATTGAATGGAAAATTCTATGAATTCTACAGTGCTTCACGATTTTCAGAAGTTTAACACATGATTTCACATAATTTCATAATAACACTTCTTTTTAAATCTCTTACCCCTATATAACCCATCCCCATCATCCCTCTTGTCTCCCTACTGGTAACCACTGATTTGTTTAAATCTGGGAGTCTGTTTCTGCTTTGTTATATTTATTTGTTTTAATTCTTTAGATTCCACATATCAGTGATAGCATATAGTATATGTCTTTCTCAGTCTGACTTACTTCAATTGATATGGTAATCTGAGTCCATTCATGTTGTTGCAAATGGCATTATTTCATTCTTTTTTATAGCTGAGTAATATTCCATGTGTGTGTGCATGCATGCATGTGTCTGTGTGTGTGTATAACATCTTTTTATTTATTCATCTCCTGCTGAACATATCTTGGCTATCATAAATAAAACTACTATGAAAATGAGGATGCATGTATCTTTTCAAAGTAGTGATCTTGTTTTGTTTTGTTTTTTCCCAAATATATAATCATGAGTGGAATTTCTGGGTCATATGGTAGTTGAATTTTTAATTTTTTGAGCAATCTCTGTACTGTTTTCCATAGTGGCTGCGCCAAATTACATTTTCACCAACAATGTATAAGGGTTCCCTTTTTTTTCATATCCTCCTTAACATTTATTATCTGCACTCTTTTTGATGATAGCCTTTCTGACAGGTATGAGATGATATCTCATTGAGGATTTGATTTGCATTTTCCTGATAATTAGTGATATTGAGCATCTTTTCATGTTCTTGTTGGGAAAATGTCTACTCAATTCTTCTGCCCATTTTTAGTTGCTTTTTTTTTTTTGATGTATGCTTTGATGTATGCTTTTTTTGTTGTTGAGATGTATGAGCTATTTATATATGAAAGAAGGCCTACTTTGACTAGAATATTATGCCTTTATCAATAGTCTCCATTTTATAGAAAAATTGAGAGGCAAAATGCAAAGTGAAATATTGCCTATTGTTCATAGCTGGTATATTTCTCTATTTAATTGAACTACTTTTAGAATAATGGTATGTGTTTTTCTATAATGAATCTTAGTCTGTCATTTTTTTTTCCCTTGGCACCACTTTAATTTTTTCTTCAGAGTGTATTGCAATGATCACAGTCCAAATGTGTTATGAATTATAGAAGAGGGAAAAACATCCTTTTATCTCTTCCACTTCTATATCTTAGAAGCACAAAGTGATTAAGCCAGTTCAGTGGCTTACAAAGCATCAGACTGATCATTCTGACTATCAGAACCTTTCTCTCTTCTGGTTCTTACTACTCAGTGCTGAGACAAGATAGGAAAGAGTTCATCTTATTTCTCCTCTGAAAATTTGAGAAGAAATACTATATAAGAATGTAAGTGTTAGTCACTCAGTCATCTTATAAAATTAACATGAGATGAAGCGAACATCTTCCCTGAATGATTAATTTATATTCCAAAACTTGAAATGTCCTAACTTTGTAATTAAAAAGCTTTATTCTTGGCTCAGTGGATGATATTATACATAGGACTTAATCAAATGTAGATTTGTCTATAGCTGTCAAAATAAAACAATAGATATTCTACTCTAATAAAGAAAAGAAACGTGAAACTCATTCAGCATGGCATCCCAGAGTGGAAAACTGAAATAATTACTGCTGTCTTCTCTAAATCTGACATGTGTACAATTACAACTATGTAGGTAGCTTTTCAAATGAAAGTCAAAGGGAAATCAGGCTTCGCAGGTGGTCCAATGGTAAAGAATCTGCCTGCCAATGCAAGAGACAAAGAAGATGAAAGTTTTATCCCTGGGTAGGAGAGATTCCCTGGAGGAGGGCATGGCAATGCACTCCATTATTCTTGCCAGGAAAATCCCACAGACAGAGAAGCCTGGTGGTCTGCATTTCTATGGGGTCACAAAAGGGTCAGACATGACTGAGCACAAAAAGTGAAATTGCGTTGCTAAAGAGTAAATACAAATATTTTAAAATCACATATTTTATGTGATTCAACTACATTCTAAATTCTTTTTAACCAGTTTTATAAAACACTTTCAGTTTTCTAAACTTTTGATGACAAATTATTTAGCTCACTTTGTTAAAGCATTAACAGTAATGTTAGAATGATGTTTTTAGTTGTATAAATAAATACAATTTAAGGTTTATTATGATATTTCATGCACACAAAATGTGTTATTGGTCATCATGTTAATTAGCAAGGCTATATAAATATGGCAATTAAAATATATGGACCTTACAGAAAAAGACAAACTCTGAATCATACTGATGAAAAGAAACTAGAGGAAAAGTTCTATAGGTTCAATTTAAATATAACTCATTTGGCTTATTAATTTTTATATTTATTAACTTTCTAATAGTATTATAACAGAATTTTTCTACAATGACTTTATTAAATCATGAAACTAATACCTTATAATATGGATGGAAATAATAATAACTTTCCTTCTGAGCTGCGAAGTCACTTCAGTTCTGTCCGACTCTGTGCAACCCCAGAGAGGACAGCCCACCAGGCTCCCCCGTCCCTGGGATTCTCCAGGCAAGAACACTGGAGTGGGTTGCCATTTCCTTCTCCAATGCATGAACGTGAAAAGTGAAAGCGAAGTTGCTCAGTCGTATCCAACTCTTAGTGACTCCATGGACTTCAGCCTACCAGGCTCCTCCGTCCATGGGATTTTCCAGGCAAGAGTACTGGAGTGGGGTGCCATTGCCTTCTCTGTTCCTTCTGAGAGTGACTTCTGTCCTTTAAGAATCACTGGATCATTATTGGCTTATGTCCAGTTCAGTTCAATCATTTAGTCGTGTCCGACTCTTTATGACTCCATGAACTGCAGCACGCCAGGCCTCCCTGTCCATCACCAACTCCTGAAGTTCACTCAAACTCACTTCCATCAAGTCCGTGATGCCATCCAGCCATCTCATCCTCTGTCGTCCCCTTCTCCTCCTGTCCGCAATCCCTCCCAGAACCAGAGTCTTTTCCAGTGAGTCAACTCTTCGCATGAGGTGGCCAAAGTACTGGAGTTTCAGCTTCAGCATCACTCCCTCAGAAGAACACCCAGGACTGATCTCCTTTAGAATGGACTGGTTGGATCTCCTTGCAGTCCAAGGGACTCTCAAGAGTCTTCTCCAACACCAAAGTTTAAAAGCATCAATTCTTCGGTGCTAAGCTTTCTTCACAGTCCAACTCTCGCATCCATACATGACTACTGGAAAAACCATAGCCTTGACTAGACCGACCTTTGTTGGCAAAGGTCTGTCTCTGCTTTTTAATATGCCATCTAAGTTGGTAATAACTTTTCTTCCAAGGAGTAAGCGTCTTTTAATATCATGGCTGCAATCACCATCTGCCATCATTTTGGAGCCCGCAAAAATAAAGTCTGACACTGTTTCCACTGTTTCCCCATCTATTTCTCATGAAGTGATGGGACCGGATGCCATCATCTTAGTTTTCTTAATGTTGAGCTTTAAGCCAACCTTTTCCCTCTCCACTTTCACTTTCATCAAGAGGTTTTTTAGTTCCTCTTCACTTTCTGCCATAAGGGTGGAGTCATTTGCATATCTGAGGTTATTGATACTTCTCCCAGCAATCTTGATTCCCGCTTGTGCTTCTTCCAGCCCAGCGTTTCTCATGATGTACTCTTCAAGAAGTTAAATAAGCAGGGTGACAATATACAGCCTTGACGGACTCCTTTTCCTATTTGGAACCAGTCTGTTGTTCCATGTCCAGTTCTGTTGCTTCCTTACCTGCGTATAGGTTTCTCATATAGGTGGCTTATGTTAGCTCACCTAATATGGATAATTGCAAGTCATATGAGCTGGATGTTATTATCTCAATTGTACCGATCTGAAGATATAGTCTTTTTAAAGTTCATTCATGTTCTCCATAATCCTATCATTTTTAGGAGGTGGTGATAATATTCAGAGATAAATATTTGAATGGAAAGAATATGTCCTTTCATTAGCCATATTCCCATTTTTTATTTAATTTAATATACAGTTATTAATTTTCATATATAAATTAATTAAATCAAAATTTTAATTTGCAGTTTAGGAAAAGTTTATGCAGATTTTATACCTTTTTATCCCATCAAATCCTTTATGAAATAGTATTATTTTATACTCATCTGGTGGATAAACAAACTCAAATTTTTTGAAGTTACTAAATTTGCCCAAGTTCACAAAATTGAATCAAATAGCTATAGCTATATCCCTGCTCCTTTCTATTATCAGTGTCATGCATTTTGAACTGATGCTTCCCTTTCCTAAGAATAAAAGAAATTTAATTTCTGCATTAATATATTAAAAATACCCTGAAACACATGGATGTATTTGTTGTATGCAGTTTGTAAAAGTTAATATGATTTTTAAAAATAGTTTTCATTCTATAATATTGATATTTATGTGATGTTTGTTTTATATTTACTGGTAGCAAAAATGAGCATTTAGTAATTTAAACACAATCACTTTTGATAATTAAAATATAAGAAGTTATATAACTCTCCAACAATGTAAAAGATTGAGATACTATAGGTATAACTCAAAAAAACTTACCAAAAATTGTTAATTTATGTAATTTTAATATGGAGTATCAACAGTGTTTTAATGAAATATCAACTTTGCCGCTTTTTTAAAAACTTTGAAATTACTTCAAAGTTTGAAATCACTTCAAAGACAAAAGTCATCCATTTCCTAAGTGATTATTATAACCAATATTTATTCTGGAGTGTTGAAAGTTATTGTGAGTGGTAGAATACATTATCCCTCTGGCCTTATTAATAAAAAATATTATGAGTTTTTTGCATATATCAAAAGTTATGTATAAGAATTTGTGCTAATCATCTATTTATTCATTTTAACCTCATAATGAGATTAAGAGATACTTGTAACATGCCAGTAAACCTGAGAACTGGGGTTCAAAGAGTTTTAATTGGAGGAATAACAAGAAAAGTATTGAAGTAAAGAAAAATACAAATAGAAAAAAAAAATAAACCTGCTTATCAACCCTTAACACTACAAAAGTAAATTCTTAAAACTCAACAAAATGAAGTGTAAGATTAATGAATCTCAGCATTATTTGTTAATAAGCAAAGGACTTGAGGCCTCATTATCCAGTAGATCATGAGAGTCTTTTCACATGATGGTGGTTTCATAGTTCCTAAGAGCCACAAAAGCAAGAAAGTCTTAATAAGCAAGAACTTTAACGTTCTTTGTTGAATCATGCTAATTTTTCCCCATTGGCCAAATCAAGTCACACTCACCGTGTTTATTGTCCCATGGCAGGAACATAGTCAGTATAGGAAGAGACTACCAAGGATGTGTGTATGTAAAGGTAAATTATTGCAGCCATTTGCAACAATCTAGAGTTTAAATTGATTTTTCTTATGTCAAGTTTGCACTCTGTTCACCACAGGACCTGCATCTGAAAAACACCAGAAAATGTATCAATAGTCCCAAGACTGTTGAGGCCAGACCTCTCAGGCCCCAAATGAAATCGAGTGGCTTATTCTTTATCTTACTGGCATCTCCATACTGATTGATGAAATGCTACTTTATTCTCCCTATACTATTCTCTAACAAATCTCTAAATGTATTTCTAGGGTCAGTATTTTGCCTTCCCACTGCCGCTTCCTCTACTATATTAAGAAAGTGTTAGTTGCTCTGTCGTGCTAGACTCTTTGCGAATACCCTATGGACTGTAGCCTGCCTGGCATCTTGGTCCATGGCATTCTGATTCTCCAGGCAAGAATCCTGGAGTGAGTTACCATGCCCTTCTCCAAGGAATCTTTCTGACACAAGGATTTAACTCACATCTCTTATGTCTCCTGCATTGGAAGGCAAGTTCTTTACCACTCAGTCAGTCAGTCTTGTCTGACTCCTTGCGACCCCATGGACTGCAGCATGCCAGGCTTCCCTGTCCATCACCAACGGCCAGAGCTTGCTCAAACTCATGTCCATCAAGTTGATGATGCCATCCATATATCTCATCCTCTGTTGTTCCTTTATCTTCCTGCCTTCAATCTTTCCAAGCATCAGGGTCTTTTCCAATGAGTCAGTTCTTTGCATCAGGTGGCCAAATATCAGAGCTTCAGCTTCAGCATCAGTCCTTTCAATGAATATTCAGGACTGATTTCCTTTAGGATTGACTGGTTGGATCTCCTTGCAGTCCAAGGGACTCTCAAGAGTCTTCTCCAACACCACAGTTCAAAAGCATCAGTTCTTTGGTGCTCAGCTTTCTTTATGGTATAACTCTCACATCCATACATGACTACTAGAAAAACCATAGCTTTGACTAGACAGACCTTTGTTGGCTAAGTCTTTACCACTAGTGCCATCTTTAAAGTTGATCTTCCTAGCACAGAACCTTCCATACTTATCTGCTCAAACCTCAATCCTTATGACCCTCTCCCATTCCCATTCACCCAAGTTTATTCCTCAGAACTACAAGTGGCAGTTTGACTACTGTTTTTTTCAGGTCAGCTTTCCATGTGTTTTCATTGTATAATTTACCCCTCTTAGAACTCATTAAAACTGTACTTAACTAAATCATCAAAAGTCTACTTACTCTTTGGTCAAATTATTTAGTGTTGTTTGCTCCAATAAGTGCCATGAATGCAAGGACCACATCTGAATGTCATTTTTAGTAGTAATTTGCTCCATAAATATTATTGTTATTGATGTCAATGTCAGAACAGACATGAATATTCTTTCATCTCTTTTTCTTCCCACATATCTCCATCTCCAAATGATTTCCCATTTTCTATGCAAAACAGAACACCTTTTTTTTTTTTAATAAATTCAGAGTTTTGAAGCTAGTAATATAAACTGGGTTCTGCTAGGTCGCTGTGTCCAAGTCATCTGTTTTGTATTGGTTAATATTATTTCTTTCAGATGACAGGAAATGCAATTCAAACTGGCTTAAACAACAACACAAAAAATTTTATTGCCTCATGTAACTGAAATGTCCAGCTGTAAATTTTCAGGTGCAGCTTGATCCAAAGCCTCAAATATTGTCAACAGGACTTATTTTCTCTACATGCCTTGGCTCTAAATATACTCTACAGGCTTTGTTCTCAGGTCCCAGACTTTTAGGTTTAAGTCCAACAGGGAAGAGTCTCTGCTTCTCTTTCACTGGCCCCAGGAAGCATCACATTTTATCCCAATGACTTTGTCTGGATGCTCATCACTTAGCCATCACTATGTGCTGCAGAATGTTCTATTTCATTTGTTCAGACTTGATCCCCCACCTACCTGTCCTAACCTTGAAATTAGAGATAGAATTCCCTGTGAAAAATTTGGATACTTTCTCAAAAGGAAATGACAGAACCATTTTATATAGCTACCAGATGAAGAATATGTGGGAAATTCACACATATGTCTGTATCTTCACTATGAATTACACAGCTATAAGGCATTTACAGAATCATACATGACCATATTTATGAAAATGAGAAAAGGAAAGATATATGCATTTGAATGCAGAGTTCCAAAGAATAGCAAGGAGAGATAAGAAAGACATCCTTAGTGATCAGTGCAAAGAAATAGAGGAAAACAATAGAATGGGAAGGACTAGAGATCTCTTAAAGAAAATAAGAGATATCAAGGGAACATTTCATGTAAAGATGGGCAAAATAAAGGAGAGAAATGGTATGGACCTAATAGAAGCAGAAGATATTAAGAAGAGATGGCAACGATACACAGAAGAACTGTACAAAAAAAGATCTTCATGACAGATAACCATGATGGTGTGATCACTCACCTAGACCCAGACATCCTGGAATGTGAAGTCAAGTGAGCCTTTGGAAGCATCACTACCTACAAAGCTAGCAGAGGTGACGCAATTCCAGTTGAGCTATTTCAAATCCTAAAATGTGATGTTGTGAAAGTGCTGCACTCAATATGCCAGCAAATTTGGAAAACTCAGCAGTGGCCACAGGACTGGAAAAGGTCAGTTTTCATTCCAATCCCAAAGAAAGGCAATGCCAAAGAATGCTCAGACTGCCACACAATTGTGCTCATCTCACACATTAGCCAAGTAATTTTCAAAATTCTCCAAGTCAGGCTTCAACATCATGTGAACCAAGAACTCCCAGATGTTCAAGCTGGATATAGAAAAAGCAGATGAACCAGAGATAAATTGCCAACATCTGTTGGATCATAGAACAAGCAAGAGAGTTCCAGAAAAACATCGACTTCTGCTTTATTGAGTACACAAAAACCTCTGACTGTGTGTATCACAACAAACTGTAGAAAATTCTTAAAGAGATGGGACTGTTAGTCCAACCTATCTGGCTCCTGAGAAATCTGTGTGCAGGTCAGGAGCAACAGTTGGAACTGGACATGCAACAGCAGACTGGTTCCAAATCGGAAAGGAGTATGTCGGGCTGTATATTGTCACCCTGGTTATTTAACTTATGTGCAGAGTACATCATGTGAAATGCTGGGCTGGATGAAGCACAAAGTGGAATCAAGATTGCCAGGAGAAATATCAATAACCTCAGATATACATATGGCATCACCCTTATAGCAGAAAGTAAAAAGGAATTAAAGAGCCTCTTGATGAAAGTGAAAGAAGAGAGTTAAAAAGTTGGCTTAAAACTCAACATTCAGAAAACTATGACATGGCCTTAGGTCCCATCACTTCATGACAAAAAGATGGGGAAACAATGGAAACAGTGAGAGACATTATTTTGGGGGGCTCCAAAATCACTGCAGATGGTAATTGCAGCCATGAAATTAAAAGACGCTTTCTCCTTGGAAGAAAAGCTATGACCAACCTAGACATCATATTAAAAAGCAGAGACATTAGTTCACCAATCAACAAAGGTCTGTCTTGTCAAAGCTACGGTTCTTCCAGTAGTCATGTATGGATGTGAGACTTGGACTATAAAGAAAGCTGAGTGCTGAAGAATTGATGCTTTTGACCTGTGGTGTTGGAGAAGACTTCTGTGAGTCCCTTGGACTGCAAAGAGATCAAACCAGTCAATCCTAAAGGAAATCAGTCCTAAATATTCATTGGAAGGACTGATGCTGAAGCTGAAGCTCCAATACTTTGGCCACCTGATGCGAAAAACTGACTCATTGGAAAAAAGCCTGATGCTTGGAAAGATAGAAGGCAGCAGGAGACGGTGATGACAGAGATGAGATGTTTGGATGGCATCACCGACTCAATGGACATGAGTTTGAGCAAGCTCTGGGGGTTGGTGAATGGACAGGGAAGCCTGGCATGCTGCAGTCCATGGGGTCGCAAGAAGCTGGACATGACTGAGTGACTGAACTGAACTGATATTTACATCATTTACTCTTACCTTTTGGTTACATAAACAAGAAAAATATTATGCAATGAAACTCCAGAAGATCAATTTCTCTAACTGAAGAACATTTAATTATCTTTATTAGATATGCTTTTTTTTTCTCAAAAGAGTTGAAGATAAAATGCAAAGCAGAGAATTACTGATTTTGTGTTTATCTTATATGTTCACATAGGTATCTCAAAGTTCATTGTATATGTTTCAGATTATCCCTTAGTTGAAATATATTACATATTCAGATTTTCTCACTTTCAAAATTAGCAGAGTAAAGAAATAGTAAATTTTTTGTTCTAAGAAACATCAGGAGGAGAGTGGGAGGGATACACTCTGTGCACTAAAAATATTGTGATAGGAATTCAAACCCAAAAGGTCAATTCTTACACTATTTGGAAAAATAACTTGTAGAAGTAGGGGAAAAAAAAAAAAAAAACCTGTGGCTGGAGAAGGATTCTCAAAGGTATGGTAAGAATTCTCGAAGGTATGAGTTGCTCTTGGTTCTACCACTTCCTATCTGACTTTGATGGGCTTCCCCAGTGTAGTGGTAAAGAACATGCCTGCCAATTCAGGAGATGCAGGTTTGATCCGCGGGTTGGGAAGATCCCCTGGAGTAGAAAATGGCAACCCACTCCAGTACTCTTGCCTGGAAAATCCCGTGGACAGAGAAGGCTTGTGGGCTACAGTCGACGGGATCTCAAAGAGTAAGACACAACTGAGCATGCACACGTGAATCTTACTTTGATAAGTTACTGAACATCTCTGGGCTTCTGTTTTCTTGTCTGTGAAATGGGAATGATAAGCTCCACCTCTCTTGAACTGGTAACAAATATGTGTGGCAAAATAATACCGAAGGTAATCATTGCTCCAATTCCTGAGGTAAAGGTAGAAGGAACGATGATCAGAACAAAGAAAAGTTTAAACAAAATCATCTAGACACAAAAATAAGTTCAATGTAAAATTATGAAATTTATCCTCTTATGCTTTTTTCTCCAAATCTTTTACTCAAGAAATGATATTGACTCTTGTTCACAGATGTCATTCTCCCTACTTTAGTTAATTCTGCCAGTATTTTTCTTTTCACTAAGTTGAAGTGTGCCTGATAACAGAATCTATGCCAAGAACATGGATAACTTTCCCACTTGAAAGTGCAGTAAATACCCAAATTACTCAAACAGTTATCTAAAGTCTTTGTGTCCCAGTTTTCAAATCATGTCTAAGAGTGTTGGGTGTATTTGGACAGGTAAAAGGTTAAATAAAAGCAATAGCAAAATATCTGGTCATCTCATCAACATTGATGAGAATGTCAGAATAATTATAAATTATTTTATGAACTAATACTTTCTCTTACCTCCCTTGAGACTATTTTGAGCATGTCCATGTTATGAATTATTAATTGGTTAACATATCAATAAGGATTTGTTTGAGGGTACAATTCTCTAGGCTTTTTGAAAAATCCGTTGGATTCAAATTTGGTGCACCTTTCCTAGCAAATATACAGATGAAATTGGTAGGTCAAAAATATTTTATCAGTGACTATTATGATTATTAAAGTACTGGAAAAATTATTTGACAACTCATTTCTTTTCCATAAAGATATCTGATTTTCTTTTTGAAAGTAGAATTTCTTTGCCTCATAACCACAAGGACTGAAAGAAATCTTGTTTTATCCCCAAGTCTTCAAACTAAAATGTCTTTTTATGAATGTGGGTCTTAAAATTGCACATGTGTTTAGCTTGGTTTTTGATTTCAAAATCTAACAATTTAAGCCATTACTGATAAATACATAAAATATTGTTAATATAATCTATGCCATTCTACTTTTTATGTATAGAGAAGTATAGAAATGTATAGAAAAATATCTTTTCCAGATCACACAGAAATAATATATCCACACATTGACATCAGTCCTCCATGTGCTCTTGTACAATGTCCTGTGCCCCCCACCACATCCCCCCACACATACATACAGCTTAAAGCTTTTCCTCCTCTAAAGTAAGGGAATGAGACTCAAAAGCTTCCATATTTTTTTGCCTCTTCTGCTATTTATTCAAATATTCCATCCTGCCACATCAGTGTTTCTCCTTTTTCCATTTTCATTTACTCCCAATAATTTTCTGTGTGAGATTTCTACATGCTTTAACATTGAATTTGAACATGATATTTTTAAATGGTACAATTATGAATATTATTCATACAATTTTAACCTCTTTTAAACACTCTTTAATGTATTTGTTTAATTCCAATTTTTCCAATTATACTATGGGCCAAGGGCTAGAATCATACTTAGCTTTTTTGCTGTGGCATAGGAAGAAGTGTCTGACTTACACTTGTTTGTTATTTAGTCATTAAGTCATGTCCAACTCTCTTGTGACCCCCTGAACTGTAGCCTACCAGGCTCCTCTGTCCAAGAGATTTCCCAGGCAAGAATACTGGAATGGGTTGCCATTTCCTTCTCCAGGAGATCTTCCCAACCCAGGAATTGAACCCATGTCTTCCGCATTGGCAGGCGGACTCTTTACCACTGAGCCACCAGAAAAACCTCTGACATATACTAGGTACTTGCTAAATTCTGGTTAGTTAGTGACTAAATCTTTTAAAAATTGAAAACAAAGACAGCTTGCACTTTTAACATCCCATCTTATAATTTATAAAATTTATAAATTTTATAAATGTATCACTTGGTGACAAAAGTTCTTCCTAACACTGAAATTGAGTTATTTCATACCCCTATTTATATGTAAAAATGTTATCTCTTTATTCTAACATTCAGAATAATTACCAGATCATTTTAAATCTCCCTTTATCCAATCTTCATCCTCCACCATATTCTCCCCCACACTTTCTTGCCTCTCTATTTCTGCTGTTATTACCTTGGCTTACAATTTTATCCTCCTACTGATATCTTACAAAACTTCATGGTACAACTTATTATTATCACTCAAAACTACCAGCCAGCTCAAAACTGCAACCTTGAATAGTAAAAAAATCACACCATTTAAGATTCTGACTATGTTATGATCCAGAGACTAACTGAAGAGGAAATGGGCTTAAGAAATATTCCTTAATTTTTGTTGTCTCAATTCTAATGAAGACATCTACAGTACCTTTTGTTCAGGCATTGATGATTAGTAAACACTATGTTGCATCCCTCTGAAATTATTGACTATGGAAATAGGGAGCCAAAGATTATAGCTGAGGCAGAGTTCTGATATGCAGTTATTCACTACTGCATAAATTCTCTGTCTGAAGATCTGATTCCTGACACATACACAGAACTAGTTAAGTAATGGACAAAATCATTCACAGCTTATCAACAACCTTCATAACTGGAGCCATAGGTCCTGAATGGTAAAGGCTGTAACTAAGCTACACAAATCTTATGATTTGCTCATTTATGTGTTCTTAATCACAAGAAATTTCATCTTTTCACTTCAGTATGACTCGTTTTCTATTCTTCTCAGCTTATTTAAATTTTGTGCTTTCTACTTTAAAAAATGTTTCCTTTTACATTATGTTGGGTCCTCTTTCACTGAAATGCTATCACAACTTTGTTTAATACGTAATACAAAGACATGACTTGACAAAATATCTTGAGAGTCACAGAATTAAGTGGTTAAGAAAATGTGTTTTGTAGTCATACAGACCTTGCCATAAATTTTGCAATGACCCTTTCCTGCTATGTGATCATGGATGAATTTCTTAACTGCTCTGAGTCCCAGTTTCCTCCACAGAAATCTGAGGATAGTAGATATACATACCTGATAGCTTTGTTGCCAAAAGCTGCTGAAAATTCTTTGTAAAAAAATAGGGATTCAAAAAAAAATAGGGATTCATCATCATAGGCATATAGTCTGGTATCGTGGGCACTGGACAAGGCTATGCTCCTAGCAGCATGACTAAAAAGATCACTCATCTGTTTTAATAACCAGCACCATTAACTCTATATATTGGATTTCCCTGGTGGCTCAGAGGGTAAAGCGTCTGTCTGCAATGTGGGAGACCCGGGTTTGATCCCTAGGTTGGGAAGATCCCCTGGAGAAGGAAATGGCAACCCACTCCAGTACAATTGCCTGGAAAATCCCATGGATGGAGGAGTGTGGTAGGCCATAGCCCATGGGGTCGCAAAGAGTCGGACACGACTGAGCGACTTCACTTTCACTTTCAATAACTCTATATTGGCAATAAAACTAAACATTTTTAGTCTGATTCAAATAGTTGGTGTGAAGATTAGAAAAGAGCAAAAGCTAATAGTTTAATTTAAATATTTTTATTATTGCACAGTTATATTATTTTTAGTTATAATAACTTGTTGATTCAGGTGCTGATAATTTTGATTTACTAGCTCCAAGAATCATGAGAAATAAACTTCCATTGTTTAAGTGTAGGACACAAAATGGAAAAAGATGAGATCTTTATATTGGGAGTTTTCACATGCCATTGTCTTAAATATGATGTGGCTTCAAACATGGAGGGATAAATACAGGAATTAGTGTCCAGGAAATAATAAACAAAAATCCAATAATAAATGCTTACATTTGGGAGTAATAGATGCATGAGTTAAAAAGGGAGCAAGATGATAATGACAGCATCATCTTGGAAACAACTAGCTCATTTTAGGTGATCAGTTCTCAGGAAATCATCTTATTCTATTTCATAATTAACATTCATGTTCTATATCTCCTCTAAAAGTTTCAAATATTATACACAAATCTAAAAACAATAGGAAGTTGCTGATTAAATATTATTTTCTAATTACTATGTCAATGTGAAATATATGAGGTATTTTATATTTGAAGGGAAAAAAACCATAAATCTTGATCTCAAGGAATATTTTTCCTTGAAAGTCTCTACCTGCAAACACACACTTACGAAAGATCTTAAAAATTAATCTGAGTGATATCCCTGCTATGTGATAAAATCTGCAAAACTGTCACTCTCCTCTTCTTTCAACTTACATCTGAAACTGAATTTTCTGACTACTCGTCACCATGAATTTATTCCTGTCATTTGATTTTAGTCATATTTTTATTCTCATGCTCACTATTAGTTGTTTTGTTTTTTTTAATTTAAACATAGTAACATAATAATTACCTGAGAAGAAAGGTAACTGAATGATATCAGGCCTTTTTTTTGTCACAAGTTATGCATTGCTTTTGGTTTAGATGTAAAACTTGGCACATACAGGCAAACAAAGAACAAAGAAGCATGTTGTTGGAATCAGTTTTACATTGGCCTCTAAGGATGGTCTTTGAGGTATAAGCTTATAGAAAGCTTTCTTACTGAGAGTTTTATGCATTCCCTCCTGCTGTTTTATCCCCTCCACTTGCTTATACACTAGAATCATTGTGGAGTTCTGTTTACAGAAATTCAGTTGTGTTATTAGGCTCAAACCATGACTCTTTCATATTTGAAATGCTGCATTTATTTCCACAGTAAGCTATTTACATCAAAATCTATAAAATTAAAGAAAAGTTATTTAGAGGTTTCAAATGACTCAATGTAGTAGGAATCCTGAACCACATTAAACTGTTACAAGTTGGTCAAGTTTGCATCCCTCCTCATCTCAGTGACTTGCTTCTGCATGGACTGTCTCTAAAGAACAGAAAGACACCACATAAACAGATGTGAGAAAGTGTGAGTTTGGATAGAATGAAGACATATCACAAGAAATATGGGCAAGATGCCCAGCATTCTGCAGAAACACCTGAATTCTGTTTTCTTTGCAATATGTAAAGTTTCCATGTCCAGTGGATTCCCTTATGACTTAAACTTAAGTAAAATATAAGAAATATTCCAGTTAGTTTGATGGCTTTCCTTTTGTGTCTGTAAGCTTCGTGAAGTCAGAAACTGTATTAGCTTTTCCTGATCTATTTTGTCATAACAAATACTCCCCAAATTTCACTGGCTTAAAAAAAGTTTTTTTATTTGTTCACACTGTATGCAAGCTGTATGTCAGCTGAGGCTCTGTTCCACATGTATTCATTCTGGAATCCAAACGGAATAAGCAACCACTATCTGCATCATGTCATTCTCACTGCACAGAGAAAGGAAATAATGGTAAAACCTGCATGGTTCTTAACATCTCTTCTTGACAATGACATACATCACTTTTCTTTCCATGCCATTGGCACAGCCCAGAACATAGGCAACCTTGATGTCACTTAAAACAAGAAATGGTATTTTCCTACTTAGATGTACGCTGAAAATCATATGAGAATGAGTTTCGGAGAAGGCAGTGGCAACCCACTCCAGTACTCTTGCCTGGAGAATGGAGAACCCCATGGGCAGAGGAGCCTGGTGGGCTGCAGTCCATGGGGTCGCTAAGAGTCGGATACAGCTGAGCAACTTCACTTTCACTTTTCACTTTCCTGCATTGGAGAAGGAAATGGCAACCCACTCCAGTGTTCTTGCCTGGAGAATCCCAGGGACAGAGGAGCCCGGTGGGCTGCCGTCTATGGGGTCGCACAGGGTCGGACATGACTGAAGCGACTTAGCAGCAGCAAGGACTATATTCCTCTTAGAGGAAGTTGTTGCTCAGTTGCTAAGTCATGTCTGACTGTTTTGTGACACCATGGGCTGTGGCCCACCAGGCTCCTCTGTCCACAGGATTTCCATGGAGTGGGTTGCCATTTCCTTCTTCAGGAGACCAGCAAACCCACATCTCCTGCACTGGCAGGCAGACTCTATACTGCTGAGCCACCAGGTAAGCCCTCTTAGAAGGAGGGCATCAAATAACTAGAAATAATAATACAATCTAACAAAACTTAGTTTGGCATTCACTACTACATGCCTTGAATCTAGGACAGTTTCCGTCATTTTTGTTGTCATTTAGTTGCTAAGTTATGTCTGACTCTTGTGTGACTCTATGTGACCCCACGAGGCTTCCCTGTCCATGGAATGTCCCAAACAAGGATACTGGAGTGGATTGTCATTTCTACCTCCAGGGCATCTTCCCAACCCAGAAATCAAACCTGTATTGCCTGAGTTGGCAAGCAGATTCTTGATCACTGAGCCCACAGGGAAGCCCTTCAGCCTTCTAATAGCACTGTTACTGAACTCGGGTTTGGCTGCTCACTGCTTAAACACCAATACTCTAGAGACAAGTGTTGGCAGGAAAAGAAAGATTATTTAGGAGGCTTACAACTGGGGGATAAGGTGGACCCCTGTCCAAAAGCCAACTCCCACCTGTAGATCAAAGGGGAAGAGTTTTTAAGTGGAATTTCAAAGGTGTACACATGGAGGGAGGGGACTATGTATAGAACAGCATAGTTAGCTTAGATGAACTGTTCATCTTGCAGTTGTTCATGTGGTGGTCTGCTCAGTGTCACCCTGATTGTTTTAAGTACAGTTAATCTTTAGTCCCAGGTTGATTTTTCCCATTTTCTTGAGGCCAATTCTTGGAATTGTGCAAGATGGAGCAGCTCATGTCGTGGCTACTGTCTGAGCATCATGTAGTTAACTTCTTCCAATTGGTTAGAACCTTGGTATCTGCAAAACAAAGGATATGGGTCATATGGGTATCTGAGCTATATCCTTTGTTTTACAGGTAGTCCTTGAAGAGGAACTAAATCTCCCTGACTCTGCTTAATGGATGAACTATTATTATTTTGTCCTATTTGAATGTGTGTGTGTGTGTGTGTGTGTTAGTTGCTCAGTCATGTCCAACTCTTTGCAACCCCCATGGACTGGAGCCCATCAGGCTCCTTTGTCCATGGGATTCTCCAGGCAAGACTACTGGAGTGGGTTGCCGTTTCCTTCTCCTATTTGAATATTTCCCTTTATTTCTGGATTTTTTTTTTTTCATTTTCTGATTAAATTATTTATTTATTTATTTATTTATTTATTGGAAATAGGGGAAGGCCTAGGAACCTTAAGTTATTCTACAAACAAGAGTCAGGTTGAGAAGATGAGGAGGTGGGGGGCTATCCCAGGAAGGCCTCATAGGGTCCTTCTCAGTTTCAGTACTTCATTCATTCACTGGGTATTCAGGCATTAATTTATCAACTTGACACTATATGCCTGGAATACACTAGATGTTAAGGATACTGTATTGAAGAAACATTAATTCCTGGAATCGTAAAAACAGTACAGAGATCTTGTTGCAAGTATATTACAGGGAGAGAGAATACCAGGTGCTTGAATGAGTTTGAGGAACAGCAAGGAGACTAGGGAAGCTAGAGCTGAGGCAGACAAAGGGGATGTGGTAAGAGATGCATTTAGGAAAATATCCGTTCACCAAAATTCGCAGCAAAGATAGACCTTTACACATACACATTTTTTTTTTTCCCCCTATGAGTAGGAAATCATTGGAAGACTTTGAGGAGTGACATGATCCGACTTACATTTTAAGGATCATTCTGGATGCGATGCTGACTAACTTGTGGGAGAGGGGAAACTAGTTATGAATCTGTAACGAAGTAGATGAAAGACGGCAATGATTCATGCCATGGGGAAGCAGTGCTGGTGGGAAGAAATGGTTTGATTCCAGATATATTTTAAAGCTAAAACCTATTGAATTTCATTGTAGTTTAGATGTGGAGTATGAGACAAGGGATACCAAAGATAACCTATAATTTTTGCCTGAGTAAATAAAGGATTGATGAGGTGGATTAACTGTGCCAATGAACCCAATTTGTTCTCACCTTCCTTTATCCACATAGTTTGAATACAAGGATATTCCTTTAAATGCTTCTTTGCTGAATGTGTGCCTGGACATGTGACTTGTTTTAGTCAACAAATGCTTGAGTATTGGGGCTTGCCCTCCTGCTCAACTGGAATCCCAAGCCTCCATGCAAACAAACCCAAACAGGAGTCCACCTGATAAGAAACATACAACCCAATCACTCTTGTCTCTGAAAATAACCAGTTAATCCCTCAAAGAAAGAAACAATTTAGCTGATCTGTAGCTAACCTCAAATGAATGAGTGAGCCCAGCTGAGAGAAGTATAATACCCTAGCTCAAATTTCCAACCCACATAAATATTTGCTAGCTAATTGATTTCTATTTTTAGTCACTACCTTGTGTGTGTGTGTGGCAGGGGGTGGGGGGTAAGGGATTGCTGGCAGAGTGTGATGGAGAAATGATGCCGGGAGCCAGCGTGAGGAATTCCACCCGTGACAAGGTCATGCAGCAGAGCTCTGATGGCAAGGCTAATCAGACCTCAGGTTTTCCCCCTGGAATTTCCTGAGCATCCACTCCCCCCCCCCCCCCCCCCCCCAAAAAAAAAAAAAGAATCTGCCTGCTTTTCCACTCTTCTGACATTCTCTGGAAAAAGTCAATTCAGGGCTTTAGTCTTCTGCATTTGAAAGACTGTTTCAATCTAAAAACCCCTCTGATGGCTTTCTAGCCTGCCTGCAGGACTCATACAGCTGCGCATGTGATTGTTTGAGGCCTCCTGACTGCAGGAGGCACAGGAAGATTAAAACATCCTAGGAATGTAGGGGCTTCCGAGGAGTCAAAATTATTAGAGTAGGACTGATTAAAAGTTTCATTTGTTGAGCCAATACTTGCTGCCAAATTTTTATATCCTTTATTTTTAGATATAGTTGGTATATAGAAAAACAAGTAGTAGACCTGGTATTAGCAACATTATATCTTTGAGTTATAAGTACCTACTTGTTATAACCCACTGCACCTTTGTTCTATAGAGATGTAACTTTAATGCTTTAAGGAGATGCAGATTAAAGAAAAACACTTCAGGGGAAAGGAGAATCACATTCATTAAGAAAGAGAGCCAAAAAAGTGTCAGCAAGCCTCCTGGCCAGAAGATAATGTAAATCACCCGAGACCTTTTGTATAAGAAAAAGATATACGGAAAGGGTCAGGACTCTGCCCCTGCGTGACTCTGTATCTTCCATTATGTAAAATTTAGGGTCTATAAACACCTTTTAAATAATAAAGTTGGAGGGGGTTTTTGCACAAGCCTGGCCTCCCCCATGCCGATTTTTTCTCTTGCTCCCTCCTTCTCCTTTTCAGGCTGATCCCTTGGAACGTGGAGGCTCACTGTGTCTACTTACTTGTCCCGGCATCTAAGATCCGTTAGAGAGAGAACCCAACGCGGGGCACTCTCCGATATTCAAACGGGCGCCGGCGGCCTAACATAGAGGGTGCAAGCTCCTTGTCTGGAACTTTATTGGTTTTCCACGTAACCCAAGTTAATCAGCCTCTTCTCTCCACTTAATCTTCCTACTACACTATTTCTTCCTAATCTAATCTTATATTAATAAATAAATAAGTTTTCCTCGCCGACTCCGTCCACCCTTCGAATTCCCTGGATCCACCGGGGCTGGACCCTGGCAAGATGTCACGTAGCAAAGCTATCTAACATAATGAAGTTACTATAAACTTTGTGAGGATCATTTTTAAAGATGAAGACTAGAAGATTTTTGGACATGCTAAATGTGTGATGGTGATTCCCAGGTGGCTCAGTGGTAAAGAATCTGCCTAGCAAAGCAGGAGACACAGGTATAGACGTGAGTTAGAGCCCAGGTCAGGAAGATCCCCTTGAGGATGAAATGGCAACCCACTCCAGTATTCTTGCCTATGAAATTCCATGGAGAGAGGAGCATGGGGACTATAGTCCATAGGGTTGCAAAGAATCAGACACAACTAAGTGACTGAATACACAAATGTGTGATTCCTATTATGTGTTCAAGTAGAAGAAATGAACAAGGAAAATACAGTACAATTGGCAGGCAGCCTTAAGGACTTCATCAAGTTTAGTGATCAGTTAGCATGTCTGTGTGTTTTTCTCCACTTGTATGAATAGAGAATAAGAGTAGACAGAGAGCTAGCTTGCTAGATACCTGTTATATGGTGAGACGTTGAAATTTTGCAGGTCAGAGTCAATGAAAACCAATCTGAATAAATAAACAAAAAGTCTTCATGGTCTTTCAGTGTATCCCCTACATTTCAAATTTTATAGTCAGGCACTAATTAGGACCTATAAAACCCATGCTTGCTGCTGTGAGATTTAAAAAATAAAAATAAATATTAGATAACTTTTATTTATTTCAAAAAGAGGTTAATAAATATAAAACCAAGTGAGAAAGGGGGTGGGAGATTGAGACTGACCAATATACACTACTATGTATAAAATAGATAACTAATGAAAACCTACTTTATAGCACAAGTAACTCTACATGGTGTACTGTGGTGACCTAAATGAGAAAGAAATCCAGAAAAGAGGGGATATATGTATATGTATGGCTGGTTAACTTTGCTGTACAGCAGAAAGTGACACGGTAGTGTAAATTAAATATACTGCAGTAAAAAAAATGAAAAAGTGGAATGGATTGAATGAAAGTTGCCTGATACTATGAGTTTAAAAGAAACAAGAAGAATAGTAAAAATCATAAATAAAAGCAACTGCAGAAAATTTTGTAAGTAGGATTTTTGTTGGTAGACAAAAAGTAGGAAAGATCATTCACAAAGGCAAAGACATAAAAGTAGACTTAAATTACAAGCTGGAACAAGAGAAGGATGATGCTCTTAAAGGTGATTATTAGACATACTTTGGTAAGTCTTACCAATCACACTCAAGGGTAGTGGCATGCTGGTGAATATTAACAACTTGCTTTTCAAAGGTTGGGGGGCTGGTTGTCTTGTAATATTTTCTGTTTTCCATGCTGTACAATAAATTCTACCATCATTGCCAATTTCACACTAACAATATAGGTCAACTGACTTGCAAAGTTCCTGGAATTGAGCTATCATGCCTTTGCAGGTCACTAAATGCCAGATCCAGAAAGCCCATCACTGACAGACATTCTTACAACTAAAGCAGAAATATCTTTATGACTTTGAGAATACTATATCTTGGGATATTAATCCCTCTAGATAACCTGGAAATTTATTTTTTATTTAATCCAGGAACATTTCTAAAAAGTTAAAATTACTTAGGTATTCTAAATGTAATTGATGTTCTTTGCCTCAGTGCTAGAAGGCAGTACTCAACATTTAGTTCTGACCTCTGTTGTGCTGCAACTCATTGAGCTCTGCTTGTGTGGGGGCTTTTGGTCTATCTTTGGTGAAGATAGATAGGGGGCCACAGAGGTGAAATTCATGGTGACCCCAAGTGTTCTGTCCCTAACACTGGGAATTTGGCATCTGTGAGGGGCAGTTCATGTAGATAGAAAAAAACAGAATTTGAGATCAGACTGGAAGTTGCTTATGAATTCCCTCATTTATCTCCTCTGTTCAGTTCATTTCAGTCGCTCAGTCATGTCCAGCTCTTTGTGACCCCATGAATTGCAGCACTCCAGGCCTCCCTATCCATCACCAACTCCCAGAGTTCACTCAGACTCACCTCCATCAAGTCAGCAATGCCATCCAGCCATCTCATCCTCTGTTGTCCCCTTCTCCTCCTGCCCCCAATCCTTCCCAGCATCAGAGTCTTTTCCAATGAGTCAAATCTTCGCATGAGGTGGCCAAAGTACTGGAGTTTCAGCTTTAGCATCAGTCCTTCCGATGAACACCTAGGACTGATCTCCTTTAGAATGGACTGGCTGGATCTCCTTGCTGTCCAAAGGACTCTCAAGAGTCTTCTCCAACACCACAGTTCAAACGCATCAATTCTTTGGTGCTCAGCCTTCTTTACAGTCCAACTCTCACATCCATATGTGACTATCAGAAAAACCATAGCCTTGAATATACAGAACTTTGTTGCCAAAGCAAGGTCTCTGCTTTAGCAAGCATCTTTTAACTTTATGGTGCCGTCACCACCCATGGATTTTGGAGCCCAAGGAAATAAACTCTGTCACTGTTTCTACTTTTTCCCCATATATTTGACATGAAGTGTTGGTACCCAATGTTATTAGTTTTTTTTAATTTTGAGTTTTAAGCCAACTTTTCACTCTCCTCTTTCACCCTTATCAAAAGGCTCTTTAGTTCCTCTTCACTTTCTACCATTAGAGTGGTATCATCTGCATATCTGAGGTTGTTGATATTTCTCCCAGCAATCTTGATTCCAGCTTGTGCATCATCCAACCTGGCATTTCTCATGATGTACTCTGCATATAAGTTAAATAAACAGGTGACAATATACAGCTTTCATGTACTCCTTTCCCAATTTTTAACCAGTTTGTTGTTCCATGTCTGGTTCTAACTGTTGCTTCCATGCCTGCATACAGGTTTTTCAGGAAGCAGGTAAGGTGGCCTGGTATTCCTATCTCTTTAAGAATTTTCCACAGTTTGTTGTGATCCACACAGTCAATGACTTTAGCATAGTCAATGAAGAAGTAGTAGATGTTTTTCTGGAATTCTCTTGCTTTTTTGATGATCCAGCTGATATTGGCAATTTGATCTCTGATTTATCTGTCTTCTCTAAATGCAGCTTGTACATCTGGAAGTTCTTGGTTCATGTACTATTGAAGCCTAGATTGAATGGTTTTGAGCATTATGTTGCCAGCATGTGAAATGAGTGCAACTGTATGGTAATTTGAACATTCTTTGGTATTGCCTTTCTTTGGGATTGGAAGGAAAACTAACCTTTTCCAGTGTTGTGGTCAATGCTGAGTTTTCCAAATTTGCTGGCATATTGAGTGCAACACTTTCATAGCATCATCTTTTAGGATTTGAAGTAGCTCAGCTAGACTTCCATCACCTCCACTAGCCTTGTTCAGAGAAATTCTTCCTAAGGTCCTCTTGACTTCAGCAGAACAATATAAGTAGATACTGGAAATAAAAATATTTCAGTTGCATTAATAGTAAGTTTAAAGAAAAAAATAGTTGTCTCCTTACAAAAGATTAAAAATATTATTTTGTTTTGTTTGTTCTTGCTTACTTAGAATAATCTTCACCAGAAAGATGGATGTTTACCTCTTCTTCCTTATGTCCAGACATAGATGACTTTTAGAAGTTAAGCACTTGTATGAGGAACAGCATACTGGAGTGATTTAAAGCATTCATTAAAAGGAGTCAGCCTGCCTTGGTTTGCCTACTATCTTCAGTGATCTTCTTGAAATTTAGTAAGTAATCTAACCTCTCTGCAACACAATTTTTTTATTTGAAGGATGGGAATAATAATTTATCTTTTCTGAATAGAGTAACTAAACTATAAATTAATTTATAATTAAAGAGTTTACAGATGTGCCTAGAGTAGTATGCTCTCCATGGTCAATCTCTAAATTAAACAGAGATGCTTATAAAAAAGTATACAATATTACCATATGAATATATAAATTTATCTATTTTTAGTAGATAGTAAAAGGGGTTATCATTTTTTAATTGGATGAAAAATAATGCCTTATGTAAGTTTCTAGTTTTGATTTCTTTATACAGTAAATTGTAAACCATATAAGTTAAATGTGCTCTAGAGAAATTTTTACAGTTAAAAAACTTAAAGCTTTTGTGTTTTTTACATTTTCTAAGAAATAAGCAAATTATATTTATATTACTCAAAATAAAGGATTTTCATAAGTATTTTTGGTCCTTATACAAAAAAATCAGGTGAGATTTTAAAGTGATATGATTGGCCTTTTCTAAATAAGGACTTCATCATTGGTTAGCTGTTTACTGGAAAATTATAATTATAGTCAGAAGGAACCCAAGACAGTAAACAATCTTAACTAAAAACTAATTAGTTGGTAACTCTTAAATTTATATTTTGCAGTTACAGAGCTTATCTAATATTTCTTGTAGGAGTTTTTCATTTCAATTTTAAATTACTGCTGGCATCAGTGAACATTTGGACAGAAAAATGGAAATTACACTACGTTTTTCAACAGAAAATGTAATATAGTGATTTGGTTTCACATTTGGAGGACTGATGAAGCAAAAGGAACATTAAAGTGACATAAAGGTAGAAACAGTAGGAAGTAGCTACCGGACATAGGATTTAAAAGCTTGAGAGTGGGGCCAGACCTAGCCAGCACTCAGACCCTCATAGGAGGGTGGCTGGCTGGCTGATGCTAGTGACACAAGAGCTCAGAAGAAGGGCACTTAGAGTTGGGGCTTAGATCCTGATGAGGCAGCGTTGTTCAGCTTATTGGATACCTGTGATAGGGCCTAATGAGCCTTGGGCTGAGAGTGATGAAAAGCTGGAACCAGTTACTGTCACCTAGGTGAAATACCCTTGTTTGGGCTATGCTGACAGAAGCAGAAATAAGTGGAAAGAAGAAAGTCCCTTCTCTCTTCTTCCCGCTTCCAGAGTCCCTCTCCCTCCACATCTCCCTAGTGACAGAGAAAGATAAAGGAGAAATGTATTTTTTTCAGAGTTCCAGCCTCAATATCATGAGGCTGAGAACAGAAGGATAAACAAAGGCTTTTAACTGAAACATGATTAATAATGAGATGATTATGAATGTGAAAAAGTGAAAGTGAAGTAGCTCAGTCATGTCTGACTCTTTGCGGCCCCATAGACTGTAGCCTACCAGGCTCCTCCATCCATGGGGTTTTCCAGGCAAGAATACTGGAGTGGGTTGCCATTTCCTGCTCCAGGAGAGCTTCCCGACCCAGGGATTGAACCCGGGTCTCAAGCATTGTAGGCAGCCACTTTACCATCTGAGCCACCAGGGAGGTATTTTTCAGAGTTCCAGCCTCAGTATCACGAGGCTGAGAGCAGAAGGATAAACAAAGTCTTTGTAACTGAAACTTTGAGATGATTATAGTAATAAGATGATTATGAATGTACACAATGCTAATGGCTCTCAATCCATCTCATGAAGCCCCCTCCATCCCTCTTCTCCTGTCTCTTTCCCTTTCTCTCTCTCCAGCTAAAGTACAATGAACATTGCCTCCCACTTTCTCAAAAACCTTATTGGTTTTCATGCTGAAAAGCCTGTATCTCAAGAAACGCATTGCTTAGTCCTCAGCAGACTAAGATGTTTGGTCACCATACCCTAGAAATTAATATTTATTTTCTATTCAATTCAGTCACTCAGTTCTGTCTGATTCTGCGATTCCATGGACTGCAGCACACCAGGTTTCCCTGTCCCTCACCAGTTCCCAGAGCTTGCTCAAACCCATGTCCATCGAGTCCTTGATGCCATCAAACCATCTCATCCTATGTCATCCTCTTCTCCTCCTGACTTCAATCTTGTCCATCATCAGGGCCTTTTCCAATGAGTCAGTTCCTCACATCAGGTGGCCAAACTACTGGAGTTTCAGCTTCAGCATCAGTCAGTCCTTCCAATGACTATTCAGGACTGATTTCCTTTAGAATGGACTGGTTGGATCTCCTTGCAGTCCAAGGGACTGTCAAGAGTCTTCTCCAACACCACAGTTCAAAAGCATCAATTCTTCGGCACTCAGCTTACTTTATAGTCCAACTCTCACATCCATACATGACTACTGGAAAAACAATAGCTTTGACTAGACAGACCCTTGTTGACAAAGTAATATCTCTGCTTTTTAATATGCTGTCTAGGTTGGTCATAGGTTTTCTTCCAAGGAGCAAACGCCTTTTAATTTCATGATTTCGGTCACCATCTGCAGTGATTTTGGAGCCCAAGAAAATAAAGTTTATCACTGGTTTCATTGTTTCCCCATCTATGTGCCACAAATTCATGGGACCGGATGCCATGAACTTAGTTTTCTGACTGTTGAGCTTTAAGCCAACTTTTTCACTCTTCTCTTTCACTTTCATCAAGAGGCTCTTTAGTTTTTCACTTTTTGCCATAAGGATGATGTCATCTGCATATCTGAGGTTAATCTTGATTCCAGCTTGTGCTTCATCCAGCCCAGTGTTTCTCATGATGTACTCTGCATAGAAGTTAAATAAGCAGGGTGACAATATACAGCCTTGATGTACTCCTTTCCCTATTTGGAACCAGTCTGTTGTTCCAATTTTAAGTACAAAATATAATTTTTATATTTTCTATTAAACTGTAAATAATCGCAAAGGAATTAAATAATCAAAATAACAAAAAATCAGTAAGTTAGGCATACTAACCCAACCACTACATTTACTTTTATTTTTTTTACTATGATTATTGGCCTAGGAATGTACAGAAAACTTATGGTATAGAAGAGTGAAAGGTAACATTTTAATTCTGTTCTCATTTGAGTGAAACTGTGCAGATTGTCACTACCTGAGAGTTGGAACTGATGTCTCTACCACTGTGAAGCTATAATCTGACAGATCACTGCATACCGAAAATCAGAGTGTTCTGGAACTGAATGTTGCAAGTTCTGAATCAGATGAATGTTGTAATCATCAGTGTAGGCAAAGAGTATATTGGTGGCCACATTGTCCACGGATGGTCATCCTTCTCACTGCATTGAAAAACATCTGACAGGATTTACAAGTTCAGGGGTAACCTGTTGACTTAAAATATTCATGCTTTCTGTGGGAAGTGATGAGATGGAGCACCCTGCCTTGTCTGAGTCGTGTTGAATACGTCATGGTGCCGTCCTCGGGGTTGCGTGTCTGAGCTGTCACATGTCCTCCTTCACAAACATCTTTATGCCATTTTAAGCAATTTGAAGTCAAACAGCCTACTTCTCTTTCACAGTCAAATTATTTGTTGTCTTTGATCTTATTTCCCTTCAGAATATTTTTTGATGAAATTTAAGCCTCATCAAGATCTAGTTTCTTACTACCTTCTCAAACTTGGTTTCAGCTACTGTGCTCATCCTCTGACATCCGGTAATACATGACCTAGTTCAAAATGAAATGTTGTATCCATTGAGATGAAGGCTAAGCTAGGGTAATTATAATAAAGAGACATAAATGTATTTTTTCCCATGGAATAGTTCAGCTAGTTTAGGCTAGTGAGACAGCTACACTCCCTGAAGTCATCCAGGGATCCAGGTTCGTCCCTTTATGTATTCTGTCATTTATTAGACATCCGTTCTTCTGCTTCATGGGTTCCCTGGTGGCTCAGGTGGTAAAAATTTGCCTGCAGTGCAGGAGACCCAGGTTCGAATGCTGGATTAGGAAGAGCCCCTGGAGAAGGGAATGGCAACCCACTCCAGTATGCTTGTCTGGAGAATCTCATGGACAGAGGAGGCTGGTGGGCTACAGTCCATGAAGTCACAAAGAGTCAGACCATAACTGAGCATCTAAGCATACATACACACACACACACACACACACACACACACACACACACACACATGCACACGGCTCTTCTGCATGGTCCAAATTGAGATGCATATTATTTTGCATTCCAGTCTGCAGGAGGAGGAAAATGAGATAAAATCCAAGGCAGCTGTTTATCTTTGCTCAGGTGAAGAAGGTGCATCAATCAGTCTTCCAACTCTGGCCACTCATAGCTATAAGGGAAACTGGGTTCTCTAAATAACAGCAGCTAGGAGGCCATATCCTGAAGAAGAGGAAGAAAACAGGTTGAAGGGTACCTTCAGCAATGTGTCAGTGAAGCCCCTCATTTTATGGGAACTTAAAATTGCCTGAATGAATAGAATCAATTCCTTTATTTTCTATGCTTTGATCATAAGAATGTTATTGCACATCTCTCATCATATTATTTATTTCAATGTCTATTTCAAATAAGAGACTGCAAAATCCTTAAAATGAGGACAGAGGTTTCTTCATTTATGTGGTTCCTAACCCTTGCATGTGGTAGATGATCACTTCATGGTACTGAATTAATTTGCATAGATTGATTGTGTTGTTGTGAAAGCAAACTAGATACAGAGATTTTGACCCAACCTTGTTTTATAGGTGGGGATCCTAAGGCCCTAACACAATCAAATGACTTTCCCAAAATCTAGTTCATGATGAAACTAGGATTAGAGCAAACTATTTTATTTCTGGTTCAATTTTATTAAAGTAAGCCAAGAGATGGTATGGGTCTGCTGAGGCATGGAAACCATTCATTTAAAAAGTAAACACTCACCATTTGATTGACATTGTGTTTATTGTGTATTTTTAAATGTTAACATTCAAAGGCATCCTTCAGCGTCCTTATGCATCTTGACAACATGCATATGCTAATCCTTTGCTTAAATTGGCATCATTTTACAATGTCCAATTGGCCTCTT
Source organism: Oryx dammah (assembly GCF_014754425.2). NCBI lineage: Eukaryota > Metazoa > Chordata > Mammalia > Artiodactyla > Bovidae > Oryx > Oryx dammah. Next base: position 102,680,484 of record NW_024070213.1, on the reverse strand, counting down.
TCCAGTAAATATTGCCATCCTTAAACACCAAGCTGGTTCCTGATAGTCTTAAAACTGAGATTGTTATCATCTGAAAAGAGCTAAAACAGTAAAAACTTTCTGATTTTTAATTAATAAGATGAATTTATTAGAACAGCTGAAATACACACAAATGATCGTGGAGGAATATGTATGGAGATGGTGCTGAACATTATCAGAAAAAAGTTTTAGAAACTCAGTGTGAGTGACTACATTATAAATAGGTTCTAGAATCAGTACACTTTAGTCACACCTTGGCTGTGCTGCTTAGTAGCTCCACACTTTCAGAAAGTCACTTGTTTTTTGCCAAGTCTCAACTCCCACATTCCTAAAATAGGAGTAATTCCTTAAGAACAACTTTTTAGAATAATTGAGCTAACATTTTTCCTGGAAGGAAAGTGTTAGTCACCCAGTGTTAGTCACTCAGTCATGTCTGACACTTTGCGACCCGAAAACTATAGCCCACCAGGCTCCTCCATCCATGGAATTCTCCAGGCAATAATGCTGAAGTGAGTTGATATTCCCTTCTCCAGGGGATCTTCCCAAACCAGGGACTGAACCTGGGTCTCCTGCATGGCAGGCAGATTCTTTATAGTCTGAGCCACCAGGGAAGCCCTGGATAGATTAAGCAAATAATAAATGATAATTTTATTACTATCAGTATAGCTCTAAGTACCCTGTAAAACATGACTATAAGTAACATAAGTTAATGAAATTGTTTTGTTTAAATAAGCTAATAACTCTGAAAAATGAAAGTGAAAGTCACTCAATCATGTCTGGCTCTTCAAGACCCCATGGACTGTATATGGGTTGACATTCCCTTCTCCAGGGTATCTTCCCAACCCAGGGATCAAACCCAGGTCTCCTACATTGTGGGCAGATTCTTTACCAGCTGAGCCACGAGGGAAGCCCGAGAATACTGGAGTGGGTAACCTTTCCCTTCTCCAGCGGATCTTCCCAACCCAGGAATCCAACAGGGGTCTCCTGCATTTCAGGTAGATTCTTTACCAACTGAGCTATCAAGGAAGCCCAATACTTCTGAAATGATTCATAAAAAATAACTGTTCCTCTAAATTCAGCCACAAGCATTCAGATTTTTTTTTTATCTTTGCTAACATACAGAGAAAAATGACATAGTTTTTGAATTAGTCTACAATATGTTCAAAGCAGTAGAGCAAAGCATGAAAATCTAGCACACACCACGGGGAAAACAAGCAGTTGTCAGAGCAAGTAATCACAAAGAAATGCAGAGATTGGCAAAATGCCTTAAAAGGGATGGGAAACAAACACATAGTTTTTTTTTTTTTTTTTTTTTAAGGGAGAAAGATGAAAACAGTTTCACAGCCAAAGTTAAAGAATAAGAGAAATTAAAACAAAGAGAAATAATAGAGAAATTTGTTTTCACTTGTATATCTCTGAAAGTAAAGTGTTTTTATCATCTTCCACTTTCATTACCAAACTAATATCAACCCTTGAGTACCAGACTGCTTACCAAAATAATGACCTTGAAGAAATTTTGAATTATACAAGTTCCTCCAGTGAACTTTGAAACTAATAATTGAATTTTTTGATGAAATGTTATTTGCAGAATCAATAAATGAAAATTATGCAGCTATTTGCACTACCATAGAATTATAGGAGTTTATACTGATTAACCCTGTCATTAATTTGTTGTTTAGGATTTAAAGGAAGGACTTCCAATGGGTTAATTGTGAATATTTGATTGAAATATTATAAGACCACAGTTTGTAATTGCAGGTTTAATATAACATTGGAAAGGTTGGATTCAAAGATGAAGAAAAGCACAGATGTGAAAGCCTCAGAGTAATTGGTCCCTGAAACTCTTATTACATTTTATGCCATTTTATTCTATCATTTGAAGGTCTCAGTAATTACACTTTTATCTTATTTATAGATAGATGAAGTGAGGTGAACTTAATTCATTTTTATGTTAGTTATACTTGTGATTTTTGAAGAAAATCTAAAACATAGATACTTCAGAACTGGATTTCCTTAATCTAAAAAACATGCTTGAATCTATTAATATTCAAGTCTATCTAGAATGAGGCAATACTTTAGTAAAAGTAAATGTAAATTAAAGATTAATTGTTTGGGGTTTTAGTGGAAACACTTATTTCATTCAAACAGAGGAGATTGTGGTCATAGAAAATCCTTGTTTTGATATATTTTTATTTCTCATATCACATTCATTTCACCCTCTTCTAATGAGTTATTGCTGAGTTGTTCAAGTGCAAATTCTCTGTGACATATTATGCAAAAGGAATTGACACTATAATTAGGTCCCTTAGAATTTAGAACCTAAAAGAATAATATAAACCTAAAGAAAACCTATATGAACAATCCACAGTTAATTTGTTCACACTTCAACCATCAAAAAATTTAAGTATATCTTAAAAGTATTTTATTTTTTAAATCAATCATCTAAGGCCACAATAATCATGCACAGAGCTCTTGTGAAATACTGATGTAATTGTATTGCTCACTCATCTGTTGTCATCAGCTCAGTAGACTTCAGGTAGGTTGACTCACGATTTTGCATGTTAGATAAATGTTGAAATCTGCCAGGGTGACTGGAGTGAGCCAGTGGTGATCATAGAGACACAGAGACTCAGTAAGAACACAAGCAGTCTTTGAGATACAGAGTGGGAATCCACTCCACAGCATTAATATCCACAACATCCTATTGGCCAAACAAGGTACAGATGTACGTCAGCCTCGCAGTGTGGGAAAAGTTCCTCCTTTGTATTTACAAGGATTGTAGTGTCACATGACAAAGGGTGTAGACACAGACTAAAGAATTTTTAGAAACTATGATATATATTTTTCATATTTCTATAATAAATTTATTTTTTTACCCATCAGCCGAGCAGTCTATATGCATGAATTATGCAATAACAGCTAAATAATATATTTATCTGACTTGTATTTCTGAAATATGTGGCAACCATACATGCTATTTCCCAAATGGAAAAAAACAAAGTTCTGTTTTGATCATTTTGGCTACATTTTACCAGTATGGGAACAATGAATGCAGCATCGAAAAATTAAACTTTAATAACCTATTGGATCCCATACCATTCGTATAATTTCAAACAATGTGGAAGGTTGTCCAATCACATTGTAAGGATGCTTCCATTTAGATAATTACCTTTCCAGTGGGAAGTAGAGTCACAGAAATAACTGGGTGATAATATGCATTTTTCTCCAGGGAAAATCATAAAAATTTGGAAAACAAAAATGTGAAGATCTAGATGTTAAAATCTACTTCCCTTTAATACAGTTCTACAGAGCATAATTACAAATCCTTTAAATATCTGTAGGAAATAAAATTTCTTTAAATCTCAAATCTAAAAAGAAGTATAATTCTACTGCAGAGGCAATAAGATTAAATTATGATATGAATAATTCAATAAACTAATATTTTTATCCATTATCTCAAATTTTCTTACTATAGAGCTATATTTTTCAGAATGAAGCTGGTACTAATTATGTCTTAAATTGGAACGTTTCTTCCTTAACCTTGTCTCTTAAATATCTTTAAATCCATGGCCTCTTTTCAAATGCATTACTCAATAAATGACTTGATTCCAAAAGTAATCATTGACCTTTAATAGAGGTAATTTTAGACTTTATCTATAAACAGCAATCATTCAAATTAAAAGCTAAAAAAAAAGTGGTATTTTCTATTTGGAATTCACATTACTGTTTCCATGCTGAATTTTTAAAATAATGGTCAGTTTGCTTTGTTAATGCTCCATGGAGCAGAAAATTTGTCTTGTTCACTGATAGATTGCCAGAACCTGGGATAAACCTTGGTATGGAGTGGGGACTCCATAAATATATATTTTTTAATATTTGTTGACTAATGAATGATGTTATTATGTAATTGAACAGCATTTTTCCTTGATGATTTAAGCATAACCACTAGACAATCTTCCACAGTCCACATAACTGGAAAATAATAAAGACATAATCTAAGGGCCGTCATAACATTCATAAATTTCTTGAGAATGACATGCATAATCCTAAAATGAAAATCAAAGCTGTAAAGAGTCCATGCCATTTTCAACTTTTATACATTTTTCAGATTTCTTTCTAGATTAATGTTTGTTTGAATTCTTCAATGTCAAATCAGAATGTCTCCTTTTGGTTACTTTGGCAATCAAAGCAGAACATATGGTTAAATTAAAAATCTAAGACAACATTTAACTTTAATTAGCTTTTATGTTAATAAATTTGTAAAATTTGGAGAGAAATGTTATTTGCACTAAACTAGGAATTGCATGGCTATTATATTTGCCAGAGAACATCCATAAGAATGTAACTTTTAAAATTAATAATGTTTCCGATATTTCAAATACAGCTACTTACGAGATTTCCAAGGTCAGTAGAAAACTGTTGTTTTGTTTTTATTCTATTATAAAATTCAAAGTTGGATTTAATGTATGGGAAATGAATCTTGAATTTCTTGTTATTTAAAAAATTACATCTAATAAAATTATTCTAGGTGAATTTTTATCAAAGGTAAATTTATCGCATTCTTTTTCTATCCACTATATAATTAGTTTTTTCTAATAAATATTATGATAAAATTATAAAGTTGACTGCTTTTTTAGGCAAAATCAATTTAGAAAACCATCTACATCTCTGAGAGGCAGAGGAAAAGATAAGGGGAGGGACTGATCAGTAGACTCAAGTTACTGTAAATTTTCTGATTCTTAGGTTGAGTAGATAGTTTATAAGCAATGTTTATATTACTGTGTTTCATAATAGTATTATGCTTATAATTTATATGTATATTACATATCTTTTAAACAGGGAAAAATATTAATAGTAAAGTCATTTTCAGAGACAAAATGTAGTTACCAATAAATGCTAATTATTATACTGAACTACTTTCATCTCTAAAAGAATCTTGCTGAAAGCACATCAGAAGAAATACTTTTCAGATTTTTTTCCTGGGGAAAAAATATAATCTTAATGTTTGGAAATGAAATTTATCAATATTATCTAATTCAAGTATGAATAATGTTTCCTGACAACTTGGGAGAGATTAGTGAAGGACTTTATACAACCTTTCTAAATGGAAAATGATAATTCTACGCTGTTGTTATTTTTATTGAAGGAAAACACTGTTTTATTTTTCTTGTAGTTAAATTTAAAGAAAATTTAAAATTAAGAAAACTAAACTTTAAGAAACAACTTATTTATTACTTATGATGATTCTTGTCTCTAAATATGAGGTTAAGAAAGCATGTGTTTAATAATTTTATGAGTAGACACAGCATTGTACCAAAAATGAAACTGAAAGTGATTATTATTAGTGATCAATTTTGTCAATTACAAAAACTCAATAATTTATAGGTTACCAAAATATTATAAATATAAACTATAATACATTATTTATGTAATTGATGATGTATAATAAAGTTATGTGTACATAAAATACACAGTTAATATTGAGACAAAAATTAACATTGAATTGAAAAAATGTAATTAGGTGAAACAATGATAGGTGCAAATCAGTTTTCAGATATCTAGGAAGATTAGCTTTCTAATTAAAAAACATCAATATGAAACTGCTAACATGTAATATAATTTGAAAATAAAATTATTATAAATGTTAACAAATTGTATTAAGTGACATAATTATATTGCAAGATGTTAGACATACAGTTGCAAAATACAAATAATGCATAGAGTTTCAAAGATTGTTGTCTTTTACCATTCACATTTTCCTTCTTATTTCAGAGAATAAATTGACATTTCTCTATCCTTCTCCACTTCTTACTTATTTAGACAGATGTTTGCTGGTTGTAAGTGAGAAAAAAAAAAAAACTCATGTTATTTAAGCAAAAAGAGAAAAGGACATATATGTGCTTAGTTGCTCAGTGTGTCCAACTCTATGCGATCTCATGGACTGTAACCCACCATGCTCCTCTGTTCGTGGGATTCTCCAGGCAAGAACACTGGAGTGGGTACTCATTTCCTTCTCCAGGGGATCTTCTCAACCCAGGGTTCAAACCTGGGTCTCCTGCATTGCAGGCAGATTCTTTACCATCTGAGCCACCAACAAATCCCCAAAAGGCATGTTACTAACTCAAATAATAAGTCAATCAGGAGAGGTTTTTTGATTTTAGATATTGCTGGGTCTAGGAATTAAACAATGTCAAAGGGCTTCAAGCCTCTGTGTCCCCTGATTCAGCTTTACCTTTACCCTGTTTAGAGAAATATCATTAGGCCATCTCTACCTGTAGAGTGGGGAGAAGGCAATGGCACCCCACTCCAGTACTCTTGCCTGGAAAATCCCATGGAGTGAGGATGATGCCTGTTCACATTTAAGTAGGTCCAGGCTAATGTTCTCTCAGCTTAGTGAGCTTAATGAAAAGTGAAGGCATTTTATCCAATAATTCTGGAGAAATTCGCAAAGCTAATCTTCACTGGCCTTTAGTCACATGGATGTATAACCCTAAAAAATGGTTCCTAAAAGAAAAATTAACAAACAACCAAAAAATTCTGAGTAGTTCGATTTTCTTACAATATAAAACCAGGATAATGAGAGTGTCTGCTTCTCAGGGTTGATATGAATTAACTAGATTAACACATAGAATCTGCTTAGGACAGAATCTGATGCATATTTGATTGATTGCTACTGGTATCGTTAAACCAGAAATCTGCCTTACATATCTCCATTTCTTTACATGTGACCAATCTGGTTTGTTTGGCAGGAATTCTTGTCTTCTCCATAAAATGACATCACAATGTCATTATTACTAAGAATACATATCATATTTTGCAGTCTTATAGCTCATTGTTGGTGTCCATTAGATGTAGCACTTGATCTTTACCATCCTGAGTTAAAATCAAGCATCTACCTATGTATCCTGCAGGTCTTTTTCCTCTGTATTCTCCATGGTGTCTACTTTAATATGAGGTTATATTAATGGTGTTATATTAATATGAATGCAAATATTTTTTAAAGTTTTAAATGAATCTAGACATTAGATGTAAAATAAATTAAAATTAAAAATCATCACACTCACAATACTGAAATTCAATATATTAAAAAACTCACTCATTTTAACTTCTGTTTATAAATTAAAAGATGCTTACTCCTTGGAAGGAAAGTTATGACCAACCTAGACAGCATATTGAAAATCAGAGACATTACTTTGCCAACAAAGGTCCGTCTAGTCAAGGCTATGGTTTTTCCTGTGGTCATGTATGGATGTGAGAGTTGGACTGTGAAGAAGGCTGAGCACCAAAGAATTTATGCTTTTGAACTGTGGTGTTGGAGAAGACTCTTGAGAGTCTCTCAAACTGCAAGGAGATCCAACCAGTCCATTCTGAAGGAGAGCAGCCCTGGGATTTCTTTGGAAGGAATGATGCTAAAGCTGAAGCTCCAGTACTTTGGCCACCTCATGCGAATAGTTGACTCACTGGAAAAGACTCTGATGCTGGGAGGGATTGGGAGCAGGAGGAGAAGGGGACGATGGAGGATGAGATGGCTGGATGGCATCACTAACTCAATGGACGTGAGTCTGAGTGAACTCAGGGAGTTGGTGATGGACAGGAAGGCCTGGCGTGCTGCGATTCATGGGGTCGCAAAGAGTCAGACACAACTGAGCAACTGAACTGAACTGATATATGTCTGGAGTGTTAAAATGCATAGGAAATATTTGTATACAAATTATTTCAACTAAAAAACACCTGTGTTAAGTGCTATATAAAATAGAGGCCAATAATGGAAGATTAAAAGATTTGAGAAATCTTCTTATATTCTGACATATTGAGCTGAAAATTATGTATGTATAGTATATAATCAAGTGATTAACTGTTAAAATCCATAGGGTACGCTAGATAGAAAGAGGTAACATTAAGAATGATTAAGGAATCAAATGCTTTTAAGCACTTTTGGAAATGCATCTACAATAAAATAGATAAGCAGAACCAAGTGGTGCTTAGGATCTTATTTTTCTATGCTTGTTTGATTACCTGTTATCTAATCATTAAAACCAGATTTTAGTTCAAAGAGGTATGTAAAATTGAAAATATCAATTGTCATGTCTCTAAATATTATAAATAACACATCATTAATTCAGATTATCCTAGTCTCTAAATATTTAATAACACTTGCATACGGCTGTTCAGGTACTGATCTAAACTTCCTAGATGAATAATTTCACTTCTTCTTCAAAACAGTGCTTTCACTCTTATTACCATTTTACAGGTGAAGAAATTGGGCCACAGGGAGGTTAAACTGCTCACTGAAGCTCAGACCACTAGTAAAAGGCAGAGTTAAGATTCCACCCAGAGGGCTTGGCTCTAGGGTTCAAACTCTGAGACATCACAGTTTGCTGCTTCTAATGTTTAATTATACCCTAGAATATATCTACATAGAAAACAAGGAGAAAAATATAAAAGAAAAAGAAGATGAATACCAACATTAACAAATTTGATTCAACCAGGATATGACAATATTAGGTAGATATTTACATCATTTGAGGTTAGATGTGCTATTCCTCTGCCAAATCTGCCATTTGCTTCAATCTGAAAAATTGGGTATTGCTTTGACATCCACTTCTCAAGTGAGAAACTCTTTTGTTATATCTTTATAAATGTTGATCATGTTTAAAATGTTGCCTCCTACGATAGATACTTACAGCTTTTAAGTACCACTTGTCATTCTTGTATGTGGTGGTAATAATCACTGTAATGTACTAAATGCGTTAAAAGTAATACATAGTAAAAGCGCTTTTCAATGGGCAAATAAATATATGTCAACTGGGTTTATTTCTCTGTGTCACAGAAAACAATGGACAAATTCAGATGTGTATACATACCATGAGTATACTTCAAGCCAAATTCCCTGAACATTATCTTCCAGATAAGACAAATTCTTCCTACTCACCGTTTTTAAAACCAAGCACTTTTATGTTTACTTCAAAATGATAAACTGTTAAATCAATACCCTCATCTCTTTGTTTTTCTATCATCCTTTCTTGTCTTTCTACTTGCTTGCTTTAAGCCTATTTTTAAGCTCTGCCCCTTTACCAGTTTCATATGCACACTTCAAAGAAGATGGGCACTAAAAGTAATGGTTTCTAAATTGAAACAGTTGAAAAAGTTTTCTAATCTACAGCATACAGAGTTCTTGTTGCTTTTTTTTCCTTAATAGTTGATATCCATGAAATTTTAAAATTTTAAGTGTTTATTTGAGGAAAAGTTGTTTTTAATTGGATGGTAGCATCCAATCTAACAGGTAGAAAGAGGCACCAAGGAGCTGTACAAATGAAAGAATTTTATAGCCAAAAGGGAGCAGAGACAAGGAAGCTGTACTAGGCAAAGAAGTGGGTTGCTTATTTCAGTTATTTTCCTTCAGGGAATGATAGGCATCTATCAAGCAGAATACCTTACCAATGTCTGATCCAGTCAATCATTCCTGATTGACTTGTTAAGATTCCACTTCTGGGAGAGCTGAAACTAATTAAGTCAAGTCTTGGTTTGGTGACACATGACTTAACTTAAGCAACTCTATTTTGAGTCTATTGTGTTACTGCTAACATACATAAGATGCTAGTTGAGTGAATATTACAGTGCTGAGAGGCAGAAGTGTAATAGATAAAGAAAAACACTACAAACAAAAAGTGAAAAAGGAAAAAAAAAAAGCTATTAAAAACATGCTACTGATTCTGAAAAAAATTCCTGCTTTTTAAGCACATTTCCAAAACTATAAAATAAAAACACATATGATGGCTCTAAATACTAGCCATTAGACAATAGATAGGAGGAGAGTGGAAAAGGAAGAGAGTGAAAAAAAAGCTGGCTTAAAACTTAACATTAAAGAAACTAAGATCGTGGCATTTGGTCCCATCATTTCATGCCAAATATAAGGGAAGGAAGTGGAAGCAGGGACAGATTTTATTTTGAGCTCCAGAATCACTGCAGACAGTGACTGCAGCCATGAAATTAAAAGACACTTGCTTCTTGGAAGGAAAGCTATGAAAAACCTAGATAGCTAATTAAAAAACAGAAACATCACTTTGCCGGCAAAGGTCTATATAGTCAAAGCTTTGGTTTTTCCACTAGTCATGTATGGATGTGAGAGTTGGACCACAAAGAAGGCTAAGCCCTGAAGAACTGATGCTTTTGAGTTGTGGTGCTGGAAAAGACTACAGCAAGGAGATCAAACCAGTCAACCCTAAGGAAAATCAACCCTGAATGAGTATTGGAAGGACTGATGCTGAAGTCGAAACTCCAATACTTTGGCCACCTGATGCAAAGAGCCAACTCATTGGAAAAGACCCTGATGCTGGAAAAGACTGAAGGCAAAGGGAGAAGAAGGTGGCAGAGGATGAGATGGTTGGATGGCATCACTGATTCAGTGGACACAACTTGGGTGAACTTTGGGAGACAGTGAGGGACAGGGAGGTTTGGCATGTGACCATGGGGTCACAGAGAGTTGGATATGCCTTAGCAACTGAACAACAACAACAGACAATAGATGGCCATTATTTCTCAACCCTAAACATGGTTAATTTTTGTGCATCCAATGACATTATAGTACATTGATGTGATTGTATCAAGATGGTTAGAAAATTTACTACTATAAATCAATGGGAAAATAACAATTTAATATTTGACAGTTACAGCTTCAGAAAAGAGAAGATTAGCTATAAGAATAGGTTTGAGAGGTTCATATAAAATATTCTGAGATACTGCTATTCAGAGATGTATTACTTACTGAGGAAATCTGATTCAGGTGGCATTAAAATATAATATTGCAATCTTATTTTTTTCAAAGCTAATATTCACAATGCTATATATTAATCTTATTATTGTCCCTGTGTTTCTTTTAATGGACTTTAAAATTATGATCATTATTCCCTCAAAAGTCGTTTAAGGTAAAATGTTGAGTACATTTTAACTTAGAATACTTTAGTGACCTCTAGTGTGCAGAAATTAACAATAGCATTTTATTTTTTAGATTATATATGCGAAATTTTAAAAATGGCAACTTTAGACCAGTATGAAGTGGATAAAAAAAAGACAATCATTTTGGAAAACAAATTACAACCAGATGTCAGTTCAACCTTTACAGAAAAGCCAACAAAATGCAAATTTTCCTACTTTTATTCAACTCAGGTTAAATAGCTCCCCTTCCCATCTCTGACTGCTAGATAAGATGTCTTATTTGCATAAATCCATCTCCAGATTTTAGAGGTTCAGGCAAGCTACTCTGTTGTCTGCCCTTTCTTTTACTGTGAGTTCCATGTTTTCTTCTGGGTGAGTATGCAAAAGCAATGTATGCGGATTGCTAAATTAGGTGCCCTCTCTGAGTCTACTAGCTTCCGACACACTGAAACGTGACTTGTGATTAGGACAGTTAAGCACTAAAATAAAGAAGCCTAATATAAATCCTCCTGCCATTCCCACAGATTTTCTTTCAAACAAAATTGGATATCAAGGAGATGAACCTATTTTTTTTAAAAAACAGTGTCTGTGAAGGACCAAAAAAGTGGGATTTGAGCCAAAAGAAAGGTTTAAACTGAGTTTGGGAATCATTTTGGAACAGGTTTTTAAAATTTTACTTTAAATCTAATGAAAGATTAAACAATAGCATAGAGGATAATTATTCTTTATCTATCAATGGCCAATACAAACATATGATAAATACCAACAGGCCAAGATATGATGAATGATATCTTCTAGCCTTGGGTTAATTTTCTATGGTTAACTCATAACTTCTAAATGATAATGTGTTCACATGGAGACCATAACTCAGTTTATATTCTTAGAAAAGCTGTGACTACCTTAGAATCCTGTGAATGCCTTCTTTCACCTCCTTTATCATGTTTTTACTGAAAAGTGAGTAACAGCAAAATTGAGGGATTACAAATTGCTTTGTGGTTTTTAATATCTAAAGAGGGACACAAAATCAGAAATCATTGTTGAGTATTCAGAAGACATGCAAAATGCCAGATAATGATATTTTATTTGGCAATGCTATATTCTTAATGTGATCCAAATTGTATGAGTAATCATTGCTGTAAAAAAAATCAAATAATTATTTTGTCTTTGTGTTTTGGCAAGTCTCCTTTATGTCTCCTTTGTGTATCTTTTAGATGAAATCATAAAATTTAGGGGACTGTGGCATCAGAAGAAAACTAAATATTTCCATATAATTACAAGTTAAATGAAATGTGAGTTGATATTTTTAGCATTTTAAGGTAAAATATTAATAAACATGTTATTTAGTCAAATTTCTAATTATCCTCAGTTAATATAATACTCTACATTAGTATACATTTTTAAAATAAATTAACTGGAACAGACTGAATTTTCCTAGTTTGTATAAAAATTCATACAAATGTTTGTAGAGTTACCAAATGACTTGCACATCCTAGTTATTTTGCTTAACAGCTTGGACAAGTGAGGAATTGTTACAATTAATACCAATAAAGGAAATATCACTATGAATTCCTTGAGACACATTCCATTTACTCTTATATTTGTTTAAGTTAAGAAAAGAAAAAAAGTTACTCACACAGTCGTGTCCGACTCTTTGAGACCCCATGGACTGTATCCCACCAGGCTCCTCCATCCACGGAATTCTCCAGGCAAGAGTACTGGAGTGGGTTGCCATTTCCTTCTCCAGGGGATCTTCCTGACCCAGGGATCAAACCTGGGTCTCTTGCACTGCAGGCGGATTCTTTACCATATCAGCTACTAGGGAAACCCCTTGTACCTTTCCCCTACTCCCAGGTTAGTAGTCATATGAAAAAAATGAACACACTTGAATCAACCATCTTTTGTAGACACTAAATATAATAAATGAATAACTAATTCCCATTAGTTAAACATCTGCCAGATACCAAGTATCTGCTCTATGTGTTTTTGTGGTCTTAATCAAAACAGTCATTTGATGTGGACAACACTACCTTTGTTTTAAAGGTGCAAAAACTAATATTCAGAAAAAAAATTAGCAATATTATCTTTCATGTATTGAGCTCTGTCTACATATCAGATACTATTCTAAAATATTTTCATGCATAATTATTTTTACTCATGATAACAACACAAAGACATAGGTTTTATGTCGCTAGTGTTTCAGATGAAACAACTGAACCTTAGAGAAATTAATTACTTGACCATGTTTACATAGCTTTCAAGTAGTAAAACTGAGACTTTATCTCAGATCAGTCTGATTCTAAACTGTTCTCCTACTAGAGTTAACGGGGTGAATTAGCAAGAACAGTTGTAGGGTGTCAGTATTAGTCCCCTCACCCTAATTCCCAGGAAAAAGATACCATTTCTTTTTGCTTGTTTACTTAAAGGCAGACTGAAGGTAGGTACAAAGTTTACAGCCAAGGTTTGTAGAAATCAGACTTTTGAAAGGAATCCTTGTATAATCCTAACACTAGGACTAGGGCTTCCAGCTTGGTGAAGAATCAAGTGCCTACGTCTAGCATGAAGTCATAATGTTATGCTATTTAAAAGGAACTGTAAATGAATGGGGAAATGCTCAGTGTCTTGTGGAAGAATCAGATCCATACAAACTTAAGAAGACTAAATATGAGTAGTGAGGAGAAAGGAGGGCAGGCTACAGAAATCTTGCTTCCTAGAAAAATGATCAGATCTTATCCATTGATATCCAGCCCATTTCCGGACTCTTCTGTTCTCCATCCATGCTCCAAGTTTGCAATTTCCAGAAAAAGCAATATTCTTCCTTGCCTCTGACACTTTAGTTGCAGTGTACATTTACATGAATCTATTTCCTCACAATTTTTTCAAATTTGACTTGATAATTCCTACTCATTTTAAAGTTTTAACTTATACTCATGTTCCTGGGAAGCTTTATCTTATCCTGTCTATATTCCTACTTCTCAAATTTCCTAAAATACCTGAACTTCCCCTCTCATGCCTCTAATTACCTAATAATGTCCTGTTTACAAGGCTGCTTCTTGACAGCATGAAAAGCTGAAAAAACATAGGTTCTTTGCATATCTGACCTACCAGCACTTCAGTGCACTTGGCCCATTGTCGAATGGGTGAATAAATATTAATCTGCAGCTCTCGTTTTCACTGTGGGTCATAATTACAATTTCAATATGAATAGAAGTTTATTTTTCTAATTTATTAACTTCTCATGAAGAGATTGAAGAAAGATGAGCTAGAAGGCCATCAGTATCAAGTTACAGAAATTGAATAAATATCTATAAAATGTTATAGAATGAAAATGAATATGTAACAGTTTTGTCAAAACTGTAAGTTCTGAATTCCTCTTTCATGATGTTTTTAAAACTAAATAATAGCATAAAAGTATTCCAATGTGTCTTTATTGGTTCCATTAATATTTAAAAGTAAAAGTTAATTTTGTCTTCCCCTTTATTTTCTCCTACTGATTAAAAATATATAATAGCCCTTACCTCATTCAACCACCTGACCTACCTCCTGAGAAATCTGTATGCAGGTCAAGAAGCAACAGTTAGAACTGGACATGGAACAACGGACTGGTTCCAAATTGGGAAAGGAGTACACCAAAGCTGTATCTTGTCACCCTGCTTATTTAACTTCTATGCAGAGTACATCATGAGAAATGCTGGGCTGGATGAAGCACAAGCTGGAATCAGGATTGCTGGGAGAAATATTAATAACCTCAGATATGCAGATGACACCATCCTTATGGCAGAAAGCAAAGAACTAAAGTGCCTCTTGATGAAAGTGAAAGAGGAGAGTGAAAAAGTTGGCTTAAAGCTCAACATTCAGAAAACTAAGTTCATGGCATCCAGTCCCATCACTTCATGGAAAATAGATGGGGAAACAATGAAAACAGTGACAGACTTTATTTTCTTGGGGCTCCAAAATACTGCAGATGGTGACTGCAGCCATGAAATTAAAAGACACTTGCTCTTTGGAAGAAAAGCTATGACCAACCTAGACAGCATATTAAAAAGCAGAGACATTAGTTTGTCAACAAATGTCCATCTAGTCAAAGCTAAGGTTTTTCCAGTAGTCATGTATGGATGTGAGAGTTGGACTATAAAGAAAGCTGTGTGCTGAAGAACTGATGCTTTTAAACTGTGATGTTGGAGAAGATTCTTGAGAGTCCTTTGGACTACAAGGAGATCCAACCAGTCCATTCTAAAGGAAATCAGTTCTGTCTGAATATTCATTGGAAGGACTGATGCTGAAGCTGAAACTCCGGTAGTTAGGCCACCTGATGTGAAGAACTGACCCATTGGAAAAGCCCCTGATGCTGGGAAAGATTGAAGGCAGGAGGAGAAGGGGACAACAAAGGATGAAAGGGTTGTATGGCATCACTGACTCAATGAACATGAGTTTGAGTAATCTCCAGGAGTTGTTAATGGACAGGGAAGCCTGGCATGCTGCAGTCCATGGGGTCGCGAAGAGTCAGACAAGGCTGTGCGACTGAAATGAACTGAACTTATTGATAAAATTTCCATCTGCTCTTCAGAGATGCTTTAAGTTGTACACAACGGAATATTTCAAATTAAAAAAATAAATAGCTACACACTCTCCATAATGAGTGAATAAACTGCAATTGAAGACACACTGCTTAAGCTTAATTGAATGGTTTTTAGCAGCTATGTATTCAAAGAGTTTGGCTAGAAATATAGTTCAAAGGATATATTTTTTGACTTTGGAGTTCTCAAAGTTCTAACTTCTATGATTATCAAAAACAAAGAGAATCTGTGCCTATATTAGTCTGCTATAAAGAACTTATCTAACAATTTATTTTTCTTATAAGCAGTTTTGCAAAATTTGTTCAATATCTATTTATATTTATAAACCATCAGCCATGAAGTGGAATACAATTTACTGTCATATTCTACAGTTTAAACTTGTTTGTTAGTTTGGTCTTCTTGGTTTTACAAGTCATTCAATCAAAATCATTCAGTATTCCCTCTAGTATCTGATGGATACAAATAATATTTTTGAGACTCTAAGATACAAAAGCATTTTTAGACTCTAAGACTAACTAGATGTATCCAGGCATCAAGCAATAGGGAAAAATCAAGAACTTATAAGAACTTAAACAGACAAGTGTTTATCTTTCCATGTAGCAAAAATTTGACATGTAAGCAGTCCAGTCATTGTAGAGCTGTTCAAGAATGTCAAAAACAAATAAACAAACAAACAAACCTGTGCTTCTTCTATCTCTCTGCTACACAATCTTTTTTAACTAATCAATTTATTTATTTGCTAATGTAAACCCCACAGGGTGAGCATGTTTAATGGTATTTTTATATTTATTTTTAAATGGAGGATGATTGCTTTACAGTTTTTGTGTTGATTTCTTATGAATCATGTTGTTGTATGGCAGAAACCAACACAATATTGTCTGGATTTTGTCCTTAAGTTTGCAATCTAGCTATATATCTAGAGGCATCATCACTCTATTCCTCAAGAAGAGAGAAGGTCAACATGCAAAAATGAAAGACTTTATCCAAATCTGGCTTTTCCTTTTTCTTTAGGAAGAATTGTTCTCTCGTGGGCTTTTACTTACGGAATTTTTTTTTTCTCTCTTAATATAAGTAACATCCCACCACTGATGCAGGAAAATCTCAGTACATTTTGTTTTTAACAATCACAGCCTTGCAGTCTCTATGGAAGAATCAGACAATAAGGAGGGGAGTTGACATCAAGGTTTCATTGGCCAGACTTCAGTGTCAGCCACAAGTTTGTTCACTCTCTGCCCTTCTCTGTCTCTCTTTCTATCTTTCTCTCTATCTTCCTCTGTTTCCCTTCTACACGTGTCTTCAGGTGCTGGTAACCATTATCAAACTCTACAATATTCTTTAATTCTCTTTATGTATTTGCTGTTTTCCTCTTACCTCACTCCCATACCCATAGTCAATCATTCAAGCCTGTTTAATTTGTGTATCTATTTTTATGTGTTCTTATAAAATGCTTATTTTGTTCTTCTTATATGTAAAAATAACTTATGAATATTATACTTTGTTGTATACCTCATTCTTCATCTTACTCACACATAAATCCCTGTTTCAAGTAAATGTGGTACAAAATAAAATTTATTTTAAATGTAAATATCAAATTCTTAATGAACATTTGAGGATATGAATCTTGGAAGTTCAGCTATTTATCCAATATAGATTTATTGAAGACCTACTCTGTGTCAGGAACTCTTCTAGGTACTATGGGTACAACACTGAACAACAACAACAAAAATTTATAAATATTTTCTCAGGAACTTAGAGTCTACTGAAGAAGCTAGAGGAAAAAGGAAACGATTAAGTGACATATATGTAAGATAGTAATAAGCACTAAAGAAAACAAAGTGAAGCCATAATTAGAGATAGCAAGAGCTACAGGCAGCGATAGGATAAAGGTTGGAACCACAGGATGTCATTTTAGACAAGAGTGGATGCAGCCTGGGAAGTTGGCACTGCAAAGGTATCGTGTTTCCAAAGACCTGAAATGTGGACACAAGTGATGTTAATGTGTGAGGAAAGGAGATTCTAGCAGAAGTACTGCGAAATGTTCACACCTGCATGCCCAAATGCAAAGTTGTGTCTGACTCTCATGACCCCAAGGACTGTAGCCCACCAAGCTCCTCTGTCCATGGATATTCCAGGCAAGCATACTGGAGCAGGTTGCCATTTCCTACTCCAGGAATCTTCTGACCCAGGGATCGAACCCATGTCTCCTGAACCTCCTGCATTGGCAGGTGGGTTCTTTACCACTGAACCACTATTAAGTGCAGAGGCATTTTTAAAAGGTGCACAACCAGTCTGCTCAAAGAACAGCAGAAAAACCAGTGCTTCTGTAGCAGATGGAGGGAAGAGGACAGGACATGAGAAGTGGCTTTGAGAGAATGAAAGAGAATAAATAATGTAAAGACTGGTAGGTCATCATGAGCACATTCCTTTGAGTCAGACAAGATCTGCAGAGTTTGAGTTGAGGAATAAAAATGGTCAGGCTACCATTTACAGAACAATTTTTCTTCCAGATTAATATCAGATCAAAAGAAGAGTTGACTCATTGGAAAAGACTATGATGCTGAGAGGGATTGGAGGCAGGAAGAGAAGGGGATGACAGAGGATGAAATGGCTGGATGGCATCACCGACTCAATGGACATGAGTTTGGGTGAACTCTGGGATTTGGTGATGGACAGGGAGGCCTGGCGTGCTATGATTCATGGGGTCGCAAAGAGTCAGACACAACTGAGCGACTGAACTGAACTGAAATGAAAGGTGGGCAACTTTTGATGATAGAAATGGGGATATATTGAGAAGTTATTAAAATAATGCAGATGAGACCTGATAGCAGAGAAGTAGTGACAATTTCTTAAAGTCTTGGTATATTTTGAAGAGTAGAACTAAGCAGCATATGTTAAGGAATTACATTAAGGGTGTGAGAATAAAGAGATATTGAAAGTGTTTCCAAGCATTTTGCTGAGCCAAAATTGCCATGTATAGAGATGAGAAGTCTATGAGACAGCAGAAATGGGAGATGGGTATCTGGAGGTTATTTTGGACTCAGTAGATTTGGTGTGCCTATTAGAAATCCAGGTGGCATGTCAGCTAAACTGGTGTATAAACAGGTCAGGTTACTATTAAGTGTGTAATATGTAACTAGGCCCTGGATGCCTGACTACATCAATATCTTTTCATCAATTACTGTGCAGTAAGTACCAGAGTGGGCATTCCAGGGCAGTGAACTGGAGCAGTTGGTTTTACCATAAATCTCTCACAGCTGTGTCATAAGATCATTATTTCTATATACCATGTATCATTGCTATACTGAGGATGGATTGCATATGGCCCTATTTCTAAGGTAGACCATGAAGCTGGACAACGAAAGTAGGGCGATATAGAGTAAATTTAACTGTCTTTCAGTTCAGTTCAGTTCAGTTCAGTCACTCAGTCGTGTCTGACTCTTTGCGACCCCATGAATCACAGCATGCCAGTCCTCCCTGTCCATCCCCATCTCCCGGAGTTCACTCGGACTCACGTCCATCGAGTTCGTGATGCCATCCAGCCATCTCATCCTCTGTTGTCCCCTTCTCCTCCTGCCCCCAATCCCTCCCAGCATCAGAGTCTTTTCCAATGAGTCAACTCTTTGCATGAGGTGGCCAAAGTACTGGAGTTTCAGCTTTAGCATCATTCCTTCTAAAGATATCCCAGGGTTGATCTCCTTCAGAATGGACTGGTTGGATCTCCTTGCAGTCCAAGGGACTCTCAAGAGTCTTCCCCAACACCACAGTTCAAAAGCATCTATTCTTCGGCTCTCTGCCTTCTTCACAGTCCAACCCTCACATCCATACATGACCACAGAAAAAACCATAGCTTTGACGAGACGGCAAAGTAATGTCTCTGCTTTTGAATATACTATCTAGGTTGGTCATAACTTTTCTTCCAAGGAGTAAGTGTCTTTTAATTTCATGGCTGCAGTCACTATCTGCAGTGATTTTGGAGCCCAAAAAAATAAAGTCTGACACTGTTTCCAGTTTCCCCATCTATTTCCCATGAAGTGATGGGACCGGATGCCATAATCTTCGTTTTCTGAATGTTGAGCTTTAAGCCAACTTTTTCACTCTCCTCTTTCACTTTCATCAAGAGGGTTTTAGTTCCTCTTCACTTTCTGCCATAAGGGTGGTGTCATCTGCATATCTGAGGTTATTGATATTTCTCCCGGCAATCTTGATTCCAGCTTGTGTTTCTTCCAGCCCAGCGTTTCTCATGATGTACTCTGCATAGAAGTTAAATAAGCAGGGTGACACTATACAGCCTTGATGTACTCCTTTTCCTATTTGGAACCAGTCTGTTGTTCCATGTCCAGTTCTAACTGTTGCTTCCTGACCTGCATACAGGTTTCTCAAGAGGCAGGTTAGGTGATCTGGTATTCCCATCTCTTTCAGAATTTTCCACAGTTTTTTGTGAGCCACACAGTCAAAGGCTTTGGCACAGTCAATAAAGCAGAAATAGATGTTTTTCTGGAACTCTCTTGCTTTTTCCATGATCCAGCGGATGTTGGCAATTTGATCTCTGGTTCCTCTGCCTTTTCTAAAACCAGCTTGAACATCAGGGAGTTCACGGTTCACGTATTGCTGAAGCCTGCTTGGAGAATTTTGAGCATTACTTTACTAGCACGTGAGATGAGTGCAACTGTGTGGTAGTTTGAGCATTCTTTGGCATTGCCTTTCTTTGGGATTGGAGAGAAAACTGACCTTTTCCAGTCCTGTGGCCACTGCTGTAGTAATGGCTTCCCAGCTGGCACTAGTGGTAAAGAACCAACCTGCCAATGCAGGAGACATATATGCAGGTTCAATACCTGGCTTGGGAAGATCCCCTGGATGAGGGCACAGCAACCCACCTCAGTACTCTTTCCTGGTAATCCCAAGGACAGAGGAGCCTGGCAGGCTGCAGTCATTAGGGTCACACAGAGTCAGACATGACTGAAGCAACTTGTCATGCATGCATGCTGCTGCCTCTGCTGCTAAGTCACTTCAGTCATGTCTGACTCTGTGTGACCCCCATAGACGGCAGCCCACCAGGCTCCCCCGTCCCGAGGATTCTCCAGGCAAGAACACTGGATGCATGCACAGTGTAGCAAAGCCTAAAGATAAGCCAGATAGCACTCAAGAACAAGAGTTGGTTGCAACATTGCCTGAGTAGAACCCATACCATTTCTTCCTCACACATCAGGGGCACTTTTTGTCCTTTTGCTCCACATAATTCTTTCATCTGGAAAAATAATTACCAACTTGATAAACTGTCCCTATAAAAGCATGGTTTGGACCATTTCTCTCTCAAGACATAATTATTAGGTTACATAAGAGGGAAGATCAACAGCAGGGCATATGCTCTGAGTCTTTCTGTTTTGCTACCTTATTATTCAGTTGTGATCTTTCTATTTGAAAGTGAAATGCCCAAATAAAGAAGGAAATGTGGTGAATTAATAATGTCATTTTGGTCAATATTCTCTATTACAAAAGAGCAAGCCAAATCACCATGCTAGGAGGAAGATTGACAGAGCTGGGTTCAGAAAGGATGACTGTGGGTAAAAATTCCTGTTTGTTTGTCCTTCTTAACACAAAGGAGAGGAGGCAACTCCAATTCTGTACACATTTTAAAACAGTTCAAGCAAAAGATCTCACCAGTAAAGTGCTAAGAAACCAGAGTGGGTAATTATCTGATTACAAAAAAGGAGCTTCTCTCTTAAGAGACTGAGATGGGCAGCTTTGGGGGAAAAAAAAATGTTGTTAATTCCTAGACATCATAGAATGGGCCCAACAGATTCAAAACAACAACAACAACAAAAAAAAAAACCCACCAGAACGCTAATAATGATGCCCCTTAAAAAGCCACCAATTCACCATGATCTCTCTCTCTTCAGAAGGACTAATTTATGTTTCAACTATTTTGTTCCTCCCCAGAAGGAAAAAAAATAACAGAACCATTTTGATGCACATATGCTTGGCAAGATTTTGTTCTCAAATAATTAAGTAACTTGTTGCCTCTCATCCACTTTCTCAGTCTATACATCATACATGCAAATACGTTCAAACTGTTACATGATTCACATTCAGGTCAAATCACAAAATGTTAAAATGTTAAAACTTCACAGCAAAGCTTTGTTTCTCAGGGGTGTCCTAAACAGTATTTCTATTAAAGACAACCACAATGAAACACCTTTAGAACATGATGGAGGCATTACTCAAGCCTAGGGAGGCAAAGAATGAGATAGATCTCCCAAAATAGGATAAACATAAAATTTCATCTATTATTTTTAATATGGGTTCTGAGTTTTAATGGTATTTACTTCACTGATTGATTAAAGTATAGTTGATTTACAGTGTTGTGCTAGATGCAGGGATACAGCAAAGTGAATCAGTTAAACATACATATATATCTATGTTTTCAGATTCTCCTCCATTATAAGTTGTTACAAAATATTTAGTATAGTTCCCTGTGCTATATAGTAGGTCTCTGTTGCCTATCTGTTTACATATAGCAGTATATACAACATATTAGTACTAAACTTCTAATATATCCCTTCCTCTCTTTTACCTTTGGTAACTATAAGCTTGTTTTTCATGCCTGTTTGTCTGTTTCTCTTTTGTCTATAAATTCATTTGTGTCATTTTTTAGATTCCACTTTTAAGAGATATCATATGATGGTTGCCTGTCTCTGTTTGGCTTGCTTCATTTAGTATGATAATCCCTAAATCCATCCACATTGCTGCAAATGGCATTACTTCATTATTTTTCTACAACAGAGTAATATTCCATTGTATGGCACCCCACTCCAGTACTTTTGCCTGGAAAATCCCATGGGCGGAAGAGCCTGGTAGGCTGCAGTCCATGGGGTCGCTAGACTTCACTTTCACTTTTCACTGTCATGCATTGGAGAAGGAAATGGCAACCCACTCCAGTGTTCTTGCCTGGAGAATCCCAGGGACGGGGGAGCCTGGTGGGCTGCCATCTATGGGGTCGCAGAGTCAGACACGACTGAAGCAACTTAGTAATATTCCATTGTGTACATGTACCACATAGTCTTCACCCATTCATCCGTCGATGGACATTTAGGTTGCTTCCATGCCTTGGCTATTGTAAATAGTGCTACTATCAACATTGGGGTGCATATATCTTTTCAAATTATAGTTCTCTCCAGATTCATGCCTAGAAGTGGGATAGCAGGATCAGAAAGTAGCTCTATTTTTTAATTTTTTAGGGAATCTTCACACTGTTCTCCATAGTGGCTGTACCAAATCTAGCCATACTGATTTTTACATGTTATCTTCATCAAAAAACAAAATAGAAAAAGATTTCAACTTTAGAGCACTCATGGTCCCTCAACATCTGGACCCAATAGTTTTATCTCCTGTCATCCCTTTCATTCCCACTCACCATCTGCCATCTGGCCTGTGTAGCCCACGATTCTTTAAACTCACATTCAAGTTGGAATAACCTTTTTTCTCTATCTGAAAATCATCAACTTGTATTTTTGAGTCTCTGTCAAATGTTATATACTTTGAGAAAAAAAAATTTCCTGGAAAGGTAATAGCAATTTTTAAGGTACCCATGTAAAACTCTTATAATAACATTAGTATGTTGTACAGTGTAATGTAATATGTGTTTACAGGTCTGCCTTTTCTAATGAAATGTGAGTGACTCATTAACAGGGTTGTATCTCTTTAATCTTCATAAGTACAGTGTCTGCTCAAAGGGTTATCTGTTTGAATGAATCAGTCAATCAGTGAATCAGTCAGTTAAAAGTGCTCTATTGATACATTACAATACATTTGGAATTATTGTGAGAGCAGAGATCATATCTCTTTTTGTTTTTGTTCATCACTGTTTACCTCATCTGAGAGTACTCTGTGATGTAAAGTTGATATCTCAATGTATAAACAAATCACTTATAACTATTCTTTATCTTTGTATGGTTTTTCAGGTTGTCTAAATCATGATACAATTTTTGCTTTGTTACCTTCAAAAGCACACATAAAGCTTATAATATCTTTAATTTTTATAATCTATAGCTACTTATTACATGTTTGTTTTATGATTGCCATATAGAAAAATCTTAATATGTTATACTGGTCTGTAGATCCCGAAGGCTCCTAGTAAAAGTTCATGGAATGAGAGAGAGAATCAGTATACGAGAGAGAGAATCATAAATATTGTCAGTTTTTAAAAAAAGCACTTCAAAGTAGTTTTCTGCTTTGAGTAGTTTGAAACTTTCAAATCACCTAAAGGGAATAATGTATTCCCTAAAAGCTAGTAATGAAAACAAAATAGAATTCCCAAAAGTAAAAATCCTAATTATTTCGATATATAACAGACACTGGATTCTTGCTTAAAACATCTAGCTTCAAGGATTCCCCAGACTTTGTATCAAGAAAAATGGAAGTTATTCCTTTAATCCATATCTGAAGAAAATAAATCAATAACAGCAAGACAGTCACAAACAGGTTCTGTTTACCCTTTGCCGCCAATAACAAAAAAATGAGTTTCTTCAAATATCTGACAGTACTTTGTTAAGCAGCACTATTGGTTAAAATGTTTTTAGTTAGGTTTACTGGTTGAAAAAATATCTTTCTAATGAGAAACTACCCTTATTTCTCAAACCCTGTGACCATGAGAAAATTGATTGCTGTAACAGAATGTGCTGCAGGGTTATGTTAAGCTTTCCTTTTATGTCAGAATGCTCTAAACTTGAAGCTACTATCAAGCACAGTAAGAGAAACAAATGAAAATCTCAAAAGGTATCATGATTCCATGCATCAGCTGTTGCTTTTGGAGAATGTCCTTTTGCAACAGCTAAACAAAATTGAAATGTTCCTGGTAATGTTTCTAGAAGCTGTGACCTATTCATAAATGTCCCTTGATCTAGAATTTTGCTTTCATTTCACAGAATGGTGGCTAAGTGTAAAGAATCTGCTTGCCAGTGCAGGAGACAGGGTTTGAGCTGCAGGAGATAGGGAAGCTTCCATGGAGAAGGAAATGGCAACCATCTCCAGTATTCTTGCCTGGAAAATCCTGTAGACAATGGAGCCTGGAAGGCTATGGACGTGCAAAAGAGCCAGACGTGACTTAGCAAGTAAGCAACAACAACAACAAAATGTTGCCATTCAGGTTACTTCTTTTTATGTGTGTTGGGGGGATTCATCTAGTGTACAGGTATCTGTATGGGCTAACACTGTATAACTCTGGCAATTTAAGTAATATAGAGAGGGCCTACTATTTTATTTGTTGAAGGCATCCAAAGCTCCTGGAAATGCAATGAAATGGAAACGACATGTATGGAATTATTCACCACTTAGTGCTTCAACACAGTAATATGGTTCTGAGTAATGAAAGATTCTGGAGAGAGAAAAAATATTGTTCAAACAATTTTGAATTTATTTCAGCAGGTAAAGCCAAGATGATAATGGGTTTCATAACTTTAAATAGGATAGTTTACCCTTCTCTGCCAGAATGCTCTCAAAGTATAGTCTGAAAACTTTCCTACTTGTCCTCCTGAGGAAGAATATATCTTAGAAAAATAAATAAATAAGGTGTTTACTGTGTGCTTTAAGAATATGACTATTAAAACTGAACTTGGTTTAATTAAACAAATAGTATACCAACCACTCTTATGTCTCATTTGTTTTCTTCTTCTTTCTTTTTCTTACCAATTTCACATATCCCCATGATTTAATTAGGTTATTCACTGTTTTGAAAAGAGTTTTACATACAGTTTACATACTGATGGCTTATATTAAACCTCAGACCTAACTGAGGAAATCACTTACTGGAAATATGCACATAATAATAAAAAAAAGTCAACTGGAGTTTAATATAAATTGAGTCAGAAATAGTTTGAATAGTTAAACATGAAATAGCACATTAGTTGTGCTAAGAACTAGGCAGTCTGAATATAGCTCTCAGCATTTTAAGAACATAAAAACAAAAAGAAATCAGGAAGGAAGAATGAAATTGTTTCAAAGTTGATGGTTTTTTTTACTTACCAACTAATAAACCAATAACCTATTCTCAAAATTATAAAACTCTTAATAAATCAATGTATGCAATGCTTACACTTCTTAATTCTTATAAATGGAGAAAACACCCCCCTGTCCAAAGCTTTAACACCAGCAAATTCTTATATTATTATTTGTAGTTCCACTTAAATATTTAATTATTTCAATCATTACCTCCATGATTGCCAGCTACTTATTCTGATGGTGAAGCATGTTAAAGATTAAAATTAGATTATGTAAATAAGAAAATGAAATAGGATTAAAACAGTTCTGTTCATTAAAAAAAAGTTTTTATTTATTTGAAGACAATAGTCATAATTCAAATTTCTTTAGAGTAAATGTGTGTTTCTTCTCCCTGCATGGGCTTGCCGCAATGGGAGGCCTGAGAAGGAAAACTTGATGCTCAATGACTTCCTCTCTCTTCCCCAGCTTGACAGCTCCTCCTCTTTCCTCACGCAGTAGGGGACCTCTGGTTTTTGCCTGATGAAGAGTAGGAGAAGAGAGAAAAAAGATTTTTCTTGTTTTCTGGCATTGCATATATCAGCCACTGAAGGATGTTTAAAGTCCACTTGCTCTGGACTTAGCTCATGCTCAAGTAGATGTTTTGGGGCCTTGGAAGTCACACTAGAGAAACATTCCAATACATTCTCATTACAGGATGATGTAGATTTCTTTGGTGGGCCCTTTATAGTTCTATCCCTGCTCTTGGGATTGGTATAACTCATCCTTTTATTGGGTTTGTACTCTCTCTGGATAGCCAATCAGGAAGAATTTAAATTACCTCCTAGATGGCCTTCTCTGCTGTGGAGCTATCATTCGACCCTCAAGAAAATATAAATACCCTTGCCTCTACTATATGTAGAAAAGAGGCTCCCAAAGCATATCAAACACTTTTTCTTCTTGTAAAGTGAAAACAGTGAAAGTTACTCAGTGTCTGACTGTTTGTTACCCCATGGGCTATAGCCCTCCAGGCTCCTCTGTCTATGGAATTCTCCAGGCAAGAATACTGGAGTGGGTAGCCATTCCCTTCTCCAAGGGATCATCCCGACCCAGGGATCAAACCCAGATCTCTTGCATTGCAAGTGGATTCTTTACCATCTGAGCCACCAGAGTAGACTTTTCTTCTTGTGCCTCAAATCAGTATCCACCTTAAGCCTTTATTTTCATTTTTTCAATCACAAGACCAGTCCACTCTGTCCCTCAAACAAGAATTGGGCTTCTAAATCATTTTTCATCTGGCTTGAGCTAAAGTGGAAACAAGATCTCTTTGTGTTGTGATACACAAAGCTCAATTTCTCCAAAGAAATTCTCACTCCCCCTTTTCAACATGTTGGTCATTTCAACTCCAACCATTATGTATCCAAGGTGTGTGAAGGATTGCTTTTGTTCACTTTATTTACTTCATTGGTAGCCTACCATAGCATTTTTCAATTTAAAATATTTGTTACATTTGCTATGGTTATTGGTGTTTTTGTTTTGGATCACTGGGTCATTTTTTATTCTGAAGCAAAATTCCACTTTTATGCTCTGATGCTTGAAAATCAACTAATTTCAAGGTTACATTTAAATTATTATAATAAGATCATGCTTCCTATCTATTTATTTAGCCAATAATTAAAATGCTTAATTCTCAATGGAGTTTTTCATCTAAAAGCTCTCGAACATGTAAATTAAAAATGAGACACACAGGATAGGCTATGCTATGAAATTATTCATGTAGCTATAACTTAGTCTAGATTCCAGAGAATATTTGTGAAGAATACAATGTTTAAACAGAGAATGAGTAATGAGTATGGGATAAGAAATTATTAAAGTGAAAATAGCATGGAAGAAAACACTTAAGGATGAAAGGGTACAGCATATAAGATTTTAGTTTTCATTAGCTTCAGGGGATATATTAATGAAAAAATGTAGATTTAGGGAAAACAAGTAGCCAACGTTAGAGATGATGGTGGATCGTACTTGGGTTATAGGAGAGGAAGGAGTTAACCAGACTTGGAACTTGACTACATATAAGATACGAGAGAAGGACTCTTAGACGACCTCCAAGAAAGTAAATCCATTAATAATCCCTGGAAAAGAAAACAGGTCATATGATGCAGAACCACTGAATTAAAGATTTTGTGGAAGGAATGGATCCTAAGGATCCTTGAGTCTTACTCTTTCTTTTTATTAAAGATAAAGGTAACTCCTCCCCCATTTAAATGAATGAGATGAAATGAAATTCTATTTCTCATGAAATTCTATTTCCTTCACCACCTTGATCTATTAGAAAACTGACTCTCCTGAGGATACTGCTTCCACTCATATGGTGGCTATCTTCTCCCCTCCACTCCTCTACCAATGGTTAAATATTCTCTAAGCACAAAACCCCTACTCCCTATAGACTCTTGGTTTATCAATCATTATCTTTCAATGTAGAAGTAACCTAGCAACTGCTGTCTCATTTTGTGAAGATTACCTCCAAGCTACATTCAATTTCTTCATTATTAACTTTATTTTTCAGCAGTTTTAGGTTTATAACAAAATTAAGATTTCTCTTATACATCCCATGATCCCATACATGCATAATTTTCTCCATTATCAAAAGCATTCACCAGACTGGTGCATTTTATACCAAGCATGAACATATATTGACACATTACAATCACAAAATCCCATTCTTAAAGAGATGGAAATCAGAGCAGCTACCTGCCTCCTAAGACATCTGTATGCAGGTCAAAAAACAACAGTTAGAGCTGGACATGGAACAACAGACAGGTTCCAAATTGGAAAAGGAATACATCAAGGCTGTATATTGTCACCTTCTTATTTAACTTATATGCATATTTTTGCATTTAACTTATTACATTTAATTTTCTTAGCCTAAACTTGAATTTGCAGTTGGGTTCTTTACCACTAGCCCCACCTGGGAAGCCCATAAATTATATATAAGAAGAGAATACAGAGATGATCCAGGATACTCTGTTGTAATAGAAAATTTTTTATCTAGAAAATGGTCTTGTAGAAGTTAAGTGGTAGGTATTATTTTATTCTTATGCTGAGTTAACTCAGTCTTGTTAGGCCAGCTCTTGGTAAGCTAAGTGAAAATCGCTCAATCCTGTGCAACTTTTTGCAACCCCATGGACGGTAGCCTACCAGGCTCCTATGTTCATGGAATTCTCCAGGCAAGAATGCAGGAGTGGGTAGCTGTTCCCTTCTCCAGGGGATCTTCCCAACCCAGGGATTGAACCCAGGTCTCTTGCATTGCAGGCTGATTCTTTACCACCTGAGCCACAAGGGAAGCCCTTGGTAGTTCAGTTCAGTTCACTCACTCAGTCGTGTCCGACTCTTTGCGACCTCATGGACTGCAGCATTCTAGGTCTCCCTGTCCATCACCAACTCCCAGAGTTTACTCACACTCATGTCCATTGAGTCAGCAATGCCATCAAACAATCTCATCCTCTGTTGTGGGATGACAGAGCCCTTGGTTAGCTAAAGGGAAATGGAACAATTCTCTAGGGCCATATGAATTTTGAGTTTAATTTCAGCTATAATAATCACAACAAACCAAAATAGTTTGAAAGTAATCTTGATGTACCTAAGGATTATACTAAGTGATATGTTTAAAAAAGAAATTATCAAGCTTAATTCTAATAAATTGCACAGGGCTTAAGATACAGTAGAATATGAGGTTCCCAGAGGGTTTTTTTGTTTGTTTGTTTGTTTCTGTGATGGCTTCATCATACAAGATTGAACCTCCTCTAAGGACTAAGAAAAAACACTTAAGTTAACTCAGTCCAAGCATCATTTCTTGACATATCTACAAAATAACTGCCCAAAAAAAAGTGTGTATATAGGGAGATGCACTGGATTGCTAAGGAAAATATTATACGTAATGAATACTGTTTTCAGTAAAGACTCTTTTTATATAGAATTCAATAGGGGAAATGCAAAAATATCTTTCAGTTCAGGAGGCTCTTAAAATAATCTAGGTAAGGCAAGATGATAAACTTCACCATGACCATGGTGAAGAGTATAAGACATGGTTGGTGGGTAGAACTGCAAGAAGCTGGTGATGAACCAAAGTGTTAAATAAAAAGAGAGGAAAAATAAGCTAACAAGGTGTTTGGTTTGAACAAATGGAAGATTGGAGTTGTCATTGACCAAGATACAAGCCTCAGCACGTTGACACAGAGCACTCAGTTTAAGTGAAGAGGAGGAGGTTTTCTAAACAGGACAAGTAGAGGGGTAGAAGATAGTGGGTTCAGTAAAACTCTACAAGGAGTTAAATGTTACCAGGTGATCAGGTGGGAGGTAGAGCATGGAAGTGCATGAGACACAGAGAAATCAGTTTACAGGTAGGACATCATAAGACTCAACGGTCTTAGTCAGTTGGGAAAGAGAGGCAAAGCCAAGAATTGGTAATGTATGAATGTGATAGGTATTACACACATATATTGCGGTGGTGGTGGTTTAGTTGCTAAGTCCTGTCCAACTCTTGCAACCTCGTGGACTGTAGCCCTCCAGGCTCCTCTGTCCATGGGATTCTCCAGGCAAGAATACTGGAGTGGTTTGCCATTTCCTTCTCCACACTTACATAATACACATTCTATAGCAATTCTGGACTCCCTCCTCTGCTACTGCCTCTCTACAAAATATATGGAGAAAGAGCAAATAAAAACAAAGCAAAAACTAAACAGTGAAAAAGAGAGAAGTTAATATGGAAAGACTTGATTGTGTTTGCGTTCATTGTTCAAGAACCCCTCAGATCACCTCCTCCCTTTTCTTCCTATAGGTTAATTACAGAAGCCAAAAGTTCCCCTATTTTGCCTAAATTTTGACTGAATTCCTGAAATTTTCTACAGAAAAATTATGACTATTTAAACAATAATTTTCATATTGTAACAGAGATTTTTTTCAATATTAAGTCAAACCCTTCTTCAGCATGTAATTGACAAAACCCTTCACATTTTTGCCCTGATTCTTCTTCTGTTATTCTGGCTCAGCTTCATTTCGTGATCTTCTTTGCCACATGTTGATCTATCTTCTATACTTTGTCACACCATTCTGTGTATCACTTGATGTAACTACTAACAGCGTATTCAGTTTCTGCAGTTGTTCAAATTAGAGTGTACATTACATTATTTTCTATTTCAATAGCTTCAGCTATTTTTATTCTTAATACTTACTATAAAAATACAGCAAATGTTTCTGAAGAAGTTTACTTTTCCCCACTAAGTACTCAGAAAATTCACCTTTTGTAGCTCAGGAATGCCTTGTTATTGCTATGCCTTAGAGTTTGTGTGCATGTGTGCATGTGTGTGTGAGAGAGAGAGCATGCATTTGTGTGTGTGCACACATGCATATTTACAAACTAAAGCTGTATTTAAATATGTATGTATGTACAATATAAAGAGCAATTATAGACATTCATATAGCTACCAGCCCAGAAACGGAGCATTGTAAGTAGCTCAGGAGACCCCCTGATCTCCGCCATATGTGTCTAGTTTACCATCCCATCTCCCTTCTTTCCCAACAGATAATCACTATTCTAATTTTTGTAATAATCACTCCACTCTTTAATATTTACTATCTAGATAGGTCTTTAAGTAATATAATTGCTAGTTTTGCCTGTTTAAATTTTATATAAACTTATACTATATATAGTTTTATGACATACATGTATAACTTAAGTTAGCTCAAAAGCCATATTCATATTAGCATATGTAGCTATAATTTATTTTCCCAGATTTTTAACATTCTGAGACCAGACTTCCCAGGTGGTACAGTGGTAAAGAATCCGCCTTGCCAATGCAGGAGGCACAAAGTTGATTCTTGGCTTGGGAAGACCCCCTGGAGGAGGAAATAACCCATTCCAATATTCTTGCTTGTAATATCCCATGGACAAAGGAGCCTGGAGGGCTACAGTCCATGAGGTCACAAAGAGTCAGACACCACTGAGCACACAGGTCTTGTGATACTATTCCATTTATTTCTGCTGTCTCCTACAGTTGGATTCTTTAAGCAGCATGAATAGTAAAACCTTCTGGCTAAAGTTCTCCTCAAAAAAGAAATATTTCAAATAAGAAATACTTTATGGTATGAAGTCTCAAAATATATTCTCAATGTAGACGATTGAGTGTTAAACATTTATTTTTGCTTTAGAACTCAAAGGCTTAGAGAGTCAAAAGATATTTTGAATCAAAAAGAGGAAAACCTTGTGCTGTGTACCCAACACATTTAAGTAGGGAAAATCCTGTTCAAAGAACATCTCTCAGTATACTTCAAAGAAAATGCTTTGGCAAGTGGTACGAAGGGGTTACTGCTTGTGTCAAATGCTCCCTCCTCCCTTGCAATCACTCTTTCACTTCCTTCAGCCTACAGTTTTGCCCCATGCATATATGACATGTGTGCCATAAGGCACTGTGTTTTATTTTCTTTCTCTCTCTTTTTCTTTTCTGAGGAAGGTTGGTTCTCTCTGGAGACACATATGAACTCTTGACTCCACTCAAATCATTTTATTCTCTTTCAGAAAGCAATTAGCTAAATGCCTCCCTTAATTATGCCCCCTGGCAGTTCTGTCTAGCCAGCATGGATAATTGTATTTTCATCGACTCCTAGAATCACAGCTGAGATTGAGACTACAGTAGTTAAATACTCTTCCAGTCAGTAATCCGGATTGAATATGTAAAGAATAAATTCAAGATTTTTCAAGATATGTTATAAAACTCCTAATCTTCTGCTGTCAGAGGCTATTATAATTTAAATGAATCATTGAATATTACATTTCAAGCCAAATCGATGTTTCTTGTGTAGTGTCTGTCTTATCATTTGATGCACTAAATTATGAATTGTGTGCAATATGTTTTCCAGATCGCCCCTGATTGAAACCTAGGAAAATTAAATTGGGTTTAGAATGTCAGCTTTGGGTAGCTCAATTCTAGTTGATTTTTAAACCTCTTGAAGGGGTGAAGATGTAAAGGCTTGTGGCTGTATAACTCTAAGCTCTCTTATTTCTAGGCACAGACCTGACTCTTTC
The DNA here is from genome assembly GCF_014754425.2 of Oryx dammah. Classification (NCBI taxonomy): domain Eukaryota; kingdom Metazoa; phylum Chordata; class Mammalia; order Artiodactyla; family Bovidae; genus Oryx; species Oryx dammah. The sequence continues at coordinate 102,647,907 of NW_024070213.1, read as the reverse complement.
CAAGTGTTCCCCGGTTGCATCTGTATTCGGACGCTTTCCCTCTTGCATCCATTCTCCTAAGCAAGCAGTATGCTATATCCCCATTCTGTTTGCAGCTCCCACTGTTTCAGGGTCAACAGTGTCTCCTCTGATAAAACAGCTCCTCCTCTCCTCTAAGCTCCCTTGGCATCCTTTAGGATACATATATTCCCTACTCTTAGAATGGCATAAGTACAGACTGTCTACTCTGATAACTGTAAACAAAAATCACATTTTATTTGGCTGGCTAACAAGAACTTTGCCTGGTTTTTTAGATGAGTTTTTCAGCCTGGAGCGAAAGGCTTAAATGCTTTCGTGAAAGCTTATATATCAAAGTCACAGCTTTGAGTCTAAGATGAATTTCTTAACATTTTCCCAATATGCCTTATGAGTCAACTTAGAGGAAGAATTGTAGAAAGTCATATCATGAGGGGTTCTTAAAGAACCTGGTTTACTTGAATTTTCAGTCAAAATTCTGTGCTCAGAAGTCTTCTCTTCAAAGACAAAATCTTATTACTTTATTCAATGGAGTCATAATATTCAAATATTATATAAGGATTTAGACCAAGACATCTTATTTTTATTATGGTTAACTATAATGATATTCCTTTTGATCTTATAGACATTGGTTAGAAAGTAAACATAACAAGGAAATTCTTGTACTAAATGCAAAATGAAGTATCTCACTAATTTGAACTTTGATTTGCAAATACAAAGCTAGTGTGAAAGTACAAAAAATGCAATGAAAAATGTACTTACACAGTGCCTGGCATAGTATGATGTGATATTAGCTATGATGGCAGTGATGGTGTTGGTTGAGATGGTAATTACTAAGTCAGATATCTAAAAGGAAATTAGGTTTAATAATAAAGAAGACTTGGCACCAACTTGTTTAACCATTTTCAGCAAATTGAGATTGAGTTAAAAAATAATAATACCACTGTATATAAATAGGTATCCATTCTACTCTGATTTTTGAGTTCTCTGGAATTTAACATACTATGAACTGAACTACATCAGCAGAAATTATAATCATCTACACTGCATGCTACACACAAAAAGAGGTAAATTAGAATAAACAGAGCTTAATAAGGGGCAGATTTATTTATAAACTCTGTTCTAGGAAATAAACATACAATGTATTAAATAGCAAAAGACTAGGTCAGCATGATAAAAATTGTTTAATTTTTATGATGAAAGAGTGGTACTAAAATCTGTTGAAAAGTATGGTGAAAAATAGTAATATAATAAAAAGTTTTAAATAAATGGAGAGCAGAGGAGCAAAAAAGATTAGGCTACACTTAGATATATAATTTTTGCAACTTACTCTTATTCCAACTTTACTGAAGCACAATTTATATACAATAAAATACATTTAAGGTAGTGTACAGTTTGATCAGATTTCAACAACCATATTCACCAGTGTATTGACCATCATAATCAATATAAAGATAATTGCTATACCCTAAAAGTTCCCTTGTGACCCCCTTATTGTCAACTGAACACACTACTATCCCCATGAAATCACTGAACTAGTGTTAGCCACTCAGTCCTGTTCGATTCTTTGCGACTCCATGGACTGTAGCCCATCAGGCTCCTCTATCCATGGAATTCTCAGGCAAGAATACTAGAGTGGTTTCCCATTCCCTTCCCAGGGAATCTACCCAGGGATAGAACCCAGGTTTCCCAAACTGCAGGCAAATTCTTTACCATGGCACCACCTGGGAAACCCTCATTTATGTCCTTAGATGTTAATTTTGTTCTTCTTAGAACTTCATATAAATAAGATCATACTGTTACCAACCAGGATTCTTGATCAACAGAAATTGATCAGAGGCCAGACAAGAAATTCAGGCAAGGCTTTACTGGGGCTCTTGCTAGCTGCTAGCTGGCTCACTAAGGGAATAGTGAGCTGGTTCCTAATATGGGCTGAGGGTAGGGTGTGTCCAGGGTCTGGGCCTGAGGGGTAAGTTAAGTGATTTGCTTACCCATTATGTGAAGTGAGGTTGTGTGCAGGAGGTATGCATAGTACCCTGTTTTTGCTCCTGGCTCTTCAGAAGTTGGGCTATTTGTCTTTTTGTATCTTTTGTTCAGAATTGGTCCAATTGCACTTACATACAATTATTTTTGGTCTCTTAGAGCTTCTTTGTATTTTGTTGTTTGAGGAGACATTTGTCCAGGTGCCAGCCCTGCAGCAAAGGGTCCCAGGTCTCAGTCTGCCTCAATACAATATATATTCTTTGTGTCTGGCATTTTTGCTCAGTCTAATATTTTTCAGATTCAGTGTTTTATTGTATGAATCGGTCTTTTTTTTTTTTTTTTTTTTTTTGCTGAATACTATGCCAGTGTATGGATATACCACAATTTATTTATCCATTCACTGTGATAAGCGAATGTATTGTTTTCTAGTTTTGACTACTATGAATAAAGATTCTGTTAACATCATGAGGAGTTCATTAATGTCATGAGGGATTCAATTATACAACATACACTTACATTTTCCTTGAGTAACTGGGTATGTGTAATTCTATTTCTGGATTCATTATTACATTCAGTTGGTCCATTGGCTGTCCTAAACCTCTGAATATTCTTTTATATTTGTCAATCATTTTATCATTCTCCTATCCCTCCAAAAATGACTGATGGGATGCAGAGACAGAATTAAGTGGAAGAAAATTTTTCCCCAGAATCTCTAGCCTAGAACTCAGCCTTTCTGATAATTTGGCTTTAGCCTGTAAGACCCCAGGCAGAGAATCCAGTCCTAGCCACATGCATGAACTTCTCACCACCAGACCTCTGAGCTAATGGATGTTGTTTTAAGCCACTGAAGTTGAGGTAATTGTCATCTTGCAATAGAAAATTAATACAAACGGACACTTTAAAAACAATAAATTTCTCATATTTGGACATTTTTATTATTTAGAAGTTTCAGGATTGTTCACATTATACTAGGTCAACAGAGACTTAGTATATTTGTCTGAACAGAGCTCATGTTACTCTTAAAATGAAGTAGACCATTCTTAACAGATTTTAGAGTTTCTCAAGCATAAAAATAGTAGACATACTTATGATTTCATAATTCTTTCTTTATTAAATTTTCTGTCTTTTCAATTTCACAATAATGGTAGTCAAATAGCATGTCTTAAAATAAGTCTGTTGGTAAAGTCAATCAAATTCTGATAGGAAATTTTCATCTTATTTTATGAGATTACGTCACAGTCAGATGTTTTCATCCCCAAATCACTATAGCTTATTGAGAACATTTTTAACACTTTCAGTTTTGAATGTTGGATCAAGAAACAGGACATAGATCACCTAGCTATCATGGTGTTTGTTTCAGATACAAATAATAAAAAGACAAAAAAGGAAATAATTTTTGAGCTATTTTTACTGTCGAGTGAAAGGTGTTTATAATTGCAAGTCTTTTAATTTTGCTATAAATTTAACTTTTCTGAAGGAAAACAAATGTAGTAAGTAAGATATTAAAGAATTATTACAGTGTTGCTATAAAGAACACTTGCCCCAGGACATGTCTCCTGAATTCCAAAAAATACCTTGCCTTATTCCATTCTGTAGAATCAGAGAGAATGAACAAGAGCAAGTACTATGGATTGAATGCATTCCACCAAATTCTGTGGAAATACATGCTCTGCTATGTGTAACTCACTTTATCAACATTATCATTTTAATCTTCACAGGCAGACAGGGATATAAGCACCATCATTATCCTGTATTACAGGGCAGTGAACTGGTTTAGTGGGGTTAAGTACTTTGTTTAAGGTCACAGCTAGCACGATGCTAAATGGAAAACTCAACTAGGCATACTGATCTTGTTTGCTTAATCACTGCACAATGCTGCCTCTATGCTTGAATATGAGGAATTAAATGCCTTCAAGTTAACTCAAGTTACATCATAAATGTTGACATTTTAAAATATTTTTATAATGTTATATATATTGCAGGTTTTTAGTTTTAAATTTGATCTTTTGTTTATATCAAAATAAAGAATTTTAAATTACGATCAATGTCTCTACAATGTCTTAGCTGTTTTCTCATTATCTTTTACTTATTAATTAGTAGCTTCCTATAACAGTGGTAACAGAACATATTGCAACTCCATGAAATTTGATGATGCTTCATGAGGCGCTTCATGGAAAGAATCCACTGTTATTATTGGCTGCAGATATGCATGGTAAATAATGTCAAGTAGGTCAAGCCAGTTAAATTGAGATGGCACACCCTTTAAATCCTGACTGATGGTTTTCTGCTTGTTCATCAGCTCTTAAGAGTATTCTGCTTGCAGATCCATCTATGGTTTCTCTTCTGTGTCAGTTTTCTTTTTCCCTATAGATTTTGAAACTATGCTATTGGATGCATGTAGATTTAGAAGTGTAGTATCTTCCTGGAGGCCTATGTTATCATTATGCAAGTCCCTCCTTTTCTCTTTAAAATGTCTCACCCCAACACCTGCTTTGTCTGATGCAGTATTGCAACACTTCACTTTATTGACTAAGCTGACGTTTACCTTTTCTGATCCTTTCCTTTTAACATCTCTGGGTCTCTAGGTTTAAAGTTTGTCCCACTTAAATAGTGTCTATTTGAATTTTATGTTCTATTCAGTCTCACAGTTTTATAGTTTTAAAAAGACAAGTTAAGTTGGATTTAGAGTAATTGTTGAAATCTATGGGCTTATAAAAACCATTTTTTTATTTGTGTTCTATTGACGTACATGATGATAATTGCTTTTGCTGAATGAACAGATATATTACTTTTTTCCCATTTTTTGCTTTTTTTTTTTTGAAGGCAGTATTTTCTTACCCTGTTTTTCCTTCATTAACTTATCTAAAGATTATGACTCCTAGAATTATTAAAATTTAATACAAATTTTCTCTCTTCTCCCCATAATGCAAAGGTGTGTCTAATATATGACTGATCTCCAAATTCCTTAAATGTTCCATAAGCTGATGTAATTCAAAATTACTTCCAAAGGATATTACATTGCTTTTTTTAATAAGCTATCTTGTATAATGAGTGACTTTTTCTATTCTATTCTCTTTTTTATACCATAGTTTATACTGAGATACTAAGATAACATTGTCCATTTCTGAACCCATTGCTTGCTGAAAAAAGAGCTATGTGTTGTAAACTCCTTGCTTCCTTCACTGTGCCTTGAAAATAGTAGTTCAAATGCATTTGTTGATGAAATGTGAATATATGATTAGATGAATGAATGAATGCCATTGAATCTAGGTTTTTGGATTTAATGACTCAAATTACTTCCAAATGCATTGTCTTTATTTGGCTGTAATATAGTTTTACACTTATTAAAAACCATCTCCCTTCACTATATATTCCCCCAGGTACAATGGTTATATGAGGTACAACTTGATATGAGGTACTGATTGACATATGGTCTTGTCTCCAGAGTTTGCCAAAGAACGCAGGATGTGATAGAATCACTGAGTACCCTGTTGAGATCAAAGTTACTAAATTCTCAAAGGCCAGGTTTTGAAAGGCCCTGCTCCTTCATCTAATATGCCTCTTCTGTCTCTGGATATGAGAAAGGTAAAGTGTTTGATAGATTTACCACAAAAATTGTAGGAAAGCAGAGTGAGTTGCCATTCTCCAGCAATTCATGGCTGAGGAGGTGGTGTTAGCAGGCACAACCGGGAGAGACCAAGGAAACCGGTGAGGCTGTGATCCTTCCTCCTCCTAACCCAGCAAACTGGGTAACAGCTGACAGTTATTATAATCAAACAGGAATACAAACTATGAAATCAGACTGAGATGTCATCAGACTGTTAGGAAGAAGGAAAAACAACAGAGAAAAATCAGTATCAGTTACTGAAGTACTGAGCCTTTCCATGTTTATAATTAAAGTTCCTGAGAGATTAATTTTATATACAGGTTTAATTTTTTTCTGATTAAGCTTTCTGATTTCCATGATCATTTTCCTGCATTACACTGAACAATGATCAGTTGCAATACTTTAAACTCTTCCTTCTTCTTTATTCAGCCCAGCTATCTCAGTGAATAAGCAGTCCTCTAAGCATAAATTTGGCTGTATTATGAGAGATGTTGACTTGGGAAAAAAAGTTTCCACCATGGAAACTTTACTAAAAATGCAAATACATTTTTCTCTCATAGAGGAATACTGAGTACTGGTAAAGCAATTCAAATTGTTGCACTACAAGGATTTTCTTAATGTGTAAATAATGGAGACAATTAAATGTGACTGTTGGTTGTTGTTCAGTTATATTTATCTTTTTTTTTCTTTCACAAAAATATCAGCATATTTCTATAGAGTTACATTTTTACTTAATGGAACAAATCCTTATAGCATTGATTTGTGTGTAGTTTGCCCTAAATTAGCCAGCTTTTTATTTTGCTTGTATCCTCAAATGTACTCAATCTATTTTTTTTTAGTCTATGTCCTAGATTTGGACTGAAAGAAATTGGTAAGCATATTTTTAGTTAAAATGCTTTATGCCTTGGAGGAAAAATGCCAATACACAAAGGAAAGAACTGAGGAATCAAATAATTCTAACCTTGTATAATCCCCACCCCCAAACAGTATCTAACAGATTAGGCATTTCAGATAATAAGCCCAAAGGGATTTGTATAATGGAACCCCGCTGAGGAAAATTCATTAACATTAATTTATGAATATGAACAGTGTATCTGAGATACTTGTATATGCCCTGTGAACATATCAACTAGTTTATTTAGCATCATATTTGAATGAAATAAGCAGTTTGACCTCATTCAAGATCAATTATATTCACAAAATAGATTTCCATCTTCTGTGTATTGGCAGCATGTCAGCATTGAAACAAAACAACTCGCACATGACTGAAGTCTCTCTTACATAAAAGCATTTCACAAAAGCAAGAGATTGTTCTATCCAGCAGAATTAAATTAACTACTAAAATTTTCACTCTTAAGTATACTTTCTGACCAAGGGTTCCTGGGATATGGGGAATTAGGAATCATATATGATAAAAAGACTAAAACCTGATTTTACATTCATTGTTCAAAGAAATGTAAACAAAAGCAGCAAGTAAAGAAAAAGAATAGTCACAGGAAATTACAATTCATGAATTTCAAATATTGCTGGTCACCAAGGGCAGTGTTTTCTTTATGGTCACTATCACAGACAATCTATCCTAATCTCAGGATATTGGAAATTATTTATTTCTATGCACAGTTGCCTGTACATTATGATATATTAATACAATAAAATAATCTAAGGCCAAATCTGAAGTAGTACATCCTTGGGAGCAGAGCATACACCTCTGGGAGAAGACAATGGGTACAGGATTCTCCAAAATATTGGAAAATAGAATCAAAGCAATTATTAATAATATAATCAACTAAAGTACAAACAAAAGAAAAAAAAACTAAAGCAACAAACCTGTAAAGGGTATGAATTTATAACTTCTAATATTGAAGAAGAATATTCACAGCTATACCTCTACCCATTCTTTATAGAACATCATTTTGGAATATCAACAGGAAATTGATTTGTATGTATATACTCATCCAATCTAGCTTTTCCTCTCAAGGCAGAGAAAATGGTGGGAGTGGGGGTATAAGAGGGCTTCCCTGGTGACTCAGACGGTAAAGAATCTGCCTACAATGCTGGAGACGCTGGTTTGATCCCTGGGTGGGGAACATCCCCTGGAGAAGGGAATGGCAACCCATTCCAGTATTCTTTCCTGGGAAATCCCATGGGCAGAGGAGCCTGGTAGGCTACAGTCTTGTGGGAACCGCCTGAGTCTCATGGGAGTCTCATGAGGGCCACCAGCTCTCATGGGGTTGCAGAGTCGGACACGACTGAGTGACAAACTCTTACTTATTTACTTACTTACTTAGAGGTATAAGAACATGATTAAAAGACATTTGCCTTGGGAACTAGGGAGAAATAAAAATGAAAAACTAAGGACCAAACTTTCAGCAGGATTTCTTTACTCTAGTTCTTCTTTTCTTTCATGTATCTCCATCTTCTCTCTCACCTGACATTTGGCAAGTACCTTCACTGTCCTTTCCCCACCCAAATCATAAAGACCAATTAAAAAGTATATAAATTACATCACATCTGTTTCATTGTCAATTCAACTAACTATTGCTGATGTGGCCATTTCACAGAAATAGCTAATGTTTTTAAGATAAATCAATTGGGAAAAATAACAGACTTAAGGAAGAACAAACAACTCATGTAGCCACAATTATCTAGTATTTTCAGAGCTACAGATTTCACACAAAACAATTCTCAGTCAAGGTCATTTCATATTTCATATGAGAATATTTGATGATTTTGAGAAAGAATGCAAAACCATGTAGTTAGAGGTGAGCTCAAACTGAAACATTGGACAAATGATGGAATATAGCAATGCAAAAACCAACGCAAGTAATAGAGCAATCTGTAATACATGAGTAAGTTATTCACATTGACAGAAACGAAGTTCTTTTCTTAACAGATCTTCATTATCTTAATTTCCACATCATAAAGGATTAGAATTTCCTTGACAGCTCACAATAACATTTGCAAGGTCAGAGCTCCCTCTCTGCCTAAACATTCTCTGTCTACCCAAATAAAATGAAAACAAACAAGTCATTCCCTCCTTTCGTAGAAAATGAACCTATGGATAAACCTCACCAAAATGTTTATGTTCAGGAAATGTATAACAAACTCTTTCTTCCACTCCTCTCTCAGTCCTGTCTCATGAACTTCAGTTAGAATTTGTTATTTACTTAGGAAAATATCTTGAGCATCTAACTACATTTCACTCTTGTTAGAAGACAGTCTTTCTATGTTTACTTGTGTTGCGGCCTGACCCAGACTGATTACTTAGGTTCCAAGTAAACATTGGTTAATAACTTTCTGACAGTGATGGCTCCTCAAATTTCCCTTTGGATTTCTAATCTCCATAGTGGTTCTTACTTGAATTAAGTAATCTAATAACATAAGAATATAATGTTGACCAGAAACATTTTCTAGAGAAAGAATTTCTGTAAGAAAGCTAAGGATATATGTTTGACACCTATTAAGGAAAAGAGATTTTAAACAAAGAGTAAAATTTGGAGGGCCAATGTTTTATATGTCTTTCTAGATATTTTATAATTCTTAATTCTGAGGCACATAATTAAAAATTATATTCATTTCAAGCCAAACAGTCATTTTTCATTAGAAATTTATTTTTTTTAACTTTGATTTTATTGTTAGTCTTCATTCCTAAAAAAGCAGCTAAAGTAGGGATGTGCTCAATATTTTTTTTCCAGTCAAATACTCATAGGAAATAATATGCTCATTTTCTAAAATGTATTTAGATGAGCTATAACTTTATTTGAACCAGGGATCAAATTGCCAACATCTGGCATCATCAAAAGAGTAAGAGAGTTCCAGAAAAACATCTACTTCTGCCTTATTGACTATGCCAAAGCCTTTGACTGTGCGGATTACAGCAAACTGTCGAAAATTCTGAAGGAGATGGGGATACCAGACCACCTGACCTGCCTCCTGAGAAACCTGTATGCAAGTCAGGAGGCAACAGTTAGAAATGGACATGGAACAATAGACTGTTTCCAAATTGGGAAAGGAGTACATCAAGGCTGTATACTGTCACCCTGCTTATTTAACTTATATGCAAAGTACATCATGCAAAATCCTGGGCTGGATGAAGCACAAGCTGGAATTAAGATTGCCAGGAGAAGTATCAATAACCTCAGATATGCAGGTGGTATCACACTTATGGCAGAAAGCAAAGAACAAAAGAGCCTCTTGATGAAAGTGAAAGAGGAGAGTGAAAAAGTTAGCTTAAAACTCAACATTCAGAAAAGTTAGATCATGGCATCTGGTTCAATTACTTTAAGGCAAACAGAGAGGGAAACAATGGAAACAGAGATAGACTATATTTTCTTGAGCTGCAAAATCACTGCAGATGGTGACTGCAGGCATGAAATTAAAAGATGCTTGCTCCTTGGAAGAAAAGTTATGACCAACCTAGACAGCATAGTAAAAAGCAGAGATATTACTTTGCCAACAAACGTCCATCTAGTTAAAGCTATGGTTTTTCCAGAGGTCAGGTATGGATGTGAGAGCTGGACTATAAAGAAAGCTGAGTGCTGAAGAATTGATGCTTTTGAACTGTGGTGTTGGAGAAGACTCTTGAGAGTCCCTTGGACTGCAAGGAGACCCAACCAGTCCATCCTCAAGGAAATCAGTCCTGAATATTCACTGAAAGACCTGATGCTGACACTGAAATGCCAATGGTTTGGTCATGTGATGTGAAGAATTGACTCACTGAAAAAGACCCTGATGCTGGGAAAGTTTGGTGCAGGAGGAGAAGAGGATGACAGCGGATGAGACGGTTGGATGGCATCACGGACTCAATGGACATAACTTTGAGCAAGCTCCAGTAGTTGGTGATGGACAGGGAAGCCTTGTGTGCTACAGTCCATGGGATTGCAAAGAGTTGGACACAACTGAGCTCCTGAACTGATAACTTTATTCATAAATAAACTTCTTGGTTATTTCAATAGGTAGTCTTCACAAAACAATATGACCAAACAATATCTTAAATCTGGTTACATCAGAGAACATTGCAAATATTATATCTAGAATATGCTGAGTGACTATTAAAAGTTAAAGTACACATTTTGTGAAATTTTTTCATAGTCAGAAATAAAAGTTAAAACAAACATCTTAAATTTTTTTTTTTGGACTAAGAGTTTAGCATTGGAGGATGTGAACTTTAAGAGTCACTGTCAAATAGGTCATAGAATGCCTCGATTAATATTAATTTTTTTTACACTGCTGTGATAAAAGTTTCCCAGCAACAAAAATAAAAATAAGCATTAACATTATTTAATAATTAGAGGTATCAGGCATGGTATTCAGCACTTTCCATGAATATATAATTGAATCTCATCATAACTCAATGTGACTGTTACTAAAACCCTAATGAGTGAGAAAAATCATTCTTGTTCCTGGAAATGGTAGGAATTGTTGTTTTCATAAAGAAATTGTCTAATTCCTACCTGTTTTGGAGATCAAGACATAGTATGTTATACACAGTTTGAGTTTGTGTTTTTTGGCTGCAAGGGTCATAGTTCCCAGGCCAGGAGTGGAACCTAGACCCATGGTAGTGAAAGTTCCAAGTCCTAACCAGTGGACCACCAGGGAATTCCCCAGTTTAGGGTTTTTATATTAGTGAAAATATTTTTTCACTATACAATCTTGAAACATTTAACAGTTCATAATAACTTAGTTTCATATTTTGTACTTCAGAGTTTTCCATGTTTCTCAGTGGCGCTTCTTATGTGTTTCATGATGATTAACCAAGTTTTTTTCCTCACCCACAAAAAATGCTTGTTAACTTCCTGCTCTTTAAGTGTTTTTTAAACAGTTTATTAACTTTAACTTTAAAAAAATTTTTTTAAACCTAGAGCCTTCTGCTGCTGCTGCTGCTAAGTCGCTTCAGTCATGTCTGACTTTGTGCGACCCCAACGGCAGCACAACAGGCTCCCCTGTTCCTGGGATTCTCCAGACAAGAACACTGGAGTGGGTTGCCATTTCCTTCTCCAATGCATGAAAGTGAAAAGTGAAAGTGAAGTTCCTGAGTCGTGCCTAACTCTTAGCAACCCCATGGACTGCAGGGGGTAGGCTCCTCCATCCATGGGATTTTCCAGGCAAGAGTACTGGAGTGGGGTGCCATTGCCTTCTCCAGAGCCTTCTACAACCCTCAAAACATAAAGTCTGTACATATTGTTATATTCAGAAAATGGAATGACTTAGATACACAAATATCTACATTATTTATTTATATATGCCATGTTTTAATGTAGTAACAATGTGGTGTTGGAGAAGCCTCTTGAGAATCCCTTGCACAGCAAGGAGATCCAACGAGTGCATCCTCAAGGAAATCAGTCCTGAATATTCATTGGAAGGACTAATTATAAAGCTGAAACTCCAATAGTTTGGTCACTTGAAGTGAAGAACTGACTCACTGGAAAAGACCCTGAAATATTGAAGGTGGGAGGAGAAGGGGACAACAGAGGATGAGATGGTTGGCATCATCGACTCAATGGACATGAGTCTGAGTAAGCTCTGGGTGTTATTGATGGACAGGGAAGCCTGGGGTGCTGCAGTCCATGGGGTCGCAAAGAGTCGGACATGACTGAACAATTGAACTGAACTGAACTGATGCAACCATAGGCAGAATAGACAAGCACATACACACTAAAGCCCTCTAACAGGAAGTCAATAAAATAGAGATGTTCATATTTATTACAAATTAAAATTTGAAAACTAATTCGTTTCTTAAAATGTGCATAGTATATGATTTTTTCTTTGTAATGAAGTAATTTTGATCAGAGGCAAAAATAATTTTTACATCTGTAGAACCAAATGTGAAAGATAGACAGCTTGAGTTCAGGTGTACCTTGGATGGGACTCCCAGACCCCCCTTCAGGAAGTGAGGCCTGCCAGGTTTGCACACTGCCTTAGCTTAGGAGGGTGACCTTTCACAAGGTCACATGCCCATATGAGGATGACTCCCAAAGATGCCTATTCACTATGAGGGTTGACAAAGCCAAGTCCCCTCACCCTACTGGGGAAAATTCTGAAGAAATACCTCATCCCCCACTTCCACTGAGACCCCATCCAAGTAAACCTTCTCCCTCTGCCCACTCTTCATCACTTCTTTCAACAGATCTTGAAAGTGTGAACTTAATAAACCTCCCATACACTGATCAACATCTGAGTCAACTTTCTGAGAACCCAGCCTGGGAAAGTATTATCTGTTTTGCTTTTTTGTTTGTTTTGTTTCACTTTGTCCTACTTGAATAACTCTACCACTAGAATCATTCAGAGGGCAGTAATAATAACAGCCTATGGGAGGGAACAGTCGAACTGAAAACAAATTTCAGAATTACGCCTTCAGCTTTGTACTTCAGTCAGACACGTCAAGCCTCAAAGAAAGTGCACTCTGAACAGTGCTGCTCTGAGGAAGTGTCTCTGATGAAACAGACTATGACAACACGGAGAGTCCTAAGGACTATGTCCTGGAACGTATTTGTCCAGCTTTGAAAAGAGGTGTGTTTTTTAATGAGATATATTTAAATAATAAAAATGAATTTTGATAAGTTTGGCATCTGCTAGAGTGGAAATCGTATTATTCTTTGTAAATCATGAATCCTTCCACTTAATTACTACAGTAGTATTTTTAATTTTGAAGAAAATGTGCCAAAATCTTACAAACTAATTCAGTCTTTATAATTGACACTAATCCCACACAACATGGAAATAATGTTTGCCTAAAATGAAATTTACCTGAGATTCAGAAGCTCAAACGATTTTATTGAAAGTTATTTCTTGTTATTCTGAGATGTCAGGGTTATTTTCTGTAAATATGCATATTTGACCAAAGATATCATCTTTGTGGGGCTTCTCAGGTGGCCTGGTAGGTAAAAGAATTATTCTGCAATGCAGGAGACATAGGAGACGTGGGTTTGATCCCTCGATTGGGAAGATCCTCTGGAGGAAAGCCTGGCAACCCACTTCAGTATTCTTGCCTGGAGAATTCCATGAGACAGTGGCCTGGTGGGCTACAGTTCATAGGGTAGCAAAGAGTTGGACATGACTGAGTGGCTGAGTGTGCACATACATCATCTTTGTGAGGTAGAAAGTAGAGAGATTTGGATATAACTCATCTTAATTTAGCCCAGATGCAGGTAACATTTTAGTAATTTAAATATCAAAACTTTGTTGTAAATTAAGATTGTAATTCTAGTCTCAGGAAAAAAAAAAAAAGAGCAATGACATGATTATTGAAAATGGCTGGACTCACTTGCCTCATAGAATCATTTCTGAAGTACTGCTTAAGTAAAAGCACACATAAAATATATCACAAAGTAATTACACTGAATTACTTTGGCTTCACTTTTTGCTAGTGAGGCAACATTACTTACCCTGCCTTATCCTAATATGGATTAAAGGAACAAAATCTTTTATAACTATTCTGTATATTGTGAAATCAAATATGAGTTGTTTTTAAAATCAAATCCATTTGATATTCCTTGTAGTTTTCATAATGGCTCCCCAAAGTCAGAGTTGATAATAATTTCCTTAAGGAATGTGCTCAAGTACTAACTTTTTTGCTCTTATTTTATTCCAGTGAGTCTTTACCTTTTCTCATGCTCTGTTTCATCCAGTGATAAATCCTCCTCATACACTGTAATACACCAACAAATCAGTTTAAGGAGGTTGGCCCAATTTTCTGATGAGTCTTCAGGGTAAATTCTCGTAAGTAGTTATGAAATGGTATGCAATTCTGTAGAACTATCAGAAAACAATTTTCTTGTAACCACACAGTTCATATAAGGAACAAAAATGGTAATTTCTTATAATATTCAAATGGAGAAATCATTTAATTGAGTTCAAAAATATATTGCTCAATATTTTAGCTAATGAAAAGTATAGCAATTATGCAATTTTCTTTAAAATATGCAGACTACACAATATCACCCTATTCTTTCTAAAAAGAGATTTTGTTAAAAAACAAACTCCATCTTCCCTCTTTTTAAAATGTTATTTAGTGCTAAATATGTAGTGTGAGGGGAGAAAGAAAGCAGCCCTGGACACTGGATATTGAGCAACAATTCTGACACTCACAGCTAAACCTTGACATCATTACATGTTTATCTGCTGCTTAAAGCTAAGTCATGGTGTGCTCCCATTAGACATAAACATCTCCTGAAACATCCACTTCATGAAAGATCACTGAACAACCCACAAAATATCAAACATCCCTCTCTATTACTAAATGAGTGACTGCTACTTTACCTGTTATATATTTATTCTCACTTTAGTCTGTGTTCCATAGAGGTAAGATTTATTAATATGCCTAATCACAAAATTGTCCCTGCTGTCTCATAATATTCAACTGAGAGCAAAACTCCTTTGCTTCTTTCACCGAATTACTCAGTTGATGCTTAATTTGTTCATTTCCTGTTACTGAGATGTGCCATGGTTCCCAAGAACATTCTCTCTTACTGCAATCAGTATTCGGAGAAGGCAATGGCACCCTACTCCAGTACTCTTGCCTGGAAAATCCCATGGATAGAGGAGCCTGGTAGGCTGCAGTCCATGGGGTCGCTAAGAGTCGGACACGACTGAGCGACTTTCCTTTCACTTTTCACTTTCATGCATTGGAGAAGGAAATGGCAACCCACTCCAGTGTTCTTGCCTGGAGAATCCCAGGGATGGGGGAGCCTGGTGGGCTTCCATCTGTGGGGTCTCACAGAGTCGTACACGACTGAAGCGACTTAGCAGCAGCAGCAATCATTATTAAACTGATTTAACTACAGGTGTGTTCCTGGTGGTTTGGGGCTGAAAAACAGTGATAGTAGCAAGATGGATAGGATATCATTCATAGAACACTAGAATCTGTTCCAATAGTAGGATCTTATAAGTAGACAACCAGATTTTCACATTGTCTTAAATATCTCACTAGAATAAATATAAATTGCATCTGGAATCCTTAAAATTCCAAAGTTAGATTATCCTTTCTTATTTTGGTCTTGGATAATTAAGCTCTGCTCTAATATACACAATATTTGTTAGAGAAAAAGGATAATTCATTGATTGCCTTGCATCACTTCTTATCTGAAGATCTTTATAAACCTTCTTGGTCTTCTTTACAGTAGGCTTCATAAAACCAAGTATTGATGCTTCTTTTAAATAATCACTACCCAATGCTTTTATCATGTTAACAGATCTCCTTTGACAAATTTTGGTTACCCCCTAGGTATAGCAAGACTTCTTAAACTAACTATGAATGTTAAAGGAGAAGTTAAGTCCTAATTTTGGTGGCTTTCCTGGTGTCTCAGATGGTAAAGAATCTGCCTGGAATGTGGGAGACCCAGTTTTGATCCCTAGGTCGGGAAGATCCCCTGGAGAAGACAATGGTTACCCAGTCCAGTATTCTTGCCTGGGAAATTCCATGGACAGAGGAGCCTGGCTGACTACAGTCTATGGGTCGCAAAGAGTTGAACATGACTCAGCAATGGAAGACTAACACTTTCAGTCTTTCTAAGTCCTAATTTATTTTTTTTCTTGAATATACATAATATTGTATATACTGCATTTCTATTAATATCATAATGTTAAGAATGGAAGACAGACTTGAATTTGTTCCTTATTGTGGCAGATATTTAGAAAATATATCAGTTCTAAGCTTATTTAATTAACAAAATAGCTTTGATCTATATACACCCAGATAGTTTAGAATAATCTTCCCACTTCATGGTCTTTAATCTTAAATACATACGTAAATTCCCTTTTATTGTGTAAAGTAACCTATTCACAGGTCCTTGGGATTAAGATGTGGTCATCTTTTGACGGCCATTATTCTTCCTGGTACAGAAACAGTTAAATTTTAAACCTCAAAGAGCAAGAATATGCCTTGCTTTCAAACTCATATCTAGTATGTGCAAAAAGTGATCACAAAGTCAATAATAAAAGGTACCGAATGCAGAAATAATATAGATTATTCTGTTTGGGTACAATGGAGTAAAATTAGATGTACTAACAAGAGTACTTAAAATATTTATAGATCCAAAAATTCATAAACCCTATAATATAACCCTTTTCAGATGGATTAAAAGAGTATTGAATTGAAAACTACAGCCTAATCATAAATAAATAACAGAGAACTCAGTGCATCGTAAGGTTGGAGGTTAAAGTGATACTCAGACAGATATCTTTAATCTCATTATCTTCAAATAGGAAAGTTGAAAATAAATGAGGTTATTTATTCTCTTACAGATCTAAGAAAAAAAACAAAATAACCATAAATTTAAAAATAATAATTATAAAGATACAACTCAAGAGGAAATCAAAATTGTTAATAATTAGACGGTGAATCATTGAAGGATGCACCAGGTTGAAAATGCTTTCATATTCGTGACTGAGATAGAAATACACAGAAGGAAAGAGAGTAAAAGAGACAATCTAGCGTCCTATTTCCTCTCTGACCTAATTGCCCACTAATTCTGCCTCTAACTTAATCCCCCTCTGCCCATTACCATTATTCTTCGCTGTCCCTGAAAAATCCCAGCCTTGTCCTGCCTCAGAACGTTACACCTCAGTATAGGTGTTCACTATTTCCTTCCTTAAGCTCTATCTTGCTGACAATATTTAACTTCGAAGCCATCAGTCCTTACCCTCCATGTTTCTCTCCTTCATCTTGTTTCTTTTCTCAACATTTATTACCATCATCATCAGGGATACTATATTCTATTTATTATTCACTGCCCTCCACTAGTCTAACGTCAATGAAGCTAGAGACTTCGTTTCTTTAGTTTTCTCGTTGTATTCCGATAACAGAAAATTCACATCTATATCTAGTATGTAAGCTTCTTATAAATAATTGTTAATAAATACATGAATGAATTACTGAATATAAAAGGAATTGAGAAAAAAGAAAAACAGCTATAGACATACAGGAAATAAGAATTACCAAAAAAATCACAATTTTGTAGAAATGGGAGTTCAAATTTAGAGGAAATTTGTTTTTTTGTGTGTGAAAATATAAAATATGTTCAACATTTATTGCCTATAGAATAACATCAAATAATATTTATACTGAATAGATGTAAGAACAACAACTGATCTGAATATTTTACATAAAGGTATAAATTATTATCTTTGAAGTAAAATTACCTCTTTAATTGCCTATTCCTTTTTTTTTTTTTCCCCCATTGTGCTTTACTTGAGGAAGTTGTTTGGTAGTTGATTTGAGCAATAGTGGCTGAAAGATAGAAATGAGGGCAAATTCTAAAGAAGGGATGGTACATAGCTAAACCTGGATATATTAACTTCCCATCATGTAAAGAGTACACAAATTTGTTGGTTTTATAAGAATAAAGTACTTGTGTAAGACATCAAATTTGAATTTAGAATGATTCAATCAATAATGATTATAAGTAGAAACAAAATACCTTTTTTTTTTTTTTTTGGTCATGCCATGGGACATGCAGAATCTTAGTTCCCCACTAGGGATTGAACCAGTGCCCTTAGCAGTGGGAGTAGTGCAGAGTCTTAACCCCTGAATGTGGAGGGAAGTCTTTGGTCTCCCTTATATATGGACTGTAATCCCTATGTCCATTATATTTATTCCTGTATTGAAAAGTCTTTGCTCTTCTATTCACCACCTATCCCTTTTTTTCTAATTCCATCAAGATTTTCCTTTGGATAAACAGACTTCTTCCAATTTTATTCACATCTATGATTTTGATAGTATTAAACTCATACCAATCTCCATGGATAAACCCCCAGTGACATTATTCAGTCAACATAATCTTGTCCCTTTGTTGAAAGTTTGGTTTAGAAATTTGTATATAATAGTCTCAATAAATAAGAGCTGGCATTCCCTGGTCAAATTCAAGGATTATGTGATGGTGATCAGAGCTGATGCTCTCCTTCATTATTAATGTGAATCAGAGAACTTGTAAACTTTGGTGTTAATCACAGCCATTCTTCACATTCTTTAGATAAGATGTGCCAGCCTAGGGAAGAGGGCATGGCTGTAAGTGTCATGAAAAATGGAACTGGAGTTCTACTTTGTTCATTTCTGGGCTTTCCAGTTGCATAAATCTATTGATCTTTCTCCACTGTTGAAGCATGACTGAGGTGGTATTTACTTTGCAAGGACACTCTGGGAATGCACATCTGTGTGTGTTATGTGTAAAATTTAGACTTTGAGAAAATGGTTTGGTTTTTGATTTGTTTTGTTTTTTAATAATATAAATTGATTTCTTTTAATTGGTGATTAATTACTTTACAATTTGTATTGGTTTTGCCGTACATCAACATGAATCCACCACAGGTGTACACGTGTTTCCCATCCTGAACCCCCCTACCTCCTCCCTCCCCATACCATCTCTCTGGGTCATCTCAGTGCACCAGCCCCAAGCATTCTGTATCATGCATTGAACCTGGACTGGCAATTTGTTTCCTATATGATATTATACATGTTTCAATGCCATTCTCTCAAATCATCCAACCCTCTCCCTCTCCCACAGAGTCCAAAAGACTGTTCTACACATCTGTGTCTCTTTTGCTGTCTCACATACAGGGTTATCATTAGCATCTTTCTAAATTCCATATATATGCATTAGTATACTGTATTGGTGTTTTCCTTTCTGGCTTACTTCACTCTGTATAATCAGCTCCAGTTTCATCCACCTCATTAGAACTGATTTAAATGTATTCTTTTAAATGGCTGAGTAATACACCATTGTGTATATGTACCACAGCTTTCTTATCCATTTTTCTGCTGATAGCATCTAGGTTGCTTCCATGTCCTGGCTATTACAAACAGTGCTGCGATGAACATTGGGGTACACGTTTCTTTCAATTCTTGTTTCCTCGGTGTGTATGCCCAGCAGTGGGATTGCTGGTCATAAAGCAGTTCTATTTGCAGTATTTTAAGGAATCTCCACTATGTTCTCCATAGTGGCTGTACTAGTTTGCATCCCCACCAACAGTGTAAGAGGGTTCCCTTTTCTCCACACCCTCTCCAGCATTTATTGCTTGTGGACTTTAGGATCACAGCCATTCTGACTGGTGTGAAATGGTACCTCATTGTGGTTTTGATTTGCATTTCTCTGATAATGAGTGATGTTGAGCATCTTTTCATGTGTTTGTTAGACATCTGTATGTCTTCTTTGGAGAAATGTCTATTTAGTTATTTGGCCCATTTTTTGATTGGGTCATTTATTTTTCTGGAATTGAGCTGCAGGAGTTGCTTGTATATTTTTGAGATTAGTTGTTTGTCAGTTGCTTCATTTGCTATTATTTTCTCTCATTCTGAAGGCTGTCTTTTCACCTTGCTTATAGTTTCCTTTGTTGTGCAGAAGCTTTTAAGTTTAATTAGGTCCCATTTGTTCATTTTTGCTTTTATTTCCAATATTCTGGGAGGGGGGTCATAGATGATCCTGCTGTGATTTATATCGGAGAGTGTTTTGCCTATGTTCTCCTCTAGGAGTTTTATAGTTTCTGGTCTTATGTTTAGATATTTAATCCATTTTGAGTTTATTTTTGTGTATGGTGTTAAAAAGTGTTCTAGTTTCATCCTTTTCCAAGTGGTTGACCAGTTTTCCCAGCACCACTTATTAAAGAGATTGTCTTTTTTCCATTGTATATTCTTGCCTCCTTTGTCAAAGATAAGGTGTCCATAGGTGTGTGGATTTATCTCTGGGCTTTCTATTTTGTTCCATTGATCTATATTTCTGTCTTTGTGCCAGTACCATACTGTCTTGATGACTGTGGCTTTGTAGTAGAGTCTGAAGTCAGGCAGGTTGATTCCTGCAGTTCCATTCTTCTTTCTCAAGATTGCTTTGGCTATTCGAGGTTTTTTGTATTTCCATGCAAATTGGGAAATTATTTATTCTAGCTCTGTGAAAAATACTGTTGGTAGCTTGATAGGGATTGCATTCAATCTATAAATTGCTTTGGATAGTATACTCATTTTCACTATATTGATTCTTCCGATCCATGAACATGGTATATTTCTCCATCTATTAGTGTCCTCTTTGATTTCTTTCACCAGTGTTTTATAGTTTTCTATATATAGGTCTTTAGTTTCTTTAGGTAGATATATTCTTAAGTATTTTATTCTTTTTGTTGCAATGGTGAATAGAATTGTTTCCTTAATTTCTCTTTCTATTTTCTCATTATTAGTGTATAGGAATGCAAGGGATTTCTGTGTGTTGATTTTATATCTTGCAACTTTACTATATTCATTGATTAGCTCTAGTAATTTTCTGGTGGAGTTTTTAGGGTTTTCTATGTAGAGGATCATGTTATCTGCAAACAGTGAGAGTTTTTCTTCTTCTTTTCCAATTTGGATTCCATTTATTTCTTTTTCTGCTCTGATTGTTGTGGCCAAAACTTCCAAAACTATGTTGAATAGTAATGGTGAAAGTGGGCACCCTTGTCTTGTTCCTGACTTTAGGAGAAATGCTTTCAATTTTTCACCACTGAGGATAATGTTTGCTGTGGGTTTGTCATATATAGCTTTTATTATGTTGAGGCATGTTCTTTCTATTCCTGCTTTCTGGAGAGTTTTTATCATAAATGGATGTTGAATTTTGTCAAAGGCTTTCTCTGCATCTATTGAGATAATCATATGGCTTTTATTTTTCAATTTGTTAATGTGGTTTATTAAATTGATTGATTTGCTGATATTGAAGAATCCTTGCATTCCTGGGATAAAGCCCACTTGGTCATGATGTATGATCTTTTTAATGTGTTGTTGGATTCTGATTGCTAGAATTTTGTTAAGGATTTTTGCATCTATGTTCATCAGTGATATTGGCCTGTAGAGAGTCATGCCATATATAAAATTATTTCTTTTCTCTAGCACAGCCTAAAACTGTTGTTCTTCACATCAAGTTAAAATATGCAGTAATTTTGCTTCCCTAACTGTGTTTTTGTTCCCTGAACCATAAAATAAGCTTAGATATGAGTATGTAGACACTTATTCAGCACATTATTACAGATTGAGATAATTGACTCTGTAATTATAATGTTTCTTTTTAGAAAAATGGAATAAGAGCAGTAATACTGCAATTTGTACGTTGAGCCTTTTACATCATTCTGTCAGACTTCTGGCCTTCAAAGATTTCCTGAGTCTATTATAATATAACATAATTCATCCATTTTGCTCTCAGCACCATTTGTGAGAATATCCTCATTAATTACTTTCAATTTCAGCCATTTTACATTAATCCAACACCATGTTCTTTTCTTCCACACTCTTCCTATGATGTTTTGAACTTTTCTAAGGGAAAAAAGTAATAATCTCAGACCTTTGTGAAGACAAGATGAACTATTTTCTTGAAGGCTCATTTACAAAAAACAACAAAGTGCTCTTATTAGAAACAAGGGAACAATCAGTCCAGATGAAGAAAAAAAACAAAATGACATATGCCTATGCAAACCCAAATGAACCTTTCCTATGGTTCAAGATTTGGTTAGCTTGTTTCTATTTGTTTTCTTTTTCATTTTCATGCTTCTATGCATTTCCAGCTGGACTGACTCTGGAAGGAGCAATGTATTACAAGAAAGCTTGTTCTCATATTTCCAATCTGATTTCAACTTCTATGAGAAAGGTTAGGATAATCACAAGAATGTTAGCTTCTTATCTGGACCCAATCTTTAAACCTTGAAAAGCTTACCCATCACTAGTTCTAAATTTCCAATGTTCCCTTCTGGGCTAGAATATTTGTTATGATTAGTGTATCTCTGATCTTTCCCTCCATCTCTGTCTCGGTCTCTTTCTTTCTTCCTCTGCCTTCCGAAGATAAAATCTGTCCCGTTTTCCTCTCACATTGATTTGCTTATTTTCAGCTCTTTCATCTTTGAAAGGTTAAGTTTGGAATCATGAATAGAGAAACACTGGAAAGTCCACTAGAAAAAAATAGATAGAAGATGTTAGTTCATTTTATGATTTTTTTCTCTTTTTAAAAAATATATTAACCAACATTCAGTCATATGCATAGACTTGACAATTAAGGTAGTGTTGCACACATAATATTTGTTACTGTCATGTAGTTATAGTCATTGAATTTATTGTACATTGGATATGATTAAGAAGTTTTAAATTGACTAACACTCATATGAATATTTTCTTATTTAAAATAATTGAAAAAAATTTAATATGGAGTTTTGCTAAAGCAGGAAATCAGAACATTGGCTTCATTTCAATTTCTCTGATCTGTGAACATAGAATATAAGAAAGAAGAAAACCAGAGACATTCAAATACTATGAATGTAATTGGCCATTTTTCCAGAAAAGTCTGTGATTCGGGGAAAATGGCTATATGGAAATAAGACTGAATTGAGAATCAACAGAGAGGATATGGGAGAAATAAAAAGAACTCATCGTCATTCTCTACCATCATTTTAGTCTTTATGACATTGTTCTCTCATGACATAGTGATATTCAAAATCTCACTGAGTGAATTCTACTCTAGATCACTTGCTCTAAGAGATGTTTTAGAATACATAAAAAACCTGAAAAAATACAGTATAGTCTTTTTATTTACCTTGTCTTCCTCTTAATACTTGTTTCTGCTATAGATGCTCTACCTAGAGCCTATTAGGAAGACTGTCTAAGGAGTGGATTAGAATTAGACATTCAGAGATTTAAATCTCTATCTTTTACTAATCTTCTAGATTTAAGCAAATAAATTAGCTCCTAAATCTTAATTATCTGATGAATGTACTTGGAAAATTTTGCCTATCTTATCTAAAAAGATCTTCATGACCCAGATAATCATGATGATGTGATCACTAATCTAGAGACAGACATCTTGGAATGTGAAGTCAAGTGGGCCTTAGAAAGCATCACTAAGAACAAAGCTAGTGGAGGTGATGGAATTCCAGTTGAGCTGTTTCAAATCCTGAAAGAAAGTGCTGCACTCAATATGCCAGCAAGTTTGGAAAACTCAGCAGTGGCCACAGGACTGGAAAACGTCAGTTTTCATTCCAATTCCAAAGAAAGGCAATGCCAAACAATGCTCAAACTACTGCACAATTGCACTCATTTCACATGCCAGTAAAGTAATGCTCAAAATTCTCCAAGCCAGGCTTCAGCAATACGTGAACCATGAACTCCCTGATGTTCAAGCTGGCTTTAGAAAAGGCAGAGGAACCAGAGATCAAATTGCCAACATCTGCTGGATCATTGAAAAAGCAAGAGAGTTCCAGAAAAACATCTATTTCTGCTTTATTGACTATGCCAAAGCCTTTGTGTAGATCACAATAAACTGTGGGAAATTCTGAAAGAGATGGAAATACCAGACCACCTAACCTGCCTCTTGAGAAATCTGTATGCAGGCCAGGAAGCAACAGTTAGAACTGGACATGGAACCACGGACTGGTTCCAAATAGGAAAAGGAGTACGTCAAGGCTGTATATTGTCATCCTGCTTATTTAACTTCTATGCAGAGTACATCATGAGACACGCTGGACTGGAAGAAACACAAGCTGGAATCAAGATTGCCAGGAGAAATATCAATAACCTCAGATATGCAGATGACACCACCCTTATGGCAGAAAGTGAAGAGGAGCTTAAAAGCCCCTTGATGAAAGTGAAAGAGGAGAGTGAAAAAGTTCAAAAAGCTTAAAGTTCAACATTCAGAAAATGAAGATCATGGCATTTGGTCCCATCACTTCATGGGAAATAAATGGGGAAACAGTAGAAACAGTGTCAGACTTTATTTTTGGGGGCTCCAAAATCACTGCAGATGTTGACTGCAGCCATGAAATTAAAACACACTTCCTCCTTGGAAGAAAAGTTATGACCAACCTAGATAGTATATTCAAAAGCAGAGACATTACTTTGCTGACTAAGGTCCGTCTAGTCAAGGCTATGGTTTTTCCTGTGGTCATGTATGGATGTGAGAGTTGGACTGTGAAGAAGGCCGAGCGCTGAAGAATTGATGCTTTTGAACTGTGGTGTTGGAGAAGACTCTTGAGAGTCCCTTGGACTGCAAGGAGATCCAGCCAGTCCATTCTGAAGATCAGCCCTGGGATTTCTTTGGAAGGAATGATGCTAAAGCTGAAGCTCCAGTACTTTGGACATCTCATGTGAAGAGTTGACTCATTGGAAAAGACTCTGATGCTGGGAGGGATTGGGGGCAGGGGGAGAAGGGGACGACTGAGGATGAGATGGCTGGATGGCATCACGGACTCGATGGACGTGAGTCTGAGTGAACTCTGGGAGATGGTGATGGACAGGGAGGCCTAGCATGCTGCAATTCATGGGGTCTCAAAGAGTCGGACACGACTGAGTGACTGAACTAACCAGCTGTCAAACTATTACAAGATTTAACATTAATAAAAATAGAAAACAGAGTAGCTTAAAATGTATTTAATATACTATTGGGGGCTTCCCTCATAGTTCAGTCAGTAAAGAATCCACCTGCAATACAGGAGTCTTCCTGCAAGGCAGGAAACACAAGTTCAATCCCTGGGTCAAGAAACGTGATCCCCTGGAGAAGGAAATAACAACCCACTCCAGTATTCTTACCTGGAAAATCCCATCGACAGTAGCATTAAATTTTATCTTCATTTTCCTTTCCTTTTATTGAATATAAAGCTATTACTCTGGGATTCTTGATCTAGGAAGTATATATACAACAATAGCAAATAATTCTTTTTATAAAGTTACAATTGCTTTTCTAAGAGGGTACTTTATAATATTTTATATCTAAGTACATATATTTTGATTCAGTTCAGTTCATTTCAGTCATTCAGTCATGTCCAACTATTTACGACCCCATGGACTGCAGCCTGCCAGGCTTCCCTGTCCATCGCCAATTACTGGACTTTACTCAAACTCATGTCTATCGAGTTGGTGATGCCACCCAACCATTTCATCCTCTGTCGTCCCCTTCTCCTGCCTTCAATCTTTCCTAGCATCAGGGTCTCTTCCAATGAGTCAGTTCTTCACATCAGGTGGCCAAAGCACTGGAGTTTCAACTTCAGCATCAGTACTCCCAATAAGTATTCAGAACTGATTTCCTTTAGGATGGACTGGTTGGATCTCCTTATAGTCCATGGACTTTCAAAAGTCTTCTCCAACACCACAGTTCAAAAGCATCAATTCTTCGGTGCTCAGCTTTCTTTATAGTCCAACTCTCACATCTATACATGACTACTGGAAAATCCATAGCTTTGACTAGACAGACCTTTGTTGGCAAAGTAATGTCTCTGCTTTTTAATAAGCTGTCTAGATTGGTCATAGCTTTTCTTCCAAGGAACAAGCATCTTTTAATTTCATGGCTGCTGTCACCATCTGCAGTGATTTTGGAGCCCCCCAAAACAAAGTCTCATTATTTCCATTGTTTCCTCATCTATTTGCCATGAAGTGATGGGACTGGATGCCATGATCTTACTTTTCTGAATGTTGAGCTTTAAGCCAACTTTTCAGTCTGCTCTTTCACTTTCATCAAGAGGCTCTTTAGTTCTTGTGTGCTGCTATAAGGGTGCTGTCTTCTGCATATCTGAGGTTATTGAAATTTTTCCTGGCAATCTTGATTCCAACTTGTGCTTCATCCAGCCCAACATTTTGCATGATGCACTCTGCATATAAGTTAAATAAGCAGAATGATAATATACAGCCTTGAAGTACTCCTTTCCCAAGTTGGAACCAGTCTGTTGTTCCATATCCAGTTCTAACTGTTGCTTCTTGACCTGCATACAGATTTCTCAGGAGGTATGTAATTCACACAGTCAGGAGGCATGTAATCCACACAGTCAAAGGCTTTGGCTAGTCAATGAAGCAGAAGTAGATGTTTTTCTGGAAATTTCTTCCTTTTTTGATGAGTCAGTGGATGTTGGCAATTTGATCTTTGGTTCCTCGGCCTTTTCTAAATCCAGCTTGAACATCTGGAAGTTCACAGTTTACATTCTGTTGAAGCCTGACTTGGAGAATTTTGAGCATTACTTTACTAGCATGTGAGATGAGTGCAATTGCATGGTAGTTTGAGCATACTTTGGCATTGCCTTTCTTTGAGATTGGATTGAAAACTGACCTTTTCCAGTCCTTTTCCAGTCTGAGTTTTCCAAATTTGCTGGCATATTGAGGGTAGCACTTTAAAAGCATCATCTTTTAGGATTTGAAAGAGC
This sequence comes from Oryx dammah, assembly GCF_014754425.2. NCBI lineage: Eukaryota > Metazoa > Chordata > Mammalia > Artiodactyla > Bovidae > Oryx > Oryx dammah. The sequence goes on along the minus strand of NW_024070213.1, from coordinate 102,621,185 downwards.
TCAACTGGAATTGTATCACCTCCACTAGCTTTGTAGTGATGCTTTCTAAGGCCACTTGACTTCACATTCCAGGATGTCTGGCTCTAGGTGGATGACCACACCATCATGATTATCTGGGTCATGAGGATCTTTTTCGTGCAATTCTTCTGTGTATTCTTGCCACTTTTCTTAATATCGTCTGCTTCTGTTAAGTCCATACGGTTCCTGTTTTTTATTTTGCCCATCTTTGCATGAAATGTTCCCTTGGTATCTCTGATTTTCTTTAAAAGGTCTCTAGTCTTTCCCATTCTATCGTTTTCCTTTATTTATTTGCTTTGATCACTGAGAAAGACTTTCTTATCTCTCCTTGCTATTCTTCAGAACTCAGCATTCAAATGGGTATATATTTCCTTTTCTCCTTGCCTTTAGCTTTTCCTCTTTTCTCAGCTATTTGTAAGACCTCCTCAGACAACCATTTTGCCTTTTCACATTTATTTTTCTTGAGGATGGTCTTGATCACTGCCTCCTGTACAGTGTCACTAATCTCCATCCATAGTTCTTCAGGCACTCTGTCTATCAGATCTAATCCCTTGGATCTATTTGTCATTTCCACTGTATAATCATAAGGGATTTGACTTAGGTCATACCTAAATGGTCTAGTGGTTTTCCCTACATTTTTCAAATTAAGTCTGAATTTTGCAATAAGGAGTTCATGATCTAAGCCATAGTTAGCTCCTGGTCTTGTTTTTGCTGATTCTATAGAGCTTTTCCATCTTTGGCTACAAATAATATAATCAATCTGATTTCAGTGTTGACCATCTAGTGATGTCCATGTGTAGAGTCTTCTCGTGTGTTTTTGGAAGAGGGTGTTTGCTATGACCAGTACATTCTCTTGGCAAAACTCTGTTGGTCTTTGCCCTGCTCATTTTGTACTCCAAGGCCAAATTTATGTTACTCCAGGTATTTCTTGACTTCCTACTTTTGCATTCTAGTCCCCTATAATGAAAAGGACATCTTTTTTGGGTGCTAGTTCTAGAAGCTCTTGTCGGTCTTCATTAAACTATGTTTTGATTATTCCTACTACTACTACTAGACTTGTAAATCCAATATAAAAGAGAAATACAATAAAGTGACAAACTAAAAATAATAATAATAATAATAACGAGGTGCTAGTAGATTAGATTTTGGAACATGAGTCATGACCGGAAAGGCAGCCTCCCCCTTGTCCATCCTGCCCTGCATGTTCATGGGGAACTCGGTGCTAAACCATTCCTAGAGGACCTGCTTCTGAGCGGAGGTTTCCTACAGTAGCAGAGAAGCTACTGAGATCAATAGATCTCCCTCACTGAGATCTATTGAAAGTCACCCCTCCACACAATGGTTTGTTAAAAAAAAAAAAAAGGAAAATGTAAAGAAAAATTTTTTTAAAAAGTATAGATTTTGGTGTCAGATACACCTGCTCACCCTGCTTATTTAACTTATATGCAGAGTACATCATGAGAAATGCTGGTCTGGAAGAAACACAAGCTGGAATCAAGATTGCCGGGAGAAATATCAATAACCTCAGATATGCAGATGACACCATCCTTATGGCAGAAAGTGAAGAGGAAGTAAAAAGCCTCTTGGTGAAAGTGAAAGAGAGTGAAAAAGTTGGCTTAAAGCTCAACATTCAGAAAACGAAGATCATGGCATCCGGTCCCATCACTTCATGGGAAATAGATGGGGAAACAGTGGAAACAGTGTCAGACTTTATTTTGGGGGGCTCCAAAATCACTGCAGATGGTGACTGCAGCCATGAAATTAAAAGATGCTTACTCCTTGGAAGAAAAGTTATGACCAACCTAGATAGTATATTCAAAAGCAGGGACATTACTTTGCTGACTAAGGTCTGTTTAGTCAAGGCTATGGTTTTTCCTGTGGTCATGTATGGATATGAGAGTTGGACTGTGAAGAAGGCTGAGTGCCGAAGAATTGATGCTTTTGAACTGTGGTGTTGGAGAAGACTCTTGAGAGTCCCTTGGACTGCAAGGAGATCCAGCCAGTCCATTCTGAAGGAGATCAGCCCTGGGATTTCTTTGGAAGGAATGATGCTAAAGCTGAAACTCCAGTACTTTGGCCACCTCATGCGAAGAGTTGACTCATTGGAAAAAACTCTGATGCTGGGAGGGACTGGGGGCAGGAGGAGAAGGGGACGACCGAGGATGAGATGGCTGGATGGCATCACGGACTCGATGGATGTGAGTCTGGGTGAACCCCAGGAGTTGGTGATGGATAGGGAGACCTGGCTTGCTGTGATTCATGGGGTCTCAAGGAGTTGGACACAACTGAGCAACTGAACTGAACTGAACTGACACTTAAATCTAAATTAGAACTTTTCTGCTTTTAAGAGTATGACTTGATGCAAATTCTAACTTCTTGTAGCTCCAGTTTCCTTGTTTGTAAAACAAAGATAATGATGCCTATTGTGTTGAGAGCCTTTGAAAACTAAGCCAGATAATAGCTTAGCAGAGCTCTTCAAAGAGAATAACTAACAGTCAATGGACCTAGCAATAATAATCAGTATTACCTCCATTAGTTGAAGATGGCACTGAGTATTTTTAAGTATAAAGAATGACCCAATAAGAAGAGGTAGCTCACTGACAGTGAGATGAACCTTCTAAAAATCTCTAGGTTTCTATAGGCTAAAGGCTGCTGAACTGACATTCTGTTGCCATAATACTGGGAAAGTTAAATATCTATTTTGATTATTTGTTAAATGATGAGAGGAACTAATTTTTAAACACACGAACCACTTTGATGCAACCTTTCTCCCCCCTACAATTGCACAAAGACTTTTTAAACTTTCTTAAGGTTGTTGTCGAGATGATACTGTTCATTTCCACCTATGACGCTGCTCTGTCTCGGTGTTCCTTCCCTAGCCACATTTAACCAGCTTTAACTGGTGTCAACTCTCTGTGACCTCTAGTGAGGCAAATGGCTGAAGCATCTGGCAGGTTCATTTGCACAGTAATGAGTTCTGTCTACTAGTCTGCTAGAGACTGATGGAAAGAAGAAGATTACCTTCCACCACTGCCTATTAAATGTGATTGACATTCCTGTATGATATCTATCTTCTTTAGCAGCCCTCTCTCCTCCTCTAGAAACAGTTCATGAGCACAAAGAATTGTACTTAAATGAGGTCTGAAGCATTGTGCTCCTACTTTCATATATTTTGTTTCAATTGTTATGGGATAAAATAGCAGAATTTTTTTAAAAAAGAAAAAAATGATACTGTGTATAACTGGTACAGAAGGAATATTTTCATTATGAAAATAACAAATTAAAAAAAAATGTTGTCTCCTTCATTGAAAAATACAGAGAAAAAAAGGTAGAAAATATTTCCTTAGCTCATTATGTTTTCTTCAGCATTTTAATTGTGCTATTTCATTTCATATTTTCAAACATTGGCATTTATGATAGCTTTTACATCTACATTTATCCTCTAATCTTCCTTTCCATTTTTTCATTCAGTTTCTACTCTCTATTTTAATATAACTTAGTTTTGTAGTATGATTGCCATAAACATCTTTAAAAAATATCTCTTCATACCTCTGTAAGATATAAAACTGCAACACTTACATAATAACTCTAATTTTACACTTCTACAAGTATACATACAGCAGAAAACATTCCAAAAACCTCAAAATAAAAAGTATATTTTAATTCTTATAAAAATTTTCTATTATATTTACATTTCAGGCAATTAAATCCTATAAATTTATTTTAAGGCCTTATTTTTAAACAAAATGGAAGACTAAATACTATTTAATTGCAAGAAATCATGGGCAAGTCATATTGAAATTCTCTCCAGGAGTGAAATGTGGGAAGGATTTTCCACTTTGAGATATTTAAATACATTCCTGCTTATGTTTTATGATCTACATTTCATCCCAAACTTCAGCATGGTTTAATTTTTAAACATATCCAGTCATAACATTATTCATCCTATGTTCTGATAATTAGTAAAACTTAAATAGCTGCCCATCAACTTTGAACTATATGACTGGGTCCCTGCCTAATCATTTTCCCCCATAGTACAACCACCATCTATCTATCTAGTTATCACAAAGCTCCGTCCGTTAGTTTAAGTTTTGGGTATATCTCCAATTAGAGCTACTTTGAGGCATGAAATCCACCTTGCTCTTACCTAGAAGTTCTGGATGTACTGGTTTAAATTAACTGCTTAACTAAAGCAATATAACCATGAAAGTGAAAAGAGAGCAGAAATGTATTCTCATTCACTCTGCATTCATTTTCATCAAATCAGAGAACAAGAGGCAGACAGCTGCAGGAGAGAAAAGCAAATTCTGCTATTTGGAGTCACTAAACAATTATACTGCATCAAATGCTTGTAATATATTATTTCAATTTTTGTTGTTGCAGAACAGTAAGCACTAAAGAATGGTAGATATCATCTGTCAGCTCTAGCAAATCATTCTCTACATTTTTATATAAAAATAAAGTCTGGCTTCTCCATTGATGATTGCTTCACTAACGTATGGAGAAAAAGCTTTTGGGATCTCTTCTGATATTAGTATTATAATTTAATTTAACTTAGGGCACAGCAGGAAATTGATTAATAGCTATAAAATGCACACGTGATTTAAAAGCATGAAAAGTAATTACTTCACCAATTACAGAAAGTCTAAATGAGCTGTGATTGACAGTACATGAAATGCATTAGAGTTGAAAAGTTGATTGGAAAGAAAAAGAAGACATACAATCTGCCAGATAGCTGTAGGAAATGCCATCTCTGGTGAATCGAAACTGTATTGGCAATATCTGAAATTGTCTTTAAATTCTGATATTCTAATGATTATATTTAGTGTTGCAGGGAGAATTAGTCATAAATCTCTAATACAGCAATTCAACAAGTTAATGCCCAAATTAAAGCAAACCAAAGTAGATAATTTAAACACATAATATTCATTCAAAACTAGATAGATACAGTATATTGACAACTAATCTTAAAACAAAAAGTTTTCTTCCAACTGTGACTAAAATTCGTCATAAAGGCAGTCTAGAATCAGAGATTATGTCCATTTCCCTTTAGAAATGAATATATGTGTGAAATTAGCATTTATATTTCATATTTGATATAAAATTTACCTAACTTATCCTAAAGCCATTTATGACAAATTGCCGATACTTTTATTCACTCTGTCTGCCTTAAAGAAAAATTCATTTTTCCTTTTCCATTTTCTGGAAATAACTTGAATGTTTAGGATTCACTTTGGCCTCATTATTCATTCAAATTCTGCTTCTTTTCTGGGGTTTAAAGATATATATTTATGAATCATTCAGCATGTCAACCACATGTGGATTCTACAATGCTGTGAGCATATGTTATGTCTATCCTGCTTTCTGATTTTCTGATTGACAGCATGTGTTTAAGGGTGACTAGACATTTCCTGCAGTTTAAAATTGATAGAAGTTTAGCAAAGCATATTCACTGATATATAATATTGCTTCCCTGATGACAGTGGAAATGAAAATTGACATACAAACTCTTTGAACTTCAGAAGGAGAGAAACTTTAGCAGATTGTGGGCTTATGCAAATAGTGACATAAATTAATTTTGAAAATGTTGAGATTACAACAGGAAGAAAGAAATTTGAAAGTGAACCAGTCAAAATTTCATGATATGATAGAATATTTTCAAGCACTTTTCATTTTATGAATTTTAAATATAGACAGTATTCTTTTTTATAAGGTACATCTTGTAAATTTTATTAATTTGAAGTTAAAAAAAGAAATTCAATTATATGGTACAAAATTAAATAAAGTTCCACTGGAACTTTTGAAGAAATATATTACAACTTGAGTTTTGTAGTAACAACTTAGAGCATAAAATATTGATATAAAACAATGAAAACTACCGAAAACTACCGAGAATATATTCATCACTATTGAAACTGACATTATCATAGAACATGAAGAGGGGAAAGAGTTCATTATGATTTCCATTTAAAAATCATTTTAAAAGACTTTGATTTTCATTGCAAAACTTGATCAATATAAATTAAGGACAACAAAATTTTTTTTCTACAGTTTCTGTTAGTCAAAATTTCAAAACTAGAAGACAAAAGTTGTAGATTTTTAGCCTAGCTACACCCTTTTGTAGGCTTCGCTGGTGGCTGGCTCAGTGGTAAAGAGCCTGCATGCCCATGCAGGAGACTCAGGTTTGATCCCTGGGCCAGGAAGATGCCCTGTAAAAGGAAATGTCAACCCACTCCAGTATTCTTGCCTGGGAAATCCCATGGACAGAGAAGCCTGGAAGACTACAGTCCATGGATCGCAAAAGAGTTGCACACAACTTGGCAACTAAACAACAACAAACCTTGTTGTTTGTTGTTGTTCAGTTTTGTATTTCAAATGAAAATTCTTTGCAAATTTTACAAACAACAACCCTTTTGTAGTCCTTAAACAGACCACAGTCTCTCAGGTGTCCTTAATCTTCTTGATGCCTGGAATCTCTACCTACACTTTGGTTCTTAGCTTAGATAAAACTTTCTCTAGGAAGATATCCTCAGATATGAGTTAGACATATCCTTAAATATTTCACAATTTTCTTTCCCTGAGATCTTATCATACACATTTTTTTGTCTGTTTACTTATCTTTAGTCTTTATAAAATGTCCATGAGGACAGGAACCACATCTCCTAGCACATCTCTTATATCAAATATGTCAGCAATAGATAGTTACTGTACAAAACAAATGAGTTAAATAGCATATCCTTAGACATGGGATATGAGTTTGTCTCCACAAGAAACTATTATCTTTTATGGACTAGAGTAGTGTCTTATTAAGCTTTTTTATTTCCAGTGCCTATTGCAAAACCAAGAATATAACATATACTCAATAAATATTTTATTAAATAAATGTACTTTCAAATGAATTTTGGAGAGACACAACTGAATGAAGAGGTAATCCTTACGTTTACAAACCCCAAAATTTGCTATAAGTAAACAAGAATGCTTCCCTATGTCAGAAGAGAACATTTGGTTTTTTTAATCAAAAGGAGCTCTCTCTTACTTAACAGAAAAGTTTTGCTGACATTATACCCTGATATAAATGTTAATGTGAGACCTCTTTTCTGCTTCTCACCCCAGATGTAGCCTCAAGTACTTCCTTCTTTTCCCTTCAAATGGACAAGATTTTTGCTTTAAAAAGGAGCCAATATATTTTGTATGGTGGAAATGAAATATTTGCTCAGAATACAATATCTGAAAATAAGAATACACTGTCAATGGTTTTCACAATAGACAGAAATATGGGTGGCAATCACTATCTACTCACATGTGGAACTGTTTCACATATTAGATTGTGGCAAAGTTAATATTATGTGGTGACAAAAAAATGGGCTGAAGAATCAGAAAAATCTAGATTTGTCTAAATCCTGTTTCTGCCAAAGACTGGCATCTTGGGAAAAGTCAAGCACTTTAAATATCAAATCCTTCAATTATAGATTAAGAAAATAATATATGTAACTTACAGAACTTACTGTAAAGATTGTTTGTAACCTTATGAAAGTCTCTTCTTTAGTTCACCAAAAACTAGTTTCATAGCTTTTCTCTGAAAGAGTTAGAGGTCTATAGTATCAAAACTAATATTTTGCCAGATGCTCTGAGTTCCTGACTATTTCTAAGTCCTCAGTAATGGTGTCCATGATACTTGGTGGTGACCACAGATAATTGGATTATTTCTTCCCTTATACAAGTACCTTCCATGGGTAACTTTCTTTTTCCAAAAGAAAATCTGCATTAATATTCTCAGGAGTGTTTTGGAGTTCTTAAGGCTCTGGTTCAAAATTCAAACCAGAGAGTCAGGAGGTTGAAAATTCATCCCAGTTTTCTCTAGTCAGCATACCTTCTCTGGTTTGATTCATGGTATTAATTAAATTCTATACTCTAGGATCGCAAGGTTCTTAGTACCTTGAAGCCTAGCATACGTTTTTTTTCTCTCTAAGGGGCCCAATTCTATAATTGCAATCTCAGCTTTCAGGATGATTGCTTGTTCTATGGGTTTTCAAAGAATTTTCATTTGAAATACAAAACTGAACAAAAATGATTTTGTTCTTGTATATATTTCTCTATCTCCAGGCAAATAGCTACTTGTTTGTTGCCAACCCAAAGGTTACCAAGAATCCCTAGAGGTTGAATCTTTAATAAGTACCTAAAAACATTTTCTGCCACAATAGTTTGCACAAAATTCCAAATCAGGGTTACATTTTAAAAGCCCTTTCTATTGAATTTCACTACAAATGTTGCCATATTCCATCATCTTCCCAAACTACTAGATTTCTTCTTGGTTCACAGTATATTTTACAACTGACCACAAAATGCATATTAAACATTTAAGATCTATAACAATGCCAGATATATAATAATTTCTCAATAAATGGTAGCTAACTTTTTAATTCAGTATAATGGCTTTTCATAGAGATGGAATTTCTAGCATAACAGAAGGACATTGTGGGAGAAAAAAAAATCAGCAAAACATTTTTCCATTTTTTGTTTCACAGGTGAATTGGAGGAACATCTGGACTGATTCCAAGTTTTCAAATCTGGTTTTAGGCATTCTGTAATGCTCCTCACTGCCTCCTGTAACCTATAAGTAATAAAATCAAGCCTCTGTAGCTAGGGTTCACAACTGGCTGAGACAACTTTGTGCCCTTGCCCTTTGTTAAAACAATTTTGTTATTGTAACCTTTTTCTTTTTCACCATTGTTATGTCTAGGAGAACATCTCAAACTATTTTTCATTTCAAAGGAAGGTTAGAAAGGCTTGACAGGCATAGGTAGCTAAGAATTCTGAGGGCTTTGAAATAAGAGTCCATGCACCCTTCTGACATGGCTCAGCTAGGCAGTAAAACAGTTGTAAGTTTTACAAGTATCTCAACGCAAAAGATAGCAGAGTTGGGTGAAGTTCAACAAGCTCCAAACGTACAAGCCTTTGCTTTTGTTATTCTTTCACTGCCAGAACAAATAGTCTGAATTTGACAATCTGTTGCCCTGGGCATTGTTGGAGCAAGAGACCTAACATCATTGTTGGACCTGTCCCTGAGACTAACCTTCCTTTATGGGCTTGTGTGGGTGTTTAGAATTATAAATTAAAAGAAGGTTACAAACACTGACTATGAGGGTCTTTTGTGCAGCTGTATTAGTTCTGTTTAAAACATTATGCCAGCCATATTTCCTAAACACCATGCAAAGAAGCAATAAATAGAAGACATCTGCGTTCCCAATTTATCAGATTTTTATGTTTTTTAGTAAACCAGCTATTTGCTAACACAGTATGATACCGTTTATGGCACTTACGGATTAAGACAACTGTGCCTAGGCAGACAGCTTCATGTAAACACATGGCTGCAAGTAGAGAGGAGGGGTGTTCACTGAGAGGAGAACTAAACATCTATTGCCAAAAAGCAAATGTCCACCACGTTTTTTCCACAAGAAAATTCTATGGTCCATTAAACCACAAAGCACAATATCATCTTGCTGAAAAAAAGTTGTATATGTGTGTGTGTTCCTAGGGCTTGCGTGTGTAAGTCGATTCAGTCGTGTCCGACTCTTTGGGACTGCATGGACTGTAGCCTTCCGGGCTCCTCTGTCCATCAGGTTCTCTAGGCACAAGTACTGCAGTGGGTTGCCATGCCCTCCTCCAGATAATCTTCATGAACCAGGGATTAAACCCACGTCCCTTATATCTCCTCCACTGACAGGCAGTTTCTTCATCACTAGCACCACCGGAGAAGCCCCAGCTTATCTGTGTCCAACTCTTTGTGGCCCCATGGACTGCCTATGGGATTTCCCAGACAAGACTACTGGAGTGGGTTGCTATTTCCTTCTCCAGGGGATCTTCCTCACTGAGGGATTGGACCTGTGACCATTGGCAGGTGGATTGTTTACCACTGAGCCACCTGGGAAGCCAATATATGTGTATATATGTATAGATACATCCACATACACATGTACATTCCAATATATATGTAGATATAAAAGTATACATATATATGTTTATATATTTGATATCACTCTCATTAGCTTTAAAATAAAGTATCATAGGATGAAAAATATAGGAAAGAACATTGAACTAACACTTGTATATCCTAAAATATTCAAGCCAAAAAATAATCAATGTAACTATAAAGAATTATATTTAGGATTATTGTAGTTTGTTTCCATAGGTATAATGCACTCTCACCCTTTCATTTTTAGATTCATTCTTTTATTCAATACAAGTTATTTATCTTAAATATATAAATAGAATGGGAAAGGATAATTTATGGTACCCTGAGGATAAAAGTAGAGTGTAGATAAAGAACAGAAATGGGAAGTATAACTACAGTGCCTTAATGAAAAAGCACAAAAAAGGCAGGCAGATATTGGCAGCAATATATGAAATCTAGATAAGCAAAGAATTTTTTTCATAGCCAACATGGCCCCATGGTTTCCCAGAGTAGCCCTTAATCTTCAGTGAAGGGAATCATTTGTAAAAGCAAGATAGGAAGCAAGATTAGCCTGTTTGAAGCATATATTTAACTACTATTTTTTCATTATACTATTAATTGATTTTTCTTCAAAAATACATTGGGTGGTTCCTATGTTTTTACAACTATTCATTTAGGTTGAACAAATAACAAGGTCTAAACCAGAAGTAGTTACCTTCAAAAATTTAACTCTGTACTATGTATAAACTTATTTGATGAGGTTGCATTTTTAACATATTCAGAATATTGCAAGTACAGTATAAGACATTTCCTTTCACTAAAAAACGACATAACAAGAAATATTTGCAATGACCATGTCTTGTTATAAAAGGATCCAAGAAGTAGGTGCAAAGACAAGGGTTTTCTTACTGGGTTTACTTAAAGGGTTGATTTCCTCCTGTTAACTAATAAAGATCACTGCCAGCAAGACAGAGGATTTAAAAAAGATGTCCCTCATCTTCATACTGCTATTTTTTTAAATGGGTAACCAATAAGGACCTACTGTATAGCATATGGAATTCTACTTAATGCTATGTGGCAGCCTGGATGGGAGCGTAGTTTGGAGGAAAATGGATACATGTATATTTATGGCTGAGTCCCTTCACTGTTCACTTGAAACTATCACAACATTGTTAATAGGCTATACTTCAATACAAAATACTGTTTTTAAAGAATATCCCTGAAACACTTAAGAAGGGATTGTTATCCAAAATCTGTAAAGAACTCTTAAAACTCAACAATAAGAAAACATAAAACCTGACAAAAACATGGTCTATGACACCTCATCAAAGAAGATAAATGAATAAACATATGAAAATATGGTCCACATCATATGTCATCAGAGAAAGACAAGGTAAAGCAACAGTGAGATACCTCTACACACCCATTAGAATGGCCAAAATCCAAAGCCCCAACAACATCAAATGCTGTGAAAATGTGGAGCAAAATGAACTTATTCATTGCTGATGGGACAACGAAATGGTACATCCACTTTGGAAGATAGTTTATCATTTTCCTATAAAAGTAAACATACTGTTATGTGATGTATGTGATCAAGCAATTGTTTTCCTTGCTTGATACTTACCTGAAGGAATTGAAATTTTATGTCCATGTAAAACCTGCACAAGGATGTTTGCAGCAGCTTTATTCCTAATTGCCAATGTTTAGAAGCAAACAAGATGGTCTTCAGTAAATTAATGGATTGAAAAACCCTGGTACATCCAGAAAATGGACTATTTTCAGTTCAAAACACAAATAAGCTCTCAAGCCATAAAAAGACTTGGGGGTAACATTAATACATATTGTTGTCATTGTTTACTTGCTCAGTCACGTCCAGCACTCTGCAACCCCATGGATTGCAGCACGCCACGTTTCCCTGTCCTTCACTATCTCCTGGAGTTTGCTCAATCTCATGTCCATTGAATCGGTGATGTCATCCAACCATCTCACCCTCTGTCGTCCCCTTCTCCTGCCTTCAATCTTTCCCAGCTTCAGAGTCTTTTCCAATGAGTTGGCTCTTTGCATCCGGTGACCAAAATATTGGAACTTCAGCTTCAGCATCAGTCCTTCCAATGAATATTCAGGGCTGATTTCCTTTAGGATTGACTGGTTTGATCTCTTTGCTGTCCAATGAACTCTCGAGAGTCTCCAACACCACAATTCAAAAGCATCAATTCTTGGGCTCTCAACCTTCCTTATGGTCTAACTCTCACATCCATACATGACTACTGGAAAAACTGTAGCTTTGACTATATGGATCTTTGTCAGCAAATAATGTCTATACTTTTTAATAGGCTGTCTAGGTTTGTCATAGCTTTTCTTCCAAGGAGCAAGCATCTTTTAATTTCATGGCTGCTGTTACCATGTGCAATGATTCTGGAGTCCAAGAAAATAAAGTCTGTTACTGTTTCCATTGTTTCCCCATCTATTTGGCATGAAATGATGGTCAACATAGATCCCAGATCCCTCTTACCAGATAACTTAAAAACAAAACAAAAATAAATAACCTTTGTCATTGGCTCTCCCTCTCTTTACTCACTTCCTAAAAAGATTTTGAAGTTCTTTCCCATGTTAATACAAATAAAACTATGTCCCCTAGTCTGATTAATTATTATATAAGTTCATATGCTCTCAAGGTGGTGGAAAGCTTCATTGCTCTGTTGTCCATTGGGAATCCTTGCCATAACAGGAAGTCCCGTTCTGTACACCCTACCTTCCTAGGCACACCAAAGTCCACAGATGCACTATGCTCTGAGGTCCCTACCACTCCACAGTGGCTCTCTTCTGCTGGACTCAGATCCTGCTACAAGGAAGAAACCATTGTCCCTGTCTTACCATTGGGAATGTTTCCATTTTTGCTCCACTAAAATTAGAATTTTCACTTCTCTCCCACAATCCCTTTCCTCCACATCTTCTCTCTTTGGTGGTGGAAGTCTAGATCCCTCCTAACTTCCCTTCAAAGAACCTTTAGAAATTTAATGTTGGTCTATTTTTCCTATAGTTTGACAAGTTAAAATGCTGAAATCCAACTCTTTTTTTAAAGTTAGGTGCCCTTATTACATCAATGTAGCATGCATGAATTAACAATAGCAAAAAGTAATTTTAAATAGGTGGTTTGATTTTTAACATTTTTGTTTCTGAAAATGGAGAGAGATGGCCTTGGAACTTAGAAATTTCCCAAACCTATTAACCTGAGACTGCTGTCTTACTAACTTATAACTGACAATATTAATAGTATGCACTGTTCATTATTGGACATGAGCAAAGTTAGAAGAAATTTAATAAATTATTTTACTTCCCTCCTTGTTAAATTCCAAAATGACCAATTTCCCTATGAATAACATTTGCTCTAGATGAAAAGAAGTACTGTTCTTTATTTATAATAAGTATCTGACATCATGAATTGAATAATTAAATCATACAATTGGCAGTGCTGGGCTGACATTCAGAATAATACAAAACATAGAAACTGATATTTAAAAATAATAGCCCTTTCTTGAGTTACTTATGTGGAAAATTCTAACTAGAATGGATTTTGAAATAGAACTAAGTTATATTTTTTAAAGCTTAAAAAGGTGTTTTGTGGGTGATAAAACAGTATCTAGAGCACCCACATCAGTTTGAAATAAAATGGAGATAATAAAAAATTCAAATCCTACATGTTCAACATCAATAACTTTAAAATATCACCATTTTAGGATGTCATGTTAAGGTGAGTAAAAGATCTGGAAGTTTTCATTCTCTGGAAACCCTCTACCTACTGAGGATAGTGTAGAGAAAAGAAAAAGATATTCTTAAACATTTGTTGCTCACTGCCACAGATGAGTTATGTTCATTTTAAGAGCCCTCTAAGATGGGTAGACCAAACATTATATTTTATGCTTTACAGTCTACAGAGTTTCATCAACCTGATTAAAGTCTGTCAAGATCATTCCAAACAATGTGCTGGGAGTAAAATAAAATAAGATACTCAAGGGAAAAAAAATAAGATGTTTTGCTGAGTGTCCAAACTTTTACAAAGACATCAGGACATGTAGACTAGTTTTAATTGACAAGATCAGATGTTTCTGGAAAGAAATAATGTGACATTTTAAAAGAAAATTGAAACAATTGATGCTTTTAAGTTTATAGTCCTGACACTTATTAATAACATTAGAGTTCTTCTCCACACACTCTGTCTACTCTTATCCTATACTATAAATATCTATATAATTAAAGAAAATATTTTCTCAATTTACTATTCCCATTCAACTTGTGTGTTCTTAGAAAACATATTTCTTGTCCACGCTACATAGTAGCTTACAAGATTTGTGAAAATTTATTCCTAGGAAGAATTAATTTTAAGTAAAACATTTATTTTAGACTCAATACATCTACAATCCTGCCTTTTCATATTGTATTTATTTTATATTAATCTGAATGCTTGAAATAATATATAAATTATGGTAGATAGACTCCCAAGCTAGCACAAAAAGAGTCCAACCTCCTAGTCTTCATGACCTTGTATACTCTCTTCCCTTGAATAATTTATTCTAACCAAGGGAATTTGGAAATGCTGAAAAGTGTTTCCATGATTAGGCTACAAAAGATTATATCTTTTGTCTTGTTAGCAAATTCTGTCTCTTGTTGGCTTTGCTGAAGTTAGATGTAGAAAGTCTTATGTGACAGGAAGTGAGGAAAAACTACAGTCAATGTCCTTAAAAAAAACAAAAAACAAAGGCCTCAATTCAACAGCCCACAAGGAGCTGATTTTTTCAGGAACCACCAAGCGAGGCTAGAAGCAGATCCTTTACATTTAAGCCTTTAGAAAAGCCCCCAGCCCTGTCTGATATTTTGTCTCTAGCCCTGTGAGAGATCCTAAATTAGAGGACACAACTTAGTCATGCCTAGATTCCTGACCAATAGATATCATAAAAAGTATGTAAACCACAGTTTTAATCACTGAATGTGTGGTGATTTATTAGGCTAAGAGATAATGAATAAAAGACTGCCATCACAGTGAAAATAAATCAAAAGAACAGCATGTTAATGTTATGAATTGTTGATATGAAGAGTTTCTTTGCACTCAAAAGTAGATTTATATTTTCTGAAATTCTGTATTAGTTTGGGTGTGTGGACCTAGCATCAATAATAGCAAAATACCACCATCTGCTCAATGGCTTACATCATGGTTCTTCTATCCTAGGCCCTTGAAAACTATTTAATCCATAAGCCGAGTTGATTCACACTTGATTTCTTTTTTCATTTCCACCCACTTCTGTCTTTTCCTACTCATTTCATCATTACTGGCATTTATACACTACATCATGCTGTCTCTATTCACTTTATAGGTACTCTTTCTCCTATTCATCCATTTTAATCAGAAAATCCAGGGCAAGACCTTAAAATTTGTGTCTGATCATGTGTCTAACCGTTTATAGCTTTTGTAGAATAAAGCACCAAATCTTTAATGGAATGCACCTGTGTAAATAAAACATGGCACCTGCTGACCTCTCCAGGTTTCATGTGATGGATTGTGCTCTATACTTCAGATAGACTGGCATTTTGTTTTTACTTCTTAAATGGGCCATACTTTGTTCTTTTACATGATTCTTCCTCTGCCAGGAGTACTCTTTTCTTCTACAGTTATTTCACTTAGAACACTGATGTTTCAGCTTACAATCACTTCTTGAAGGGAAACTTTCCCCAGTCCCCAACTTAGGTTAGATTTCCCTGTGGCATACTTTAATTCTACCCTATACTTCATCATAGTGCTTATTTAAAATACTAGCTCAATATCTCTCTTTCCTACTAGGTTTTAATTTTCTGAGGATGGGAAGATAGCTTCCCATTTATTCCAGCATCTAAAATGGCAACCCATTCCAGTATTCTTGCCTGGAGAATCCCATGGACAGAGGAGCCTGGCGGAGCTACAGTCCATGGGGTCGCAATAGTCAGACACGACTTAGCAACTAAACCACCACCACCAACAACAAAATATGTAGGCTACAACAGATGTTTCATTATCAAGGTTCTCAATTGGGAAGATGTGATATTTCCCTCCCAGGATACAGCTGGCAATGTTTAGAGACATTTCTGGTTGTCACAACTAGGGAGGAGGAAAAGAGTGGGTGCTCTTAGTACCTCAGAGATAAAGATAAAGGATGCTGCCATGCATCCTACAACTCACTGGGAAGCCTCTGTAAGAATGAGCTATCCAGCCCAAAATGTCAATAGTACTGAGGCTGAGAAGCTCTGATGTGCAGGGTAATATTTATTGAGTGAACAAGTCAAATAACTAATGAATAAACTAATTTTTTGTTATAAAGAAATACAAGATTCAGAAAACATGAAACAAAAGCTTTTGTTTTTATTAGTATGTTTCTTTGCAATGTATTTAATAAAAATAGATTCATTTATTCACTCTATTTTTAAGCATTAACTGACTCTTAGTCATTGCTCATGGTGATCATAGGGATTCTATGATAAACCCTGTACTTGAGGATCTTAAATATCAGAGAAAGTAAAAGATGATAAGCTCATAATGAAGCTGTGATAAATGCTAGATAATAAATAAACAATGATATAGAAATTGATAGAGGGGATAAGAGTTGGTAATACTTTAACAAAGACAGCCAAGAAGTCAGTTATGCAAAGAACTGGAGGAAGAATATCCCAGGTGTAGAAATAGTGGCTGCAGACTCACGAGACAGGAAAGACCTTGGTGTATGCGGGAAACAGAGGATTCCAGTAGAGTTGGATCATACACATGTGAAATTATTTCAAAGAGCAAAGAGAATTTACTGAATAGTTTGAAGTAGAAGAATAACATGATTTGTCTTATATTCTTAAAATGTCATGATACTTCTGTGTGGAGAATGGATAGGGAAAGAAAGATAAAGGGAATATAGTAAGGCACTGCTTACAAGAGTATAGTGAAAATAATAATCTCGAGATGTAAGGGGTTTTTCTGGTGGCTCAGACAGTAAAGAATCTGCCTGCAATGCAGGCAACCCACTTTTGATCCCTGGGTTTGAAACATTCCCTGGAGAAGGGAATGGATACCCACTCCAGTATTCTTGCCTGGAGGGCTCCAGTCCATCGGGCTGGAAAGAGTCAGACACGACTGAGCAACTAATGCTTTTACTTTCTTTTGGAGATGTGAAGATGTAAAGAAATGAATGGATGTGAAGTATATTTTGGAGATATAATTTGTGTGACTTGTTGAGAAATTGAATGCTGATAATGAGAAGAGAGATATAAATACTAACCTTAATTCTTCTTTTTTTTTTTTTTTTTGGCTTGAGTAAATGAATTTAAAATGTTATGCTTCATTGAATTTGTAATGACTGAATAAAAAGCTATGGCAGGGAAAATCAAGCATTCTGTCTTAGATATGAGACATTTGAGATATCCATGGATAATTCTATAAGAGATTTTATAGACCAAAGTCAGTTCACAAATATGGTCTACTACCCAGTCTCATAACTGAAGTTTTATTAGAACACAGACACTCTTATTCGCTTACATATTGTCTCTGGCTGTTTCTGTGCTACAATAGCAGAATTTCAGTAGAGAGGATATGGTCTGCAAAGCCTAAAATATTTTCTATATAGCTCTTTAAAGGAAAAATTGCTGAGCCTGCTATATTAATTTATGTGAAGTGTCCCAAGCACTAAATAAAATCACCTGGCATTTTATAGGTGCTTAATGATATGTGTTGTTGAAATTAATTTTAAGCAGACAGTTAGACTTAAGAACTTGAAGGTCAATGATCAAGTCTTATATTGAGATATACATTTTGAGATCATCAGGATAGTCATCTTTTGAAATCTTAGAATTAATTAAGTTGCCTAAAAACACCATGTTAGGGACTTCCCTGATGGTCCAGTGATTAACAATCCACTTTCCAATACAGGGGATGCAGGTTTGATCTCTGGTCCAGGAACTAAGATCCCATACGTCCTCAGGCACCTAAGCAGACAAGCTGCAACTACTGAGCCCATGTACCACAAGTAAGACCTGACCCAACCAAATAAATAAATAAACACTGCGTTAATGAAAAGAAAGAGAATAGATAGAAGAAATAGTAAAAAGTAAGACAAGGGAATGGGGAGGAAAGTTGAATCTTAGAAGCATGTTAAAATGTAGAGATGTCATAACAAAATACAAGGAGACACTTGTAAGGTAAGAAAAAGTGTATATGGTTCTTTATGCTGAAAGAGGATTGAGGAAAGAGAGGAGAATGATTTGTGTTAATTTGGAAAATGTGCTTTGAAGTAAAGTGATAATGATGAGAGCCAGATTGGAGTGTTCCAAAAAGAGAAGTGAATAACAGTACAGACAATACCTCCACTCTTTGCTAAAACTCAAGCACAGCAATTAAATTCAAGCAGAGCATTTGCAAGATGCTGTAAAGACAAGGAAGATTTTCTTTTAAGTGATTATTCTTTAAACAAGCGATACTGGAAGGTTTTAGTGAGAGCAATTATAGAAAAGGGGAAAAAAAACTAATATTGTAACTGTGAGGTAATAAATTCTTGAGAAATTAGTAGAGATACAGTCCACAGAACAGAGGGTTTGTTGTTTGACAAGAGAAGAAACATTTATTCCCTCATAATAGATGTTAAAATGGAGCAAATGGATGCAAATGAAAGAAAAATTGAAGATGTTGTCACTGAAATAATTTTCAGTTGCAAATAACAATAAGATTCAATGTGGCTACTTAAAATAATATAAATTATTATTAATTTATTATTATTATTGATATGAATACTGTTTCATATAAGCTGAAAATTCAGGAGAAATAGTTCCATGAGTATTTAAATCTGTTCTAATGATGAATTAGTTATAAAAATGTTATACCTGGTTGCTCTATCATGGATCTACCTCTATATTTGCATTAATTCTCTGTATTAGCCTGTGGCATTACATTAATAGCAGCAGCTTCAAATCTTACACCTTTGCACTACCTAATCTGAAAGAAATTGTAAGCTTCTTTTTGTTAGAAACTTCAGAAAGATAGTCCATTTCACTGTCTTTGATTGATTATATATTTTTCATCACATCATTTTTAGGTAAGGAAAGAGTATAAACTAATTGGTTTAACCCTACCTTGGATTGGTGTCTGTTCCACCTAGTCTTATTGCTGAGTCTTGAGATGATGGTTAGAAATTCCAGTGAACTCTGAAGTGTAGTAGCCAAGAGAAAGGTGAATGATTAATGGTGAGTACAAACCATAAGAGCTTCCCTGGTAGCTTAGCTCATAAAGAATATGCCTGCAATGCAAGAGACCCAGGTTTGATTCTTGGGTCAGGAAGATCCCCTGTAGAAGGGACAGGCTACTCACTCCAGTATCTTTGGCTTCCCTGGTAGCTCAGACGGTAAAGAATCTGCCTGCAATATGGAAGACCTGGGTTCGATCCCTGGGATATTCCTTGGTTGGGAAGATCCCTTGGAAGAGGGCAAGGCAACCCACTCCAGCATTCTTGCCTGGAGACTCTCTGTGAACAAGAGGAGCCTGGCAGGCTACAGTCCATGAGGTCACAAAGAGTAGGACATGACTGAACAACCAAGCAAACACACACAAACCATACAGTGAAATTTTTGGATATAAGAATGATGCGAACTTTAAATTATACAACTAAATATTAATAAATCTCACTTTCTATGCACATTCTTTAATTATGCAAATCTCTCAGTTTTAAATGAGCTTCCCACTTGGCGCTAGTAGTAAAGAACCCGCCTGCCAATGCAGGAGACATATGAGACCCATTAAATCCCTGGGTCTGGAAGATCCCCTTGAGGAGGGCATAGCAACTCACTCCAGTGTTCTTGCTTGGAGAATCCCATGGATAGAGGAACTTGGTTGTCTACAATCCATAGGGTTGCAGAGTCGGACATAACTGACAATATTTAACATACATGCATGCTCAATTTCAAATTTACACTCCAGAATTTGAGTAATTTTGAATATCAGAGACCAAGTGAACAGTAAACTCTGAGTACTGAATTTTCACTTTGTGGAATCACTTTGAAAGAGAAGTCCAGGATCTACCCTGCTGCTGATTATGTGAATCATCAAGGGATATTTTAAAAATTCTTATTCTATCATTTATATATCATTATATAATTTACAGTGTTATAACAATGTCATCTGAACATTGGGAGAAGGCAATGGCAACCCACTCCAGTACTCTTGCCTGGGAAATCCCATGGATGGAGGAGCCTGGTAGGCTACAGTCCATGGGGTCATGAGGAGTCGGACACGACTGAGCAACTTCACTTTCACTTTTCACTCTCATGCACTGGAGAAGGAAATGGCAACCCACTCCATTATTCTTGCCTGGAGAATCCTAGGGACAGAGGAGCCTGGTGGGCTGCCATGTATGGGGTTGCACAGATTCAGACACAGTTGATGTGACTTAGCAGCAGCAGCAGCATCTGAACATTCATTAATTTATGAGTCTGGTGCTTAATATACACTTAATAATTTTAGGGAGAAATTTAGGTGCCATGTAAGCTAATGAATAGGGTAAATGACATCATTATTGTTCAACCACTCAGTCATGTCCGACTTTGTGACCACATAGACTGCAGCGTGCTAGGCTTCCCTGTCCTTCTCTGTCTCCTGGAGTTTCCTCAAACACATATCCATTGAATCGGTGATACCATCCAACCATCTCATCCTGTCATCCCCTTCTCCTACTGCCTTCAGTCTTTCCCAGCATCAGAGTATTTCACAAACAGGTCAATCCTAAAGGAAAATCAACCCTGAATAGTCACTGGAAGAACTGATGCTGAAGCTGAAGCTCAAATACTTTGGCCACCTGATGTGAAGAGCTGACTCACTGGAAAATACATCATTATATACCATGTAATTTGTTTCAGGGATCATGTACTACAGAATACAAGAGAATCTTCAGGAATGAAAATCAACACCAAGAGGGAAAATATATTAATGCTTTTACATGTATTTGCTCCAAGAATGAGCACATGCAAATTCATGCACATGTTCATTCTTTGTATTTGGATGGAAATTTTAACATTAAATTATGTAGATTTTGAATAGAAAATGTGGATAAAATTCAAAACAATGTTTCTAAAGAAAGAATAAAATGTGGTTATCATGTAAGATTAAGAACAAGAAAGAATTATCAGGCAGTTTTCCTCAAAGATAAGTCATTTAATTCTATAAAAATTATAAACCATAGGCCACAAACCCCCTTTTGCAATAAGCTGCATCTCTTTATTTTCTATTATTTGTTTAACTTTTGGCTAAAATTTCCCAATTCGGGCTTTTGATAAACTTGAAATTGAAGCTTCATAGTTTTTTTTTTTTTTTTTCTTTTCAGTAGAGAGTTTCAAACACCAGGAGAAAAGTAATATCGATTATCTAAACACACGGTGAATATGTAGTATAATTTTAAAACATTTTGAGGACTCAGCTGAGGTTTTGTGGTATTTTGTTTAAAGTGATGAGTCAGTCCAGGTGTGTGGCTTCACTAACAGCTTTCAGCTGCTGGAGAGCAGGTGCAAAGCTGGTGACTCTTAGGATGAAGCCAGAAGAGTGTAACCAGATGAGGGCTATGGCAGGAGCAAGCATCCAGGAAGCTGAGGATGGTCACAGACTGTGGCTGTATACTGCCATGGTCACGTGGATATCGGGGATTGACCATTGTCTTATGATAGGAAGATTGCTTTTGTAATAAGTGGTTAAACTCGTTTAACAGCATTACGTGGAGGAAGGGGAATGGAGACCTATCTCCAACAGAATTGAATATTGCAACTTAGCCTAAAATCTTTCAGAGTCAATGTGTGTATCTACTGAATGAATATATCTACTGAGAATGTAAGGAGATAACTCAGGTTGGCTTACACCAGGGATTGAAACTTGCTTTCTATTTTAAGGTTTATTAGCTTTTTGTTTTTATCATGTTTATGTATTTTATATATGAATATGGATGCATATGTGCACATATACTTAATATATATTATCAGAGTAAGGTAAAATATAGAACACAGTTAAAGATATTGTTTTTTCACATAGCCAAGACAGTTATTTTGACAATGACTGAAAAGAAGATGACATCAATATAAGAAAATAATCTCTGAAAATGATTCTTAACATCACAACTACATGATTCTCCCCCAGCTCTCTTGTTTACAACTCAGTAAAGTCCAGTGGAAGTGAGAAATAGATTTAAGAGACTAGATCTGTTAGATAGAGTGCCTGATGAACTATGGACGGAGGTTCATGACATTGTACAGGAGACAGGGATCAAGACCATTCCCATGGAAAAGGAATGCAAAAAAGCAAAATGGCTGTCTGGGGAGGCCTTACAAATAGCTGTGAAAAGAAGAGAAGCGAAAACAAAGGAGAAAAAGAAAGATATAAGCATCTGAATGCAGAGTTCCAAAGAATAGCAGGGAGAGATAAGAAAGCCTTCCTCAGCGATCAATGCAAAGTGAAGAGGATCATGAAAATCAGAGATACCGAGGGAATATTTCATGCAAAGATGAGCTCAATAAAGGACAGAACTGGTATGGACCTAACAGAAGCAGAAGATATTAAGAAGAGGTGGATACACAGAAGAACTGCACAAAAAAAGATCTTTATGACCCAGATAAGCATGATGGTGTGATCACTCACCTAGACTCAGACATCCTGGAATGTGAAGTCAAGTGGGCCTTAGAAAGCATCACTACAAACAAAGCTAGTGGAGGTGATGGAATTCCAGTTGAGCTATTTCAAATCCTGAAAGATGATGCTGTGAAAATGCTGCACTCAATATGCCAGCAAATTTGGAAAACTCAGCAGTGGCCACAGGACTCGAAAAGGTCAGTTTTCATTCCAATCCCTAAGAAAAGGTGTTGCCAGAGAATGCGCAAACTAAGGCACAATTGCACTCATCTCACACACTAGTAAAGTAATGCTCAAAATTCTCCAAGCCAGGCTTCAGCAATACATGAACCGTGAACTTCCAGATGTTCAAGCTGGTTTTAGAAAAGGCAGAGGAACCAGAGATGAAATTGCCAACATCCGCTGGATTGTGGAAAAAGCAAGAGAGTTCCAGAGAAACATCTATTTCTGCTTTACTGACTATGCCAAAGCGTTTGACTGTGTGGATCACAATAAACTGTGAAAAAATTCTGAAAGAGATGGGAATACCAGACCACCTGACCTGCCTCTTGAGAAACCTATACGCATGTCAGAAAGCAACAGTTAGAACTGGACATGGAACAACAGACTGGTTTCAAATAGGAAAAGGAGTACATCAAGGCTGTATATTGTCATCCTGCTTGTTTAATTTATATGCAGAGTACATCATGAGAAACGCTGGACTGGAAGAAGCATAAGCTGGAATCAAGATTGCCGGGAGAAATATCAATAACCTCAGATATGCAGATGACACCACCCTTATGGCAGAAAGTGAAGAGGAACTAAAAAGCCTCTTGGTGAAAGTGAAAGTGGAGAGTGAAAAAGTTGGCTTAAAGCTCAATATTCAGAAAACAAAGATCATGGCATCTGGTCCCATCACTTCATGGGAAATAGATGGGGAAACAGTCTCAGACTTTATTTAGGGGCGCTCCAAATTCACTGCAGATGGTGATTGCAGCTATGAAATTAAAAGATGCTTACTCCTTGGAAGAAAAGTTATGACCAACCTAGATAGCATATTCAAAAGCAGAGACATTACTTGGCCAAAAAACGTCCATCTAGTCAAGGTTATAGTTTTTCCAATGGTTATGTATGGATATGAGAGTTGGACTGTGAAGAAAGCTGAGTGCTGAAGAATTGATGCTTTTGAACTGTGGTATTGGAGAAGACTCTTGAGAATCCCTTGGACTGCAAGGAGATCCAACCAGTCCATTCTGAAGGAGATCAACCCTGGGATTTCTTTGGAAGGAATGGTGCTAAAGCTGAAACTCCAGTACTTTGGCCACTTCATGCAAAGAGCTGACTCATTGGAAAAGACCTTGATGCATGGAGGGATTGAGGGCAGGAGGAGAAGGGGATGACAGAGGATGAGATGGCTGGATGGCATCACTGACTCGATGGACATAAGTCTGAGTGAACTCCTGGAGTTGGTGATGGACAGGGAGGCCTGGCGTGCTGCAATTCATGGGGTCGCAAAGAGTCAGACACAACTGAGCAACTGAACTGAACTGAGAGTCCACATTAAAGTTTTGTCTATTTTCCTCTGCTAATGCAGGCACACACAAATGCACACACACACCCCTTTAGCAACAGGCGAGTGTTTTCAAAAGTCCAATTGATGTAGGTTGTTTCTAGTTCCAAATAAATCTCATATAAAATCTGCTAGAGGGAGCACAAAGATAAACTACTCTTGTCATTTCATTTAACACTAAGAAAATATTGAATGCTGAAGGGACTCTCAAAGTGTGTTGATGGACAAGGAAAATATTGAGTGCCCAAATTCTAAGGTCAATACTTACCTTGAGCAACAATATATATTAATATTTCCTCAAGCAAGAAACTAATAGAACATGTTTAGCTGTTATCACCTATTCTTGTCTATGTGTCATAGATTTGATAGCATTAAAGAATTTCAGAACTTATCTTGACAGTTTCCATCTGGGAATCTTCTATTACTGATATACTATAGGATATTTGGGGTTTTTTTAAGGTTATTACCAGAGTTCTGATTTTAACTGCTTGAAGTCTGTTTATATAACTAGCGATTAATATGTCAAGATGATGAAGTGATTTTCACTCTCTATTTAGACACTACATTATGAACTTAATATGATTTTACTCTCTTGCTAAATCATGAAAATAAAGTTTCTGCAATAATGCTTAGGGTTTTAGGCATAACATAGACTCTCTGTATACAGAGTGACTATTGATGCATATCCACAGATACAAACAAAACTTAGGAGGAATAAATTAGAGAAGCATCGGGGGGAGGGTGGGGGGGATGATGTCCCATGGTTAATATGTGTTTATTTCCTAGGGCTTATTGTAACACATTAGCAGAAACTGAATGTCTTAAAACAACAGAGATTTATTATCTCACAGTTCTGGAGGCTATAATTCTGAAATCAAGGTGTTCTCAAAGTTAGATTTTTTTTAGATTCTGAGAATGTATCCCACACTTGTCTCCTAGCTGTTGTCTGCAATCCTTAGTGTTGCTTGGCATGTAAAATGCATTGCTCCAATCTCTGCTTCTGTTTATCACATGGAATGTTCCTTGTGTGTGCTCTCTGTGTCTCTTCTTTGCATTATAAACTCATACCTGACTCTTTGTGACCCCATGAACTGCAGCACACCAGACTCCCCTGTCCTTCACTATCTCCCAGAGTTTGCTCAAATTCGTGTCCATTGAGTTGATGATGTTGCCTAACCATCTCATTCTCTGCCATTTCCTTCTCCTTATGTCATCAAGCTTTCCCAACATCAGGATCTTTTCCAATGAGTTGACTCTTCACATCAGATGGCCAAAGTATTGGAGCTTGAGCTTCAACATCAGTCCTTCCAGTGACTAGTTAGGGTTGATTTCCTTTAGGATTGACTGGTTTGATCTTGCAGTCCAAGGGACCCTCAAAAGTCAACTCAGTACAGTATACAATTAGACTCATAAAATAGAATGTACACATGTACTTTGTAGAAATAGGCTCATTTATCAATCCACATTAAATATATAGAATTAGTTTAGGCACATCTATTTCTGAAAATATAATATTCTAGATAACTTAGGAAATCCATTCAAAACTGGAAAATTAAATATGCTGGTACAGTATTTATTAATGTACCTTGAATTTATAGCTGAACCAACAATAGAGGGAGGGGAATTCTCAGAGAACAAAATTGCTAGAAAACATGACTTGGCCATGATGGTGAGTTGGCCTCATCATCAAGGACTAAAGCCAATAGCTGCCTTTAAGAGAGTTGCCATTCTTTGTCTACAGCTTTCCATTTTAAAAGTTCACATAAATGCAGAATGGAAAAAAATAAAATGTCTAGGACCTGTGTGAGAAGAGAAGTTGTATGAATGTTTTAATATAATCCCATGACCCAAAAGAAAATATTATGAAAGATTGTCTCAGCTTTGGTTCTGGATAGGCAGGGGTGGGGCAGGGGGAGGCGGGGTGGAAATCTCCCTTAAGAATTTCTAATCACAAACCACAATTGAATTTAAAATAGTTCCAAATTGGTAGCATCCCAGATATCTGGCAGGAGGAAAATAACCCTCAGCCTAGAGCTCCATGTTTTACCACAGGATACAGTGCCATGGAAAGTAAGCTCACAGTAGAAGCTATAAAGTAAACAATAAAACAAGCCAACATGAGAGTAAGAAATAATAACAAACAGAAACAATGAGACTGCCGATTTTAACATATGTACTAGGTGACATTTCAACTTAAATAAGAATTATTTAGTTGATTTAAAATTAAAAAGAAGATATTTAAAATAAAAGGAATAAGAGACTATAAAAAAAAATCCCAAAGATTTTTTTTAAACCAAATAGATTTCTAGAAAAGAAAAAAATATAACAATTAAAAGTATTTCATAAACTAAGCAGTATATGGAAAACAGCTGAAGTGAGAACTTGTGAGTGAGAAAATTCATCCTGAAAAATTTTCCTATAATACAGAAAAAGAGCTAGAAAGAGGTTAACCATGAGAAAAGATAATGAAGAACTTCAGAAAGAGAAAACAGAGTATAGTTGAGAGATGAAATTCAAAGAGATATTGGATGAGATAAAAACTGTCCCAAATTAAAAATAATTAGATTTAGGGAATCAAAAACTTACTAAGAAGGATAAGAGGAAATAGGCTAATTATAATGAAACTTCAGATGACTGAAGATAAAGGGAATATCTTAAAATAAGCCAGAAGGAAAAAGACACACTATGCCCAGCCCTACAGCAAAAGACAAATAAGAATTAAACTGACACTTGGCATTTTCAGCTGCCACAATGGAAATCAGAATTATATCCTCAAACAACTGAGAAAAACAACTGGGTTTGTCATATATAGCCTTTATTTTGTTGAGGTATGTTCCTTCTATTCCTGCTTTCTAGAGAGTTTTTATCATAAATGGATGTTGAAATTTGTCAAAGGCTTTCTCTGCATCTATTGAGATAATGATATGGCTTTTATTTTTCAATTTGTTAATGTGGTGTATTACATTGATTGATTTGCAGATATTGAAGAATCCTTGCATCCCTGGGATAAAGCCCACTTGGTCATGGTGTATGATCTTTTTAATGTGTTGTTGGATTCATATTGCTAGAATTTTGTTAAGGATTTTTGCATCTATGTTCATCAGTGATGTTGGCCTGTAGTTTTCTTTCTTTCTTTCTCTCTTTCTTTCTTTTTTTTTTTTTTTTTTTTTTTTTTGGTGGCATCTTTGTCAGGTTTTAGTGTTAGGGTGATGATGGCCTCCTAAAATGAGTTTGGAAGTTTACCTTGCTCTGCAATTTTCTGGAAGAGTTTGAGTAGATAGGTGTTAGCCTTTCTTTAAATTTTCAGTAGAATTCAGCTAGAAGTCGCCTGGACCTGGGCTTTTGTTTGCTGGAAGATTTCCGATTACAGTTTCAATTTCCGTGCTTGTGATGGGTCTGTTAAGATTTTCTATTTCTTCCTGGTTCAGTTTTGGAAAGTTGTAATTTTCTAAGAATTTGTCCATAGAAGGAGCATACCTCAACATAATAAAGGCTATATATGACAAACCCACAGCAAACATTATCCTCAATTGTAAAAATTGAAAGCATTTCTCCTAAAGTCAGGAATAAGACAAGGGTGCCCACTTTCACCATTACTATTCAACATAGTTTTGGAAGTTTTGGCCACAACAATCAGAACAGAAAAAGAAATAAAAGGAATCTAAATTGGAAAAGAAGAAGTAAAACTCTCACTGTTTGCAGATAACCTGATCCTCTACATAGAAAACCCTAAAAACTCCACCAGAAAATTACTAGAGCTAATCAATGAATATAGTAAAGTTGCAAGATATAAAATCAACACACAGAAATCCCTTGCATTCCTATACACTATTAATGAGAAAATAGAAAGGGAAATTAAGGAAACAATTCCATTCACCATTACAACGAAAAAAAAAATACATAGGAATATACCTACCTAAAGAAACTAAAGACCTATATATGTAAAACTATAAAACACTGGTGAAAGAAATCAAAGAGGACACTAATAGATGGAGAAATATACCATGTTCATGGATCAGAAGAATCAATATAGTAAAAACGAGTATACTACCCAAAGCAATCTATAGATTCAACGCAATCCCTATCAAGCTACCAACAGTATTTTTCACAGAGCTAGAACAAATAATTTCACAATTTGTATGGAAATACAAAAAACCTCGAATAGCCAAAGCAATCTTGAGAAAGAAGAATGGAACTGCAGGAATCAACCTGCCTGACTTCAGGCTCTACTACAAAGCCACAGTCATCAAAACAGTATGGTACTGGCACAAAGACAGAAATATAGATCAGTGGAACAACATAGAAAGCCCAGAGATAAATCCACACACATATGGACACCTTATCTTCAACAAAGGAGGCAAGAATATACAATGGAGAAAAGACAAGCTCTTTAACAAGTGGTGCTGGGAAAACTGGTCAACCACTTGGAAAAGAATGAAACTAGAACACTTTCTAACACCATACACAAAAACAAACTCAAAATGGACTAAAGATCTAAATGTAAGACCAGAAACTATAAAACTCCTAGAGGAGAACATAGGCAAAACACTCTCTGACATATATCACAGCAGGATCCTCTATGACCCACCTCCCAGAATACTGGAAATAAAAGCAAAAATAAACAAATGGTATCTAATTAAACTTAAAAGCTTCTGCACAACAAAGGAAACTATAAGCAAGGTGAAAGACAGCCTTCAGAATGGGAGAAAATAATAACAAATGAAGCAACTGACAAACAACTAATCTCAAAAATATACAAGCAACTTATGCAGCTCAATTCCAGAAAAATAAACGACCCAATTTAAAAAATGGGCTAAAGAACTAAATAGACATTTCTCTAAAGAAGATGTACAGATGGCTAACAAACACATGAAAAGATGTTCAACATCACTCATTATCAAAGAAATACAAATCAAAACCACAATGAGGTACCATTTCACACCAGTCAGAATGGCTGCGATCCAAAAGTTACAAGTAATAAATGCTGGAGAGGGTGTGCGGAAAAG
Source organism: Oryx dammah (assembly GCF_014754425.2). NCBI lineage: Eukaryota > Metazoa > Chordata > Mammalia > Artiodactyla > Bovidae > Oryx > Oryx dammah. Next base: position 102,591,999 of record NW_024070213.1, on the reverse strand, counting down.
GAAACCTCTTACACTCTTGGTGGGAATGCAAACTAGTACAGCCACTATGGAGAACAGTGTGGAGATTCCTTAAAAAACTGCAAATAGAACTGCTTTATGACCCAGCAATCCCACTGCTGGGCATACACACCAAGGAAACCAGAATTGAAAGAGACACATGTACCCCAATATTCATCACAGCACCGTTTATAATAGCCAGGACATGGAAGCAACCTAGATGCCCATCAGCAGATGAATGGATAAGAAAGCAGTGGTACATATACACAATGGAGTATTACTCAGACATTAAAAAGAATACATTTGAATCAGTTCTAATGAGGTGGATGAAACTGGAGCCTATTATACAGAGTGAAGTAAGTCAGAAAGAAAAACACCAATACAGTATACTAATGCATATATATGGAATTTAGAAAGATGGTAATGATAACCCTGTATGTGAGATAGCAAAAGAGACACAGATGTATAGAACAGTCTTATGGACTCTGTGGGAGGGGGAGAAGTGGGATGATTTGGGAGAATGGCATTGAAACATGTATAATATCATATAAGATATCAATTGTCAGTCTAGGTTCGATGCATGATACAGGATGCTTGGGGCTGGTGTACTGGGATGATCCAGAAGAATGGTATGGGGAGGCAGATGGGAGGGGGGTTCAGAATGGGTAACACGTGTTCACCTGTGGCAGATTCAAGTTGATGTATGGCAAAACCAATACAATATTGTAAAGTAATTAGCCTCCAATTAAAATAAATAAATTTAAATTTTAAAAAATGGCAATCTAAAGTCAAATACCTAAAGAAACCATTATGCAAAGAGAACATGTTAAAAATAGTCTTTTATTTGTTTTTGTTGTGTGGCTTGTGGGCTCTTTGTTCCCAAACAGGAATTGAACCTCGGCCCTCTGCAGTGAAAGCACCCAGTCCTAACTACTGAACCCTCAGGGAACTCCCTAAAAGAAAAAATCAAAACTGAGATAATACAACCATTAGAAGAACCTTGCTGAGGAATTTCTTTAGAATATGTAGACGAAATTAGTAAAATGAACACAAAATTTAAAAACACAAAAAGCAATGCTGAGTAAAGAAAATTCAAAATAAAAATTATGCTTTAGCTGTACAAGATAATATTAATGGTATTAGATTTTTAAGATTATAAAACAAAATACAATTACAATTCTATACAACCTTATGAGTCATGAGGTTTCTAACTGGAATATCTTCCAAATTTCCTTACATTGTTTATATGGAAGATGTAACTATATCTCCCAGTCAACAGAAAATAAAAAAAAAAAATGCCAAAGCCTTTGACTGTATGGATCACAATAAAGTGTGGAAAATTCTGAAAGAGATGGGAATACTAGACCACCTGACCTGCCTCTTGAGAAATCTGTATGCAGGTCAGGAAGCAACAGTTAGAACTGGACATGGAACAACAGACTGGTTCCAAATAGGAAAAGGAGTACGTCAAGGCTGCATATTGTCACCCTGCTTATTTAACTTATATGCAGAGTACATCATGAGAAACGCTGGACTGGAAGAAACACAAGCTGTAATCAAGATTGCCGGGAGAAATATCAATAACCTCAGATATGCAGATGACACCACCCTTATGGCAGAAAGTGAAGAGTAACTAAAAAGCTTCTTGATGAAAGTGAAAGAGGAGAGCGAAAAAGTTGGCTTAAAGCTCAACATTCAGAAAATGAAGATGATGACATCTGGTCCCATCACTTCCTGGGAAATAGATGGGGAAACAGTGGAAACAGTGTCAGACTTTATTTTGGGGGGCTCCAGAATCACTGCAGATGGTGACTGCAGCCATGAAATTAAAAGACGCTTATTCCTTGGAAGAAAAGTTATGACCAACCTAGATAGCATATTCAAAAGCAGAGACATTACTTTGCCGACTAAGGTCCGTCTAGTCAAGGCTATGGTTTTTCCTGTGGTCATGTATGGATGTGAGAGGTGGACTGTGAAGAAGGCTGAGCACCGAAGAATTGATGCTTTTGAACTGTGGTGTTGGAGAAGACTCTTGAGAGTCCCTTGGACTGCAAGGAGATCCAACCAGTCCATTCTGAAGGAGATCAACCCTGGGATTTCTTTGGAAGGAATGATGCTAAAGCTGAAACTCCAGTACTTTGGCCACCTCATGCGAAGAGTCGACTCATTGGAAAAAACTCTGATGCTGGGAGGGACTGGGGGCAGGAGGAGAAGGGGACGACCGAGGATGAGATGGCTGGATGGCATCACGGACTCAATGGACATGAGTCTGAGTGAAATCTGGGAGTTGGTGATGAACAGGGAGGCCTGGCGTGCTGCGATTCATGGGGTCGCAAAGAGTCGGACACGACTGAGCGACTGAACTGAGCTGAACTGAAGTAGAAAGGAAGCAAAAGGAATGTCAAGAGTAAGACAAAGGGCAACACACAACACACAGTAAAGTGATAGAAATCAATTCACACTTTATTAGTAAAGCACATACCAAAACAAAAAAGAACTATCCGCCTATGTGACATTTACAAAGACATGCCAAACTTAAGGATCAATTCTAAAAGTTAACTCCTGGAAAAGTATACAGACACATATAATTAGGCAGCAAGAAATACTAGGGAAAGAGAGCTACATATTATTTAAATACAAAGTAAATAATTGGGAAATCAATCACAAAAACAGAACAGAATTAGAATAGCTGGATTAAATCCAGAGAACTCAATGAGTTTTTTATGATTTCAAGTTTCCTTGAGGATGGACAGCTTTGTTCTCAGAAACAATAGGCCTTCCCTTAGGTACCTACTCTTCAAAGTGTTGTTTGGAACTGAAGTTGTCTTGAGACATAGTTTGAACTTGAGTCATGAGTTCCAATTTAGCGCATATGGCAGAACAGGTATAAAATGAGAATATTATTGATGGTAGGGAAAATAGGAGATTTTACTGAAAAACTGTGGACTATATTGCAATCAAAGTTAATAAACAATGTATATTATTTAAACACAAGAAAAAAAGTTGATCACCTAAACAAGAGATTCTGTGTGCTACAATACTGGTTTGGAATTGGAAAAGTAAACTACATTATCATCTACAATAGAACACTCTATAGACTTCTCTTCTGTACCCTGAACTTTAACCAAGAGATAAGTATTACATCAAAAAGTTTAAGGGATTTTTTTAGAATTTTAACTTGAAAATCTTATTAAACAGGGTTATCTTATACAGCTATAATAATTTTGAGACAGGTCTACTTCTAGTGGATAAATTCTTTGTGACAAGTTTTTATTATTATTATTAATTTCAGTTATAGTTAAAAGACATGCTTTATAAAATAGTTCAGCAATATTTTTTAACATTAAATTGTGTTTTGTTGAAAATCACAGGGAAATTTCTTCGTATTTACATAAAGAATATGCCACCCATTCTCATTACCTTAGAAAGAAGAAAGTGAAGTCGTGTCTGGCTCTTTGCAATACCATGGACTGTAGCCTGCCAAGCTCTTCTGTCTATGGAATTTTCCAGGCAAGAATAGTGGAGTGGGTTACCATTTCCTTCTCATTACCTTAATATTCAGGATTTTCTAAGTTTAAGTTGCTCAGAGAAATAATGTTGGTTTGCCTCAAACTGGTTTCCTACTGTATAAGTAAGGTGAAAAGTGAATAGCAACATTAAAATCTACTAAGAATAAATATCCAAGGATGAAGCTAAAATTTTCCAAATAGAAGCCCATGATTTGATTTTTTGCTAGATAACTTAATGTTTATTACTTTAAAGGAAATATCAGAACTGCTTAAAAACATCTTCTAGAGTCAAAGCTACTTAGAAACAGAAATGTAAACATTTTGCTCTGTTTAACTAGTAACCATCTAAGTTAAAGACTTATTGGGTCACTTCTTGTTCCTGTTAGCTAAGTTCATTGTGGATTGTTTATAATGATACTAATTTGCATCACCTTATTTGACATACTGGACTTTGTTTTTTCTAAAAAGGAAAAATGTACTTAGAAAATTTTGCTATTTTATTATAGAACTTTCATTAAAATTCTTTCATAGATTTTCATTGTGAAGAGTAAAAGTAGTCTTGAGAAACTTCTCTGAATTTCAGTTGCACATTTTTATCTGTAATAAGAGATTTTTCCATCGGCTTCTTCAGGGAGTATGCATCATTATGCCACATTTATCAGGAGCACTGCTAGTTCTCAAATTAAGTACATGTGTATTCATGCCCCCATATACTCATCTTGATAGTTATAAATCAAAGGAAGCATTTCAAGAAGTCATCTGGCCCATCCTTACATTTCCAGGCCTAATTGCCTTGGAAAGAAGCCAGAAAAGGAATGATTTAACTTACCATTAATAATGTCAGAATAAATGATTTCACACCTAGCATAGTCATCCTCTCTAGCATTCCAGACCTTAAAGACTCCATTTCTACCAACTTCAACTTAAATACTTTCTGCCATTTTAGAAAGCCTTTAATTTTTGTGTTCTGTGCTCAAGATCACTACTTTACTATAAAAAAAAAAAAAAAAAAAAAAAAACCTAGTAAAATAACTTTACCAGCACTCTTTCTTCTCCAAGTCCTGTTTCCTACCCCACCCCACTGATCTTTTAAAACCTGTAAAACACTGTTCGAGGTCTTATAAATCTTTGTTATAATATCAAGCTACTTACTGTTTATAAACATGTATAAATAAGTGAAGACTGAGGGAAACAGGGCTCCGAGTTGGAGAATTTTAAAAATTAGCCAGTGAGTTTAAGAGGAAGTGGAGATCATGGTAGCCATTTTCTTTAGATTTCTTATCAAATGCTGACAGAATATTACTTCTTATTATGGCTCCAGTACAGTTTAAGTGTGGGCATATGTGTGATACTACTTTCTCAAACACTGAGAATGAACTCATATTTCTTCTAATATATAGCCATTGAGATAGGTATACAGGTAGCGACAGTTATTGAATTCACATCCTGAAATGTGAAGTCAAGTGGGCCTTAGAAAGCATCACTACAAACAAGGTTAGTGGAGGTGATGGAATTCCAGTTGACCTACTTCATATCCTGAAAGATGATGCTGTGAAAGTGCTGCACTCAATATGCCAGCATATTTGGAAAACTCAGCAGTGGCCACAGGACTCGAAAAGGTCAGTTTTCATTCCAATCCCTAAGAAAGGCAATGCCAAAGAGTACTCAGACTACCACACAATTGCACTCATCTCACACACTAGTAAAGTAATGCTCAAAATTCTCCAAGCCAGGCTTCAGCAATACATGAACTATGAACTTCTGGATGTTCAAGTTGCTTTTAGAAAAGGCAGAGGAACCACAGATCAAATTGCCAACATCTGCTGGATCATCAAAAAAGCAAGAGATTTCCAGAAACAAACATCTATTTCTGCTTTATTGACTATGCCAAAGCCTTTGACTGTGTGGCTCACAAGAAACTGTGGGAAATTCTGAAAGAAATGGGAAATGTGACACCTAACCTGCCTCTTGAGAAACCTATATGCAGGTCAGGAAGCAACAGTGAGAACTGGACATGGAACAACAGACTGGTTCCAAATAGGAAAAGGAGTACATCAAGGCTGTATATTTTCACCCTGCTTATTTAACTTCTATGCAGAGTCCATCATGAGACACGCTGGATTGGAAGAAGCACAAGCTGGAATCAAGATTGCCGGGAGAAATATCAATAACCTCAGATATGCAGATGACACCACCCTTATAGCAGAAAGTGAAGAGGAACTAAAAAGCCTCTTGATGAAAGTGAAAGAGGAGAGTGAAAAAGTTGGCCTAAAGTTCAACATTCAGAAAATGAAGATCATGGCATCTGGTCCCATCACTTCATGGGAAATAGATGGGGAAACAGTGGAAACAGTGTCATACTTCATTTTTGGTGGCTCAAAAATCACTGCAGATGGTGACTGCAGCCATGAAATTAAAAGATGCTTACTCCTTAGAAGGAAAGTTATGACCAGCCTAGATAGCATATTGAAGAGCAGAGACATTATTTTGCCAACAAAGGTCCATCTAGTCAAGGTTGTAGTTTTTCCAGTGGTCATGTATGGATGTGAGAGTCAGACTGTGTAGAAAGCTGAGTGCTGAAGAATTGATGCTTTTGAACTGTGGTGTTGGAGAAGACTCTTGAGAGTCCCTTGGACTGCAAGGAGATCCAACCAGTCCATTCTGAAGGAGATCAGCCCTGGGATTTCTTTGGAAGGAATGATGCTAAAGCTGAAACTCCAGTGCTTTGGCCACTTCATGCGAAGAGTTGACTCATTGGAAAAGACTCTGATGCTGGGAGGGATTAGGGGCAGGAGAAGAAGGGGATGACAGAGGATGAGATGGCTGGATGGCATCACGGACTCGATGGACGTGAGTCAGAGTGAACCCCAGGAATTGGATGGACAGGGAGGCCTGGCTTACTGTGATTCATGGGGTCGCAAAGAGTTGGACACGACTGAGCAACTGAACTGAACTGAACCGAACAGTTATTGAACCAGATTTACCAGAAGTCCTCCATATTGCCCACAGTCAGTCAATTCAGTTGTTCAGTTGTGTCTGATTCTGGGACTTCATAGACTGCAGCAAACAGGCTTCCCTGTCCATCACCAACTCAATATTGCCCACAGTTATCAGTTAGACAAATAAAAATCCTGTAATAAAAATAATAACATAAACAATGAACTATAACAGTGATTCATAAGTTCAAATATCCATGGTGAGATCATGTACATTATAATTGTTTTGAGTTTTTCAATTTAAATTTTCAAAATGTAATGACTTTTCCTGAAAGGAAGCTTTGTCTGATATTTTCCCCTAAACTGCTAACCCTGTACATACCACTTAAACTTTCTTACATGGTTTATATTCCTCGATTTTCACTTTAGTGACATTCACTTAATCTTAAAGTCAACCAATGTTATCAGTTCAGATGCTCAGTTGTGTCCGACTTTTTGCATCCCCATGAATAGCAGCACGCTAGGCCTCCCTGTCCATCACCAACTCCCGGAGTTCACTCAGACTCACGTCCATCGAGTCAGTGATGTCATCCAGATATCTCATCCTCTGTTGTCCCCTTTTCCTCCTGCCTCCAATCCCTCCCAGCATCAGAGTCTTTTCTAATGAGTCAACTCTTCGTATGAAGTGGCCAAAGTACTGGAGTTTCATCTTTAGCATCATTCCTTCCAAAGAACACCCAGAGCTAATCTCCTTTAGAATGGACTGGTTGGATCTCCTTGCAGTCCAAGGGACTCTCAAGAGTCTTCTCCAACACCACAGTTCAAAAGCATCATTTCTTAGATGCTCAGCTTTCTTCACAGTCCAACTCTCACATCCATACATGACCATTGGAAAGACCATAGCCTTGACTAGATGGACCTTTGTTGGCAAAGTAATGTCTCTGCTTTTGAATATGCTATCTAAGTTGGTCATAACTTTCCTTCCAAGGAGTAAGCGTCTTTTAATTTCATGGCTGCAGTCACCATCTGCAGTGATTTTGGAGCCCCCAAAATAACGTCTGACACTGTTTCCACTGTTTCCCCATCTATTTCCCATGAAGTGATGGGACTGAATGCCATGATCTTCATTTTCTGAATGTTGAGCTTTAAGCCAACTTTTGCACTTTCATCAAGAGGCTTCTTAGTCCCTCTTCACTTTCTGCAATAAGGGTGGTGTCATCTGCATATCTGAGATTATTGATATTTCTCCTGGTAATCTTGATTCCAGATGGTGCTTCATCCCGCCCAGCGTTTCTCATGATGTACTCTGAAAATAAATTAAATAAGCAGGGTGACAGTATAAAAGCCTTGACCTACTCCTTTTCTTATCTGGAACCAGTCTGTTGTTCCATGTCCAGTTCTAACTATTGCTTCCTGACCTGCATACAGATTTCTCAAGAGGCAGGTCAGATGGTCTGGTATTCCCATCTCTTTCAGAATTTTCCACAGTTTATTGTGATCCATGTAGTCAAAGGCTTTGGAATAGTCAATAAAGCAAAAATAGTTGTTTTTCTGGCACTCTCTTGCTTTTCCGATGATCTAGCAGATGTTGGGAATTTGGTCTGTGCTTCCTCTGCCTTTTTTAAAACTAGCTTGAATCAATGTAACAATATATTAAAGCATAAATTAGTTTACTAGCAGAAAACACTGTTAGAAACTACTTAAATTCAAAATTAGAAAGTAAATACAGTTCTCAAGAGTGTATTCTCCAGCAGAAGCAATATTTTTAGAATTGTCAGTAAACATATCACTTGTTTCATTTGTAAGTGACAGTGTAAGAAACTCCATTAAATTTAATTAATCTGAGAATGGGAAATTTCTTGGTTCAAATAATAAAATGCCATGCTACCACATCACAAAGTTTTGGAGGCATCATTCATACAGAACAGAAATGAACAGTGTCCCCTGTAGTTACACAATATAGAAATCCTAAATCCAGAGATTAAAAAAAAAATTCATTACAATTTGGCATTTTTCTCTCTATCTCTTAGAGACTTCTTCTCAATTCCATTTTAATCTATATTGACTTGATTCCCAGGCCAGTCCTCTTCATGACACATTAATTCTCTTAGGCCAGTAGAAGGTGAACATATCATTCTTTATAGTGTCAGAAAAGTCCATGTATTGATGCTTGATTGAACCAGCCTGCTCACTTGGATCAGGTATCAATTCACTGTGGCCATGGAAATAGGGTTAGTCCTATGAAAAATACATAGCCTAGGGAGTCACCTAATTTAAATTAGGGTGCCATTATCAGAAACATGGAATGGATGCTTAGAAAGAAAGCCATATATATATCAACTGAGATAAGTAAATATGATAAAGGAAAAAAATATACAAATACTAGGAGGGAGGTCTGAAGATACTTCAGAAGAATGGAAAACAGAAATTATCTACAGGTGGGAAGAATCAGGGCTAATGTAATTGAGTAGATAGTATTAAATTATAAACTGAAAGATGCCTAGGATGTTGATAGTGAAGAACTAAAAAAGTGATATTCCTAAATGAGTAAAATAAAAACACAGGAAAAAACATTCAAGCAAGAAACAATCCAGTAAACCCAGAAAACTGCCTGTTGTGTAATTTTTGAAACTGTGATGAAATATAAAAAGGAAAAGGTACAAAAAATAGACTGGAAACAGAAAATGAAGGGCTTTGAATTCCATGGGGAAAAATTGGGATTATAAATAATGACTAGTCCATGACAGCTTTTGAGCAAGGGAGTGATATGTTCAAATTTGAGATTTGAAAAGATTCATATTGAAGCTGTTCATAAAAGGCACTGTGCCAGGGAAGAGCTATTTAGAAGGCTATGACTGTAGCCCAAGTAAAATAGAATGAGGCTGTGAACCAAGGAAATGTACTCAAAAGGGGAGTGAAATTTCACAGCTCTTTCAGGTAACTTTCCCTTGAACTCTGACCCTTTATCACCTGGTATATGTGTATGAAATATTGGACTTCCTGATGAAAAACTCAGTGACTTCTCTGAAACCTTGGCTTTACTGACTTCTTTTCATTTGTCCCTGTAAACCAATAATTGCTTTTAAACAATTATTTTTCTCCTGGCTCTCATGATACACACTATAATACAAAAAAACTTATTAGTAGCCCTCATTCCTAACAAATATTCAGTCTTCGCATCTCTCTCTGTCTTTCTTTCTCCCCTTCTTCACTTGTTCTTTTCATTACCTTCTCAGTCATTTGCTCATCCACTCTAGAGCTGCTTTTCTCACCACTATGTGCGGCCGCCTCAGTTGATATTGCTGCCCGTAGATCACTATGAACAAAGCTGGTGGAGGTGATGGAATTCCAGGTGAGCTGTTTCAAATCCTGAAAGATGATGCTGTGAAAGTGCTGCACTCAACATGTCAGCAAACTGGAAAACTCAGCAGTGGCCACAGGACTCGAAAAGGTCAGTTTTCATTCCAATCCCAAAGAAAGGCAATGCCAAAGAACGCTCAAACTACTGCACAATTGCACTCATCTCACACGCTAGTAAAGTAATGCTCAAAATTCTCCAAGCCAGGCTTCAGCAATACATGAACCGTGAACTTCTGGATGTTCAAGCTGGTTTTAGAAAAGGCAGAGGAACCACAGATCAAATTGCCAACATCCACTGGATCATGGAAAAAGCAAGAGAGTTCCAGAAAAACATCTATTTCTGCTTTACTGACTATGCCAAAGCCTTTGACTGTGTGGATCACAACAAACTGTGGAAAATTCTGAAAGAGATGGGAATACCAGACTACCTGACCTGCCTCTTGAGAAACCTATATGCAGGTCAGGAAGCAACAGTTAGAACTGGACATGGGGCAACAGACTGGTTCCAAATAGGAAAAGGAGTACATCAAGGCTGTATATTGTCACGCTGCTTATTTAACTTATATGCAGAGTACATCATGAGAAATGCTGGGCTGGATGAAGCACCATCTGGAATCAAGATTACCAGGAGAAATATCAATAACCTCAGATATGCAGATGACACCACCCTTATGGCAGAAAGGGAAGAAGAACTAAAGGGCCTCTTGATGAAAGTGAAAGAGGAGAGTGAAAAAGTTGGCTTAAAGCTCAACATTCAGAAAACGAAGATCATGGCATCTGGTCCCATCACTTCTTGGGAAATAGATGGGGAAACAGTGGCTGACTTTATTTTGGGGGGCTCCAAAATCACTGCAGAAGTTGACTGCAGCCATGAAATTAAAACACACTTCCTCCTTGGAAGGAAACTTATGACCAACCTGGATAGAATATTAAAAAGCAGAGACATCACTTTGTCAACAAAGGTCCATCTAGTCAAGGCTATGGTTTTTCTAGTGGTCATGTATGGATGTGAGAGTTGGATTATAAAAGAAAGCTGAGCGCCGAAGAATTGATGCTTTTGAACTGTGGTGTTGGAGAAGACTCTTGAGAGTCCCCTGGACTGCAAGGAGATCCAACCAGTACATTCTAAAGGAGATTAGCTCTGGGTGTTCATTGGAAGGACTGATGTTGAAGCTGAAACTCCAATGCTTTGGCCACCTGATGCGAAGAGCTGATTTATTTGAAAAGACCCTGATGCTGGGAAAGATCGAGGGCAGGAGAAGGGGGCGACAGAAGATGTGATGACTGGATGGCCTCACCGACTCAATGGGCATGGGTTTGGATGAACTCAAGGAGTTTGTGATGGACAGGGAGGCCTGGGGTGCTGCGGTTCATGGGGTCGCAAGGAGTTGGAAACACCTGAGTGACTGAACTGAACTGAGACTTTCTTTTGCTCTAGAGACCTCCAATCATATTAGTTCACCTGATATTCAACAAAAATGCTTTAGGCCTAACTTGTACAGAAACCTCATCTGTTGTCTTTTCTAGTATCATTCAACCCTATTCAATTTCCTGTTACTGTTCAATAAACTTATCAGTTCAAGAGGCTTGGGTCAAATGCTCCCTCATCCAGGAAGACCATTCTGACATGTCGGACCATGCAAGTTATTTCTTTCTCTAACGTGCCACTGTGCCTGGTACATGCTTGTCATGTCACATGCTTTAATATACTCATTAATTTTTTTTGTTAATGCAACAAATATTGATTAAGCTTTATGTGTTCAGGCTCTACGCTAGCAATTGAAAAATATAACATTAAACAACACCACCATTATTCCCTGCTTTCCTGAAACATTTATTAGTGTTAGTCGCTCAGTTGTGTCCAAATCTTTGCAACCCTATGCACTGTAGTCCTCCAGATTCCTCTGTCCATAGGATTCTCCAGACAAGAATACTGGAGTGGGTTGCCATTTCCTTTCCCAAGGGATCTTCCCAACCCCAGGGAGCCAACCCAGGTCTTCTGTATTGCAGGCAGATTCTTTACTCTCTGAGCCACCAGGGAAACATTTATATCCAATGATAATGTCCTTCTGTATAGACTGTGTTGCTTGTATCTAGCATAAGAATTGTTATGTAGGGTTTCTATAAGAAATATCTGTTCAACAGGATTAATAAATGAAGGTGTTATCAACTTTATCTTCTTTAATATTGAAATATTTTGAGTGTTGGTTTATAAAACATTCACAGAATGAGATTCTAGAGACAAGGTTGTGTTTTACTTCCTTCCATGCAGAAGGATAGATTCCATAGGACACTTTCAGTTAGCCTTAGTGACTGGCAACAACAAGTTTTTACTTTAGACAGGGTTTCTTGATCTTGACACTATTGTCAATGTATATCAGATAATTTTTTGTTGTGTGGGCTTTCTTGTGCATTATAAGTTCAGCATATATGTCCTCTGTCCATTACATGCCAGTAGCACTCCCAGATGTGACAATCAAAAACATATTCAGACATTTCTAAATATCCCAGGAGTGGAGAGGTGAGGGGTGCAAAAATCATACCACTTGGGAACCAATGATTGTAGAGATTTTGAATTATCCTAAATGTGGTGGAACTGGGGGAAAAATGAGCCATTAAAAAAAAATTTCCTGAGGAACTGAAAATGTGTTTCAAATTAACTACTTTTTCTGATTTGTGTGACTATTACACAATAAAAAATATATAATCTTCCCCCCTTTCATTCGCAGAATGCTCTCCAGAAGACTGCCATTCCCTGGCTGTCTTTGGGGAGAACTGAATGTGATTTTATATTTTCAATTGAACTTTTCTGACAAGGCTTGTCTCGTGAAAAATAAAATTACTATATGTAATGCAAAAAAGAAAAATGCATTAAGAAAAAATGTTTCAGGTTTTCCCAAATCATAATAAATTCCATATAGCCAAAGAATTTCATAACTATAATGTGCTTATTCTCAAAAAGTAAGTTGTGCTGATATTGTTCTGCATTTCTCTGAGATAAAAACTAAAAGATTTTCTTAGAAAATTTAATTGGATAAACATGTTGTGACATGAAAACATCAAATATATTCCAGGCATTTTTGAGCTTTCATTTAAATGAAGGCATAAAATATTTTCTATTAGTTACCACTGTCTTCAAAGAGAAAAAAACCCCACAGAATAAATGGAAATGTAGACAGTAATATTTATCTTGCAAATGTAGCTTCAAAGGTAACAATTTGGAATTTTTTCAATCACATGTATGTGTCCACTTGATTGTTTTCTCACAGTGGATTTAAAGAGATTCAAATAACAATTCCCTGGGCAGAGCAATTTTGCATGTGCAGTTATATCTCCTGTAATAGAGAAAACAGAGCTAAAGGATGATGTTCCTGTAATTTAGAGCCATTTTCTTTCACCTAAATAAAAAGAAATAAGAAAAGAAAAGAAATCTAGTTTGTAAGGCAGGAAAAAAGAAAGAAAAAAGCATAGTATGTTGAGCAACAGCAATTATGACACACTGATTATTACATTTTCTATATTTAGAAGCAAATGCAAATGAAATCCCTGGCAAGCCTGAATACTGACCAGTGGGCACTATTCCACTATAGGTCTCCAAAGATTTCATTAAATGCCATTAAATCATTTGCATCTGGTTTGGGCTACAGAAGACAAGCCTGGGTTGAAAATGGGGATGATGGTATGCATGTCCTTTAGAAGCTATAATTTTCCAAAATGAAGTATCTTCATTTAATCCAAAATAGCCATGTTCTTGAGGGCCATTTTAAACAGTTGTTCAAACAGCTTTAGATCATCTCCCAGTGAATCAATTTAGATTTGAGATGCAACATATTTTTCTTATTATTAAAAACCATCCTAGTTTCCATGTGCTGTTGGATTCTTTTAAAATATTGGATTTTGACTAATCAGCAGGTTACTGCAACTATACATGTAAAAAGGTAACGAAAATATAGACAAAATATAGATTAAAATAACTGTCATATTTATGTTATGCATATTCAGGGAATTCCTTTAGTAGTTAAAACAATTTTGCTATGATCCTTAAAATTCCTCTCTTTTCAGAAGAACATTGTCACAGAATTTATTTTCATCTATGTCATTTAACAACTATTATGTATTTTCCAACTATAGTAAGTCACTCTAAGGTAAAACAAGTTTATAAATATATAAGAAGTTAATGTAGTCCCTCACATTAATAGTCATATTACCTCATAGAAAATAAAGGGCAATAAAGTTTATTTTAACAGAATTTTCTAAAAAAAAAAAAAAAAACTTCCATATTATTGTAAACTGAGAACTTTAAAATATCACCCCATGTAACATCAGTTCAGCTCAGTTCAATCGCTCAAGTCGTGTCTGACTCTTTGCGACCCCAAGAACGGCAGGACGCCAGGCCTCCCTGTCCATCACCAACTCCCGGAGTTCACTCAAACTCATGTCCCTTGAGTCAGTGATGCCAACCAACCATCTCATCATTTGTCGTCCCCTTCTCTCGCCTTCAGTCTTTCATACTTTCTGTTAATTTATGTGTCTCCCTCACTAAAATGTAAAAGCTCCATGAGGTTCCAGAATTTTATCCATGGTTATTGCTTTAGACCTTCAGTTCAGTTCAGTTCCGTCTCTCAGTCGTGTCCGACTCTTTGCGACCCCATGAATCGCAGCATGCCAGGCCTCCCTGTCCATCACCATCTGCCGGAGTTCACTCAGACTCACGTCCAACGAGTCAATGATGCCATCCAGCCATCTCATCCTCTGTCGTCCCCTTCTCCTCCTGCCCCCAATCCCTCCCAGCATCAGAGTCTTTTCCAATGAGTCAACTCTTCGCATCGGATGGCCAAAGTACTGGAGTTTCAGCTTTAGCATCATTCCTTCCAAAGAAATCCCAGGGTTGATCTCCTTCAGAATGGACTGGTTGGATCTCCTTGCAGTCCAAGGGACTCTCAAGAGTCTTCTCCAACACCACAGTTTCAAAAGCATCAATTCTTCGGTGCTCAGCTTTAGACCTTACATGTGTCAAAATACCTGGTACATATTTGGTACACAGTAAGTATTTGCTGAGTGACTGAGTAAATACAGTCTTTTCAAATATGACTGGGTTTTCCTGGTGGCTCAGTGGTAAAGAATCCTTCCGCAAGGAGGGAGAAACAGAGACACAGGTTTGATCCCTGGTCTGGAAGATACCTTGAAGGAGAAATGGCAACCCATTCCAGTATTCTTGCCTGGAAAATTCCATGCACAAAAGAGCATAGTGGGCTACAGTCCAAGGGGTCACAAAAGAGTGGAAACAATTGAGTGACTAAACAATAACAACAAAAATATGACTACAGAAAAAAAGTGAAAGTTTTCACTCATTTTTTAAGAATAAGAATGCCAAGGTCTAATGTGAAAACAATTTTACTTATAGAATTAAGGTTTTTATATTCAGATTGATCTGAGTATAAATTTTGATTGTTGCCACAGGCTTTCTGCCTTTTTATTTCTTTGTCTGTAAAATATAGCATCTACAAAAGTACTTGACAAAAAGTAGTTACTCAAAGTTATTTTCATTCACTTTCAGAAATTTTGGGAAATCACTTAAAGGGAAAAAAAAAAGAACTGCTATTACATGCCAAATGGAAAGAGTAATGTTTATGGTATGTCCTTTTAATACTTTCCCACTGAAATAGCTGAGAAGTTATTTGCACATCCCAAGCAAAAAATAAACTAGCATCTTCTTAAATTGACCTATCCCATGTGTAATCTTGCAAATAGTAGACCTACTTTGTAGTTAATGTGGTTTCACATTAGACTTTGTGTCTTGCATGATTATAGCAATAGGAGTATAACACCAACTGTCAGGGCACATTAATCTAGTCTCATACCAAAGTGGGAAGAGAATTTTTGAACAGCTTTTCTTAAGGTGATATAGAGTCTTTATTTTATAGAAATAAAAGATATGAAGCACTTTCTACTTTCTCTTCTCTATCAGTGAATTTCTTAATTAAATCAAATATTAGCAGAAAGAAAAGAAATTATGCCAACTGAGAAATGCAACTATGATTATGTTTTTCTGATGCCAAGATATATGTATTGAAAGTGACAAGATCAGTCATTCATTCCAATGGATTTGTCTAATCAATGACTCACTCTATGACTATGTTCTTTCTTGGTTTATCCTTTCATCAAATTCCTTGCCCTCGGGTTATATCTTATTTTTGGCTGCCATATTGTCCATTGCACTTATCTTGATTCTTTCCTCAGTGGCTTGATTCCTAACACTCACTAAAAGTAATGGCTTAGAAATTCCTTTTTAAAATTCTGATTAGGGTACTTTACTCTCAATCCTTACATAAAAGCTCACCAAGGCCTAAAAGGTTCACAAAAGTCATCACAGTGATTTACATTAGGTAAGATCTGATTCCAGTGTATGCTCAGTCGTTCAATTGTGTCCAACTCTTTGTGACCCCATGGACTACAGCCTGCCAAGCTCCTCTGTCCATGGAATTTTCCAGGCAAGGATATTAGAGTGGATTGCCATTTTCCACTCCAGGGGATCTTCCCAACGCAGAGTTGAACCTGTGTCTCTTCTGTCTTCTGTACTGGCAGGCGGATTCTTTGCCACTGCACTGCCTGGGACGCCCAACTGGCAAAAAGTAAGTGCTAAAAAATAGTTATGAAATAAGAAAAACAAAACTACATTTTATTAGTTCTGGCCTGGCACAGTTCAATAGGAAGTTTTTGTTAATCAGTTGGTTCTTAAGGCAACTTGAAGCAGTGATGTGTGAGCCCCCAAATAATAACTTCATTGAAGTTTTAATTATGAAGAGAAATTTGTCTTTGCCCATTGTCTGCTCTTGATCTCATCTCTATTGCTTACAGATTATGTAAACTGCTCTATATTGTTTCATTTTCCAACTCCAACACACTGATGCTGCTGCTGCTGCTGCTAAGTCGCTTCGGTCGTGTCCGACTCTGTGCGACCCCATAGACAGCAGCCCACCAGGCTCCACCATCCCTGGGATTCTCCAGGCAAGAACACTGGAGTGGGTTGCCATTGCCTTCTCCGAACACAGTGATAATAACTTCCTATTTCTTTGTGAGGAGCAAATGATGTCATGTAAAATGTTGTTTGAAAGGCCCCTGATACATTAAATCTTTAACAATCATCATTAATAATTGAGAATGCTATGACCATTGTGTGTAAAGGTGTAAAGTCATTGAAATGGAAGTCACTGAAGCATCATTAACCTTACCGAAATCAGTACAATCTGCCCAAAAGCATTTATTAAATAAACTTGCTGTTCACACAGAAACCCTTGATTGATAAGTTATCTAACTTGAAATTCATTATACTATATGTGCTGTGGGAAAGTTAGATGGTTTGTCACTTTAAACTATACTAAATATCTAGGAAAAAAAGATTCACGTTGTGATTACACCAGAATGCCCTTGAAAACTGGGGATTATTTATTCAGATTTGTCTTTCCTCAGTACCTTAACTGGCATCTGACAGTAGGACCTAACAAAATTAAGTAAATTTAGATTAGATACATTGAGTAAATGTGCATATGATATGCAAAAATTTGTGTGCTATCTTAGGTTATATATATTTGTGAAATAATGTGAAACTATGAAATGGTTCCTAAAAAAAAAAGATTGGGGAATTCAGTGTTAGACATTTTAATTTTAAATCTTCAACTATTGATTATGACTATAATAAAATCTAATGTCTAAAAACAAAAAACACATAATAAAGTTATTCTTTATTTTAGCAGTATCAAGAAGATGTTCTTAAATATGAGGTTTTTAACTTTTATAATTTAAAAAGACTATATGATATTATACATGTGTGGCAGAACCAATATAATATTGTAAAGTAATTAGTCTCCAATTAAAATAAATAAATTTAAGTTAAAAAAAATAAATTAAAAAAGAAAAAGACCATAAATCAAAAGTTAGAAACTACTTTTTTTTTGCTTACATATCATACAAAACTGACTGACAAATTTTATTTCTTATAAAATTAAAAATGCTTCACCTCATTTAGGAAAATCAGATTTTCTCCTTTCTATTTCAAGAATTTTATATTTAATTTTATTTCAAAGCAATGAGGCATTTTCAGTGCTAAAAGTAGGTCCTAATGATTTCTTAATTCATGCAATATATTTTTACTGAATGTCTAATATATGCCAGACCTCCTACAAGGGGAAAAATTCTATTTCCCTGGAGATTTCATTCAAATAATGATACCGACTACTCTGGGGGAAAACATCTATAATTTAACCAGTGTAAAGCCAGATATCAATTTCACCTTATCATTCTATACTACTCAGTATTACTTCAATATTTGTACATATTTATTTTATGCCTTCTAAGTGTGAGATATGTCCTGCATCCTGAGAATACAATATTGAAAAGGGAATAATGTGTGTCATGATGAAACAAAGAAAACAGAACAGAACTTCAAGGATACTAGAATTTTTAAATGACTCTGCAAATAATAAATTGATTTAAGTTTTAATTATGGTGAGAAACATATCTTCAGATTTGTTAAATTTGGGAAGACATATCTTAGGAAGGAATTTTTTTTTTTTCATTTAAAGAGATAGAAGCTGAGTTTCTAAAAGATAACATTATTTGCTCCAGTTAAAGATAGAAATAAAAATAAAACATGTCTCCTGAATCTCCTGCATCTAAAGCCAATATTCTCTCTGCTGTAACACTCTCCTTTCAGTTTCTCATGAAAACACAAGCTCCACAGTATTTTAGAAAGATTCAACCGTAGAATCTCACGTCTGAAAATTGTTGAGCAGATTAATTAGCCGACTTCTCAGACTGATTTTTCCTTCGCAAATGTGTGTTCTTTGAAACCAGAGTGGAAGAAAAAGGATCTCATGCCCTAGTCAACAAAGTTCAGATTTTAGGATTCTAAAAAGACTACAGAAGCAAAACAGCCTGGGCACCATTGTGAGTGTCCAACTCCAGCTGAGGGGATTAGAACTCTAAATAAACCAGACAGAAAATAGCCTTCTTTCAGCATCCCAATAATATGTTTTATATTTTCAGGTTGAACGAGTAATAATCAGGGCTTCTTGCCTTTTAAATGCCAGGTAAAATATTGGATACCCAGTTAAATTTGAATTTCAGCTAAACAACAAATACTCTTTTGTAGAAGAATTTGCTATGAAATATTTTTACTTACTAAAATTGCTGATCTTACTATGAAAAGAAATTGCAATTGTTCTATTCAGTGAAAGATTTTCTGAAAAAGTTTAAAAACAGGAAAAGAATTCTGTAGTATTTTTCTGACATACTCATTATGACATTGAAAAAAGAAGGAGCAGGGGCAACAAAAGTATGGGACTAGCTAGGTGTTGTATTTCTGACTCATGACTGTGGTACTACGACACCCATAGACGCTGGGTTCAACTCCATTGTGAAGTGCTACACATCAAGATCAACTCAGAACTCTTTCAGTGAGCTATTGTTCCTCCTGGTATTGAATTTTTCTCTGTATTTTGGGTGAATCAAGTTGAGCTGCTCCCAGTTTTCTACATATTTAGCAGTTATATTTCTATACTGACTGGTGCCAACAACAAAGAAAAATATGCCTTCATCCTCACTGTCACTTTCTCCTCAGCTGACCTGTACCTGGGGGCAGAAGAGTGAATGACTTTATAATGAATAATTTGGTAGAACTCTTTTCTAAATATTGTTGTATGGCCAATTTTCTCTATCAATAGCGTAATCATTCTTGATGATTTTATCACCATAGAGGAATATGCCCTATGGCATATTGAGCATGCTAACTTTTAAAAGTATTAAATTTAGACTGGAAATTATATTTTCAGTTGCATATGTTATTATAAAACCATATACTTGAAGACATCAAAATGACAGTAGTCCTTGTTAATCAACATGCTTATTTATTTTCATGATAAACAAATCTGAATTCTCAAGGATAAATCAGTACTGACAGAAAAAGTTACTTATTTAACTGAGCATCTTTTGTTACATAATTTTATTTAATATCTAATATTATCAAATTTAAAATATTCTAACTTTATTTGATGAATAGTAACATTGAATGTTTCCTCTACTGTCTTTTAGTCAAAATTAAATAGAGTACAATCTCACATAATGTATAATTTTACATTTGAACCTTCATTAAGAAAATACATATATAGTTATAAAACAGAAAGGGATGCTGCTAACAGGCACACACACACACACACACAAATTAGGTTTAAAATGCATAGTGACTCTAGAAGAAAATGAATTTTAAGGAATCTTTTAGAAAATACCTTGACTCAATTGTTAGGCACTGACAGTTGCCTTTCTTCCAGAAAGTATGAGCTGATTATAGCCAGAGAATCCCGTTAACCTCTCTTGACATTGAACAAAATAATTAGACATAGAAGAAATGCAAAAGAATCACCCAGGATGTTGGCTAAATAATCATGAGAAAAATCAAGGCTCTGAACATTTTCAAGAACTGATTTTCAGTCTTGGAAAAATACATATTACAAGTAGCAGAGAATATGAACTTACAGTCATTCATTGGTTGAATTAGATAAGAATATAGTATTTACACAATTAGAAATTTCCCCATTTTACTCTACAGCAATGGTAAAAATCTTGACATTTCTCTCTGAAGAGTATTCTGCATGCATGCATGCTAAGTCATTTCAGTAATGTCTGACTCTTTGTGACCCCATAGACTGTAGCCTTCCAGGCTCCTCTGTCCATGGGTTTTATAGGCAAGAATACTGGAGTGGGTTGTTATGCCCTCTTCCAGGGGATCTTCCCCATGCAGAGCTGAAACACTTGTCTACTGTGGCTCCTGAATTGCAGATGAATTCTTTACCACTGAGCCACAGGGGATGCCCCAAAGAGTATTCTAACTGTTTATAAATTATTGGTCAAGCAACAGATGTAAATTGGCTTTCAGAGCATCTTAGGTGGCGCTTCCATCTTGGCTTGAATATTCTCTAAAGGTAATAAATCTTTCACATTTATTCCAGCCTAACTTTTCAGCTCTTCTGGCTGGGAGAAAAGAAACACCTTGTAAAGTAAGTAAATAAACAAAATATGGAAAATGGGCAATCCCAAATCTCTAGGTCAAAAAACATGTTTTATTTTCCTCTTTAGTTAATAGGCATACAGTTTATATAAAAAAGAATCACAATGTAACTATCCAACTGAAGGAGCAGCCAATATGCAATTGGGAAAAAGGTTACTGAGATTGTGTTCCATTTGATTTGAGTGTGGTGAGATTAGGTATTGTTTCTAACAGTAATGTACATAACAGAGAAAGTAAGGAAGTTTTAGAATACAATTTTAGAAATAGCCCTGAAGTGAAGAGATGTTTTATTTCATTTCAACAAACACTGTCTGAGTTGGTATATACTAAACACAATATTCAGAACCACAACAACCACAAATAGAATAATTCATGGAAACTGTCCAAGGAAAACTTGTGCTAGTACATATAGAAATCAATAATTAATAATAATATGTAATTGTTTCTAATGCCTTAGAAAACCTGCCTTAAGGAACGCACAGTAAAATTCATCTAGGTAACCATTCATGTCTCCAAAGTCTTATTATACTACCCAGAAAATTCAATAAATATTCAATTAATGCATAAATGAGTTGTGAAATAGCAGAAGAGAGAGTAATTAGTTCTGCATGCAAAACTCTAGAAAGGTTTCAAAGAGAAGTCGACCTTTAAATCCGGTCTTGAATGATAAATAAAATATTAACCAGAAGTTATAAATCTTACTCTGGGTGGCATGCTGCTGCTGCTGCTAAGTCGCTTCAGTCGTGTCCGACTCTGTGCGACCCCATAGACGGCAGCCCACCAGGTTCCCCCGTCCTTAGGATTCTCCAGGCAAGAATACTGGAGTGGGTTGCCATTTCCTTCTGCAATGCATGAAAGTGAAAAGAGAAAGTGAAGTCGCTCAGTCATATCCAACTCTTCGCGACCCCATGGACTAAAGCCTACCAGGCTCCATAGTCTCAAACAAAACAGATGAAACCCATTCTTGCTTGGACCACATAGCCTAGTATGGTAATAGATGGTTAGGGAGACAGAAACAAGAAAATGTACCAAAAGTCTTTCATATTTATTTCTTTATCAAATATTTGTTGAGTGCATCTGTGTGCCAAACACCATTTAAAATGCAAAGATCCTTACACCATAGATTTATATTAGATAAACAAATGTTAAGACCCAACAACAACAACAAAAAAAAAGGCAGGATATGGAGCTAGAGAGTTACTGAATCCAGTTTTGAAAAGTTAGCTATTTTTATAGAATCCTCAAGAAAAGATCATCATCATCCTTTAAGAAAAGAGGATATTTGATTACAGCCTTAAAAAGTGAGGAAGAACAGTCAAAAGAACATGGTAGAGGTAATCTAAAACTAAAATATCTTTGTTGACCTCCAGAGAAGTCTGTGGATAATGTGACTGGAGGAATCAAATGATGGAAGGAGAGGAACGAAGGGCGAAGAATTATCTGGGGCCATGATAATTAATTCCTCAAAAGTCAATGAGGACATATTGAAGGGCTTTGATCACTGAAGTAACTGAATCTGATGTTAATTTATAAACCTAGTTGCTGTGCTGAAAGCAATAAAAAGAAAGAAAGAAATGAATTAGATGCAATTTTAGTAACATTGGTAGGAGATGATAGTCACAATCTAGACAATTTTCAAAGATAGAGTGAGCAGGATTTACTGATAAACTGTATGTGAAGAATAAGATAAAGGAAATATCAAGGGATGTACTTACTACATCCCTTGATGCATTAAGGATAATGCAAGCAAATGGAAAGACAGAGTTACCATACCTTCAGGAATGAGCATATTTGTGAGGGAAAGAACAGAAGTGCCGTTTTGTAAACATTAATATTAGGGGCACATACTGGTATATTGAAATTTTTGAAAAATTAATAGTTGAAATATGGAATTCAAGAGAGTGGACTTGGCTGAAGATGTAAATCTGAAATAATTAACATTTAGATGGCCTTTCATATACACTTTGGATAACGTCAAAATAGATTAATCGTGAATAAAAAAGAAAAATACAGGGACTGAGCCTATAGAACTGCGGTATTCAAAAGTCAGGGAATGAAAAAAGAAAACTGCAAAGTGCAAAAAACCTCAAAGAGCTATAAAGTAAGAGAACCAAGTGAGATTGACGTTGTCTATTCAGCTGCTAAAAGGGCTCCAAATAGTGATATGTTTAGCAGGTTAAGGGCTGCTGAGTGATTAAAGATGTGGATTCCACAGTGTAGGGATCACTGGTCACCTTGACCAGAGTGGTCTCAGTAGAATGATAGTGAAAAAAAAAATTATATATATATATAGGAGTGGGTGATATGTGAATGAGAGGGAAATACTGAAACTCTCTAGAAAAATGTACAGAACTGATGTTAGATCAAGAGATTAAAAGGTGAAGGAAGAAGTATTTTAAGAAAAATACTAACATAATATGTTTGTGTTTTAACGGAAGAAACAGCAGAGAGGGGAAACTGAAGATACAGAAAACAAAGTGGAAAAAAACAAAAAACAACCCAAAAGTGATATCCTTGAGTTGAGAGAGGATACAAAGAACAGAGGAAGGGGCCTGACAGCAAGAATGGTTCATCCTTTGCAATTAAAGGGAAGGAGAAATATATAGGTACAGACTCATATAGAGTAATAGATTTAATGATATAATATTTAGAAATTCTCTTCTAATTGCATCTATCTCAGTAACTGAGTATGGTTTTTCCAGTGGTCACGTATGGATGTGAGAGTTGGACTGTGAAGAAAGCTGAGCACCAAAGAATTGATGCTTTTGAACTGTGGTGTTGGAGAAGACTCTTGAGAGTCCCTTGGACTGCAAGGAGATCCAACCAGTCCATCCTAAAGGAAATCAGTCCTGGGTGTTTATTGGAAGGACTGATGTTGAACCTGAAACTCCAATACTTGGGCCACCTGATGTGAAGAGCTGACTCATTTGAAAAGACCCTGATGCTGGAAAAGATTGAAGGCAGGAGGAGAAGGGGACAACAGAGGATGAGATGACTGGATGGCATCACCAACATGATAGACATGAGTTTGAGTAAACTCCGGGAGTTGATGATGGACACAGAGGCCTGGCGTGATGTGGTTCATGGGGTCACAAAGAGTCGGACACCACTGAGCGAATGAATTGAACTGAACAGTAATTGAGAAGCAAAGTTATCAGCAGAGAGGAAGAAAATGAAAGGGCTGTGCAATAGTCATGTAAAAAGTAGGAGAGTAAATGAAAGAGAAATGTAGTAAAATTGCCTGGCAGTGCTAAGGACCCACTTGAGATTCTTGGTCATGAATTTAAAGTGAGATCAGCCAGCATAGTTTTCTATTTTCTGTAGCTATCGTCAGCTGCTTTCATGGAGTGGAATAGGTAGAGAAATGAATTAAAGATGTATTGCAGTTATTATAACAGTTACTAAGGTTGCTACGGAATTCAAGTAATGACATATATATGAAAGAACTTCAAAAGCGGTAAAGTATCATATAAGTATACTTCATCACTGGGATTCAATACTGTAAAGTCCCATGTAGTAGCTTTGCTTTATGAATGCAAATCAGAGTGCCATGGATTGGTACCAATCTTTAATGCAAATCAAAGATGCCTAGTAGCCTCACAGGTCTTGAAGCCTGTACCTGACAGACCATACAATAAATTAAATTTCACATTTAATGAGGAGAATTAAAAAGACCAGGCCAAGAATATATATATATATGACTGAGACAAGAGCTGGGGCATTTTCATTTTTCATGATGCTTGCACGCTTTCTTGAAGCCAGTATTATTGTGGGACTCTAATAGAGAAGCTTTGCATTAGGATTTAAAATGTCCAGGCTTTCTCTTATATGTCATGTTAATAAGTTTCCTTCCATGAAAAAAGGATGCTTTTGCCAGTTATTTCCCTGAAGATTCCTCTGTGAAACAAGTGTTGCACTCCAAGAAATTCTTTTCATATTGCAAGATTAGATCAATTTCATTCATTACCATCACCCTTGGCAATCTCTGTACGACTTTTTGGAATAATTGAGTAATTCAACAAATTCAACAATGGCTTCAGCATTCGCATAACTGAAGAATAGTTCTTTACAATCTTCATTTTCCATTCAAAGCTTTGGGAAGGGAATTGCAATTTTAAAGGGGAAAAGAATATACATTTGACCGAATGGCTTTTCAATATTTGGTTTGAAAATAAGGTCTTTGTGAGAAAGTAACACTTTCTCATTCCTTTTCAATCATTTTTCTATCAAACTTCTTACATTGCCTCTTAGTATATATTTCTTTATATTTAAACACATGTTCTTTTTGAATACTTACATTTATTTAAGACTACATTAAAATTTGTGTTTAGTTTTTAAAATAATTTTTGAAAACATTTGTTTAATAATGTCATAAAAATATAAATATAATTTGAAAATGGTTATGATCAAAAAATTCTTAAAATTGCTTTAACTAAGATGCATCATTAGGTTCAATGTATCTAATAGTGTGTACTTTACTCAAATAAATAAATTCTATAGATCAAACATCAAGAGATAAGGGAAGAAAGAAAGAAAGCTAATTGCTAATGTTTATGTTCTTTATGATAGGAGCAAAATAATTAATCATGTATGTTATGACCTCAGACTTATCTTTGTAAATTATAATGATTGGTTGAGGAAATAATTTGTTTTAATCTAAACTTCAGCAATTATAGATATAATTCTTGCTGAGGATTTATTTTAGGTGTGTATAACCAGGACTTTTCTAAGGGATTAACATATTTCTATGAACAATCAGGGGAAAATATGATGAAATTTATTTCAAATGGATAAAAAGTTTAAAAGAAATAAATTTTTATTCTCAAAATATTGATTATTTGAAATTTAAAAATCTTAAATCATTAAGAAGTAAGAGCATGGCATCATATACTGTATTGAAAATGTTGCAAAGGATCATAAACATGGAAAAAGTTCATACAATTTCTCCTCATTTTAAGAAAATGAGGATAATGGACATCCCAGAGAGGGAGGAGAGAATGAGGGGAATGAAGAGTTTATTTAAAAAAATAGTAACTGAGAACTTCACAAACCTGGGGAAGAGACTTGATACACAAATTCATAAAACTAAGAGAACACGTAATTACTGCAACACAAAAAAACCTTCTCCAAGACACATGACATTAAAACTATCAAGTTCAGTTCAGTCGCAGTCATGTGTGACTCATTGTGACCCCATGAATCTCAGCATGCCAGGCCTCCCTGTCCCTCACCAACTCCCAGAATTCACTCAGACTCATGTCCATTGAGTCAGTGATGCCATCCAGCCATCTCATCCTCTGTTGTCCCCTTCTCCCCCGCCCCAATCCCTCCCACTATCAGGGTCTCTTCCAATGACTCAACTCTTCACATCAGGTGGCCAAAGTACTGGATTTTCAGCTTTAGCATCAGTCCTTCCAATGAACACCCAGGACTGATCTCCTTTAGGATGGACTGGTTGAACCTCCTTGCAGTCCAAGAAAACTGGACATGGAACAACAGACTGGTTCCAAATAGGAAAAGGAGTACGTCAAGGCTGTATATTGTCACCCTGCTTACTTAACTTCTATGCAGAGTACATCATGAGAAATGCTGGGCTGGAAGAAGCACAAGCTGGAATCATTGCTGGGAGAAATATCAGTAACCTCAGATATGCAGATGACACCACCCTTATGGCAGAAAGTGAAGAGGAACTAAGAAGCCTCTTGATGAAAGTGAAAGAGGAGAGTGAAAAAGTTGGCTTAAAGTTCAACAGTCAGAAAACTAACATAATGACATCTGGTCCCATCACTTCATGGAAAATAGATGGGGAAACAATGGAAACAGTGTCAGACTTTATTTTTGGCAGCTCCAAAATCATTGCAGATGGTGACTGCAGCCATGAAATTGAAAGATGCCTACTTCTTGGAAAGAAAGTTATGACCAACCTAGATAGCATATTAAAGAGCAGATATATTACTTTGTCAACAAAGGTCCGTCTAGTCAAGGCTATGGTTTTTCCAGTGGTCATGTATGGATGTGAGAGTTGTTCTGTAAAGAAAACTGTCAAGAGTCAATGACAAAAAAAGAATATTAAAGGCAGCCAAGGTAAAAAGATGCCAATCAGCAACGCTTATGGTAGATAAGCTTTCATATCAGCCCCGTAAGCTATCATCAGGCTTCTTAGCAGAAACTCTACAAGCCAAGAGATTGGACTGACATACTCAAAGTATTGAAAGATAAAAACTGTCATCCAAGAGTATCTAGCAATGTTACCATTCAGATATGGGGACAAAATAAATGCTTTCCCAAACAAAATTGAGGGAGTTCATCACCACTAGAGGCTTCCCAAGTGGTTCAAAGAGTAAAGAATTTACCTGCAATGCAGGAGCCGCTGCTGCTGCTAAGTCGCTTCAGTCGTGCCCGACTCTGTGCAACCCCAGAGATGGCAGCCCACCAGGCTCCTCCGTCCCTGGGATTCTCCAGGCAAGAACACTGGAGTGGGTTGCCATTTCCTTCTCCAATGTGTGAAAGTGAAAAGTGAAAGTGAAGTCTTTCAGTCATGTCGGACTCTTAGCCACCTGATGGACTGCAGCCCACCAGGCTCCTCCATCCATGGGATTTTCCAGGCAAGAGTGCTGGAGTGGGGTGCCATTGCCTTCTCCAGCAATGCAGGAGACATGTGTCCAATTCCTGAGTCAGGAAGGTAACCTGGAGGTGGTAATGGCAACCCACTCCAGTACACTTGTCCAGAGAACCCCATGGACAGAGCAGCCTGGTAGGCTAGAGTCCATGGGGTCACACAGAGTTGGACACGACTGAGGCAACTGAGCATGCCTGCATGCACCACCACGAGACCTGCCTCAGAAGAAGTGCTGAAGGGGGCTCTTCTGCCTAAACCAAAACAACAAGCAATATGAAACTTTGACTAAGGTGACATAAGTAGACTAACAAAATCAGAAAATAGCAACTCAAGACATCAGAATATGTTGTTAAAAGTATAGCATAATGATTAAAGGAAAAGTCAGTAGAAATAATGACAGCATTACTTCAAATTGGTAATGAACTCACAGCATAAAAAGGGATCATTAGAGACAACACAAACTTAAGAAGGGGAAAAGGATAAAACTTTAATAGGTAAATTAAGACAAGATGCTATCAACAGAAAAAAGGACTACTTTATTTATCATACATTTCATACAAACCTCATGATAACCACAAAACATAAATCTAATGGAAGGCAAAAAAAAAAAAAAAAAAAGAAAGAAAACACTGTAAAAAAACCACCTAACTACAGATAGACAGAAACAAGATAAAAGAGACAGGAAGACATAGAGTAGCCAGAAAACAAAGAATAGAATGGCAGTACTAAACTCTTATTTATTAATAATCACTAAGTGTAAATCAATTGGATACACCAATCTAAAGACACAGAGTGACTAGACATTAAAAAAAACAAGACTCAACTGTATGCTACCTCCACAAGACTCAGTGCTGCCAAAACCAGGCTTAAAGTAAAGGGGTAGAGGATGATCCTCCAAGGGAATGGCAACCTAAAGAAAGCAGGTGTAGCCCCATACTCATTTTAAACGAAATAGGTTTTTAGCCAAAAAACTATAAAAAAATGAATATTATATAATGATAAAGGAGACAATTCATCAAAAAGACATAGCAATCACTAATATATATATGCACCTAACATAGCGGCACCAAAATATATAAAGCAATTATTATTAAACCTAAACAGAGAAATAAGAAGCAACAATAATTACAGAGGACTATAAAAGCCCAATTACATCAATGAGTAGAGCATCCAGACAAAAACTCAACAAGGAAACAGCAGCCTTAAATGAAAGATTAGACTGGATGGACTTGATAAATGTATACAGAGCATTCCATCCAAATGTAGCAGAATACATTCTTCTCAAGTGCAAAGGGAACTGGACCATTATCTGGGATATAAAACAACCCTTGGAAATTTAAGACTGTAACCATGTCAAGCATCATTTCCAATCATATCGTATGGAACTAGAAACAACTCTAGGAAGAAAACTGGAAAAAATAAGTGGGAACTAAACAAGCTGCCACCAAACAACAATTGAGTCAATGGAGAAACCAAAGAAGAAATGAAAAAATACCTAAACACAAATGAAAATGAAAATAGCGTAAACCAAAATCTGAGGTGAGGCTGCAGCAAAAGCAGTATTAAGAGGGAAGTTTACAGCAATACAGGCCTACCTCAAGAAATAAGAAACATCTCTAATTTACAAAGAATATGAAAACACTAATTCAAAAAGATTTATATATACTCTTATATTCACTGCAGCATTATTCACAATAATTAAGATAGGATAACAACCTAAATGCTCATCAGTGGATAAATGGGTAAAGAAGTTTTTATATTATATACAGTGGAATACTACTTAGCAATAAAAAGATGAAATCTTGCCACTTATAGCCCAATGGTTTTCACATTATGCTAAATAAAAGTCAGATGGAGAAGAAAAAACACCTTATGATTTCACTCATATGTGGACTATTTAAAAATAAAGCAGACCAAAGCCAACAAAAGCAAGCATGGATACAGAGAGCAGATTGTGGTTACCAGAGGTGAAGGGGCTTGGGGAAAGGCAAGATGGGTAAAGGAGATCAACTGTAGGGTTATGAATGTAAACTAAACTTTTGGTGATGGACACACTGTAGTATATACAGAATTTGAAGTGTTTTACATATAAGACGTGTCATGTTATAAACCAATGTTACTTCAATAAGACAATGTACCATTACATACCTATCAGAACAGCTGAAAAAAATAGTTATGGCACAAAATGCTAGCGAGATTTAGATTATAACAGGGTAAATGTTTTCCACTCTAAAAAAGAGCTTGAAATTTTCTTGTTAAACTAAACTTAAAATTACTATAAGATCAAGCAGTTGCACTCCTAGACATTTGCTCCAGATAAATGAAAACTATGTTCCAAAAAAAACCTTCAGTTTATGTGTGCATGACTCTACAGAGCAATTTTCTTTGCTATAGCCCCAAACTAGAAACAACTCAGATGTTCTTAACTGAGTGAATGTTTAAGCAAACTGTGATACAGTCATACCGTGGGATGCTACTTAGCAATCAAAAGGAAGGAAATAGTGATACATGCTACAACTTGAAAAAATCTCCAGGGAGTTATGCTGACTCCAAAAGCTGATACCAAAAGTCATATACATGATTCCACTTATAACATTATTGAAATAAAAACTTATAGAAGTGAAAATCAGACTAGTATTTGTCAGAGGTTCTAGTTGAAGGTTGGGGATGGCAGAGATGACAGGTAACAGGGCAAAACAAGGTATCCATGGTGTAATGGAATTGCTTTGTATATTGAATGTGGTGGTAGATACACAAATACATACACAAAGATAGTGGACTGTAGCAATGCCAATTTCTTGGATGGGATATTGCTCTGTAGCTTTGAGAGATGGTATCGCTGTGTGAAGATCAAGGGTACATAGGGTCTGTCTATGTTACTGGTGACAGCTGCAGGTGAATATACAATTACCTAAAAAAAGGAAAAAATAAAATGTGTGTGTATTCGGATATATGTGTATATATATTTTATTTTATTGATTTCAACATTAATTTTTCCATTTTAAGATATCTGAATGATATTTATTAATGACATTATGTTGTTATTTGCCACTGTTTTTCTATTTTAATTGCATATAAATTAAAGATGTATTTGCCATTTATAGTATTTTAGAGTCAATGCAATAAAATAATATTCTCTTGAAAGTGAAAATTAAATGGTCAGTCACTCTTTGTGACCCCATGGACTGTAACCTGCCAAGCTCCCCTGTCCATAGAATTCTCCAGGGGATCTTTCCAACCCAGGGATCAAACCCAGGTCTCCTGCATTGTAGGTAGATTTTTTACTGTCTGAGCCACCAGGGAAGATGTGATTGATGGTATTTTTCAACTTCAAGCTATATATATATTATATAATAAATATTATATTATATATATATATTATATTCTAAACATTTTAATTATATTCTAAGAGAATATTATTATACTACATTATCTTAGAACATTATTGTATTGCATTATATTCTCTTAAAATATAATTAAAACTTTTAGAATAAAATTTTAAAATCACAAATATTTACCATTAAGTAGAAAATACCATCAATCACTTCTAAATCACCAGGGAATCCATACATATTTATATTCTCAGATTATCAATTAAAATTTTGAATTATTAATATATTTCTGAAAGATACTCACAGAAGGTCTACTAAATTCAAAGCAGACTGGGCAATTAATAATGTGAATTTCCTCAGTGCATTTCAATCGGTTCCACATTTTCACATAGCCTCAGGGAAGACCAGAGAAGCACTTGATTAATGCAAGAAACCCTTCTCCCATGTCAAGCAGCCTTTCTAGCTCTGAAGTTGGTAAGAAATAGTGATTTGAACATAAGAAATCCTGAGGATTTTATCTATGAAGCAAGTGTCTCAGTTTTCAAAAGGTCAGGCAAGGAAATTGGCATATTTAGTTGATATTCTCAGTCTCTATCACAATGCCTTTTGAAATAATGAATAAATAAATGTCTCAATACAATCGGAATATTGAATACAAATCTCCAAATTTTAGTACTCATTTCAGAACACTCATTCCCAAAGCATGTCTATGCAATCAGTAAAGAAATACTCTTCAGAAAGGACAGGTATTGCATTGAGATTGTCTCACCAAAAGTAGTAGATTTTATTTTACCATTAATCTTATCACTGTCTTTGGTAACAGAGCTGTGCAGAAGCAATTATTATTCTTTATAGGCTTCAAAGTGAGAATCCAATCATCAGGCAATATCTTTTATAAAATAGCTTTTAGATTGGTCAGAAAAACAGTGGACAGTATATTTCTACAAACATGTTCAGCTATATGGATTAAGGTTTGGCTAGGTAAGAGACCAACCAACATAGGTCAAAGTTCATGGCAAATGTAATTCTTCTCTTTAAAAATTTATTATATGGAGTGAAGTAAGAAAGAAAAACACCAATACAGTATACTAATGCATATATATGGAATTTAGAAAGAAAGTAACCATAACCCTGTATGCAAGACAGCAAAAGAGACACAAATGTATTGAACAGTCTTTTGGACTCTGTGGGAGAGGGAGAGGGTGGGGTGATATGGGAGAATGGCACTGAAACATGTATAATATCATATGTGAAACAAATCACCAGTGCAGGTTTGATGCATGATACAGGGTACTCGGGGCTGGTGCACTGGGATGACCAGAGGGATGGGATAAGGAGGGAGGAGGGAGGGGGATTCAGAATGGGGAACACGTGTACACCTGTGGAAGATTCAAGTCAATGTATGGCAAAACTAATACAACATTGTAAAGTAAAATAAATAAATTCATTAATTAAAAATAAATAAATTTTAAAAAATTTAATAGGTAATCCATCCATTGTTTTCCACTGGTTTTGATTTCAGTACCATAAGTGCTTTATTTAGAAAGAAACTGTTAATAAATTTGTCACTTTAGTTCAAATTGAGACCATACTTTCTAGCCAGTGATCTTTGTATTGAAAAATCCATGTATTAACAGTCTCTTTTTCTATCATTCCATATAATACTTAATTTAATTTTAACATTTATCTCTGAAATTAATATGTGAATTCAATGAAGTGTTTTTTTATACCCATTTTTACATATTACAGATGCCAAAGATTTTGTTGAGAAAGTGGGTAAGAAATAACTTTTTTTAGATGTATTCTAAATAAAGGTCTGTCTAGTCAAGGCTATGGTTTTCCCAGTAGTCATGTATAGATGTGAGAGCTGGACTGTGA
Organism: Oryx dammah; assembly: GCF_014754425.2. Classification (NCBI taxonomy): domain Eukaryota; kingdom Metazoa; phylum Chordata; class Mammalia; order Artiodactyla; family Bovidae; genus Oryx; species Oryx dammah. The sequence goes on along the minus strand of NW_024070213.1, from coordinate 102,559,306 downwards.
AGAAAGCTGAGTGCCGAAGAATTGATGCTTTTGAACTGTAATGTTGGAGAAGACTCTTGAGAGTCCCTTGGACTGCAAGGAGATCCAACCAGTCCATTCTGAAGGAGATCAACCCTGGGATTTCTTTGGAAGGAATGATGCTAAAGCTGAAACTCCAATACTCTGGCCACCTCATGCGAAGAGTTGATTCATTGGAAAAGACTCTGTTGCTGGGAGGGATTGGGGGCAGGAGGAGAAGGGGATGACAGAGGATGAGATGTCTGGATGGCATCACGGACTCGATGGACGTGAGTCTGAGTGAACTCCGGGAGATGGTGATGAACAGGGAGGCCTGGCGTGCTGCGATTCATGGGGTCACAAAGAGCCGACTGAGCGACTGAACTGAACTGAACTGACTGAAATAAAGTTAAATAGTAATGCTTAAGAAATACCTCCAAATATTTATCCTCTCTTCAGGATATAGACTATTTATGTATTTCTGATCATGTGAGTCCTAAAAATTTTGTTCTAACTACCACCATCCACTATTCCAAATTCTCTCATTCAATAACTCCAATAAAGCTGTGCTTTGTCCTCATTTAAATATTTAGTCTCTAATGTCACCTATTTCTACTATAGGAAATCTTTTTTTTTTTTTTAATTCTAGGAATTTACTATAAGAGCTTTATTTATTTATTTATTTAGGGTCTTACCCACTGTGAACTCTACCATTGATCACATCAATCATGCCTTTTTAGTGCCCTAGAAGCTTCTATTATAACCACCTTAAACCAAACTCCTTTTCCCCATCATAATCTAAAGCTTATAGTTGGAAAAGCAGAACTTTTAAATGATAGGGCTTTTACACAAGAAACATAGACTCACTAAGTATAAAGGAAGCAAAGGAAGTGTTAATCTCATTACCTCCCTTTGCTTGGAAATATAAGGGAAGAGGTGGGAAAACTCCCAGAAAAGGATTACTGCTTTTACTAAAAGAATAAACTTGATAGTGAAGAGGGAGGTATCCTACAGACTGTGAGTAGTCTCTAGAAAATTGGGTCTCCTTATTCAGTAAATTGCAACCCACTCCAGTATTCTTGCCTGGAGAATCCCATGGTCAGAGGAGCCTGGTGGGCTACAGTCCACAGGGTTGCAGAGTCGGACACAACTGAGCAACTTCACTCACTCATTCAGTAAACAGAGAAGTAGATTTTTGTTATCTTATCAGTCTAGAAAAAGGAATTTCTCCAATGAATTGTGGGTGTGGATACTCGCACATGGTGCTTCCCTCATAGCTCAGATGGCAAAGAATCTGCCTGCAATGCAGGAGACCCTGCTTTGATTCCTGGGTCAGGAAGACCCCCTGGAGAAGGCATAGGCTACCCACTCCAGAATTCTTTGACCTTCTTGGTGGCTCAGCTGGTAGAAAATCCTTCTGCAATGTGGGAGACCATCCACTTCAGAATTCTGGCCTGGAGAATTCCATGGACTGCATAGTCCACGGGATCACAGAGTTGGACACAACTGAGCAACTTTCTTTCACTTTTCACTTTCATACTGGTACATAAAGCAGAAAATGAATTTCAGAGTTATATCACCAAAAGAGCCAACAGCATGGATTAAAAGATTGGAATGTTCAGAATTCCTGATATTGACAGAAAAGAAGCTACTCAAAAAAATGCTACTCAACTCCCAGGGATAGAATATTTCTCAGTGTTCTGTCCAGACATGGCCAAGGAAAGTCTTTGCTATGCTCTGAATGTTTGTCTTTCCCCCAAAATCACATGTTGAAATCCTAAATCCCGTATGGTGGTATTACTAGGTGGGCCCTTTGGGAAGTGTTTAAGTCATAATGGTGGAGCCCTCATGAATGGGTTCATGGCACCTCGATCCTTGCTCTTTCAACCTCCAGCATGCATGCTATCACTTGAGTCATGTCCAGCTCCTTGTGATCCCATGGATGTTAGCCCTCCAGGCTTCTCTGTCCATGGATTCTCCAGGCAAGAATACTGGAGTGGGTTGCCATGCCCTCCTCCAGCGGATCTTGAACCTGAGTCTCATGTCTCCTGCATTGGCAGGTGGGTTCCTTACCACTAGTGCCACCTGGGAAGTCTTCAGTCTCCAGAACTGTGAACAATAAATTTCTGTTGTTTATACAAGCTACCCAGCCTGTGCTATTATGTTATATCAGCCTGAAAGGAGTAAGACAGCTCTCATAGAGAGGGAATCCAAAAAACATGGAGAACATACTCCTAGGGATATAACTGAGAACTAACCCAAGAATACTCCCTTACCATCAGTGTAGGAGACCAGCACAGCGCTTGATCAGAGAGAATTATTATAGAACAGTTACTGTTGTATGTTGTCCATTTTCCCCTTTATACACTAGACAATAGAGTGTGGATAGCAGTTATTGTTTCCCATTGAATGTTGTATAACTGGGAGAAAGAGAACTTTTAATTTTTTAACTTTAAAATTTATTGATATCTGATGGAAGAGACACAACATCTAATCTGATAAAGAGACTATCATGATATTCTGCACTTGGACCCTAATTCCATGGTTGGCTAGACTTTGGTGTGTGTTCCTTAGGAAAGAGTGAATGGACTTCGTATGCAGAAAGTAAGTAAATATTTGTGTAGGGAGAAAGGATTACCATGGTTTCTATTATTGTTTCTATTTATTCTTCTCTGTAAGAGGATTAAATACCCTTGCCAATTGCTATGTGTCCAGCCGTAACTTCTTATGGAAAGAGTATAGTCTTCCAACCCATAGATATTGGGCTTAGCCATCTGACTTCCACAGTCCATGGCATACAAAATGACTTTTTATGTGACAAATCCAAGTCTATCATTATAAACATCTCATTTGAGATAAATTCAAACTAGCCTTTAAAGTTAAATTACTTCAGTCTGCTTTTTATTTAAAGTCTTCATGCTTCAACTTAAGGAATATTCTGAAAAACAAAATTCTTATTTCTATATGGTAGTTTATCAGGGAAGTTTGAAGTCTCTCTTGGTAATTGACCTAATAAATCATAACAGGCTTACTACCTTTTTAAAAACTGTGTTGTTTTTTTTAACGTGCTTAAACCTAGATTGCTGATCATATCTGAAAAGAGCAAAATATGCCAATTAGCTGTAATACAGCATATGGCCATCTAACCCAAATTTGACCTATAATAGTGTTTGGCAATCTTTATTTTAATATCTTACTGAGTTAGTATTGTAGCATTTACCAAATTGTATACTGCAGAATACTATTACTATTTGATGTTCCAGAAACAAAGAAACCCATGATCTAATAAAGTAGGGAATTGTTGCATAATATATCCATCTTTGTGAAAATATACTATGCATAATGATACATTTCAAACACAGAAAATTCCAGAGAAGGGAGCAATGAACAAGCATATACTGTTGTACTACAGAGCTCTATTGTATCTGTTTTGCCACACCATTTTATTTTTATAGATAAAACAATATACATATAACTGAAGACTCTCTGCGTAGCCCTCTTGATAGGAGGGACTATTATTAGTCCCCTTTTAATCACGTTGAAACAACCTAGGCTCTTACCCAAGATCACAAAACTAGTAAGGAATTTAAGTGATGCTTCAGCTTGTTCTAGCTCATAATCTAGATTTCCTTCCTGAAAATAAATCACAGGGATAATGTAGGTTCATATAAAAAACAAAAAGAATTACATATGACACATATATGTGTTGTAATATCTCCGACTAAGACTTCGAAGTTAAACATCTAATCCAAAATGTCTATAGATGATAACCTATAACTATAAAATAATCTGTGTCTAAAGCTACACAAACCTATCTCTTCAAGCACAGATGTATATATTTTTAAATTTTTATTTATATATTTATGGCTGCCTTAGGTATTCATTGCTGCGTGTGGGCTCACTAGGTTGTGGCAAGCAGGGGCTACTCTCTAGTTGTGCTGCACTGGCTCCTCATTGCCACGGATTCTCTTCTTGCTGAACTTGTGCTTAGGGTGCACTAGCTTCAGTAATTGTGACTCATGGGCTCTTGGGCACATAGACTCAGCAGTTGTGACCCCGGGACTTGGTAGATGCAAATGTGGAATCTTCCTTCCTGTCTTCCTAGACCAGGTATTGACCCACGTTGCCTGTGTCACAGGTGGACTCTCAACCACTGGACCCCCAGGGATGTCCCTATCTGTATATTTTAATTCAAGTGTTTGTATTTCTCCCTTGACTTTACACTCACTTTAATAAAACGCTATCCCTTCAACAAAGATCTTGGCATATAGTGCTTGTGTGCATGCTCAATCATGTCCAACTCTTTGCGACCCCATGAACTGTAGCCGACCAGGCTCCTCTGTCCATGGAATTTTCCAGGCAAGAACATTGGAGTGGGCAGCCATTTCCTCATTCAGGGGATCTTCCTAACCCAGGGATCAACCCTACCCCTCCTGCACTTGCAGGAAGGTTCATTACCACTGTGCCACCCAGAAAGCCTGTCACACAGTAGGTATTCATTAAGTTCTCAATGAATATAGCTAAATTTGCAACATATAAAAGAGTGTATAAAAACTACTTATGATTAAAACATTCTTTTCAGATATAGATAATTGTAATATTCTTAATTATCTTAAAATAGATTATAATGGAACTGAAATTGTTTTTTAATTTATTTAAAACTAAATTTTTTTTATTTTAACATAAACATTTTATTTTGTAGAAGAAGCAGACAAAACTCAAACTTTGCCATTTTTATTTTTACTTCTTTCTATTCTCTATTTTAGTGAGAGTTAAGAAAAGCTACACATCAAAAATCTTTTTACATATAATGATCAAGTCAAATACTATCATAAGGTGACCTTATGCAGTTACTTATTACCAAATACTCATTTATCATATGCATTTTCTGTCAGCATCAGCAGCTGCATTCTAATTTATCTGTGCTTGATCTAGTGTTTCAAGTTGACAGCTAGTTTACATGAATAAAAATATTTTGAAGTAAAACATCTAAACTTTCTATTTCTCATCAATGATAGGATTTTTAAAAAATAAAATAAAAAAAAAAAAACAAAGAGTTTCATGCTGTAGTGTGATAAAGGATTTTTTTATTGTTTGATAGCAATATAGGCTTTCCAGATGGATCAGGGGTAAAGAATCTGCCTGCCAATGCAGAAGACACAAGAGGTGTAGTTTTGATCCCTGGGTTGGGAAGATCCCCTGGAGGAGAAAATGGCAACCCACTCCAGTATCCTTGCCTGGAAAACTCCATGGACAGAGGAGCCTGGTGAGCTTCAGTCTGTGGGGTCACAAAGACTCCAACACAACTGAGCGAGTGAGTGCACACACACAAACACACACACACACACACACACGAGCAATATAGTTTTTTAAAGGCTACAGCATTTGAAAGGGTACTTAGAGTAAGAAATACTGTGATTTTCTCACAGGAAAATAAAAGAATGGAAAAATTTGCAACTGAAATAGTCAATGTCAAAAAGCAGTCAAATGTCAGGCTTCTGCCTCTTTATATTTAAGCCTTTTTGAAAGTAAATTTACCTGATTTTTTCCTCCTTCTTGAGTTTTTCTATCACATTGTTTAAAGAAGTTTTGTTACAGGATGTTTTTCTAATCATGCCATTGCTCATAATAATGTATTATACCATAAACAGAAGCTCTAAACTTTTGAAACCCGTTGTGATTTTTGTGACATTTGTTTTTTAGGGATGAAAAACCTTTTTATAGATCCCCTTAGGATCTTTGGATGGGTATAAAAATTAAACTGGATAAGATAGGTTAACAGACAAGGAGCAACACATGTATTTAATATAAGTTTTACATAACATGGTATCATTAATAGAATAAAAACATACAAGTATATTTAATATAAATTTTATGTGAAACAGTAGCCTTCATAAGGAAATGAAGACCTGAAGAAAGAGACTTGAGTATTCTGATGCTAAGTTTGATGGAGAGTGAAGAGTCATGGAGGAATATGATAGGTTAACAGCATGATGTACGTAATCAACTGTAAACTAGGGGAAACTTAGCAAGACTCCTTTGTATTTTTCAGCGTCCATTTGTCTAGGGAAATAAAGATGTTCCTTTCCTCTCGGTATAGGGAAGGCAACTCTCATATGAGAGTTTTATGACCCATTTCAGGGAGGAGGCATGGAGGGAAGGTCAGATGGCCTTCCTTTTTCTACTCTCATCTAGAGTTTTTTGACTTAAAATATTCAATATGCCAAGGTGCCTATTTTGGGATAGCATGTCAGTGCATTCTCTTGGCAAAACTCTATGAGCCTTTGCCCTGCTTCATGCTGTACTCAAAGGCCAAATTTGTCTGTTATCCAGGTGTTTCTTGACTTCCTACTTTTGCATTCCAGTCCCCTATAATAAAAAAGACATATTTTGGGGGTGTTAGTTCTAAAAGGTTTCATAGAACCGTTCAACTTCAGCTTCTTCAACATTACTGGTCAGGGCATAGACTTGGATTACTGTGATATTGAATGGTTTGCCATGGAAATGAATAGAGACCATTCTGTTGGTTTTGAGACTGCATCCAAGTTGGGCATTTCAGACTCTTTTGTTGACTATGATGGATACTCCATTTCTTCTAAGGGATTCTTGCCCACAGAGTTTTGCCAAGAGTATGCACTGATCATAGCAAATACCCTCTTCCAACAACATGAGAGAAGACTCTACATGTGGATATAACCAGATGGTCAACACCAAAATCAGATTGATTATATTCTTTGCAGCCAAAGATGGAGAAGCTCTACACAATCAGCAAAAACAAGACTGGGAGCTGTCTGAATTTGTCTTTATTGCCAAATTCAGGCTTAAATTAAAGAAAGTAGGGAAAACCACTAGACTATTCAGGTATGACCTAAATCAATCCCCACAATTACACAGTGGAAGTGGGAAATAGATTTAAGGGACTAGATCTGTAAGACAGAGTGCCTGATGAACTATGGACGGAGGTTCGTGACTTTGTCAGGACACAGGGATCAAGACAATCCCCAAGAAAAAGAAATGGAAAAAAGCAAAATGGCTGTCTGAGGATCCCTTACAAATAGCTGTGAGAAGAAGAGAAGCAAAAAAAAAAAAAAAAGGAAAAAAGGAAGATATACCCATTTGAATTCAGAGTTCCAAGGAATAGCAAGGAGAGATAAGAAAGACTTCCTCAGTGATCAATGCAAAGAAATAGAGGAAAACAACAGAATGGGAAAGACCAGAGATCTCTTCAAGAATGATCAACAGTAGAATGATCTCTATTCATTTCCAAGGCAAACTATTCAGTTTCACAGTAATCCAAGTCTATGACCCAACCAGTAATGCTGAAGAAACTGAAGCTGAATGGTTCTATGAAGACCTACAAGACCTTTTAAAAAAGTAGAGATATCAAGGGAACATTTCATGCAAAGATGAGCACAATAAAGGACAGAAATGGTATGGACCTAACAGAAGAAGAAGATATTAAGAAGAGGTGGCACGTATACACAGAAAAACTATACAAAAAATATCTCCATGACCTAGATGATCACAATGGTGTGATCACTCACCTAGAGCCAGATATACTGGAATGTGAAGTCAAGTGGGCCTTAGGAAGCATCACTATGAACAAAGCTAGTGGAAGTGATGGAATTCCAGTTGCGCTATTTCAAATCCTGAAAGATGATGCTGTAAATGTGCTGCACACAATATGCCAGCAATTTGGAAAACTCGGCAGTGGCCACAGGACTGGAAGAAGTCAATTTTCATTCCAATCCCAAAGAAAGGCAATGCCAAAGAATGTTCAAACTACTACATAATTGCACTCATCTCACACGCTAGTGAAGTACTCCTCAAAATTCTCCAAGCCACGCTTCAACAGTTAAGTGAACAGTGAACATGCAGATGTTCAAGCTGGTTTTAGAAAAGGCAGAAGGACCAGAGATCAAATTGCCAATATCTGCTGGATCATCAAAAAAGCAAGAGAGTTCCAAAGGACATCTATTTCTGCTTTATTGACTATGCCAAAGCCTTTTACTGTGTGGATCACAAGAAACTGTGGAAAATTCTTCAAGAGATGGGAATACCAGACCACCTGAACTGCCTCTTGAGAAACCTGTATGCAGGTCAGGAAACAACAGTTAGAACTGGACATGGAGCAACAGACTGGTTCCAAATAGGAAAAGCAATACCTTAAGGCTGTATATTGTCACCCTGCTTATTTAACTTATATGCAGAGTACATCATGAGAAACTCTGGGCTGGAAGAAGCACAAGCTGGAATCAAGATTTCCAGGAGAAATATCAATAACCTGATATGCAAATGACACCACCCTTATGGCAGAAAATGAAGAAGAACTAAAGAGCCTCTTGACGAAAGTGAAAGAGGAGAGTGAAAATGTTGGCTTAAAGCTCAACATTCAGAAAACAAAGATCATGGCATCTGGTCCCATCCCTTCATGGCAAATAGATGGAGAAACAGTGGAAACTGGCAGTCTTTATTTTTGGGGCTCCAAAAGCACTGCAGATGGTGATTGCAGCCATGAAATTAAAAGACGCTTACTCCTTGGAAGGAAAGTTATGACCAATCTAGATGGCACATTAAAAAGCAGAGACATTACTTTGCCAATAAAAGTCTGTCTATTCAAGGCTATGGTTTTTCCAGTGATCATGTATGGATGTGAGAGTTGGACTATAAAGAAAGCTGAGTGCCAAAGAAATGATGCTTTTGAACTGTGGTGTTGGAGAAGACTCTTGAGAGTCCCTTGGACTGAAAGGAGATCCAATCAGTCCATCCTAAAGGAAACCAGTCTTGGATATGCATTGGAAGGACTGATGTTGCAGCTGAAACTCCAATACTTTGGCCACCTGATGCAAAGAGCTGACTCATTGGAAAAGACCCTGATGCTGGGAAAGATTGAAGGCAGGAGGAGAAGGGGATGACAGAGGATGAGATGGTTGGGTGGTATCACCGATTCAATGGACATAAGAGTGTGTAAACTTCGGGAGTTGGTGATGGACAGGGAGGCCCAGCGTGGTGCAGTCCATGCGGTCACAAAGATTCTGATTCGACTGAGAGACTGAACTGAACTGTCCTGAACTCCATCACTGTTAGGGTATAATGCTGAATATTCAGTCGTTATTTTAGATAGGTTAATCCACTCTTAAAATCATGTCCCAGAATTGGAGAGGGTATAAAGGACACAATACATTAACAATAGATAGATATATAAGATCAATAGGTAAGATCGATATTTTGAGTTAGGACGCTAATAACAGAAATATATATGGGAATATGTATATCCATATATACTCAGCAATTTATACATAGATAAAATTAGTCAGAGTAGAAAAGTCAAGCTGAAGTGACCAAAAGAAATAGGATAAATTGAGCTTTATTAGAAGCCATTTATAGAATCATATAGTTATTTTATTAATATTATAGACTAAAATTTCATAGTATAGTCTGTGAACTTGGATGGCTCCTAAAACACTTTTAGGAAACATGAAGGTCAAAATTCAGAGAAGGCAATGGCACCCCACTCCAGTACTCTTGCCTGGAAAATCCCATGGACAGAGGAGCCTGGTGGGCTGCAGTTCCTTTGGGTCGCTAAGAGTTGGACACGACTGAGCGACTTCACTTTCATGCATTGGAGAAGAAAATGGCAGCCCACTCCAGTGTTCTTGCCTAGAGAATCCCAGGGACGGGGAAACCTGGTGGGCTGCCATCTATGGGGTCACACAGAGTCAGACACGACTGAAGTACCTTAGCAGTAGCAGCAGCAAGGTCAAAATTATTTTTATAAGGCATTTTTTGCCATTGACTTTTTTATGTGTCAACATTATACTGATGGTGGTTAAAATTACTGGCACTGAGCATGAAACAAGACAGTTGCACAAAACTGAAGTAGTCGTTCAACTTTTTGCTATGCACCATGCACTCAGTTAAAAAAAAAAAAAGATTCTCATAAGAATGCTTTTAATTAAGCAGTAAAAAATAATAATTTATATTAAATATTAACCCTTGAGTATGCATCTTTTTTAATATTCTGCCTAATGCTCTTTGACAAAGTACAATGATTGTACTGAAATCTTCTCTTGAATGAGTCCAATAGAAGCCCATTTGTGATTGTTTGGGTGGTTATACAAACTAGCAGCTTTCTTCGTGGAAACAAATTTGTAATTGAAAGAACAGCTGATAAAGTATGGTTATTCAGGCTAGGGTATTTGGCAGATATTTTCCCACAAATGAATAATGAGTCTGTCACTTCCAGGAAAAAAGGAATTACAATATTTTCTGCAAAAGGTATAATTTGAGCTTTCAGCAAAAATTGTAATTCTACAAAAATTACATCTACCATTATGAACTTGAAAATTTATTAACACATAGAGAATCACTGCAGATGGTGACTGCAGCCATGAAATTAAAAGACGCTTACTCCTTGGAAGAAAAGTTATGACCAACCTAGACAGCACATTGAAAAGCAGAGACATTACTTTGCCGACTAAGGTCCATCTAGTCAAGGCTATGGTTTTTCCTGTGGTCATGTATGGATGTGAGAGTTGGACTGTGAAGAAGGCTGAGTGCCGAAGAGTTGATGCTTTTGAACGGTGGTGTTGGAGAAGACTCTTGAGAGTTCCTTAGACTGCAAGGAGATCCAACCAGTCCATTCTGAAGGAGATCAGCCCTGGGATTTCTTTGGAAGAAATGATGCTAAAGCTGAAACTCCAGTACTTTGGCCACCTCATGCGAAGAGTTGACTCACTGGAAAAAACTCTGATGCTGGGAGGGACTGGGGGCAGGAGGAGAAGGGGACGACCGAGGATGAGATGGCTGGATGGCATCACGGACTCGATGGATGTGAGTCTGAGTGAACTATGGGAGATGGTGATGAACAGGGAGGCCTGGCGTGCTGCGATTTATGGGGTCGCAAAGAGTCGGACAGGACTGAGCCACTGAACTGAACTGAACTGATAGAGACTTTTCAGAGGATATTGGTGGTGATATTAGCAAATGTGATATTTAATATTTTCTAATATTTCATTATGGAATTTGGTGGTGGTTCAGTTGGTAAATTATTCACAAATGAAGTAATAGGCATTTTATAATTTCTCCATCTCAATACATAATATTGATAAATTATAAAATAATAATAATAAACCCTTTTACACTCTTACACTTTTAAGATTTATACACTTAAGTAGTCATGAAATCAAAATTTAGAAAATCGCTGATGTGGACTTTAAATTCTTTGCTCCAACTGCTAGAATGGTGATTTTTGAAATTGCTCTCCATTTATTCCAGACAGCCCTCCTAAAAACTGACCACATCATTTATAAAGGTCACCAAAGATCAGTGTTGCTTGTGCACATCATCTCCCTGCCTAGACCAGTCAGATCCTTGCCTCACAATTCAGCCTTTCACATATTAATACTTTCCATGCTGCAAAATCCATTCAAATGCTAACTCCTCTTCAAAACTTCTTGGGTACATCTGTTGTCTTCCACAAGAAGTCATCTTTTTGTGCCTCTGAGATCCTTAGGAAGATTTTTAAATCATTCTTGCAAACTTGCAGTATTGTACATTTTAGCATGAGTATAGCTGTCTTTCTCTCGTTATTTTTGAGCTTCAGAAAAGTAAATTCATGCTTTTCACAGTGCCTTGCACTCAATCGGTGCATTTTACTCATTCATTCATTGAGTGATTACCCACCATGTGTTGGAAAATGAAACATTTGTTAGATATGGAACTTTGCATCATGGCTGTCAGTGTTAGTTACAGAAAAGATCTGATTAGGTCTTGTTTTATGTAAAATTCTTTCCATATAATAGCATCAAATCTCTGCTCTGTCTATAGCTGTTTAGCTAATTAACTCCCAATGTTTCATGGGTTACATTTACACAGAATGACTCATTTCATGAATTGGATGTATATCAGATTTGTTTTATAAAAATAGAATAATAAATAAAGGTTTATAGAATAACAAATCAGTTCATATAGAGTTTTAATGTATTTTTTTCACACAGACTATGAGTGTAACCTTGTGCTACAGCCATAGCCCGAAGATGTCACTCTGGGAAACTACCCTGAGATATGATTATAACTCCAAGTTAATATGATCACTGCAATTATTCTGAAGGGCTTAGTCCTACTTCCTCTTTTAGAATACTTTCTGTAGTTACAGTTTCACTTTTGTTGTATGACTATTTGATTGATATTAGAGCCTTCCACTGGACTGCAAACTCAAGGGCAAGAATATCACTATTGGTCATTACTACAACTTTAGAACCTAATGCTGTGCCTGGCACACAGTAGATCTTATATGCTGGTTAAACCAATAAGTCTAAAGAAATAAATGCTTCAAGATATTAATAACATATGTTTTCATTATGAATTTCACAATTCTATGATGCACAACTATGTATGTCAATGTTCCATTTCCAACATAATTGAATCTTTGTCTTTACAATTACTAATGGAGAATAGGAAGCACCACATCTAGGATAGTTGTGGCTACAAAACCAAAAGCCATAGACAGCATACAAAATGTTAGATGAAGCCAAAGCTGCTTGTTAAGCACTCTGTGATGTATTTAGCAATAATATTTGTATGCAGAATATGAGGCAATAGTCCAAAAGTCTACGGGTTGCTCTTTTAGAGAAAGTTAAGTATTTATGGGAATTCTCTGGCTAGTGGTTAGGACTCGTGCTTTCACTTTCAAAGGCCAGGGTTCAACCCCTGGTCAGGGAACTAAGATCTCAAAAGCAGAGAAGGAAGAAAGTCAAGTATTTACTTTGATTACACTACTATTTTTTTTGCCAAAGTGTCCTTATTCATAGAAATGGAGAAAGCTATTGCAATAGCTTCTAAGGTGGACCATCAGGTTCTACTTTGCCTCTGTCCCCTCCACATTTCATACAGTATTTATTTGTCCTGCCACCAGAATTTCCTCTTGAAAGCCTAAGTCTCCTCATGTAACTCTATTACACAGTACCCTTTCATGATTATCTGATCCAGTGGTTCTTAACTGCGTAGCAACCTCTCTCTCCCAGGGAACAGTTGGCAATGTATGGAGATACATTGTGGAGAAGGAAATGGCACCTCACTCCAGTATTCTTGCCTGGAGAATCCCATGGACAGAGAAGCCTGGTGGGCTGCTGTCCATGGGGTCACACAGAGTTGGACACAACTGAAGCAACTTAGCATGCATGCATGCATTGGAGAAGGAAATGGCAACTCACTCCAGTATTCTTGCCTGGAGAATCCCAGGGACGGAGGAGCCTGGTGGGTTGCCGTCTATGGGGTTGCACAGAGTTGGACACGACTGAAGCAACTTAGCAGCAGCAGCAGGAGATATATTGGGTTGCCACAACTGGGGAAGCGGGGAGCATTATATGAATCAAATGGGTATAGGGCAAGGAGGAGGCTAAATATTCTACAATGACAGCCCTCAAAAACAAAGAATTATCAAGACCAAAAAGTCAATAGTGCAGAAATTGGGGAACTGGGCAAGGAATAAAGTCTAAATCAGTATATATCTCAAGTAAAACAGTCTTACCACTCTATCTACATCTTTCACATAGGAATATATTTGTGGTTTAAGGGACACATCTGGCAAACACATGTGTTTTAGTTGATTGTCTGCCCCTTTTGGATGCTTCAGATGCTTTCCAGTCTGCCACATCCTCCACCACTTCTTACTGTCTTCATCCAGCTGTCCTCACTTATTCACATTTCCCACCTCTCATGAAGCATCCAGTCTTGGCAAACCTTACTTCACCTTCACAGAAGAGCCCTACAAACCTGTCTAAGTTCCTCAATATGCCCTTTCATGTGTCTTTGTCTTTGCATTTGCTACAAAATCAAACGAATTCCCTATAACTGTGCCATTTGCCTGATGAATTAATCCATGTCCTTCCAGATTCACTCCTTTTGTGTGTGTCTTTTTGTTATTGTTCAGTCTTTCTGTTGTGTCCAACCCTGCAACCCCACGGACTGCAGCACACCAGGCTTCCCAGTCCTTCACTATACCCCTAAGTTTGCTCAAATTCACATCCATTGAGTCGATGATGCTATCTAACCATCTCCTCCTCTGTCGCCCCCTTCTCCTTCTGCCCTTAATCTTTCCCAGCACCACGGTCTTTTCAAATGAGTCTCTTCTTCATACCAGGTGGTGAAAGTATTGGAGCTTCAGCTTCAGCATCAGTCCTTCCAATGAATATTCACAGTTGCTTTCTTTAGGATTGACTGGTTTGATCTCCTTGCAGTCCAAGGGACTTTCAAGAGTCTTTTCCAGCACCACAGTTGGAAAGCATCAATTTTTCAGTGCTCAGCTTTCTTTATAGTCCGACTCTCACATCCATACATGACTACTGGAAAAACCATAGTTTTGACCAGATGGAACTTTGTCAGCAAAGTGGTATCTCTGCTTTTTAATACATTGTCTAGATTTGTCATAGCTTTTCTTCCAAAGAACAAGTAATTTTGGCTGCAGTCATCATCTGCAGTAATTTTTGAGCCCAAGAAAATAAAGTCTATCATTGTTTCTATTTATTCCCCATCTATTTGCCATGAAGTGATGGGACAGAGGCGATGTTCTTAGTTTTTTGATTGTTGGGTTTTAAGCCAGCTCTTCACTCTACTCTTTCATCTTCATCAAGAGGCTCTTTAGTTCTTCTTTGCTTTCTGCATTAGGGCAGTGTCATCCACATATGTGAGGTTATTAATATTTCTCCCTGGCAATCTTAATTCCATTTTTTAATTTATCCAGTCTGCATTTCAAACAACACAATAAGGAGGGTGACAATATACAGTCTTGACATACTCCTTTCCTAATTTTGAACCAGTCTGTTGGTCCAGTTATAACTGTTACTTGTTGACCTGTATACAGGTTTCTCAGGAGCAGGTAAGGTGGTTTGGTATTCCCATCTCTTTCAGAATTTTCCACAGTTTGTTGTGATCCACATAGTCAGACTTTAGTGTAGTCAATAAAGTAGATGTTTTTCTAGAATTCTCTTGCTTTTCCTATGATCCTGTGGATGTTGGCAATTTCATCTCTGCTTCCTCTGCCTTCTGTAAATCCAACTTGTACAGCTGGAAATTCTTGGTTCCCATAGTGTTGAAGCCTGGCTTGCTTGAAGGATTTTGAGCATGACCTGGCTAGCGTGTGGAATGAGCACAACTGGGCAGCAGCCTGAACATGTGTGTCTTAGCCATATATTTCTTTGTGTCTATTTTAGCAGAGTTTGCACAGAGCAACATTTTGATGCTCATGCCTTTGCCTTCCCTTGAGATTCTTCAGTACTAGGGTCATGTTATAATTTGTATGCTGTCTTTGGCAGCACCTAAGATAGTGCCTGGGCATGCATTTAAGAAATCTCATTGCACTCCTTTATTATATCCATTTTAATGCACTCTATAAATCACAGCTTCCATATATCTAATCATTGTGGAATCCAAGTAAAGAATACTTTACACTATTTTTCCATCATCACCATTATAGACAGTAGAATTAACATTGCTGTCTTGTGAAACTGCAGGTATTAAACTATATAAGAAAAGCAAAAGACATTTATGGCAAAAGACTGAAGAATAGTTAATATATTTAGTAGGGAAGAATAATTTTCAAAATCAATGAATTTAATATATGATAATTATAGATGTTTCTTTGTATTTATCTGTATAGTCTAAGTTTTCTAAAGTAGGTAGATGCTGCTTTTAAAATAAGAGGAAAAAGAATATTTATATTTTAAATAACAATATTTTTAGATTAAAATTCATTTACTTTATTATAATATCTGAGTAGGGAATTGCTGATTGGGCCCCCATTCTTGCTGTAAAGAACAAATTTAAAAAACTCACAATTCATGCAGCCATTATGGAAGCTCCTCAAATAATTAAAAATAGAATTATCTTATGATCCAAAAATCCTACTTCTAGGTATGCATGCTTCTGGGTTTATGATCAAAGGAAATGAAATCAGGTTCTCAAAGAGATATTTGCACTCTGAAGTTCATTTCAGCATTGTTTACTATACCCAAGACAGGGAAATAACCTAAATGTCCATGAATGAGCGAATGGATTAAAAAAATTAAAAAGTGATGGATTGTATCTCCACACAATGGATTCTTCAGCCTTTAAAAAGGAGAAAATCCTGCTGTTTGCAATAGCATGGATGAACCTGGAGGACATAACACTAAGTGAAATAAGCCAGACAGAGAAAGACAAATACTGTATGACCTCACTTATATGTGAAATCTACAAACTTAAGAGAAGAATGGTGATTACCAAGTGCTGGTAGAAGAGGAGAATGGGGAAATATCGCTCATGGATACAAAGTTTCAGTTATATAAGATTGATGTTCCAGAGCTCTAACATGTAACAATGAATATTGTGTCCTGTACTTCAGACTTCTAAGAGGCCGGATCTTAAGTCTTCTCACCACAAAAAAAGAAGATGGTAACTATGTGAGATGATGGATATATTAAGTAGCTTGAATGTGGTGAATATTTCATAATGTATGCATATATCAAATTTCAAGTTGTATACCTTAAAATATGCACAATTTTAACTGTTAATTATACCTCAGTGAAGCTTGGGACTGGGATGGGAAAGCACATATAACATTTTTGAGGCTGAGCCATTAAGGAATATAATGTGGTGGCATCAGCATTGTAGTTTGGATATTGTACATTTTCTGTTTCTTCTTTCACTCACATATATATGCATTTATAGCACGTGACCAAATAAAGGTGTTGAGTGAACAAGGGCATATGTCCAGGAAGCGCACACATACCAGGCCTGATGCAACAACATTTCTTGGAGAAAGTTCAGAAGCAAGAGCAAAAGCAAGTGTTCATTAAACACAGAGATGCAGGTCAGAATCAGCAGATCTAGGAGTCAGATTATAGGAGATGGATCTTAAATTTGGTCTGGGTGACTTCTAAATTAGATGTTGGAAAAGAAACAGCCTCCTTTCATGTGATGGATCAAAAGGAAGGACTGGCATGGAAGTCCTACAGTCATCCAAAATTGATTGCCTTAAGCACCAAGTCACTACTAGTTTCCGTGGAGTTTGGAAGGGAGCTCAGCTCGTCTCCAGGAGGTTAGCCTGTAAGGGATTAGCCTTGAACAAATTAACCCTTAATTCCTAAAGTTAAATCTTAGCAATGATCCCTCTCATTTACTGAGTGAGCATTTACTTTACCAGTGCTAAGTCCTGGGACTGTCTGAGCCAGCCTCTAAACTCTATATAATGATTCTAATGTATTCCATATAAAAAAGGGATCTAGAAACTCTAAAGCAAAAGTCCTTTATTTTTACCAATAAACAAAAGCTACAGAATTGAACAAGATTGGCAATAAAGATACAGCTTCCCCTTGCCAATTCTTTAGTCTGACTAAGTAGAATCAGGTTTCTTGCAAATAGCCATACAGCTAGCACAACTGTGTGTTTGGGAAGACAGAATAAATAGTCTTTCATTAAAAAGCTTAGCATATTATTACATTGGATTCAAATTGAATTCTAAAAAGCACAAGGTCTTACTCCATAACAAAACCTTCATTAAAAATACAAGCCAAAAAAGCAATTTAAATGGGATTTGCAAACCTCCAGGTTACACATTTCTCATGAAATCCAATTAAGTCAAATAAATACCAGTCCTAAGGATATAAGAGTTTAGTCTATTCTGTTTAGATGAATAACATCAAATTTATTAGAGAAAGTTTTTAACTTTTTTAAAGAAGTCAAGTATGTCTTAATGGGAATTGTAAAGCTATATATTTCCTCATAGATTTTTAGCTTAAAATACTTCATAAACCTAAATATTCCCAAAGGAAGTGATTTCTAAATGTGGTAAATATTGACTTTATGAGATAAATTGGTTGCAGAACTTTTAAAAGTGAATTCAGAGGTTCCTAAGCAACAGAGGTGTTTAGTTTCTATGATAACACATTTTAAAAATGCATGAAAGGCAATATTTAGCATCCTTAATTTTTACATTGTTAATTTCTTGAACTCATATTTCCAGTTCACTTCTCTGATAGAAAATTATCCTAAAACATATTTCAATGCCTGAAATATCTTTTTGATCACCTAAAATACTTCTCTGATACAAAATTATAAATCATTGTTTGATATTCTCCAATGATCCAGTAATGCTCAGCTTTTTTTCTGTATTGTTATTATTGCAAATATTACTGATACACTATTGATTAATGCACTATAACTACAACATTTTCATGGATAATTTTGAAAATTATCTTTAACATGATGAAATGATTTTCTTTATAGTTCTTTCGTGTATCCTTGGATGATTATAACTTAACTGCTAAACTGAGACTGGGCCAAGCATTGATTTTATTCCCTTTTTTGTATTATTTTTGCCTGCACTGGGCCTATGTTGCTGCACGTGGGTTTTCTCTAGTTTCAACTAGTTTTTATTTGCCTTGCTCAGGTTTCTCATTGCAGGGGTTTCTCTTGTTTTGGAGCACAGATTCTAGGGCACACAGGCTTCGGGAGGTGCTGCTGTGGGCTCAGTAGTTGAAGTTCATGGCTCCAGCATGCAGTCTTAGCAGCTGTCATGCACAGGCTTGGTTGCTTCACGGCATGTAGGATCTTCCCGGACCAGGGGTCAAACCAGTGTCCTCTGCATTGCAGAGTCAATTCTTAACCACTGGACCACCAGGGAAGCCCTCTTTTTTAAAAATAGATATTAGTACTGATGACCAGCTTCTCAAAGGTTCTCTGTTCCCCAGCATGGTTCCTCTTTGTGAAAAGTACTGTAACTCTCAGATACTTGCTCCATAAGTAGCTAATACCCATAAGTAGTATCCATAATATCCATAAACAGCTGATAATATTGGGGAAAAGTAACCATTATAATCAGCTTATTGATTATTATTCTACCCTTTCTGGAATCCTAATCACTTTAATCTCATTTCTTCTGCAGTTCTCTGATATCTTTGACAGATAATTTTATAAATTAAATTTCTCTAGTTATTGTACTTAGAAGCATTTGTCCACTCAAAGAATTATTCAGCTCCATTCAAAAGTAGACGTCTGTCACAACAGTGCTGTTCACTTATATATGTGTTTGTGTCTCTGTATTTCAACCTGCCTGGTAACAAAGTACATAAATTTTGGTACATTCATGCCATTGAATACATGAAGCGATTAAAAAGAGTGAAGCAAATATTCATGGCCTGATATAAAAACATCACCAAGTTATATTGTTAAGGAACTAGCCTTATTTTATTTATACCTTTTGAGTTAATTGTTCCCTAAATATATACATTAAAAATACAAAAAAAAAAAAAAAACCCACATAGTCTTAAAATCCTGACAGCAGAGTTCTTTGAGTGATGGTACAAACTTAAGAATGGAGCCTCTTATTTCAGAGTTGAAAATGACAGAAACAAAGATTTATCTTCTGAACATATGAAAAGAGCATTAACAGGCAAGCTTTAATGGGAGAACATCATATCTGAATGTTACAATATTTGTACTTTAGTCTGAGTCTTTTAGTTGAGTGATATTAAAAAGTCTCTGACTTCTGAATGGCTCAAGATCCAATCTGTAGGTTGACAACATTAAACAACATAATTCCTTCCTAGAATTCTGTGACCTATTAATGTGTTATCCATACCTGATGACTTTACAAATAAAATAAGATAAATAAGAAAATAATAAATAATAAAATAAATGGATAAGCATCTTATATAATCAATATATGCTCCACAGATGCATATATAAATATATAAATAAATATAAAATATAAAACTATATGTCATAAACATATATGTTACATAATGGATAATGTGTTATAATAATGTACAATATGTTTACATATATGGCATATAACATAATCAATTTGTTAGCTACTCTGAAATAAAGCTTTAAGATTGAACTATTTTTTCTCCACTGATACATTATATTAAAGATAGAATATATAATGAATTAGCATAAATATATAATCCATAAGTAATATATACCATATATGTTATTTATGTTACTATATAAGTGTAAAATATAGCATTCAATTTAATAACTAATCTTAAATAAGTTTTATAGTTTAATCCTTTTGCCATTGATTTATTATATCAATATTACAATGATATATATGTGACATGCTATTATATATATAAATATTCAATTTACTAACTAATTTGCAATAGTTTTAAGTTTAAACCTACAACTTTAGGTTAACTGGCTATTCTGTGTGTATGTGTGTGTGTGTATGTGTGTGTGTATGTGTGTCTGTGTGTATGTGTGTGTATGTGTGTGTGTGTATGTGTGTGTGTATGTGTGTGTATGTGTGTGTGTATAAGTGTTGTGTTTCACTTAACGACAAAGTATATTTCTAAATTACTAAGTTTATTTGATGACTACAAAAGACCTTTCTGGTTCCCAATAGCTTTTACTTTTTTGGCTATATTCCATTCTGAAAGCTTTTTGATTACTCTCTCATCAGTTCAGTTCAGTTCAGTCGCTCAGTCGTGTCCGACTCTTTGCGACCCCATGAATTGCAGCACGCCAGGCCTCCCTGTCCATCACCAACTCCCGGAGTTCACTCAGACTCACCTCCATCGAGTCCGTGATGCCATCCAGCCATCTCATCCTCTGTCGTCCCCTTCTCCTCCTGCCCCCAATCCCTCCCAGCATCAGAGTCTTTTCCAATGAGTCAGCTCTTCACATGAGGTGGCCAAAGGACTGGAGTTTCATACTCTCTCATAACCTTGACTATTATAGATATTTTAAATTTTAAATAACATTCATTAGAACACATTTTTTATGTGTTAGGATTTAAACTTGCAAAAACAACCTCCAACTATAGAGTTTTGATTACCCAAATTAATAAATATATATATGTGTGTATATATATATACACACATACATATATTCCCCTTGTAAGCTATCAAATTGTAATGAATGCATAAGCCAATTTATTATTAACAAACATAAAAGCTAGATAGTAAGGTATAAATTTTATAACCATTTAATTAAAATAATTTCAAATGCAATACTTTTATGTTTTAGTGTCTGTGAGAAAGTTGGTACTCTTATTTAGCCTGGTCAGTATGTATTAAAAATGTACATTCTCTATTATATTTAGCACTACATTATTTTAAGTAATGGCTGAAATATTTTAGCATGCAAGCATAAAGCCACTGTAGCAGACACTCTGGGTGCCCTATCTAGATCCCTTGAATTCCTTTAACTGTTTCTGGGTTACCCTTCTCCAACTTCTGTCCATTGCTTTTAAGAGTTTATACCTATGACTCTCTTTGGAGGACTTATCTTGTCTGCTAGGAGGATTTGTCTGCCCTCAAATGCAAACAACTGGAAATGCTTTGAAGTTTCACCAAAAACTCCTTACCATCCAACTGCGGTACCATTAGCCTACTGAGTAGTGTAGGAGTATGAAAATCTAAATCCTATGCTTTAAGACAAGACAAACTCTGAGACATCATATACACTCCAGAGATGCCCCATAAGATCAGGCCCAGGGCAAGTCTCTCCCTAAAATCATACCATTTCTTGACTTCTTACTTTTCTCTGCCATGCTTTTCCCACTCTTTTGCTGTGTTATACTGAAAGTACGCCTTTAAATAAGTCACTTGTATACAAAACCTTGCTATTTCTATTTCTGGGAGTATTGAGTTAAACCAATCAACTTGTAATTGAGCAGCATCTTTGCCACAGTGATAATGGGAAGAAACAAGGCACACTACCCTCATCTTGACTTAACCACACTTCCAAAGGAAAGCATCACTTTGTGAGGGGAGAGGCAAGGGGACAGTTCTCTTACCCTGTAGCCGTGCTGGTGGAGGGCTGCATCCAAGGTAAAGTGACCGTCCTTGTGCAGAACATACAGAAGCTCTGTCCACCCTGAACTCATCCTCCCTTAGCATGAACGTGGAGCATGTGCTTAGCTAAGGAGATGGCATTACTCTTACTGAAATTTTCCCAGTAAATGAAAATAGCATTTGTTTGACTCTCATTATAGACTAAGTGGAAAATAGTTTTGTGTATGCAGTAAGGTTTATTCTAATCAAGTACTTTAAAAGATATTTTTAGCTATTGTTTAAATCCTAGAAGCAAAATATTCTTATATTGATATGTTTAGTGTTTCTTTTCCAGAATTTAAATAACACAGCAGATGGTAGTATTATTTGAAGCAATCTCAAATTATTTCAGCTAAATGTAATTACATTACATTATGATTACATTATAATCCTATTAGAGAGAAAAAGAAAGGGGCAATAGAGGTGATGTTTAAATTAAAGAATGGTATTCAAAATTGTTAGGTATAATAACATAGCTAGAGCAAATGGCAGAAGTAGTAGCATACTTTGAAGTCAAAGTAAGTTATTGTTATAAGTGAATGTTTTAAAATACAAAAAATTGCAATAAAAATAACTAATTTTGACATTATTTATTATTGTCCTGTAATGAGGATCTTTTTCTTAAAACAAAAAAGTTTTATTTAAATGTAACATATATTAATACTCTTAAAATTCCCTCTCATATAAATTAATGCTGCAGTTTACCTACTTCTTTTTAAAAAAATCTCAAATTATATGAGGTTGTATTTCCATATGTGTCAGCATCAGAAATATACCACAAAGAGCAGTTTTATTTTTTTGTTTCATAAAATTATCATTTTTAGCAATAGGATTCTTGAATTTATACCCATTCGGTATCTTCTGGCCCAGACACATATGGTCCTTCAGAGAACACAAAACGTGCCCAGTGCTTTGCATCACTGCTTCTCAATCACGCATAAGAGTCAACGGGAAAAGTTGATAGAACACAGGTTTTTGCTTGCCACTCCAAAGATACTGATTCAGTAGCTCTGGGTTGGGACCAGAGAATTTGTTCTTTTTTCAAACAATATAGCGGTGCTAACGCTGCCTGCATCAGGGATCACATTTTCAGGCAACATCCTCTAGGTGACATTATTCTTTTTGTTTTCTGGTAAAAGATTAATGTGGTGGTGAACGTCTGGTCCCATAAATTCTTTTCATCTCTTGTTCTATATATGACAAAGAATGCAGGTTTTTTTTTTTTTTTTTTGGTTTGTTTTTTATTTGCTTTGAATTTCAAAATTACACTTTAGGTTATTTTGCAATGTAAATGTTGGGATTCTTCAAAAATCCAAAAGATTAGCTTCATCAAAGCATATATTTTGAAGAAAATATCTAGCTGTTGACAGGCTCATCAGAGCATTATGTCTGGAAAACTAGATAAATCTCTCCAAGAGAATCAGCTTTTGAGTAGTGTCAACTCATTTCATCCTCGCAACTGTTGCTTCAACTGTAACTAGCTGTCACCTATCTTTCACTGGATGTTTGGCCTGTCCTTGATTGCTTGATAGCTTCCCATTATTTTTCTCCTCATCAAGAAAGTAGTAACATGTGAGAAGCAACATATTATTTACATCCTTGAAAGAATGGTTACTCCATGTGTCTTGGAATTAACCAAACCTGGGATTGAATCCTGGTGTTGTTCTGGGACTCGGTCACATGGTGTCTTCAATTTCCAGGCAGCTTGCATGTATCATGACCTCTGAATCTCAGAAGACCCTCATACGGCATTTTATCGAATAATTAAGTGTCTCAATTTTGGATATTTTATTGCAAAACGTTTAGAAGTTTTAGCAAACCTTTTGTTGTGGTTGTTAAATATTTTTGACAGAGTTCTGTAGTTTTTCATTATTGGATTGAAATCGTGAACATTCTTTCTGTAATTGTCTGTTTTATGAGAACATATACAAGATACTTTTCTCAGTTTTACTTTCTCTTGTCTGAAATAGAAAATGGACAAGATGACCTACATTTCTAGCTCAGAAGCCATATTATTGCAAAATCCTTATACCACATTTCTCAACTAAGTTTCATTTGGAGATGGTGAATATACAACACAGTCTTTATCCATGAGAAAAAGGAAAATGAAGGACAAATGAGGTTTGCATATATTTTCATGAAGGAAACTGTATTAAAATTATTGATGGAGTTTATACTACTTCCCCAGGCCAATTTCCTAATCCCAAATGTAATGTTTGGGCTCTATATAAACCCATATTGCTCATTATTTATGTTGTATTGTTCAGTCACTAAGTCGTGTCTGAGCCTTTGCAACCCCATGAATGGCAGCACACCAGGCTTCCCTGTCCTCCACTGTCTCCTGGAGTTTGCTCAAGGTCGTGTCCATTATTTATAGCCTTTGAGAAATCATAGTACTAATCACTGCAGTTAACTGACACTAGAGAGTGGCATTATTTGATAGCTTTGAAACATAATCAAACTCCAGATTTGTATAATAGACATAGCTTTCTGAATTCCTAAAGGGGATTTTTTTTTTTGAGAAACATCGTAAATACATAACATAAAGTAAACAGTTCTGTGGCATATTTATGTAAGAAGATATAATTTGAAACAGGATCTAAAAGAACTAGTCTTAACTTATATCACTCCTAATTTTAATAACATTTTGACAAAAACTTGGCTTTTATTATGCTTCCGTAGAAATCCTTTGACTTTCAAAGGAACCGGACCCTTGCCATACAGGGCCCTGGGCCAACCGTTTACGGCTTTGGCGTCTGTTATTCTGCATCCAAGCTTGTCACTTCATCAGAGTGAAAGCATCTCTTTTAAATCTGGAGAACAGCTTTCTGGGCAGAGCAGGAACAGAACTCTTTGGCCTCTTCTCCTCATGAATTCCCTCAGAATCATCACAGAAGTACCTCAGCCTGATGGACACTCACTTTGAACAGGATTATCGAGTCAATCTAGGCTTAACTTGTCTTTGAGGTTCACCATCTCTACATGGTCTGCTCTCACTCAACAGAGAAGCAACCAGCTCTCTGGCTAATGCTTCCTTTCCTTGATATTAGAATTAGCCTTTCCAACAGCTGTTAGTTTTTAACTACTTCACAATCTCATTTCAAGACACGTAGAGATATTTGAGGGACCATCCTTACATTCTGAACATCATAAAACACTTAAAATCTTACCACAGTATATTTAAACGATTGTTTATTCTAACTAACAATACTCCTTTCTATAGTCCAGACTCCTAATTTTAGTAACTAAGTAAAAAAAGTATTAAATTTTCAGACAAAAAAAACAGGATGAAGAGAAAGTGGCACAGATTATGCAGAGTCACCTGGTTAAAAATCAACAAGAGCTTTAACATAACGATGAAATATTACATTGACAGGTTGCAAAATCAATTGCATAGAGAGTATGGTAGAGGTATGATACTTTAAATGAAAAACAGAAATTCTTATCTAGCCACAAGTTTAATACAAGCAAACAGTATAATGATACTGTTTGATATAATTTTATATATATATACATGTATATATATATATGCTCAGTTGCTTCAGTCATGTCTGACTCTTTGCGACCCTATGGACTGCAGCCCAACAGTTCCTACAATGGTAGGATTATCCAGGCAAGAATACTTGAGTGGGTTTTCATGCTCTTCTCCAGGGGATCTTCCTGACCCAGGGACGGAACCTGCATCTCCTATGGATCCTACATTGCAGGTGGGCTCTTTACCACTGAGCTACTTGGGAAGCCCTATATGTATGTGTATATATATATATACACACATATGTATATGTGTGTGTATATATATGTATATTATATAATATATTTATATTATATATATTTATGTATATATATACACATATATTTACATTCTGCTAGCTGCAGAAGGTTTTCTAACTTTGAATCTTGTGTCTGAAGAAAGTATTTTGAAAAGGAATCCAGAGTAAGAATGATTGAAGGAGCTAATGCTGACAAAACCATCTGACCAGTTGTGAGTTAGAGATGGAGATAAATTATCATTGGATAAGAAATGGAGCATAGTATTGTTTTTTTCAATTTACAGTTTGTTAATTCTGTGCTATTCCTGAAGAAGAAATTAAGATCAAAAGGGAAAAGATAGCTGAAACATGTTTGGCTCAGATAAAAATCAGCTTCTAGGAAATCAACAGTAGATGGCAGAGAAAGAAAATTCCTCACCAAAGTAATTAGAGAACTAATCACTAAAAGAGGTGTTAGCAGATATCATGCAACTAATTCTTAAAATTACTCCTACCTTAGAATTAAATTAGAAAACAGAACTTCTGTTCTTCTACCCAATTTTTAAAAATCCGTGACTCCTCAGTCTGAATGGCAGTTTCTTAAGGACAAGTATTCCTTTCTTTCATACGACTCAATTTTGAAGGCTCTCTTGGAAATGGTGTCATGAATCATGGTGTTTCTTTTATCCCTAGTACACATGCATGATTTACCTAATGAGAGCAATGAGCATCATGGCCAGGAATAAGGTGATACAAGGCAGTACTGAACACAGAGGAAACCAGTGATTTTAAATGAACGGAGAGTTTTCTAGTTATCTCAAATTTTATTTTAAAATATAAAATTTATTGCTCATGATTTCCTTAGCAAATGATAACCAGAATCGTGGTTACTTTTTATTGCAATCTGAGAAGTGTCATAAAAAATTCTTCTGTTTATATAGCTTTAACCTTTGTTTTCCCCAGTGGTCTAGATTTCCTGTGGCAGAGTATTTTCCTTACATATTTATAGATGACAGAGTATGTGTAAAAAAGAGTATACCTAAGATTTCTTCAAGTGTTACAGTGAAAGGGTTTTTTGCCCTTATTTATAGAGCATTTTAAAAGTGAAAAAATTCAGGGAGAAAATTAGCAAAAGTTTGAAAATCTTATTACTTAAAAAGTAAGCATCAGATTACATTTTAAAATAAGCTTCAAATGATATGCTTTTGCTAGATTTTCATCCTGAAACACTTTCTATTTGGTTGATCTTTATGTGGTGTTTCATATTTCCTGTGATATTGAATGGTTTGCCTTGGAAACGAACAGAGATCATTCTGTCATTTTTGAGATTGCATCCAAGTACTGCATTTCGGACTCTTTTGTTGACCATGATGGCTACTTCATTTCTTCTAAGGGATTCCTGCCTGCAGTAGTAGATATAATGGTCACCTGAGTTAAAGTCACCCATTCCAGTCCATTTTAGTTCACTGATTCCTAGAATTTCGACGTTCACCCTTGCCATCTCTTGTTTGACCACTTCCAATTTGCCTTGATTCATCGACCTGACATTCCAGGTTCCTATGCAATATTGCTCTTTACAGCATCTGACCTTGCTTGTATCACCAGTCACATCCACAGCTGGGTATTGTTTTTGCTTCGGCTCCATCCCTTCATTCTTTCTGGAGTTATTTCTCCACTGATCTCCAGTAGCATATTGGGCACCTACTGACCTGGGGAGTTCCTCTTTCAGTATCCTATCATTTTGCCTTTTCATACTGTTCATGGCTTGCCATTCCCTTTTCCAGTGGACCACATTCTGTCAGACCTCTCCACCCTGACCCACCCATCTTGGGTGGCCCCACACGGCCTGGCTTAGTTTCATTGAGTTAGACAAGGCTGTGATCCTAGTGTGATTAGATTGACTAGTTTTCTGTGATTATGGTTTCATATTTCCTGCCTCTAAGAAAATGTTTTTGTATGTATATTGGTGCGTTACCTTTGGGCAACACCATTACAAGTGTGTTTAAAGAAAAAAAAGAAGAAAACAGTCTAGAAGGTTATAACATTTTGGTGTTAGAGGCTCAAATTTCAAACTGAATGGGTTTGGTGCTAGGATATCATTCATCCACTTCTAAAAGACAGTACAAAATTAGGTGAACAAAATCATACAATGCAAATGAGACATACAGGTTCTTTGGAATAAATCCTTTCCGTGGGTCTTTTCAAATGGTGCAGTACTGTCATTTATATAGGGATGAATTTTCTGACATTTTACAATTCACAAAGATACATTATCAAGTTTTCTTGGAGATGCCCTTACGTATTTAAAGTTTTTTTAATTTACATAATTGGAATGGAATAAAGGCATATAACTTCCCAACGTAAGGTATTTTAGTCTTTTCCAAAAATATTGCAGCCTTAATGCAAGTTAATTTGTCTCCCCAGAGAGCTTTTGACATTTTAAAAAATTAATTATGGGACTCTGATATATTCTGATTATTTCATGTGGAATATTTTGCTACAATTTCTATTAATATCAAATAGAAAAATATAAAATGGTACATAAAGGTAGTATGGAAGATCTTCAACAGAAAGGAACAAATTAAAGTAAACATTAGATTTTCTAAATGTTAATTTTTAGCTTAAGATGATGGTCAGAAATTTTATGCTAATTGTACAAATTTTTCTCTTGTGAAGCTTTAATTCACAAAGCCAATTATAAGCGCTAAACAGAGTGCATGACAGAAAATAAGCTTCTAGGGTTGAGTGAGCCTGCAACTGTATCTCCAAGAAAGTCCAAAGAGGAGATTGACATCAATGAAAAGGGTCTATAGGTTCCTCTGTCCAAGGAATTTCCCAGTCAAGAATACAAGAGTGGGTAGCCATTTTCTTCTGCAGGGGGTCTTCCCAAGCCAAGGGTCGAACCCGGATCTCCTGCATTGCAAGCAGATTCTTTACCATCTGAGCCACCAGGGAAGCCCAAGCTTCAATACATAATGCATCTCTTTTCGGTTGAAAAAGTGAAACAGAAGAGGAGATGGAGGATATTTTCCCCATTATAATGAGAAATATGATGGAGAAAAACAATAAAAGTGTTGATTTTGTCTTATAAGTTACAAAGGTCACTATCAAAGGATGCAAGGATCCCAGAAATGTGGATACCAAAATATTTGGTGATCCTCCCAATAGGAGGATTAGACCTGTTAACAAAACATGTTAAACCCAACCATGATCATATGACTTGCTTTGGCCAGGAAATATGAGTGAAAGTGACATATTCCATATCTAGTCTGAAGGTTTAAATGTAAGATTACTGTATTTTCTTGTCAGTGATACCAATTCTGGAAGCATGCATTATAACAAAGTTTTCATAAGCCCATACCTTAGATAACTGTGGTGAGCCTAACTTCCTTGCTTGCCTGCAATAGAGATGAAGCACATGTAAGAAATAAATTTTACTGCTTTAAGTAAGTGAAATTTTCAGCTTGTTTTCACTGTACCATAGCTTATGCTATTCTGACTGAGTCATTAAGCCATGTGGCCTATGAGGACATCACTGGAGGTTATAGTAAAGAAAGATGACTTGAAGCAATCTGAAGGATAGTGGCACATTTAAGATATTCCATTAAGTTCACAGACACAACAAAAAAAATATTGGCCCTGGATATCTGTAATTCCATTGTGGATATCTGTCATGAAGGGAGCTCACAGACACCTATTACTAATACCACACTGCAAATATAACATAGATTTTATGGCAGAAAAACTTGCAAGCAGAGAAGTAGTAGAGTAGGAGAGTGGAAGTAAAGTACATGCAGGCATGTGGTATATGTATACGTATATAGTGTGTACATATGTATACAGGTACATATAAAGGGCTAGGGTCTTGAGAGAGCCAGCCAGTTATATTCTGCTTCTCTATGTTCTAGTAGTACTGATAAAGAGAAATATTAGAAAATGTAGGGGTGCTCTCGTTATAACTATGCTGTTATGAGTACTGGGACTGTCAGAATGGTATCACCTCTTTCCTAACCACCAACTTTGGCCTTAGAACAACTCTCTCAAGGATTGAGTCAACATAAGAGAAATCCCCAGTGATAGACCTACTGACCTGAGTGGGACAGATTTAAAGAGAACAAATTCCTCTTCCATAGGAACTTCTAAAAGATTATCTACACTCAGTCAAGAATTTTAAATCATGATGTCAACTTACTCATATTTCTTCTGTGAGTACAAGTAAGAAGAAAGTCGAGGGGCAAGAGTATTTAGAGAATATCTCTTTTTATACAAACCAAGAATAAGGGGAAAACCCTTTCTCCCTAAGAACATTTTGTTATCTTAACCGTTTGAGTTTAACCATGTGGCTTCTCTGATGGCTCAGCTGGTAAAGAATCCGCCTGCAATGCAGGAGACCTGGGTTCAGTCCCTGGGTTGGGAAAATCCCCTGGAGAAGAGAATAGTTACCCACTCCAGTATTCTTGCCTGGAGAATCCCATGCACAGAGGAGCCTAGAGGGCTACAGTCCATGGGGTTGCAAAGAGTTGGACATGACTGAGCGACTAATACTTTCACTTTCATGAGTCCAGTGGTCATCCAGAAGTATGGCTGAATGCATAAGAAGACATTGGTGATCTCTCAGAATAATCCTGAATCAATCTTCTAGAAGCAACTCTCCAATGTCAACCATGTGGATGGCATAAGTTAAGGCCCCAAAAGATTCTGAAATGAATAAAAGTATTGCACTGAATTAAAACTTCCCAAGGCCACTCTTGACTGAAAATAAATTCTCTATTCCATTTCTATTCTAAGTTATGGCTGGTTATTTTGTGCAATATAGCCTATGAGACCATGAAATCAGTGAAAACATAAAGAGAAGCTTCATGAAGATATACCAATGATAACATGCTGATACCTTCCCTTATTAAATTCCCAAGGACAAATTAAATATCAGAAATAAGATTGTTCTTACTATAATGGGAATTAAAGCCCACTATTAAATTATTTTACTTTGTGAATTCAGAGAAATTGAAAGCTAAAATCTACCCACCCCCTCTA
Organism: Oryx dammah; assembly: GCF_014754425.2. Taxonomy (NCBI): domain Eukaryota; kingdom Metazoa; phylum Chordata; class Mammalia; order Artiodactyla; family Bovidae; genus Oryx; species Oryx dammah. Next base: position 102,528,708 of record NW_024070213.1, on the reverse strand, counting down.
CTTTGTATTGTGCTTAGTCTCAGCTGCAGTGTTTCTCAAAACCAAGTGGAATTGTGCTTTTCTGAGCAGTTGTAGCCTGTGCTGTCTTTCCTTCAGTTGCTTCTGTTTCCATGACATAAATTTAATGCCAAGTCTTTCATAGACTGCCAAGTGCTTCCCTGGTGGTTTAGCTGAGAGTCTGCCTGTAGTGCAGGAGACCTGGGTTCAATTTCTGGGTCAAGAAGATCCACTGGAGAAGGAAATGGCAACCCACTCCAGTATTCTTGCCTGGAAAATCCCATGGACAGAGGAGCCTGGTGGGCTATAGTCCATGGGATTGCAAACAGTTGGATATGACTGAGCGACTTACACTTTCACAGGCTTAACGTTTCAAGATTCTAAAGAACTAATCAGCCTCACAAGATTGTCACTGCACTGGGCAACATCCACCAAATTTAGAAAAGAAGCCAACTGTATATCTCCTCCTCAGTCAGTCCAGACAACAAAATGTTATTCCTAGAATACAATTAGGGTTGCTACAGACTCACTGCTATACGGCTGATAGAGGGTAGGCACACAAAACGTTTATCACTAGCCTCAGCAGGATCTCAGTTAATCTATAACCATTGAATGGGATCAACGACCTTGAAGTTATCCATCACTTCATGAGAATAATATCCCAGGAGTAGTTCAATTTCATACTCTGCCTGTATCATGCTTCAGGAGAGGAACACTTCCCTTGGAAAGTAGCATTTAAGTCCCTCTTGCTTCTCAATTAGTTGGGAACCTTCCTAGGCATGAAGACATGGGTTCTTAGCTGTAATCTGTAGTGTCCATCCCTAGCTCATCTTCTGTTGTTTATCCCTAAGCATGGTCTGTCTCTTTCGTGACCCCATGGACTGTAGGACACCAGGCTCTTCTTCCATGGGATTTCCCAGGCATAATGCTGGAGTGGGTTGCCATTTCCTTCTTCAGGGGGTCCTCCCGACCCAGGGTTCAAACCTGCATCTCCCACATTGGCAGGTGGATTCTTTACCACTGAGCCACCAGGGAAACTCCTGTGCACTCTTCAGTGAGGTCTTGACTTCTGTTTCCCTCCTTAACTCTCTATTTTTGGCATTTCAGCATTGAAGAGCATGTGAATTATTTGTGTGTCCAGTTCAGTCATTAAGTCATGTCTGACTCTTTGTGACCCCATGGACTGCAACATGCCATGCTTCCCTGTCCATCACCAACTCCTGGAGCTTGCTCAAACTCATGTCCATCAAGTCAGTGATGTCATCCAACCATCTTATCCTGTCAACCCTTTCTCTTCCTGCCTTCAATCTTTCCCAGGATCAGGGTCTTTTCCAAGGAGTCAGTTCTTCCCATCTGCTGGCCAAAGTATTGGAGTTTCAGCTTCAGCTTCAGCATCAGTACTTCCAATGAATATTCAGGACTAATTTCCTCTAGGATGGACTGGTTTGATCTCCTTGCCATCCAAGGGACTCTCAAGAGTTTTCCCCAACACCATAGTTCAAAAGCATCAGTTCTTCAATGCTCAGCTTTCTTTATATTCCAACTATCATATCCATACATCACTACTGGAAAACCATAGCTTTGACTAGATAGACCTTTGTCAACAAAGTAATATCTCTGCTTTTTAATATGCTGTCTAGGTAGGTCATATATTTTCTTCCAAGGAACAAGTGTCTTTTAATTTCATGACTTCAGTCACCATCTGCAGTGGTTTTGGAGCCCCCCAAAATAAAGTCTATCACTGTTTACATTGTTTCCCCATCTACTTGCTATGAAGTGATGGGACCAGGTGCCATGATCTTTGTTCTTTGAATGTTGAATCTTAAGCCAGCTTTTTCACTCTCTTCTTTCACTTTCATCAAGAGGCTTTTGAGTTCCTCTTCAATTTCTGCCATAAGGGTGGTGTCATCTGCATATCTGAGGTTATTGATAACTCTCCCAGTAATCATGACTCCAGCTTGTGCTTCATCCAGCCTGGCATTTCGCATGATGTACTCTGCACATAAGTCAAATAAGCAAGGTGACAATATACAGCCTTGATGTAGTCCTTTCCTGATTTGGAACCAGTATGTTGCTCCATGTCCACTTCTAACTGTTGCTTCTTGTCCTGCATACAGATTTCTCAAGAGGCAGGTCAGGTGGTACGGTATTCCCATGTCTTAAAGAATTTTCCACAGTTTGTTGTGATCCACACAGTCAAAGGCTTTGGCATAATCAATACAGCAGAAGTAGATTTTTTTTTCCTGGAATTCTCTTGCTTTTTCTATGATCCAATGGATATTGGCAATTTGATCTCTGGTTCCTCTGCCTTTTCTAAAACCAGCTTGAAGATCTGGAAGTTCTCAGTTCACATACTGTTGAATCCTGGCTTGGAGAATTTTGAGCATTACTTTGCCAGCATGTGAGATAAGTGCAATTGTGCAGTAGTCTGAACATTCTTTGAGATTGGAATGAAAACTGACCTTTTCCAGTCCTGTGGCCACTGCTGAGTTTTTCAGATTAGCTGGCATATTGAGTGCAGCACATTCACAGCATCATCTTTTAGGATTTGAAATAGCTCAACTGGAATTGCCTCACTTCCACTAGTTTTGTTTGTAGTGATGCTTCCAAAGGCCCACTTGACTTAACGTTCCAGGATGTCTAGCTCTAGGTGAATGATCACACCATCGTGGTTATCTGAGTCAGGAAGATCTTTTTTGTACAGTTCTTCTGTGTATTCTTGCCACCTCTTCTTAATATCTTCTTCTGTTAGCTCCATACCATTTCTGTCCTTTATTGTGCCCATCTTTGCATGAAATGTTCCCTTGGTATCTCTAATTTTCTTGAAGAGATCTCTAGTCTTCCTCATTCTATTGTTTTCCTCTATTTCTTTGCACTGATTACCGAGGAAGGCTTTCTTATCTCTCCTTGCTATTCTTTGGAACTCTGCATTCAGATTGGATATATCTTTCCTTTTCTCCTTTGCCTTTAGCTTCTCTTCTTTTCTTAGCTATTTATAAGGCCTCTTCAGACAACCATTTTGCCTTTTTGCACGTTTTTTTTTCCTCGGAGTTGATCTTGGTCACTTCCTCCTGTTCTGTGTGTTCATGTGTTCATTAAATAATTCAGAACCAAGAAAACTGCCTGCTAGAGAAGAGGCCATCACTTCTTCACTTTGTTTCTGGAAAATCAACTACAGCAGATTCTGAACTGAAGCTGCTGTTGAACCTTATGAATCTGTGTCACTGGAACGGTGGTAAAAACCAATACCTTTACCAGTCAGTCCTCATGATGCCTTTTCCTCAGTATCCTAATGCTCTAGTCCTTGAGTTTTCTCCACACACTCGTCGTGAAGCCATGAAGTCGCTCAGTCGTGACCGACTCTTTGCGATCCCATAGTTTGTAGCCTACCTGGCTCCTCTGTCCGTGGGATTTTCCAGGCAACAGTACTGGAGTGGGTTTCCATTTCCTTCTCCAGGGGATCTTCCCAACCCAGGGCTTGAACCCGGGTCTCCCGCATTGTAGACAGACGCTTTACCGTCTGAGCCACCAGGAAAGTCCCTGGATGGAATGAATTCCAGTGGGTTATTTCCAGACACTGATCTTCTACTGGCCTTAGGAAGGCTTAGCTAGTTCATACAGTTAAACTTACTTAATTTTGACTCTTTATTTTTCAGGATGAGCACTCTGTCCTTAGTCTGAAGCCCTTTTTAAGTTTTTGGTCCAGTTATGTTTTTATTAGCATTTTCGAGTAAGTCCACCTTATTGGGTCCCCACAGTTGTTGTTCAGTTGCTAAGTCCTGTCCAACTCTTTGCCACCCAATGGACTGCAGCACAACAGGCTCTCCTGTCCTTCACTATCACCCAGAGTTGCCTCAAATTCACGTTCATTGAGTCAGTAATACTATCTAACCATCTCATACTCTGCCACCCCTTCTCCTTTTGCCTTCAGTCTTCCCAGTATCAGGATCTCTTCCAATGAGTCAGCTCTTTGCACCAGGTGGCCAAAGTATTGGAGTTTCAACTTCAGCATCAGTCCTTCCAATGAATATTCAGGGTGGATTTCCTTTAGGATTGCCTGGTTTGATCTCCTCACTGTCCAAGAAACTCTCAAGAGTCTTCTCTAGCACCACAATTCGAAAGCATCAATTCTTTGGCACTCAGCCTTCTTTATGGTCCAGCTCTCACATCTATACATGACTACTGGAAAAACCATACCTATGACTATATGAATTTTTGCTGGCAAAGTGATATCTCTGCTTTTTAATATGTTGCCTAGGTTTGTCATAGCTTTCCTTCTAAGGAGCAAACATCTTTTAATCCCATAGTTATAGTCACCGTCTGCAATGATTCTGGAGCCCTAGAAAATAAAATCTGTCACTGAGAGATCTGAAACCATGAGTTTTGGGACTGCCAAAGGCATCAATATTCCAACATCATGACCAGTGACCAGTTTCAGATTCGGGATTGGTTAATCCTTTCCAAGCAATATTCTCCCATGTACATTATATTAAGCCAAAATTTCAGACTTACACTATCATTGTCGTCCTTGTTTTCCTTTGTGTCATTATTCCCATGTTTTCCCTTGGAGTCCTAATTCCATACTTTTTCACAGTATATTTTCTCAAGACCCAAATGTTCACTGAGTACTTTGCTATACTATGCCACTTTGAATCTCAAAAAAAAGGAAAAAAAAAAAAATTTTGATTAACTGAAATTCAAGATCTCTTTTTCTCAAACATGTTCAGATCTTTTTTTCCCATATAAATAGCACCCCAATCTTTTGAAGATGCTCTCCCAATTTATCTGATTATGGATATTATTAATATGGCTAAGAAGTCAACTCTGGTTTTCTGGTTTTCCTTTTCTGTTCTGTTGTTTTGATGAGCAAATGCCTAGATCAATACCTTGCACACGATTATTCCTCAGTTAATACTGACTGAATGAATGACTGTTTTTTTTCAGGCTTTATTCAAGACTAGTCTCTCCATGGGTTTATCCTTGTTGTTGTTTAGTCGCTAAGTTGTATCTGATTCTTTTGTGACCCCATGGACTGGAGCCCACCAGGCTCCTTTGATCTTGGGTTTTCCCAGACAAGAATACTGGAGTGGTTTGCCATTTCCTTCTCAGGGGATCTTCCCAACCCAGGGATCAAACCTGTGTCTCATGCATTGGCAGGTAAATTCTTTACCACTGAGCTTCCTGAGAAGCCTCATGGGTTTAATCTTACAGGAATAAAATTAAAGGCAACCAACGTACTGTCACTCTATTGGCCTAGAGTTAAAATTTTCCACAGAATCATTAAAATACAAGATACAATACAACAAAGAATTGCTTTGCCTCCTGTGGCAGTAAGACGGTGAATTCAAAAAAAATTTATCTGTTTTCCCTAGATCCTTTGCTTCAGCCATGCTTGCATTCTTGGTGCTTGTTAAAGCTCCATGCCTTGCTTAAGGCCAGGGAATCTTCTGCAGATATGGGCATTCATTGCTATAAAAACAGAAACATACCTCAACAAGGGAAAAGTCACCCACAAAGTCTTCATTCAGAAAATGGCTTTTACAATTGCTTTCTCTCTTAGTTTAGTCTCCAGAAACACCAAATGCCAGTTCTAATTCGAGGCATCTTTTTTCCCCTCTCTATACAAATCTTATTTTTTGTTTCACTTTTGCACTCCTTGTTTTGGCTACTGGATTGTTAGAAACTAATAGAGTGCCACCAACAGTTAGAGCCACTCCTTTCAGCAAGCCAGAATCCTTGACCTCTCCGTGTCCATTTGTTTCTAAAACTGTCCTCTGCCTTGTTTATCCCCAATGATTCCACCTGCATCCAGGTGACACACGTATTTTATATCTTTAGTCCTGGTATATTTACTTTTATAAGGATTTTTTCTTTACAGAGAAATTATCTCAGATAATTTTACAAAAAAACAAACCAAAACAGAATTTTAAACTCAAGAGATATAAAAATGCATTCAATGGTTAAACTTCAGAAAAACCATTTTAAACTAATAAATAAAAATGATGTTAAAATACATTTTTGAAAAATTAAAGTATGACTTTCATATAAATCTAACATGAAAATCTGTCAAAGATTATATTCAATTTTATTATTCAAGAGCTAACCAGTAATATGATAAGACTAATTAAAGGAAGATTTGAGAACCAAGGGTTTATATAGTCAGTCAGTCAACAGACTGCTAAAAGGAATTGTCTAACAGATACAGAAGTGGTTTAAGTCCTTTAAGGCCACACAACTGTAACATTTGCATTTATCTATTCCTACCAAACAAAAATCTTTAAGTTCACATATAACACTAACAGTTTTTAGGACTCAAATGAAATTTTAAATTCTAAGTCAAGCACAGTGTTTTCTCTGATAAATAAGTTTTGGATGAGCCTGTTTTTTAGACCTAAAAATATATGCAAGATTTGTAATTCCACCCACCTGTTACATTTCAAATTTGGAAAACTTTTCTTAGCAAAAGAAAATCAAAACACAAAGACAAGTTCTGAAGAGAAGATTTAACATTAGGTTAAGAGTTTAATCTGAGATATTTTTCTCTTTATAACTGAGCTGAAATACTAAGAAAGAATAGGAATACTTATTATAAGTAGCAACATCATTTTTGCCAAATGCAAGCATAGATTTTAAGAAGATAGTAATTCAAGTAGAAATAGCATTCAGTTTAAAATAGCACATATTTAATTCAAGCACTGGAAATAAAAGAAGGTTAAAATTAGAAGGATATGGATAACTTTACTTTTTTAAAAAAATGGGTATCACTCAGTAAAGCTTTTTTTGTCTTTAATCGTGGAAGTTTCCCTTAGAGATTTTCCCCATATGGAAAAATCATTATATCAACGAGGCACATGGGGATATAAGGTTCAGTGTACAGGGAACAGAAATTCATGTCTTTAATTTGGTAGTTCCATGTCAGGAAACAGTGTTTTTTTCCCTTTTTATATTCTTGTTTTCATTCCACTGAATACTCATTTAAAATAATTACTATACCAGCTTCAGCATATAAGTAGGACCAGCAAGTCAGTCGTGAACTTATGTTGGCATGATTTATACATGTTTTAAAACATACCATCACTTATTTAACAGACTAACAGAATATTGTGTTTTCCTGAGGGGGTTTGAAAAAATATTTTCAGTACTTTATCCCTAGGAGAAAATATCTTTTTTATCCACAAGAATACACAAATATTTATTTGTCCACAGAAAAGTAAGCATAATTTGAAAGCAAAATGAAATTTGAGAATGCAAGCATCAAATAATCATTATTTAAAAGTAATTATTCAATAAAAGAAAAAAGTCCTGTAGTAATTAGCAACATGCATATATATATGTATATATATGTGTGTGTGTATATATATATATATATAATGACAATGATTGCCATAAACGTACATGAAATAGTTTTAAAATATCATATATTTATTTAATAAAGATATGTCAAGTTTCTCAGCAGCATTTGATTTGTAATAAACATATTATTAGACAGTTAGTTATGGATATTAAAAACCCATTAGTACAAATTACTGCTCACTTACCATCCGTTACATGCAGGGTCATGTAAAATATCCGAGTTAAAACTTTTAAGTGTGTACTTAATAGCTTTCTCCCATTGCCCCTTAATCCAACTATTCATGCAATTAAATAATAAATACAAAATATATGCTATCATTATTATATCCTCTCTCCTCTACTTACTAACTGTACTGTATCACCTTAAGCAAATTATTTATCCCCCTCACGCTTCATTTGCCCATCTGTGTAGGGAGATGATGTTAACAGCACCTACCTAAGGACATTGGTGTGAAGTTAAATGATTTAATAATACATGTAAAGCACCTAGTAAAGAGTCAAGTATGCTATAATCATGCAAAAATATTAGGTGATTATAATTATAATTATAATTAATATTAATAGTACTAATGTGTTCTTTAAAGTCTCCTATGCACACTGATCAAAGATGTGACATTGAACTTGTGCTCTTAGCCCAGTTCTTTTGAAACAATTGCAGAAATACAAAGCCATTAGTGATACACTGTCAGAAGATCACTAAAGTAGTTTTGGTTCATCTATTTTCTGGAAGAGGGATGTGTGTATGTGTGTCTGTAAACCAAAACACATATGTCTTCTAAATTTATATCACTGATACCACTTAAGCCTTACATTTTTGTCTTTCCTCTGTTAGCTAAAAATAAACTTTTCTTTAAATTCAGTTTTCATGTAGGTACTCTGAAGTATACTTCGTACACTAACACATTGGTAAATTCAGCTTTCACCAAGGTACTCTGAAGTGTACCTTCTATTTGAACACGTTGCTAAACTCAGTTTTCACCTAGATATCCCGAAGTGTTTTTCCTACACTACCACCTTGCTAAACTCAGTTTTCACCTAGGTACTCTGTGAAGTGTATATCCTACACTACCATGTTGGGTGCTCTGGAAATCCTTATGAGGCCTATATCTAACCTAGAGCAATTTTTAATTTATCAAATTAGAAGGAACAAATGCAAATTAAAGTATACATTTCCTGACTTAAATCCCTGGTATACTTAACACATCTTGTTAGAAAGAAATACTTTTTCACAAAGTATGTTTCTATTAAACCATGTAACTGGTATATCTATTTGGTTTTACTTTTAAAAATAAACCGTAGTATTCTCTTTTAATAAGAATAATTGCCACAATCGATTAAGTGACTACTCTGCAAAAACTCCAAAGTATTACGTATTTTGTAATATTGTACCAATTTTACAAATGATAAAAGTGGATTTAGAGGGGCACAGAACTTGGCAAAACCCACCTGAAAGTACAAAGAAAAGCAAGGAATTTATATCATGTCAGGATGTATCTGAAGACTAAGAACTGTCTGTATCATATTAAGAAGGAATTAATTTTGGAACAGAGGAGATATATATGCTCCATGAGAGAATAAAGTGGAAAAGAATGGTTAAATCTATTCTATAGTGATAATTGCTCTATTTAATATTTTTCTTTAGACACAAACTGTTCCTATATGGGAATAGGATTTTTAAAATATTTTATTGCAAATTTACTGTCAGTTCTACTAAATGTAAGAAAAAAATAAGTATAATATGAAATTGTAACAGTCTCTGTGATTTTTTAATATTGATACCTCAGAGAGTCTCAGAGAGGACAGATATTATTTTTAATCATTTGTAACATTAAAGCTACTCAGCATCTGGAAAAAAAAGTTGTCTATAAAATAATGTATATAGCCACATGGTTAGTACATCTGCCACTGAGTTGTTCTGTGGGGTATTTTTAATCACACCTGGAAAATGCATATAAAATATTACCATTAGTATTAAACTTCCTTCTTTAAACATTTTTGATATATCAGTCTACACACTAAAAATAGATTGTTAAAATAAAAAATCAAGAAAGACTTGATAATAAATATATGATATCTTTGTGTCAAGGATTAGTTTTATGTCTTACCTATTTACTAAGATTCACATACATTCACAAAGGTTCTGCAATAGAAAATGAATAACTATGAATGACCTTAATTTGTTTCTAGAATTTTAGTTAGCGATATCTAAACTTTGAACCCATCTGATATGTAAATGAATGTTTCTAGAAAGAATCACAAAAAAGATTTTAATATGAAGTTGAAAGGTTGAGAAAAGGCAGTCTCCCCATATTGTATCTACATTATGTTTCTCCCTAGTATTCCATAGCTGCTGTAACAAATTGTCACATTCTTGCTGATTTCAAAACTACAAACACCTATCATTTTACTGTAGTTCTGGAAGTCCAACGTAGGTCTCATTGGGCTAAAATTGGTGTCAGCAAAACTTCATTCCATTCTATAGTCTCTAGGGGAGAATCTGTTTCCTTGCACTTTCCAGCTTCTAGAGGCTGACTGCACTCCGTGGTTAGAGTTCCCTTCCTCCATCTTCAAAGCCAGTGTCTCTGCATCTCTAACCACTGTAACTATAATGGGACCTCCAGTATAGTCTATCTTAAGATCAACAGGTTAGCAATCTTAATTTCATCTGCAAACTTTATTTTTCTTTGTCACATAACCCAGCATACTGGTGGGTTCCATAGTCATCTTTGGAGGCAGCTATTCCTTGGCTCACCACACTCCCCCCAGTGTTTTTATTGTGTTTGCTTTAAAATTAATATCACATTCACATCCTCAAGAAACTCTTATGAAGAAGGTATTACTCACTGGCTTAGCATACTATAATCGCCAAACCGCATTCTCCTTGAATGCTCTGCTGTGGCGAATGACATAGTTTAAATGTGCTTCTGCTGTCAGAATCCTGACTAGGAGTGGCTAGGTGACAGAGGGCTTCTAGTTTCCTTTTGCTTTAAAACAGTCAGACATAGCTGCCCTCATATGTTATTTATCCTTTCCACCTTGGTTGCATATATAATTCCTGATTATAGAAGAGCCACGTGGTTTGCAAGAGGAAAAGGCCAAGAGAATTACAGATACGGCAGCCTCAAAATAGATCGCCACCAAACTAATGCCTGAAGCTGATTTTCTCACGAGTTTATCTCACATGAGAAAAATCAGTATTCATTTTTTTATATGACTATTGGGCTTCTCAGGTGGCGCTAGTGGTAAAGAACCTGTCTGTCAATGCAGGAGACATAAGGGACATGGGTTTGATACCTGGGTTGGGATGATCTTTTGGAGGAAGTCTTGACAACCCACTCAAGTATTCTTGCCTGGAAAATCCCATGGTCAGAGGAGCCTGGTGGACTACAGTTCATGGGTTCTCAAAGCGTCCAACACTAGCACACACGCCCATGACTATTAGCAGTTTATCCTGTTGCTTGCAGCTAAGTCCTATATGCAATTAACAGCCCAAAGTATTCATATCAAAATCACTGTAGATGGTGATTGCAGCCATGAAATTAAAAGATGCTTGCCCCTTGGAAAGAAAGTTATGACCAACCTAGATAGCATATTAAAAAGCAGAGACATTACTTTGCCATCAAAGGTCTGTCTAGTCAAGGCTATGGTTTTTCCAGTGGTCATGTATGGATGTGAGAGTTGGACTATAAAGAGAGCTGAATGCCGAAGAATTGATGCTTTTGAACTGTGGTGTTGGAGAAGACTCTTGAGAGTCCCTTGGACTGCAAGGAGATCCAACCAGTCCATCCTAAAGGAAATCAGTCCTGGGTGTTCATTGGAAGGACTGATGTTGAAGCTGAAACTCCAATACCTCAGCCACCTGATGCGATGAGCTGACTCATTGGAAAAGACCCTGATGCTGGGAAAGATTGAGGGCAGGAGAAGAAGGGGTTGATGGAGGATGAGATGATTGGATGGCATCATCGACTCAATGGACTTGGGTTTGGGTGAACTCCGGGAGTTGGTGATGGACAGGGAGGCCTGGCAAGCTGCAGTTCACGGGGTCGCAAAGAGTCAGACACGACTGAGTGACTGAACTGAGCTAAACTGAATTCATATCAAGTTTACCTTGAAACTAGAAGCAGCATTTAAGCCTTTTTCGGAAAAAAAAAAAAAAAAACAGAAATGTACTTAATCACTTCTGAATGTTCCTATTATTTACCAAAAAAAAAAAAAAAAATCAAATTTTTTGAGCAAGCCGTAATGTATGTAGATTATCAAAGTAAACAATAAGAGAATAACATAATAACTTTTCTTCTAAATTTCATAATGTTCTGTGCCAGTTATCAACCGAATGTCTCTTATCTCACAGTTTACCTACTCTTACCTGTTCTTCAAAAATGAAGCTGGAACTTTAAATATAGTTTTCCTTTGCCACTTGGCAGTAAGCTTTGCCAATGGCTTTGCAAGAGAAAGGGCTTTTCCTTCTGTTTCTGGCGCTCACTTGGAAGGCTCGTGGTTTACACCCATGCACTTGGCCTTTCCAGCACTGCTATGATGGGGGCGGCTTCTAAGCTGCTCCAGTGTGTTCGGCTCTTAGAGCACACACAGCTTCTCCAGCATCAGGCTGCTACAGCGCACGCGCAACTTCCCTAGTGCCCAACTCCTGCCATGTACAGCGTGCCATGTACTCAGCACCAAGCGAGTTCCCCCACAACCCCGTTAGGAAAAGTCACATGACGGAATGTATCCATGAGACATCGTTCTGTGCACAGCTTTCTTCTATACCATATAGAACTGATTTCCCTCAAGTTCAAGAGGGAGGAGTTCTCGCAGATTCCACCAGCACTTCATCACAGTGATATCTTTGTCTGTATGGCCATGTCTGCTGGAAAAAGGTGTAGCTTTCAGCCCCTGGCAGGATGGAGAGTGGGACTCTTCCATAGGGTTCTGGTAGTGGCAAACACACATCTGTTACTCCCATATACTTCAGAGTTTTCTTAACATTTTACCAGCCTTCACTGTTGTTATTCAATCGCTAGGTGGTGTCTGACTCTTTGAGACCCCATGGACTGCAGCCCGCCAGGCTTCCCTGTCCTTATACATCCCGAGTTTGCTCAAACTAATGTCTCTTGAGTCTATATGCCATCCAACCATCTCATCCACTGTCCTCTCCTTCTCCTCCTGCCCTGAGTCTTTTCTTTCCCAGCATCAGAGTCTTTTCCAATGAATTGGCTCTTTGCATCAGGTGGCCAAAGTTTTGGAGCTTCAGCTTCAGCTGAAGTCCTTCCAATGAACATTCAAGGTTGATTTCCCTTAGGATTAATAGGTTTGATCTCCTTGCAGTCCAAGGGACTCTCAAGAGTCTTCTCTAGCTCCACAATTCGAAAGCATCAATTCTTCAGCTCTCAGCCTTCTTTATGGTCCAGCTCTCACATCGATACATGACTACTGACAAAACCAAAGTTTTGACTATACAGACCTTTGTTGGCAGTGATGTCTCTTGTTTTAATATGCTGTCTAGGTCTGTAATAGGTTTTCCTCCAAGGATCAAGTATCTACCATTTCATTAATCTAATACTTAAACATTCTTTATATTAAATGTTCCCTCTTCAAATTACTGGGTAATTCTGTCTCCTGAGAAGACTCTGACTGATTCACATTCTTTGAAGTACTGTAATATTCAGTAACAATGATATTTAAGAAGTGAGTATAGAACTTACCTTAATGCAACTTCTCTAAAAAATGTTTCTCAGAACCTACCACATGATGTACTCCAGGAAAAAATGGGTCCCAAAGTCCTATAGCTTAAATAATTATCTTTCAGTCAGAGATTCATAGAACCTATATTAGTTCTCCCAGAGGTTTTGCAGCAAATATAATTAGATTTTGTTTAAGCCATAATTTTCTGAATGGAAATGTCTTTGTAAACAGTTTGTTAAATAAAAACAACTGTAGCAATCTGTGAAACATCGGGATGGGAAAAAATCTTGGAAAATGTCTTCCTAAAAATATCCTAAAAATACTACTCTGTTAGCAACAACAAAAAGCTTTTGAAGAGTACAGAAAACATCCTCCTGGCATTGTGTGCCACTTTTAGACTCTTCCTTTGCAAATACTAGGAACATTTTTACTGTAAGGAGAGTTTTCCATTTTTCTATAAATGTATTACTATTCATTGTGGGTATAACCTGGCATAATTTTCAATAGCTATTTCAGTTGTGAATAGCTGGGGGAAAAAAGAGAGCTTTCAGTTCATGTTATCTCATGCTAATCTTCTCCATGTGTGCTATTGATCACTGTATTTGTTATAAGACTTGCTCTTAATCAAAAATAAATTCCTAACTGAAGTCTTGTTAGCCTGTCTTTTATTGAAAGAAGATTTAAATAGAAGAGTTGCTCTCTAACACTCAATATCTGTGGCTAGCCACTGCTGAGCGAGCTTAGCTAAAAGATCAACATTAACTGCTGTAATAAGGGAAAGATACATAATGTAACGGTGATGTGATTGTTATTTGTTTAAACTAAAACTGCAGAAATTGCCATTATTTTCCAAAGGCATAACCTGATTATAACAAAATATCTAGTTTCACTATTCCCTTTTTATATAATAGCTCTGCGATGATAGATTACATTAAAGAACTCAAACTTCCTCTTTACAAAGAAAATATATTTTTATAATTATACTGATTAAAAAGACACAGCAAAAAATATTTCAAATTTTTCCCTCAGGGCTTGAGATGTTTATCAAAAACTTTGACTTCACATTGATGTCTGTGTCCCTTGGCTTATAATAGTAATTATTATAATACCTCTATTGGAGTTTTTTTCATGATTTCTTGAAATGTTGATGACTTATTATAAAGTTCATGAGAGCAACATTATTCCTCACATTATTTTTTGCTCCGTGTACATAAGTAAATTCATAACATAGAATCACTCTTAAATAAATGATGAAGGCAGAAATCATCATAATAAGTAATAAGGTAGCTAAGATCTACAATTAAATGCTCAAAATGGTGTTAATAAACTTTCTTTATGAAAGTTCTAAGTTTGAGTTATTCCAGTGTTTACTCCACTGCTGCTGCTGCTGCTGCTGCTGGTGCTAAGTCACTTCAGCCGTGTCCAACCTGTGCGACCCCATAGGCGGTAGCCCACCAGGCTCCTCCGTCCCTGGGATTCTCCAGGCAAGAACACTGGAGTGGGTTGGCATTTCCTTCTCCAAGGCATAAAAGTGAAAAGTGAAAGTGACATCGCACAGTCGTGTCCAACCCTTAGGGATCCAATGGACTGCAGCCCACCAGGCTCCTCCATCCATGGGATTTTCCAGGCAAGAGTACTGGAGTGGGTGCCATTGCCTTCTCCAGTTCACTCCACTAGTGCTTCTCAACTACACTGCAGGTAGGTGATAAAATTTCTTGGTGCCTTACCCAGATCCTCTTTACCAGTTTTTCTCTATTGTCAGTGCTGAAATGAATGGCTTATAACTGTGACCTTCTCAGAAGGACTGCCCGTGGCTGAAGGGAGCCAACTTTCCTGGGAACAGTTGGGCAGTTACATCACCTTCTCTCCATTTATTGACTAATAAAATCATAGAAATTCTGTTCCTCAGCCTCAGGGTGATGCAACTCTTGTTGGGGTAATTCACTGTTAAGGAATAGCCCTCATTCCCGTGTGTACCACACCAAAACTAGTTCACATCCTTGCTCAGATTTTTCTAGACTACTTGACTTCCTTCATTCTCTTACAGGATTTTCCTACAGAGCTGTCACTCAATACACCATGCACACCTGAATCTTTGTCTCAGTCTCTGCTTCTAGGATATAAGAAGTGATCCCTAGGCAGCTGACTGTAGAATGGGATTCAGGTGTTGAAAATATGGTGAACTGCTGAAATGAAGGCTCCATCTCAGGTGGTAGGTGGAAAATCAACAGTCGTGGTCTGTTGTAAAACTATAGTTTTTAACACTTTCACCTCTGAATTTGGTTTATTTGCAGTTGAAAAGGGATGCACTGGTATTTGATATCTGATAAATAAAATGTCTCTGGTCTTTAGCTAGAGATATTTTAGAAATACAGCTATTATAGTAATAATAATAATTGAGAAATTAGATAGGTGTTGGTAAGCAACATTGGTACTTTGAAAAGAAAAAAATGACAGACTTGGGATAATCAAACATCAATTTCTATAATTCAGATAAAAATTTAAGAGAGTCAGTGCTTGCTTCAGCCATACATACAATAAAATTGGAAAAAGAAGAATATCGTGGCCCCTGCACAAGGATGACATGCAAATTCATAAAGCATTCCATATTCAATTAAAAATGTGAGCCAGAGGCTTCCTTAACATTTGATAAAACAATTATTTTTTCTAGTAGGTGGACGGATCATGTTAAAGAGACTGGAATAGAAGTTTATTTCAAGTATAGATAAACATAGAAGAAGGTTGAATGCTCATCTTTGCAAATCTCTTTCATGAAGCCTGGATCACACTTATGCAAGGATCCTGAGACTTGAAATGGGAAAATTAGGTCGAGGAAACAATGCTATGAGGACCCGAGTCCCCCTGAGGTTTCTCACTCTAGAAAAGTAACTCTATATTTTATCCTCTTGCTAAAGGATAAAATATAGCCCTGTGCTTCAGAGCTATACAGAACTTTCAGATAAAGCAGAGCTTTTCCCAGTTAATGTCTGTCTTCTTCACCATGGGCTCCTACAATCCTCACATGCCTAACAAATCAATTATAAGCTAACCAACTGGAGAAGTGCTAGGCCTGCTAAGAAAGGAAAGGTTACATGACAGAGGAGCTGACGTAAGTGCCTAGCATTTAGCAACAGGGACTGGGATTTATGACTGAGAGTAGATCCTATGGGAGCTGAATCAAGGGGGCAGAATATAAAAGTGAAAAAGAAAAAGTTTGTCCGTAAGGAAACTCATGACACAAATTTAAATCTTGACTTAGGCCCCTATAGCCAATTTGATTATGTTTCTGAGATGTGTCTTCAGCACTTTGAAATAAATAGACCATACAAAGTATAGAATGTGCTAGGACTGCCATGGCAGATTGCAGAGAACAGCCATGGTTGATGTGGGAATTGTAGAATGAATCTGTTACAAAGGACGATAAATGACACCAGCTGTCTCATCAGGAGGTCCGTGATTTGTCATTTGAAGATAAAAAGGAACACATTGTGAGTGGGCAACAGCCCTGATAAAATGTTGAGCCATGTCTCTTCTTTTCTAAACTGGGATTATTGACAGAAGATGCTGTTATAGGACTGAAATCCCTAGCAACAGTGAGGATGATTGATCTCAATGGCAGAGGCCAAGGGTAAGCAAGGTGACTATAGACGCCATAACGGGACAACAAGTTTGAAATGGTAGCCTGTGGAGCATGACCATGCATGACTATATATAAAGATGTTTGGGGAGATGACCAACAAATATGGTGGTTTAGGGCAAGAGACATGACAGCAAACAAGTATATATATATATATTTTTTTTAATTAGACATTTGCATAATATTTTATGTATCTTTTTTATTATTATTATACTTAAATTCAATCAGCTAGTGTTAGTATCTTTCTGTTTGCACTTGCTTATTATTGATTTATCTATTACTCCTTGGTTTCAGGTTGATCCACAACTTATTTTAACTTGATGCTAGGTTTTTACCAATGAAGGGTCTTCGACAATTATACTGTTGTTACATTGATTTGTGGAAACCTAATATAACAGTTTTGAAATTATGGAATTTATGCCTATATAATCCTTATACCCAAAAACTGTATTTAAAATTTTTAAGACTCTAAAAAATTGATCTCAAAAGTAAATGTACATCCTTAATGAATTTCATAATATATAATCAAGTGGAGAAAAGGAGGAAGACAGGAACTTCTTTCTAAGCCTACAAAACATTTGAGAAAGAAATATAAAACAAACCAAAAAAATTAGAGGAAGAAGTTAATATAGTTAAAATATAAAATTAATAAATAGAAAATATGAAAAACAAAATTCTTAAATATCTGTGGGAGTTCTTTATTAAAAACAACTAGATTATCACTGCCCAATAGAGCTATTGATGATAGAAATATTCTATATCTCCACTGTCTAAAATAATTACATGTGACACTTGAAATGTGATGAGTGGAAGTTAAGAAATAGATTTTCAATTTTATTTAATTTTAATTAATATAAATTTAAAGGACATGTGACTAGTTGTTAATAATACTAGACAGCACAATCTTAGGTGAATAATTTTTCACAAGGATAACTCAAGGAAAAATATAAATTTTTTAAATATCTTATGAATTTAAAAATGTATAATCAAAGTCAATGTACAAATAATAGATTTGGTTTGGAAAAAATATATTTGATAAAGAATAGAGATGAAGGATAATGCCTATAGTATACAAAGAACCTTTACAAATTGGCAAAAGTGAATAAATAACCATACAGGAAAAAAGTAGATATGAAGGAACAATTCATAAATAAATAATAAATAAGGCCAACTGTGACAGTCAAAGTTATAAGGTGGCCTCCGTAATCCCTGGCATCCATTCCCTTGCAGAAATGTGTCTTTTTTTCTAACCAATAAAATATGGCAATGATAAAATGGTTAACATTGAGTTAATGAAATAGAAGATTGTTCTGGCTGGATCAGACCTAACCTTGAAGCAGTAGAAACAAACTCTCTACATTGCTGGTTCTGAAGAAAAAAGGTGTCATGAGGAAGTTGTGTGGCATGCAGGATTTTAGTTCAGTGATCAGGGATCAAACCCATGTCCCCTGCAGTGGAAGCACAAAGTCTCAACCACTGGACTGGCAGGGCAGTCCCTTGAGGAAATGAATTCTACTGACAATGTGAGGATTCTTGAAAATGGACCCTTCCTTAATCAAGCCTCCAGATGACAGTGCAGCCCAGCCAACACCTAGATCAGCCTTGTGAGAGTCTAAGCAGAGAATCCTTCTGAGCCATGACGAACTTTTGACTTACAGAGTCGATGAGTATTGTTTTCAGCTGCAAAACTCGTGGTAATTTGTTATGCCGCAGTAGAAAATTGATACATGAACACAAAAAGATGCTGAAAATAAGTAGTGAGAAAAATGAAAATTAAAGAAATTATGAATTATTTCTATTGTGATGGTTTCATGACTGGAAACTCTTTGAAATTCCTTCCAAAGGGAGAGTCCAATTTCCCATGATATAAACTAGCCTTAGTGACTGATTTCTAATGAGTATAATGAGGTAGAAGTGATGCTAAATGACTCTCCTGGAGTGCTGAGATTTCTCCCCTGGAATGCTTGCCCTTGGAGCTGAGCCACTATACTGCGGGGAAGCCAAAGAACTCTTGGAAAAGCCACATGTATGTATTCTGGCCACTAACCCCAACTGAAATCTCAGCCAACAGCCATCATCAACTTGCCAGATTGTGAGTGAGCAAGGCTTTGGATGATTCCAGTGCACAGCCTTTAAACAAGCCCAACTGAAGCTGAATGAGACAAAGAACAAATTCTATCAAGTCAACCTACACTGTATATTCCTCAGCAGACACTGTCAATATTTTAAACCACTGATTTGGGGTGGTTTGTTACATAGCAAAAAGATAATAGGATATTTTGCACTCAGCTGATAGGTGAAAGTTTAAAAGAACAGTACACCCAAGGCCTGAAGGGATGTTGGAAAAAAAGCTAAAACAGGTGTTAGGCACTTCGTTTCTCCAAACAAGTATAAACATCTCAAAATTGACCTTGCCTGGCCAAAACTAGAAAACACACCCCTCCATTGACAAGGGTGCAACAGTGAATTGGATCCATCTCTTGGAGCATTTATAGATGGTGTTTGTATGCAACAAGCTGCTCGAGCCCTGGCAGGGGGCTCTATGGGAATAACGATAGAGGATCTGTGCCTTCTCCTCTTGTTGAACTCTAGAAGTTTTCTGAAGTGTTCCTGTGTGATATTGTAGAAAATGTCCTAAAGTCTGGTGTCTGACTGCTAGCAAACGTAAAGCACTGCCCCCCCATATGATAGGTTGTGACAATAAAAGATTTTCACTGTGCACGATATTTACTCAAATATTGCGGGCAATTGTTTAAAGCAGAAGTTCAACAGTAAATAGAAAACAAGCAAATGGAAATTGAAAACAAATACAAACACAGTGAAAAACAAAAATTAAAATATTTTAAATATCTATTGATAAAAGATAGTTGATAACATTATTATACATCAAACACGTGAAAAATAAGAACTCCCATATAAACACTTTGTATAAATTAATTATAAATCGTATATATATATGTATATAATTCACTCTTTTGGTGAAAATGAGAAATGTGAAGGAATCTATACTAGATGATTCATATGAAGAGGGTAAGTTCAGAGAAAAAGAAAATCAAAGTTGATTATTCCATAATAACTAAAGAGATGGGAGTTGATGTGTGTCAAACTAAGTAGGCATCAGTTATTTTAGCAGGCCAGAGTTATTACCTTGGGAATATAAGTCACACCATGGGCTATTTCAGCTTCTCCTTAGACACTTCATTATTCAACAGCTCCAGATGGAAATAGTCACATTTTGCTCATTCTATCTTTTCTATCTGACAAAAACTTTTCGGTTTTGATGTTCAAACCAATTATTAGAATAAAAAGCTGAATAATTGCATGTTTCCTTTAAGTCCAAGAGTCTGCATTATTCTATAACTGATGCTATTTCAGAAAAGCAACGTCCCAGTCAAACAACTGTCTGGTTACTGCAGTTCCAAGACCCCTGGGAAGCTGCTGGAAAGACCGAGGGATACACTTAATAGGAAACTTTGCATCTTCCTTTGCGTTAGAAGTGCAAGTAGAGTACGTAAATCTGGTAAACGGCATAAAGGGAAAGAACAAACAGTGGGAGACCTGGGTGATTGAGAACAAGGCTCTGAATCACGGCTACTGAATTCCCAACTCTCTTCTGCCATTTATTAGCTCTGTAAATTTGGACCATTCTTTGTAAAGTAGAGGTAATAATAGTACCTATTTCTTAGTGTTGTAATGAGGTTTAAATGCATTAATACCTTTAAAGTTCTTAGAAATGCATTTGGCATGCTGTAAGAGTTCAGTGGATGTCAGCTGATATTATTATAATTATCATTCTTGACAACTGAGCAGTCTCGTTCCAGAAGCAGCAAATAACTAGTTCCTGTTATTTTCTAAATGGCTAAGGTGCTTTATTCCACCAATGATGACACTGTAGCAAATGCTGTAGATGCCCCATACACATCCCCTGGCCCTCTGCACTTCCATGCACTCTGCACCCTCCTGTGACTTGACTTCAAATGAAGTTGAAGAACTAGAGAACTAACATTCCTACCCCAAGAGCAGCTGTCAATCAGTGACTGGACAGGAGCTGGTGTCTAAATACCCTGGCCCCTTTTGACCTCAGAGAAGTAATTTTGAGACGCAAGATTTACACCTTGACTAGAGTTCCTATGCTTTAAGGTGGAGTCATGGAGGTTTATTGACTGTCATCCTTTCTTGATCCCC
The DNA here is from genome assembly GCF_014754425.2 of Oryx dammah. NCBI lineage: Eukaryota > Metazoa > Chordata > Mammalia > Artiodactyla > Bovidae > Oryx > Oryx dammah. The sequence continues at coordinate 102,507,854 of NW_024070213.1, read as the reverse complement.
TGCCCTCCCAGGAGTGCAGTTGAATCCTTATTTCAGGGCTAATGTTAACTGAGACAGACTTCTAGTTGAGAAACACAGTAACTTACACTGGACTTTCAAGTATGGAAAATATATTCAGAAATCCCTCAAACTGATAAATAGCATTACCTTTCCCTTATGAAGTGCTATAAAATATAACCGGAAAAATAATTAAATGAATAATGGTTAAGAGCTGACAATCTAATGTCAGTCTGCTCCAACTCTTGTTCCACCTTGGCAACGTCACTTAATCTCTCTGTAACTGAATGTCTTCATCTGTAAAATATTAAAATATTACCAACCATATGGGCTTCCCCATTGGCTCAGCAGTAAATAATCTGCCTGCAATGCAGGAGGAGCCACAGGAGACTTGTTTGATTCCTGGGTCAGGAAGATTCCCTGGAGGAGGGCAAGGCTACCCTGGAGTATTCTTGCCCGGAGAATCTCATAGACAGAGGAGCCTGGTGGGCTACATTCCCTAGGGTTGCAAAGAGTTAGATACAACTGAAGCAACTTAGCATGCACGCACACAAACCACATAGAGTTGTTATGAAGAACTAATATGCAAGGTACTCAGAATGTGATCCCTGCTATTATTAATAAAACTGAGTTGATAGTCAGAAGCTAGATTGCCATGATACAAAGTAAAATACTGATCTAAGTCTCTCTCTCTCTCCCTCTCAATCTAATGCCTTCAATAGAGCCTACTCCCTGAGTAGGCTGCTCTCCCAACCCACGGCTTACCCCAAACCCACTCCTTTCACCATGGTCTATTCCACAGTTTTTTGCCCCACTTGCAACAAAAAGCAATTTTGGCTCAAATATTGCCCCACAAACCCCTTCATAATCATTGTCCCAGTCTCCAAACTCAACACTAAAATGTGATTATAAATTGGGCTTGATGTAGGGTTTTTTTTTTACTACTATTATATATATAAATAAAACCTCTCATATCTTCATTGCTATATCATATCCATGGGTTGAAAAGAAATTTTCAGGACAAGTAGCATCAGGGAGGGCTTCCTGGGTAGCTCAGCTGGTAAAGAATCCACTGCAAAGCAGAAGACGCCAGTTTGATTCCTGGGTCAGGGAGTTCCCCTGGAGAAGGGATACGCTTCCCACTCAAGTATTCTTGGGCTTCCCTAGTGGCTCAGCTGGTAAAGAATTCACCTGTGGTCTGGGAGAACTGGTTCGATCCCTGGGTTGGGAAGATCTCCTGGAGAAGGGCATGGCAACCCACTCCAGTATTCTTGCCTGGAGAATCCCCATGGACAGAGGAGCCTGGTGGGCTACAGTCCATAGGGTTGAAAAAAGTCTGACACAACTGAGCAGCTAAGCATATCACAACATCAGGGAAGGAAGACCATTATTCTCTGCCCCAGTGTCCTAAAAAGCAGAAATAGGATTGAATCATCCAGTGATGGTGTGACTGGAAACAGGAACATTGAGATGAGTTATGAAAAACAAACTAACCTTTGTTAGTGAGAGTAAGAGTAAGGTGGGAGTGAACTAAAACTTTCTAGTGTAAAAGAACACCACATGCTAAGGTCCCGAAACCTACCCTCATCTCCCACTAACACCTTAGTGTTACGGAAATTGACGTTCAGATGAGCTGAATCCCCATAGACTTTCCGAGATCCCCCCTTCTGTAAAGGGGAAAAAAGCAAACATGTAAGATTTATTGTCTTTGTCAGACCATAATGCCTGAAACCCATACGTTTGCTCAGAAAACAACTGCAAGTAACATTTAAACAAGTGTCTGAAGATGGCATTATTCCCTTCTGGAATACTTATCTTCCCCAACTTAGAAATTTGCTGCAAAGTTACCTTTTGTTGGACACATCAGGTAGAATTCACCATTCCCAATATTTGTTGAATTGTAATCTCTCCTATGTTCTCTGACCCTCTGTTATAAAGAAAATGAAAGAGGAGGAGGAAAGTGAAAGAAGAGGAGGGGGAAGAAAAAGGAGAAAAGGAGGAAGGGAATAAACAGCCCCTGGTGTTTTCCCCATTTTTACCCCCTTATCTTCTTCTCTCAGGCATGTTTTTCTCTTATTTCCTTCCTTTATTAATTCCCATCCAGATGCTTTCTGTTGTGCTCTCTAGAACACTCACTTCATTTTTAACTACCATCTCTGAAATCTCAAAATTTATGCAGAATTTTTCTCTACATCCAACATCAACTAAGTCATAGCCTTCGAGTTTTATATTGCCTGGCCTATTTGTGCTTTCCAGCTGGTGACTCATCTGGTAAAGAATCTCCCTGCAATGTGGGAGACCTGGGTTTGATCCCTGCATTGGGAAGATCCCCTGGAGAGAGGAAAGTTTACCCGCTCCAGTATTCTGGCCCAGAAAATTCCATGGACTATATAGTCCATGGAGTCACAAAGAGTCAGACATGACTGAGCAACTTTCACTCCACTTCATTTGTGTTTTCACTCTCTGTAAATGATGTCTGCATATTAGAATTAGCAGAGATACTTTAATAATTGCAGATGCTTGAGCCTTACTTCCAGAGATGAGAATTTAATTAGCATGGGGTGTGTTCCTTTCATAAATGTTTATGGAAAGTGTCCAAAGTGATTCATGTACAATAAGAGCTAAAAACCACTGCAGACTGAGTTATTCCAGAGCAAAGCTTTTATCTTAATATGTAATGTGATTTTATCTTTAATATATAAACACAGATACATATTATCTGTGTTTTCTGATTCTTATACATGATATGGTCTCAATAAAAGATCACTGAATTTTTTTAAAAAAAAAAGGAAAATTGGTTGGGCTTGGACATTCTGACAGTTGTGAAGTGCTATCTCACTATGGTTTGGATTTGCATTTCGCTGATGACTAGTAATGGTGGGCATCTTTTTGTGTGCCTGTTAGTCATCTGTATGCTCTTTTGGAAAAATGCCTATTGAGATGCCTTGCCCATTTTTAATTGTCTTTTTTAAAAATATGAGTTATATGGGTTCTTTTTTTTCCCTTTATTTATTTATTTTTTTTACTTTACAATATTGTATTGGTTTTGCCATACTTCAACGTAAATCCACCACAGGTGTACACGTGTTCCCAATCCTGAACCCCCCTCCCACCTCCCTCTCCATACCATCCCTCTGGGTCATCCCAGTGCACCAGCCCCCAGCATCCTGTATCTTGCATCAAACCCAGACTGGCAATTCATTTCTTATATGATATTCTACATGTTTCAATACATTTTGGGTATTACCCCTTATCAGACATACCATTTGCAAATATCCTCTCCCATTCAGTAGGTGGCCTTTTTGGTTTTGTTGATGTCCTCCTTTGCTATGTAAAACATGAAACCATAAAACTCCTAGAAGAGAACATAGGCAAAACACTCTTTGACATAAAGCATAGCAATATTTTATTGGATTGGTCTCTCAAGGCCAAGAAATAAAAGGAAAAATAAACAAATGGGACCAAATTAAACTTAAAAGCTTTTGTATATATACATATATATAAGCATACATATATATAAACACACATACATATATATAATGGGGAGTTACTATTACATTTACTCTATATTGTATATTTTATATATGTGATGGAATATTAGTCATAAAAAAGAATGAAATATTGCCATTTGCAAAATGTAGATGGACCTTGAGAATATTATGCTTAGTGAAATAAATCAGACAAAGACAAATGCTATATATCATTTATATGTGGAATTTTTTAAATAATATAAATGAATGCATATACAAAACGGAAACAGACTCACAGACACAAGGGGAAGAGGGAATGGGAAGGGACAAATTGGGGGTATGGAGGTAGCAAATACAAACTGCTATACATTAAAAAGGTAAGCAACAAGGATTTACTGTATAGCACAAGGGATCATGTCCAATATCCGATAATATCCTGTAATAACCTATAATGAAACATAATCTGCAAAAGGTGCCGAATCGCTGCACTGTATACCTGAAACTAACACAGTGTCGTAAATCAACTATTCTTCAATTTAAAAAACTTGTAAGTTTGAATAAAATTTTTGTTTATTTTTGCCCTTGTTTCTCTTGCCTAAGGAGACAGATCCAAAAAAATATCGCTAAGACCTGTGTCAGAGAGTATCACATTTATCTTCTTCTAAGATAAGAAGAGATTTATGGTTTCAGGTCTGACATTTAGAACTCATAAACGCCCATTTTGAGTTTATTTTGAATATGGTATGAGAAAATTTTCTAATCTTCTTCTTTACGTATGGAATCTAAGTAATAAAACGAATGATGTTACAAAACAGAAACAGACTCACAGATACAAAGAACACACTGCTGGTTACCAATAGTAAGAAAGGGGAGTAAGGGCAAGATAGGGGAAGAGGACTAAGAAGTGCAAGCTGCTGCTGCTGCTGCTGCTGCTAAGTCACTTCAGTCATGTCCGACTCTGTGCAACCCCATAGACGGTAGCCCATCAGGCTCCCCCATCCCTGGGATTCTCCAGGCAAGAACACTGGAGTGGGTTACCATTGCCTTCTCCAATGCATGAACGTGAAAAGTGAAAGTGAAGTCGCTCAGTCGTGTCCGACTTTCCAGGGGACTTTCCAGGCAAGAGTACTGGAGTGGGGTGCCATCGCCTTCTCGGCAGCAAAGATACAAAGATATAATGTTCAGCACAGGAATTATAGCCAGTATTTCATATCTTTATATGCAATATAATAAATTTGTATATATCCAAATATATATGCAAACTTACATAATTTTGCAAATATCAAAACAGTGATTTGATATTTTTATAAAAATGTCAAAGCAGTATGTTGCATACCTAAAACTAATATAATGCTATAAATCAACTAACCTTCAATTAAAAAAAAATTGGGCTTGAAAAAAATTTCCAAATTGGTAACCACCACAAATTCTGTATATAAAACTATGAACATAAATTCCAATTAATGAAGACCTATTGTACATCTTCATAATCATTAAGTAACTTTCTAACCAAATTATTTTACCCTAAATTAAATATTATTCTCATTTGGACTTGAGAAAGCATGCAACATTGGTAAAGACAAGCTATATTAACTTAAAATTGAGACTAAGTGCTAGGTCACAATCGCCTGTCCAGCTGGTGCTGTCTTCTGCAGATGCTCCTCTGGAGACTGAGTAGCCTCTGGAAGCTGACTGCTTATGCTAGTCTTTGCAGTATTGGTATTTGCTTTCAAATTCTAACCCGCCTTTCCTCAATATCAGAGCCATCCGTTTTTACCTACAGTCCCTCTATCCTAGCTGAGAAATGGTCTGTCTTCATCATGCATTTTTTCAAATTTCTGTCTTCTGCCTTAATTTCTTCCCTTCCTCTCCTAAAGTCCAGACTTTTACAATAAAATTTCCTTTCTGCAATAAGGACCTTCATCTACAGCAATGGATACCCAAATCCCTAGTTGTTTTCTGATTGGGGGGGGCAATGGAGTCACAGGAGAGGGAGCAGGTTGGGTTATGTATATTATAAGCAAAAAGCTATATTCCATCAAAGTTATTTAAGGATTGTGTACAGAATCTTGATTTATTAATCTGTTTTGCTAGCTACTGAAACTGATCAAGGTCAGAAGCCATGTCTCAAACACCTTTGGATATGTACACCTTAGCATGCTGCCGGATATACTAGAAGACTTTAATATATGTTGGCTCTGTTGGTGGCTGAATAAATTTATGAGATGACAAAATGGGATGACACAGAGAGATGCATGTTGGGTGGGTGGTATTTGAAATTTGATCATAGACCTAGGGTGGACCACATAACTTTATGCTCAGAGGAAATTCCATTTTAGCTGATTAGTATCAAGAATAAAATGCAGCTTGCTTATACTACAGCTGACTAGAGCTGTTTTATCCAAAAGGGAAAGATAATGACCTCTCCTATGCCAATAAACACACACACCTAAAAAAAAAAAAAAAAAAAGTCCCACTGAGAATAAATTTTGATTTAAAAAGAGAGGAAAATAAGGTATTAGTTGAAATAGGTTATAATAAGGCAGTTTGTTAAGGGCTTAATTATCCACTCTACCAAAGGAGGGTATGATGTTATGGAGGAGGAAGAAATCATAAAACTTAGCAGCAGGGGTTCATCTTCTTAAGTATTAAATAGGTAATTAATCTTAACTGCAAGAGGCAATTAAGACTCACTCAGTAAAGTGAGGAGTTTTAGGCTCACAGTCAAAGCAAAACTTCAAGCCAAAGCAGGAATGGAAAGGGCAGGAAAGCAAAATAAATGACACCTGTGAGTACTTTTCTTTTGAAAAGTATATTAATCTTTACGTTGTTTCTGTATTAATTTGTATCACTTGGGAAAAATTAAGTTGCGCTTGAGATAAAATTTGATTTAGAAAAGAACTCTGAATTTCTTCCTATTCTGATAATTGTTTTCCTGCAGTTGCTATAGGCATGCTACTGTATGCACCAAAAGTGCCCCTTTGAAGATTCTACGTGTCCTAGAAATGTACTGACAATAAATCTATAGAAACGCAAGTCAGGAGAAACATGGTTAGTAGGATCCTTTAAGAAAACTTTAAAAAGTATATAAATTCTAAAAACAAAAGTTTTCATTAAAATAATAGAACAATAATTTCACCCTACATAAAATATTAAGCAAATAAATTTGGAAACATTTAACTAATATTGTAGTTTTGGAGTAAGGATAGAATATACTGTGTTAATTTGCTAGGGTCATCATTATAAAATGCAGCACCATCTAAATCTATTTAAACCATAGACTGGTTGGTTTAAACATTAAACATGTTATTCAATATTTTCTCAAGGGTCTGGAGGCTGGAAGTCCAATACCCAAGTGTCATCAGGATTGGCTGGCAGTTCTCCATTTCCTCGCTGGAGTGTCAAGGGCTTCAACTGTACACACAGGCCCCCGGTGCTTCTCCATAATCCTAACCTCTCCTTTTTAGAATGATACCAGCTAGGTTAGATTAGGACCCGTGTTAACAGCCTTCAGTTCAGTTCAGTCGCTCTATTTTAAGGTAATTACATTTTTAAAGCCCTATCTATAAGTCCAGTCACATTCTGAAGTACTGAGATGTTGGGGTTTTAACATATCAACTCTTGCAGAACATAACTCCATTCACAATGTGTACAGATAAATGTTTAAAAAGAATACAGAGAACAGCATCAAATTCCAGTTGTAATTTCTTGCTTCATGATTTGAAGTCACCTATTTAGATCCGGCGTATAGGATTGGATTCTCAAGCACAGGGGATCAAATAAAAGTATTAGTGTGGATGTTCTCCCTGATTCCACCAGCCCCACAGTAGAATCCTGTGCTTGGATTTCAACTCCCTTCTCACTACAACACACCTTAGCCTCCTATTACCACAGGTGTGTTTGTCTTTGCTTGACCAATTACTGGATTTCTTGTCTGTAAGATGAGAACTATAGAGTGCCTACTTCAGAGGGTGTGATGATTAAACAATTGAATACGATAAAAGCTCATAAAAAAATACCTTTTCCTCCGAGAGAAAGCTATACATATAAAAGATTGGAATTAACTACAGAGATAAAATTGCCGACATCCTCTGGATCATCAAAAAAGCAAGAGTCCCAGAAAAACATCTATTTCTGCTTTGTTGACCATGCCAAAGCCATTGACTGTGTGGATCACAATAAACTGTGGAAAGTTCTTCAAGAGATGGGAATACCAGACCACCTGACCTGCCTCTTGAGAAACCTGTATGCAGGTCAGGAAGCAACAGTTAGAACTAGACATGGAACAGACTGGTTCCAAATAGGAAAAGGAGTACATCAAGGCTGTATATTGTCACCCTGCTTATTTAACTTACATGCAGAGTATATCATGAGAAATGCTGGGCTGGATGAAGCACCAGCTGGAATCAAGATTGCCAGCAGAAATATCAATAACCTCAGATATGCAGATGACACCACCCTTATGGCAGAAAGTAAAGAACTAAAGAGCCTCTTGATGAAAGTGAAAGAGGAGAGTGAAAATGTTGGCTTAAAGCTCAACATTCAGAAAACTGAGATCATGGGATCTGGTCCCATCACTTCATGGCAAATAGATGGGGAAAAAGTGGAAACAGTGTCAACAGTATCAGACTTTATTTTTCTGGGCTCCAAAATCACTGCAGATGGTGACTGCAGCCATGAAATTAAAAGACATTTGCTCCTTGGAAGGAAAGTTATGACCATCCTAGACAGCATATTAAAAAGCAGAGACATTACTTTGCCAATAAAGGTCCATCTAGTCAAGGCTATGGTTTGTCCAGTAGTCATTTATGGATGTGAGAGTTGGACTGTAAAGAAAGCTGAATGCCAAAGAACTGATGCTTTTGAACTGTCGTGTTGCAGAAGACTTTAGAGAGTCCCTTGGTCTGCAAGGAGATCCAACCAGTCCATCCCAAAGAAAATCAGTCCTGAATATCATTGGAAGGACTGATGCTGAAGCTGAAACTCCAGTACTTTGGCCACCTGATGCGAAGAGCTGACTCATTTGAAAAGACCCTGATGCTGGGAAAGATTGAAGGAGGGAGGAGAAGGGGAAGACAGGATGAGATGGTTGGATGGCATACCAACTCAATGGACATGAGTTTGAGTAAACACCAGGAGTTGGTGATGGACAGGGAGGCCTGGCATGCTGCGATTCATGGGATTGCAAAGAGTCGGACACAACTGAGTGAACTGAACTGACTATGGCTACTAAATACTAAAGATAATATATACAAAGTGCATGTGCCAGAGCTTGTTACATAAAGTTACATTACAAAATAATTACTTTTATTAGTACTAGTGTTTACTACAAGTGCATGTTTATAACTACTGCTACCATTATACTCATTATTTTAATTACTATTATAACTGTTGACATCCACTGTTATTAACATTTACACTTAAACTACTGATGTTTCTAAAAGTCTAAAATTCAAGTTGGAAAAATGTTACTGCCCTAATTTAAACATTTTAGTGACTGCCATTTACTTTTAGGACAAAACACAAACTCTTCTATGGCTTTTAATTTTTTGAAGACTCTAACTTCTATGAGACTCCTCTCTAGGCACTTCTTACCCACCACAGTATAGCCACACAAGTAATATTTCACTTCCTTCTGCAACAGCAAAGGTCCTGCCTAGAGTGAAAGAAGCACTCTTCTTGGCACAAGGACTATAGCTGTGGGGAAAACAGTCAAGATCCTTGTACTCAAGAAGCATATATTCAAGAAGGAGAGGACTGTGGAGGCAGATAATAAGCAAGTAAACATATGAGCCAGTGAAACATGCTTTGAAGAAAGTCAAACACAAGTCCATGAGAGAGACTGAATTGTGGCCAGCTTGGGATGAATCAATTAGGGAAGATTTTGCTAAGAAATTGACATTGAAGGTGAGATATGTATGAGGATAAGAAGTACAGTGAACACTCCAGGCAGTGGGAGGACCACACGTAAAAGCTCTAAGGTGGAAATGCACTTTGTGAGTTCATGAAGCTGACAAAAACATGGAGTGACTGGGGCCCACTGTGCACAACTGAGAAAATCACTAGATGAGATCTAATGGTTGGGAGCAGCCAGATCTTTCAATTGCTAATCTGTGTGAGGAGAATGGCTTTCATTATTTAAAATTAATTTTTATTGGAGTATAGTTGCCTTACAACATTGTGTTCATTTCTACTGTAAAGCAAAATGAAGAGGAGCCTGGCAGACTACAGTCCATGAGGTCAAAGAGTCAGACACAACTGAGTAACTAAGCAACATCTATGATGATAGTTCAGGTGAGGAGGGATGGTTCTTGGCTTTGAGCAACTAGGTGAATGATGCAGAAGACGAGATGAGAAAGTTTTAGAGGGTAGCATTGAGACCTGTGTTCCATATTATGGCAAATACTGTTATTCTCTTGTGTCCATTCTTTCCTTCATCCTTGCTAGCAGAGCTAGTTGATTTTTAACTGAACATGTGGCTACCTAGTGGCTCAGTTGGTAAAGAGTCTGCCTGCAATGCAGGAGACCTGGGTTTGATCCTTGGGTTAGGAAGATCCCCTGGAGAAGGAAATGGCAACCCACTCCAGTATTCTTGCCTGGAGAATCCCATGGACAGAGGAGCCTGGTGGGCTAGAGTCAATGGGGTCACAAAGACTCAGACATGACTACCTAGAAAGGAAAACAGTCTAAGTTCTGAACAATGGAACATAGAACGGGTTTGCATAACATCACAAAGCCTGCTGAAAGGCAAGCCAATTTCTTTTTCACAGTTCTTGTTCCTTCTGTCAGAAAGTGGACCTGGAGTAACCATCTTAGTCTGTTTACCGAGGATGGTGGAGTAGCACAGTGTCAAAGAACATGGGTTACTGAGAATTAATCTTGAATATGGATGAGAGAAAAAATAATCTTTATGTTTTAAATATATCATTAAATATACAATTCAGAAGCTCAGAGAAGTTGTCAGGGAAAGTTTATGAATTTAGAACTCATTTGCTTAAAGATGATATCTAAAGCTTAACACTGACTAGGATCATTGAGGAAGAAAATTTAGCCAGAGGAATTATCCACAAACTGAGCCCTGAGGCACTAGAATTAGGGAAGAGAAGGAAATTTCATTAAAATAGGATAAGAAGGAGCAACCAACAGGACTTTGTTGTCTTAAAAGCTCAGAGGACAAGACTTCAAGGAAGGCTGCTGCTGCTAAGTCACTTCAGTCATGTCCGACTCTGCAACCCCATAGACGGCAGCCCACCAGGCTCTGCTGTCCCTGGGATTCTCCAGGCAAGAACACTGGAGTGGGTTGCCATTTCCTTCTCCAATGCGTGAAAGTGAAAAGTGAAAGTGAAGTCGCTCAGTCGTGTCCAACTCTTCTCGACCCCATGGACTGAAGCCCACCAGGCTCCTCCGTCCATGGGATTTTCCAGGCCAGAGTACTGGAGTGGGGTTAAATAACAGGTCAATCAATGAGGACAAAGGAGAAACCAGTGAATTTGCAGCAGCACTGTTGGCGACCTTAACAGGAACAATTTCACTTTTGTTGCATGGACAGAAGCCCAAATTTAGTGGGTTGAAGAGAGAACAAAAGGGAAAAATAATAAAAATATGATGATCACAGGACGCCCATCTGAGTTTTTTAGTGTGTTTTGTTCTTGTTTGTCTTTTGTTTGTTTTACTCTAACAGAAAGTAGTAAAAAGAGACAAAAGTGGAGGAGAGTAAAGGAGGTGAGTCAGAAAAGAGGAATTTTGCTTTGTTTTGTTGTTTCATGGCAAATAGTAGATCTATTTATTCTTTTAAAACATCCCCAGCCATGATCTTTCTTGTTGACTTTTTCACATGTGTTCTCTGACTAGAGTAAACAACTTTCATTCACACTTTTCTCCTGGCTTTTCCATGCAGCCAAAATTAAATATCTCCTTTTTTCATGCTCACAGTATAATCCAGCCTAGAGAGAAAGAAGTCTCCTCTTTGATAGGCAGATTTTTACAGTAGAAAAAGCAGAATCTATTAGTCAAATAGACCTTCTAAATCTGAGTTATTTAATACTGAAGTAGTTGCTTAACATTCTGTCTTAATTTTCTTATCACTAAAAGAAGTTATGCTTTTTAAAATTACTGAAAGTCTGCTATAAAACCTCAATGAGATAATATGTAAAAGGCTTTTCATAGAACAGTGGTTCTTTTCATTGTGAGCCTGTCTGGGCTCCTCTTTTCCTCTTGTCACTTAACTTCTACAGATCCTTTCTGTGCTTCAACCTATTTTTGTCCATTGCTAGACTGAGCTAGAATATCACTGCTTTTTTCAGTAGGTTTAATTACGAGGAACAGAGACACATTCATATCCCCTCAACCTGGGACATATAATCAGTTTTAAAATATTAAAAGATAAAATTATGAAACAATTGGGAAAATATGAACACCAATTGGATATTCAATGATTTTGAGGATTTACTTTTCAGTTTGGTGAATATTAACATGATAGAGAATTTTGAAAAAAACATTATATTTTGGAACTAAAATATGTATGCATTGAATTATATGATGAATGGAATTTGATTCCAGGAGGAGTGTGGAAAGAAATTTTGTAGTGGTGCAGAGGAAGCAATATTGGCCACTGATTGATGAGTACTGAAGCTGGGTCCAGGGAGATCCTTAAACTATTCTTTATATTTTGTATATGTTTGACATTTTCCATAAAAATGTTACTTTTAAAAAATTTTCTGTTAATACTCTGGTCACTTGACCAGTAGGGATTTCCTGTTAGCTTACCTTTGCATGAGCTCTGTTTACCCTATTGGCTCAGCACTCTTTCTTTCCTATTGTATACCTGGCTGTTTTTCTAGGTCTGTCTTATTGACCAGCCCTGCTCCAGGCACACACTTGATTATCTCACTCACTTAAAGGAGAGGTTTATCTCCCGATCTCTTAAACTTAAATGGAATCTTGCCTTTGGATCCAAAGGCTCACTAATATGTTCTATTAAACTATGGGCCATCTACACTAGGTGTCAACCCTTAGCATCCCACACTGGCAGAGACGTTAAAATGTTGGGTGTAGACTATAATCTCCTTCAGACAAATAGGTTCTATGAGAAGAACAGAGCAGTAAAAATATTTTTATTTCTTCCATTGACTGAATCATGCAGTCACTACCTCTTTCAACTCATTAAAAAGCAGAAAGGGCTAAAATCAAGTTGTTATGCATGACTTTTTTGGAGTCCATCTCCATAACTAGCTTTTATTTTTATGTAAGATGTGTGTATTGCTTGAAGAAAATAACATTTTGAAATAAAATTGAAGGCAAGAAAATTCTCTTATAATTTAGATGGGAATCAACTACTATGGAAAGTGAATGTGTTGAATATTTCAGCAACTTTTTAGTGAAGCAATTTTGCATTTTAATTGCATATTTTCATCTTAATTTGGAGGAAGAGATAGATGTATAATCCATAAAAAGTCCCTTTAAGTCATCAATGAAAATTTTCTGTAAATTAGAATTGTATATTTTAACTCCACGCCCAACTAAAGTTCATATATCATCCACTTCCATGGCCTTGATAGAACAACCTGCTCCACCCATTTCACTCCATAACTCATTCAAATTATGTCTTGAGTGTAGAATTTAGGACAGAAAATGAAACTTAGTGAATTTCAATGGACTAATGCAGAAAGTGAAGAGGAACTAAAAAGCCTCTTGATGAAAGTGAAAGAGGAGAGTGAAAAAGTTGGCTTAAAGCTCAACATTCAGAAAACGAAGATCATGACATCTGGTTCCATCACTTCATGGGAAATAAATGGGGAAACAGTGGAAACAGTGTCAGACTTTATTTTTTGGGGCTCCAAAATCACTGCAGATGGTGACTGCAGCCATGAAATTAAAAGACACTTGCTCCTTGGAAAGAAAGTTATGACCAACCTAGATAGCATATTCAAAAGGAGAGACATTACTTTGCCAACAAAGGTCTGTCTAGTCAAGGCTATGGTTTTTCCAGTAGTCATGTATGGATGTGAGAGTTGGACTGTGAAGAAAGCTGAGCACCGAAGAATTGATGCTTTCGAACTATGGTGTTGGAGAAGACTCTTGAGAGTCCCTTGCACTGCAAGGAGATTCAGCCAGTCCATTCTGAAGGAGACCAACCCTGGGATTTCTTTGGAAGGAATGATGCTAAAGCTGAAACTCCAGTACTTTGGCCACCTCATGCGAAGAGTTGACTCATTGGAAAAGACTCTGATGCTGGGAGGGATTGGGGGCAGGAGGAGAAGGGGACGACAGAGGATGAGATGGCTGGATGGCATCACGGACTCGATGGACGTGAGTCTGAGTGAACTCCGGGAGTTGGTGATGGACAGGGAGGCCTGGTGTGCTGCGATTCATGGGGTCACAAAGAGTCGGACATGACTGAGCAACTGAACTGAACTGAATGAGTTTCTTTATTTTTTAAAATAAAATCAACCTTGTAAACCAACTATACTCAAAAGTAAATAAATTAAACGAAGACAGTTTCATATATAGTACAATCTTCATGAAAACCACACAATGTTGCCATACCCCAATGTAGTTAGTAGGGTTAAAATGTAAGTTTTTACTTTCAGTCACCCCAAATCTCTACTCTTTGGTTACATTAGTTCTCTCACATTTAATAATGACCTAGAAAGCAGGTTTGTTCTAATGGGTGACTGGAAATATCAAACATAAATGTTAATTCCTTATGTGAAAGAGCCTTAGTCTTATGCCACTCATGTTTTTGTTTCAAAATGAATAAACTATATTCAGTAGGAATCTGAGATTAAATTGTTTCATACTGCTGGAACATGTTCTTAATTATACTGAATCTCCACATCCTCTTCTTTCTTTTATAGCACATTTGGGAGGGAAAAATCAATGATGTAGTAGTTTTCTCTGAAATTATGTGTCTTAGACACATGGATTGCTTGGGTCACTGCTTTTTTCACTAGTGGAAAATATAATGAAAACTGCATAATGGAAAGAACAATCCCAATGAGAGAAGGTTAAACTGGTGCAGAATTTTAAACTTGAAATAAATGTGAGATATGGAATAAGTAATAAGTTGACATCTCAGTAAAATAATAATTTCCTCATATGAAATACACTGGATTAAAAAGACTTTTTAAAAATCTTCCTGTGATTAGAATCTTCTTTCTCTACATCAAAAGATTTACTTTAATCTTAAGTGAAGTTAACATCCCTAATGAATCTAAAGCTAGAATACAGAAATTAAAAGGACCTAGTATGTCGAACGGAGAAGGCAATGGCACCCCACTCCAGTAGTCTTGCCTGGAAAATCCCATGGATGGAGGAGCCTGGTGGGCTGCAGTCCATGGGTCGCGAAGAGTCGGACACGACTGAGTGACTTCACTTTGACTTTTCACTTTCATGCATTGGAGAAGGAAATGGCAACCCACTCCAGTATTCTTGTCTAGAGAATCCCAGGGATGGGGGAGCCTGGTGGGCTGCCGTCTATGGGGTCGCAGAGTCGGACACAACTGAAGCGACTTAGCAGCAGCAGCAGCAGTATGGTCAAACAGGCAAGCAATCCTGGAAAGTGCACCCCTGAGGAAGTATCATTTAGGTATTATTTATATGACTAAATCCCTGAAGGAAACTGAGAAATGAGCAAACATACTAGTCAGAGTTTTAGTTAGAATATATATACATGGAAATGACAGGAATATTGACTATAAACTTGTTAAAGAGCAATATCTCAAAACAACTGAAAACTAGGACATGTTTAATGACATAAATACAAGAAGTGGAATGATATTCTTATCTGTTCCAAATGAAGGAAATCATCCATTTCCAGCCTGAATTGAGAATTTCTTCTATATTTCTCCACTGCTCAAAAAAACTTGGATTAATTCATAGTCATATTCTTATATATAAAAGTGAATTAGGTTAAATTCACAGTACTATGAGAAAATTAATGTCTGTTGTTGAAGCAATTCAGTGTGTGATACTTTGTTAAGGTAGCCCAGGGCAACACACACAATGTGTTAGCAAATTTTGGTATGAGAGACTCTATTATGAGTCTGCTTTCACAATTCATCATTCTGCCTCAAGCAGATGAATGGCAGAAGGGAGACAGTCATCAGACCACAAATTGTAATGGCCAAAGCATTTTGGGGTATGAAAAAAAGGAGGAAGAAAAGCCTAATAAGAATTTTACAATGGAATGTCTTTACATCTTTCTATGAAAAGATGATAGCCTTGAGATATTTACAGAGGACAACCTTAATAATGAAATACAAAAGAAAACTCAACATAAGGGAATTGGATAAGAAGATGGACAGAAAGGACCAAGCAGAGGGAAAGTCGACTCAAAATGCTATTCCTGGTCATTACAGAAGCACTGGTGAAAGTTAAACTATGTCAAAGCCTTTGACTGTGTGGATCACAATAAACTGTGGAAAATTCTGAAAGAGATGGGAATACCAGACCACCTGACCTGCCTCTTGAGAAACCTGTATGCAGGTCAGGAAGCAACAGTTAGAACTAGACATGGAACAAGAGATTGGTTCCAGATAAGAAAAGGAGTACATCAAGGCTGTATATTTTCACCCTGCTTATTTAACTTATATGCAGAGTACATCATGAGAAATGCTGGGCTGCATGAAGCACAAGCTGGAATCTTGATTGCCAGCAGAAATATCAATAACCTCAGATATGCAGATGACACCACCCTTATGGCAGAAAGTGAAGAAGAACTAAAGAGCCTCTTGATGAAAGTGAAAGAGGAGAGTGAAAAAGTTGGCTTAAAGCTCAACATTCAGAAAACTAACATCATGGCATCTGGTCCCATCACTTCATGGCAAATAGATGAGGAAATAGTGGAAACAGTGACAGACTTTATCTTTTTGGGCTCCAAAATCACTGCAGATGGTGATTGCAGTCATGAAATTAAAAGACACTTACTCCTTGGAAGGAAAGCTATGACCAACCTAGATAGCATATTCAAAAGCAGAGACATTACTTTGCCAACAAAGGTCTGTCTAGTCAAAGCTATGGTTTTTCCAGTGGTCATGTATGGATGTGAGAGTTGGACTATAAAGAAAGCTGAGCACCGAAGAATTGATGCTTTTGAACTGTGGTGTTGAGAGTCCCTTGCACTGCAAGGAGATCCAATCAGTCCATCCTAAAGGAGATCAGTCCTGGGTGTACGTTAGAGGGACTGATGTTGAAGCTGAAACTCCAATACTTTGGCCCCTAATGCGAAGAGCTGACTCATTTGAAAAGACCCCAATGCTGGGAAAGGTTGACGGCAGGAGGAGAAGGGGACTCCAGGTGGTTGGATGGCATCACTGACATGAGTTTGGGTGGACTCTGGGAGTTGGTGATGGACAGGGAGGCCTGGCGTGCTACAGTCCACGGGGTTGCAAAGAGTCAGATACGACTGAGCAACTGAACTGAACTGAAACCCCTAAAGGAGGAAACTAGAAGAAGAAAGTTGCTTTTTCTACCCTGCTGCTGCTGTCGCTTCAGTCATGTCCGACTCTGTGCGACCCCATAGACGGCAGCCCACCAGGCTCCTCCATCCCTGGGATTCTCCAGGCCAAAACACTGGAATGGGTTGCCATGTCCTTCTCCAATCCATGAAAGTGAAGAGTGAAAGTGAAGTCCCTCAGTCGTGTCCAACTCTTAGTGACCCCATGGACTGCAGCCTACCAGGCTCCTCCGTCCATGGGATTTTCCAGGCAAGAGTACTGGAGTGGGTTGCTAGTGGATTGTTAAGACAGAAATTAAAACTTAACATCAAAATCTTACAGTATGTCCTTGGTTAAATTCAGTATATATGCTTATTAACTGAATAACAGTCTATAACATGGCTGAAGCCATATTGGCTTCCTCAGATATTTACATATGATCTTTATAGGATATTGAGGCAAGGAAACCCTTGGGATATTATTATGGAGAAATATAAGATATGTGTATATCCTAAATGGCTATTTCTTTTTATTTGATCAGAGTGGGAAATGTTTTGTTGTTGCCTTAAATGTTAATAATATTAAAAAGTTAAAATGAAAACTAAATGGATAGTGGGTAAGCTATTACTAATGTGATTATCCATGAATTAAATTCTATGAAAGTAAACAAATTATGATGCAAAGTGAATGAAGATATAATGAACTGAAATATCAGAGGAACTGACAGATCATACAAAGAGAGAGTATTTCATATTAAAATAACTTAATGTAGTCATTTTAATTATTACTAATTAGTATTGATCCATTGCATTCCAATAATATTATAAATTGCACAGGATGATTGGTTGGTTCTTCTTGGCATTTTAGTAGTGAAAGAAATATCATTTTATCATCCTTTTCAGAGACACTTGTAAAATTAGAGATGGAGTATGTTGCACAGTATGCCTATTGAATGATTTCAAATAATTGAGTTTATGAACAATGGATACCATAGTTATACTAACTACAAAGAGAAACGTGAACTAAATAAGTGATGAACTATATATCTTATCTCAGAACTGATATTCATCACAGGATTTGATTTTAGATGTTGTTGCTCATGATAATGATGATAATGACCTTTCATAAACTTAAAAATGATAATGTATTTATTAGCCATACTCAGATAAAGTTTTTGTAAATAAATGGAATACAAAAATTACTCTAATTCTATCATTTTTATTTTGCTGAATAAAAACTTTATGAATACCTAATCTTTCAAAAGACAAAATGGATAATCCAGGATCCTATTCAAAGATGCAATTTGTCAATGAGTTACTTTCATGCATTTAACAAGGAGTGTATTTAATCAACAAATAATTTTTGAAAAATGCTTCAAAATTAACCAATTTATTTTTCAGAAATCCTGAAATACTTCAGTATGTAAAGTTCTTTATAAGGAAGAAATCTAAGCAATGAGATGATTTGACAAAAAGTGTTCTACACTTACGTTTTGGATAAGTAATTTACAATGGCTCTGTTGATTCTAGAGGGCGTCAATCTAATTTTCAGCAATTATTGTTATATATATATATGTGTGTGTGTATACATATATACATATATATATAATTAGAATATGAGTAAAAGCTGTTTTGCTTTTTAAATAAAAATCATGATTGGTGCTCTAAAGAGATATCCTGGTAAAAAGCTATTTTGACATGAGATGAAAAAGTAGAGCTATAAATAATTTCATGGAAGAAATTTTTAATTTAAATATATCCATCAAAACTACAACAGCTTACTAACAATTTAGTTTAGTTATAGTACTTCATGATTAATGTGTGATTGTTCATTCAATAAATCTATACACATCACTCCTTCCATTTCATTACACTCATCAACATAAGTAACATTTTTATGTCATCTTGCAGCTATATAAATAACTACCTATAATTTTTAAAATTCAAAATGATTGATTTTTATTTCCAAAGTACTTCTCCCCTTTTATATAATCAAGATTTCCTGATAAAACAACAGAATTAAGAGCTTTTTTGATTAAAGTGGACAAGTCTATCTCAGGAGAAGCAACAATTCCCAAGAGAACTGGATTGACCATGGGCTTTTGAGCTGACTTAGCTTCATTGCCAAAAGCTGACTTTTGCCCCTGTGCAACAAAATTAACCTGAGTCAGGTCTGGCAAATCTTCTAGCATTACCCCTAACAAATGTTACCAGAATCAGTAAGTCATATAGAGAACCATGAAAGACATAAGCCCATCAAAATTCTGAATCTCAATATTTTCTAGAGAAATTTGTTTTTCCACATAAGAGTTCCAATGCAAATTTTAGTGTGAATGCATATATTTATGTGTGTGTGTAAAACTAAGTGTCTCCCTTTATTATTATTCCACGCTCTGCTGTTGTAATCTTCATAATGATTGTGAAACTGGTGTGCAGTTTACTGGAAAGAAACAACAATGTCAAAAGAGCTTCCTCAAGGTAAGTCTTATTAATGTTCTGGCAGAGTATATATAAAAAATTATTTAGAGATTTTATCTAACATCCAAAAAAGATGTCATCTTCATTATAGGGGACTGGAAAGCAAAAGTAGGAAGTCAAAAACTACTTGAAGTAACAGGAAAATATGGCCTTGTATAAAACAATCAGGGCAAAGGCTAATAGAGTTTTGCAAAGAGAACACACTGGTCATAGCAAACACCCTCTTCAAACACACAAGAGAAGACTCTACTCATGGACATCACCAGATGCTCAATACTGAAATAAGATTGATTATATTCTTTGCAGCCAAGATGGAGAAGCTTTATACAGTCAGCAAAAATAAGACCAGGAGCTGACTGTGGCTCAGATCATGAACTCCTTATTGCAAAATTCAGACTTAAATTGAAGAAAGTAGGGAAAACCACTAGACCATTCAGGTATGACCTAAATCAAATCCCTTACATACAGTGGAAGTGACAAATAGATTCAAGGGATTTGATCTGCTAGACAGAGTGCCTGAAGAACTATGGATAGCGTTTCATGACATTGTACAGGAGGCAGTGATCAAGACCATCTCCAAGAAAAAGAAACGCAAAAGGGCAAAATGGTTGTCTGAGGAGGCCTTACAGATAGCTGTGAATAGAAGAAAAGAGAAAGGCAAAGGATAAAAGGAAAGATAGACCCATTTGAATGCAGAGTTCCAAAGAATACAAGGAGAGATTAAAAAAAAAAAAAGCCTTCCTCAGTGATTACTGCAAAGAAATAGAGGAAAACAATAGAATGGGAAAGACTAGAGATGTCTTCAAGAAAATTAGAGATACCAAGGGAACATTTCATGCAAAGATGAGCATAATAAAGAGCAGAAATTGTATGGACATAACAGAAGCAGAAGAAATTAAGAAGAGGTGGCAAAAATACACAGAACAACCATACAAAAAAGATCTTCATAACCCAGATAATCATGATGGTGTGATCACTCACCTAGAGCTAGACATCCTGGAACATGAAGTCAAGTGGGCCTTAGGAAGCATCACTACGAACAAAGCTAGTGGAGGTGATGGAATTCCAGTTGGGCTATTTCAAATCCTAAAAGATGATGCTGTGATAGAACTGTACTCAATATGTCAGCAAATCGGGAAAACTCCTCAGTGACCACAGGACTGGAAAACATCCGTTTTCATTCCAATTCCAAAGAAAGGCACTGCCAAAGAGTGCTAAAACTACCACACATTTGCACTCATCTCACATGCTAACAAAGTAATGCTCAAAATTTTCCAAGTCAGGCTTCAGCAATACGTGAACACGTGAACTTCCAGATGTTCAAGCTGGACTTAGAAAAGGCAGAGGAACCAGAGATCAAATTGCCAATATCCACCGGATTATCGAAAAAGCAAAAGAATTCCAGAAAAACATCTAATTTTGCTTTCTCGACTACAGCAAAATCTTTGATTGTGTGGATCACAACAAACTGTGGAAAATTCTTTAAGAGATGGGAATACCAGACCACTTGACCTGCCTCTTGAGAAATTTGTATGCAGGTCAAGAAGCAGCAGTTAGAACTGGTCATGGAACAACAGACTGGTTCCAGATCAGAAAAGGAATATGTCAAGGCTGTATGTTGTCACCTTGCTTATTTAACATATATACAGAGTACATCATGCAAAATGGGCTGGATGAAGCACCAGCTGGAACCAAGAATGCCGGGAGAAATATAAATAACCTCAGATATGCAGATGACACCACACTTATGGCAGAAAATGAAGAACTAAAGAGCCTCTTGATGAAAGTGAAAGAGGAGAGTGAAAAAGTTGGCTTGAAGGTCAACATTCAGAAAACTAAGATCATGGCATTCCAGTCCCATCACGTCATGGCAAATAGTTGGGAAAACAATGGAAACAGTGACAGACTTTATTTTGGGGGGCTCCAAAATCATTGCAGATGGTTGCTGCAGCCATAAAATTAAAAGACGCTTGCTCCTTGGAAGAAAAATTATGACAAACCTAGACAGCATATTAAAAAGCAGAGACATTATTTTGCAAACAAAGGTCCATCTACTCAAAGCCTTGCTTTTTCCAGTAGCCCCATGTATGGATGTGAGAGTTGGACTATGAAGAAAGCTGAGTGCCAAAGAATTGATGTTTTTGAACTGTGGTGTTTGATAAGACTCTTGAGAGTCCATTGGACTGCAAGGAGATCCAAACAGTCAATCCTAAAGGAAATCAGTCCTGAGTATTCATTGGGAGGACTGATGTTGAAGCTGAAACTCCAATGCTTTGGCCTCCTGATGGGAAGAGCTGACTCCTTTGAAAAAACCCTGATGCTGGGCAAGATTGAAGTCAGGAGGAGAAGGGGACAACAGAGGATAAGATGGTTGGATGGCATTACTGACAGAATGGACATGAGTTTGAATAGGCTCCAGGTGTTGGTGATGGACAGGGAAGCCTGGCGTGCTGCAGTTCATGGGGTCGTAGAGTCAGACATGACTAAGTGACTGAACTGAGCAGAACTGAACATCTATCCTAACTCACTTTGAAAAAGCTGACCATCATTTACTTGTGGATAACTTTTTCCGGAACTAGAATATGCACTCAGCTGATACATGAGTAGAAACATGCAGTTCCTGTTCCTAAGTCCAGAGTGGGAATATACTTATATGAGATGCCATTTACAAAATTTAGTGATAAATCATGAGTGTGGCGTGGTGAGGGACAGGCAAGGTACAATGGAGACGTTGTCAACTTAGTGGAATAGAAAATATCTGAATTCACTTTTGATAAATGAATGGTAATTTACTAAGAAAATAAGGAAAAAGTCTTCCCTGGCAGGAAGAACTATAAGAGCAATGATTAAAAAAAAAAACAAAACAAAACAGGGTTTGTGTGGCATATGTGATAATCAAAAACTAGTATTCTGGAAGTATAAACAACATCTGTAGAGCCAAGACATAAAATAGGATAAGAAAAGAGGTCCTTAAGCCTAAGTCATCCTAAATGCTATGACATAGAATTTAAATTTAATTTTGTAGATAATGGGGAGTCATTAAGAAATTTTGAGAAGAGTAGAACTGGAAGTCAAAACCAATCCTAGGCTGATAAAAGTCCAGGAAAGGGGAGCACAAGGCAGATAAAATAAGGTAACAGGAGGGTGAAGTACATAAAGACTTCAGTTATTATTTAGGCAGCTGCATGAGAAGAATTACAAGGATGAATGAGTCTGCCATGATTTTAAAGCTTCTGGCTTGTGATAGTAGATGAGTTGTATGCTATTTAGTTACATAGAAAATAACAGATTTGAAGAATGCCAGTGTGTTTAGTTTTGAGGTAACTGATGGGTTTGATGAAATTTCCAAAAGAGATTTACACAAAAAAATGTTGGCTCTTAGGAGAGGAAAGAGATATTGATTGCAATAAAGTTGTTGGTGTATATTAATGCCACAGGGTTAAATTCACTAATAATTTTACTCATCAATAATTTTTCATAATATCATGTTTATTAATTTTATATATTACCAAAGGAATAACGATGTGAAAATAAAACCTAAATCAACACAAAACTCATTTTTACAATACAATCTCTATGCAATTTATCATTCATCTAACACATGATATCTCATATACTGTCTATTTCTCAACACATGCAAAGTCAGAAATATATAACAAATCATCTAAGCACTTCCCGGACTTATAGTAATTCATAGAGAATATAACTATGTAGTTACACTCACAAAATCTGACTTTTTGTAAACCACAAAGAGATGTTTTTGGCCTGACCATCAGTTGTTAGGAAGCTATTATAGTGTTCCTAACGAATAACATTTTGGTCTTATAGTAATGCACGACAAGGATATTGAAAAGAGAGCTCAGGCTAAAAGCATTTCTGTGGTTAAGAAAGAAGTTAGAGGTCAATTGAATACAATAGTAGTCAACCTTTTTTTTTTCCAACAACTAATTTTCATTTAATACTTGCTAGCCACCATTCTAAGCACTTTACATGTGTTGACTTATTTAATACTCACTACAATCCTATGAGATAAATACTATCATTGCTTCTATTTTATGGATAAATAACTGAAGTAAAGACAGGAATCAAATTTTGGACAGAATTTATACAATAGTAAACACCTTTTAAAGATTGGTAGAGTACATTCAAATACATGTTGCAATCTGCTGCGATGGATTTATGGTCACTCCTAGCCTTTTGATATACTTTGCTGTGTTCCATGTAGCAGCATCATACATATTTCTAATAAAAACTTTACCATAAATGAAAAGACTTAATCCTTTTATGAATCCACATTGGTAAACCTAAAGAGAGGTGAGCAAGAAGTATATATCATTTTATTCTGTCACGTGAATGTAAGGTCAATAAAGACAGAGATTTTTGCCTATAATGATGTTGTGTTCACAGCACCTGGAACTAAATCACTAGCACTTTAAAAATGTCTTTAAGTTAACAAATGACTAAAAAAATTAATTAAGCCATCATGGTCTAAAATATGGGACAATATTTAATTGAAGAACATATATTGGCAAACACAAGGTTTTTTTAAGACATTACTGTAGAAAATTTGTTAATATTATCAAGTGATTAGAAAAAATTAATACAATTTATTTGCCATATACCCCAAAACTAATGAAAGACTATAATTTATAATTTTAATATGGGGGCTTGATTTCCTACTCTTCTTTTAAAATAACTTTGTTATAATATACACAAATAGGAAAATGTGTACGTCAAGGCCGTATATTGTCACCCTGCGTATTTAACTTCCATGCAGAGCACATCATGAGAAACGCTGCCTGTAAGAAGCACAAGCTGGAATCAAGATTGCCAGGAGAAATATCAATAACCTCAGATATGCAAATTATACCACCCTTATCCCAGAAAGTGAAGAGGAACTAAAAAGCCTCTTGATGAAAGTGAAAGTGGAGAGTGAAAAAGTTGGCTTAAAGCTCAACATTCAGAAAACTAAGACCATGGCATCTGGTCCCATCACTTCATGGGAAATAGGTAGGGAAACAATGGAAACAGTGTCAGACTTTGTTTTGGGGGGTGATTTCAGCCATGAAATTAAAAGATGCTTACTCCTTAAAAGGAAAGTTATGATCAACCTAGACAGCATATTGAAAAGCAGAGAGATATTACTTTGCCAACAAAGGTCCGTCTAGTCAAGGCTATGGTTTTTCCAGTGGTTATGTATGGATGTGAGAGTTGGACTTTGAAGAAAGCTGAGCACCAAAGAATTGATGCTTTTGAACTATGGTGTTGGAGAAGACTCTTGAGAGTACCTTGGACTGCAAGGAGATCCAACCAGTCCATCCTAAAGGAGATCAGTTCTGGGTGTTCTTTGGAAGGAATGATGCTAAAGCTGAAACTCCAGTACTTTGGCCACCTCATGCAAAGAGTTGACTCATTGAAAAAGACCCTGATGCTGGGAGGGATTGGGGGCAGGAGGAGAAGGGGACGACAGAGGATGAGATGGCTGGATGGCATCACTGACTCAATGGACGTGAGTTTGAGTGAACTCCAGGAGTTGGTGATGGACAGGAAGGCCTGGCATGCTGTGATTCATCGGGTCGCATAGAGTCAGACATGACTGAGCGGCTGAACTGAACTGATACACATTTTTGAAGGATAAAAAAGAATAAAAACAAAATTGAAAAAAAATTTATAATGTATCATCCAGAAATAACCACTGCTAAACATGCAGGGTTTGAATATCTAATATCCACTCTATGATGTTATTCAATTTCAATTTTAAAACTTGCACTATGTATATTGTTTTATTATCTTCTTTCTTCTGTTAAGAATGTACTATTAGAATTTCCCCATACCATTAAATATTATTTGAAAACTTTAGTTTTAGGGATCCACATCATTCCATTCTCTGAATATATCACAATAAATCTGACTTTTGTGATTTCCAGTATTTCATTTTGCTGATTTTTTTAAGTAGTACTGTATAGACATCTTACATGAAATACTTGAGCACATTTCTAATTATGTTTAACAGTGAATTAGGAAAGCTTAGGTTTAAGAGGTTAGAGATGATTTCATTGTTAGAGCTTTAAGAATGTTAAATTATAATACAGAAAGATGTGTGAATGATATTTATCTATTAAGAGTGAATTGCATTATTTTATATAAATATCATCAGGTATAATTTCTGTGCTTTATTTCTGCCATTATTTGGTATTTATAGAGACATCTACTATGGATCAAGCAAATTTCTTATCATAAGATAGAAAATTAAATAGCAATTATGTGAAAGGCTTTCATATATTTATTATCTTTATCTATGCATGCTTAAAATTAAGAAACTATTGATTTATCGAAGTGTTTTAAATAAAATTAGATCATTATTTTAAAAAGAATAAATACATAGATTTGAAATCTATCATTATTTTTCAGTTGAAATGACTATCAATTCACTAATCATTAAACATAGGTTTCAATGTCATGTATTAATAAAATTGCCCACTTCTCTCAAATGTTCTCTAATTTAATATGTTTTCCTTTAATCAGTAAAATAATTACAGGCTCTATTGGTACAACCTAGAGTAACAGGCATTAATACTTATAAAACTTAAGTAAATAGAAGTTGATGATGATCAAATATTATTATTCTATTAAGAGTAATAAACCTCCGCTGCTGCTGCTAAGTTGCTTCAGTTGTGTCCGACTCTGTGCGACCCCATAGACGGCAGCCCACCAGGCTCCTCTGTCCATGGGATTTTCCAGGCAAGAGGACTGGAGTGGGTTGCCATTTCCTTCTCCAGTGCATGAAAGTGAAAAGTGAAAGTGAAGTTGCTCAGTCGTGCCCGACTCTTAGCGACCCCATGGACTGCAGCCTACCAGGCTCCTCTGTCCATCCGATTTTCCAGGCAAGAGTACTGGAGTGGGGTGCCATTGCCTTCTCCGACTAAGAGGTTTAAATTCTCTCACATAACTGCTTGTTTACATTTAAATTTATACTGTTAAAATAAGTTAGGCATGATTTTTGATCCAAAATCAAATTTTACAACTGAACAAGCTTGCAAAAATCAGGATATCTTACCTCACAAATTTACGTAAAACCAAATAGCTTCCCATATAGATGGCAGAGATGACAATTTTACAGAGAACCTTTAAGAATAAACCCATTTATAAATTCTCATGTAAAATTCAACTGAATATTAATGTCTTCACATTCTTTAAATTTAAAAGCAACAATTGTATTCACATTTTTACATGAAATCATGATAAAATCAGACAAGATTTCATCTTAGGAAATATTGTATGCATTCTAGGCACAAGTTTTTACACTTGGAGCAGCGAGCAGAGATTTTTTTGCATGACAGGAAAATTAAAGTCTGTTTTGTAACACTCAACTGATATCTAAAGTATTATTTTCTATTCCATTTGCCTGGTTTCTTATCTCTTCAGTTGTGTGGAGCATTTTGAGAACTACTTATATGAATAATTTAATACTGACCCATAAGTCATCTACCATTGAACACTTTTATCAGACATGTACCTGACTCGGTGTAAATTATTAGTTCTCACAAATGTCTGGCATAGAATGACCTTATCAATTTTTTAATATTGAAACCGTGAGAACTGAGGACATTGTAGCAAGGAAAGAAAAGGAAAAAATAAGGACTTTAAGAAAAATACATAATAAACCTGAACCAAAATTCAGTCAAATTAAATAATTATTTCAAAGACAATAGAAACAATAAAAGCATCACTACTTTGTATTTCTGGTAAAGTATCCATCGAATGTTGTTATAACTTTGAATTCTACACAAGTTTCCCAAGTGTGCTCTATGGACTATTAAAGCAGAGGTGTAGTGGTTAATACAGTAAAAGAAAAACAAAGGAGAGACTGTTGAAGTTCTGTAGCCAAATAACTTGGGGGAAATATACAGAATGTTGGGGCTTCTCCTGTGGCTCAGTGGTAAAGAATCCAACTGCAGAGCAGGAGGCGCAGGAGATGGGGGTTCGATCCCTGGGTGGGAAAAATCCCCTGAAGGAGAGCAGGGTAGCCCACTCCAGTGTCCTTGACTGGAGAATCCCCATGGAACAAGGAGCCTGGTGGGCTACCGTCCACAGGGTTGCAAAGAGTCTAACACGACTGAGTGACTTAGCACACGTGCACACATACAGAATGTTACAACTTCAGTTGCTTTCGTTCTATAGTTTATTTTCTTAGAGTACTGAGTATATTACCCAATATGCCATGGGTACTGTAAATTCTTAGGATATTTGTATCAGTTATTTCGTGATGTATAACAAGCCATCCCCAAATGTTTAATCTGTGAAGTTTTGAGCAGCTCTGCTCACTGGGCCAGGCTCCACTGACCTCTGGATTCACTCTTGCTTCTCTCATCAGTAAGCAGGTTAGGTAGGGCCCAGATAGTCTACTGTCCTTAGCTGGAGCAACTTGGCTCTGCTTCACATGGTCTTTTACCCTCCAGCAGGCTAGCCTGAGCTCATTCTCCTACCAGAAGCAGAGTACAAAGAGAGAAGGGAAGCATGCCAACCTCCTGAGCCTACACTTTAAAATGACAAACATCACTTTCACTGTATCCTCTGGGCCATGGCAAGCCACAGGTGCAGCACAAATGTAAGGGGGTAGCAAACTAGATTCCACCTTTTGATAAAAACACCTCTTACAAGTTATACTACAAAGGATGTGTACAAAAACAAAATTGGAGTATGGAGAATCATACTGTAACCAATCTACCATAGAGTTTGACCACAGAATCCTTTTTTTTTTTTTACATAATATCTTTCAAGATTGAATTTGTAATTCATGTCTCAGAAATACTAACATATAAAGATTTTATCATCCATCTCACTCAACATATATTAATTGAGCACTATTTGAGTTCAGTTAGCAACTAAACTTTTGGTACACAAAGTAAGTTGAGAGCGTGTTATTTATCTACAAGGTAATTCAGTGAAGTTTTCAATGGTTTCCCAGGTAGGTGGAGTCAACTATTGCATTGGTGTTTTCCAATAAACTGCACTTAGTGTTATTTATACTCCTGTGTTCCTCTTCACTGCTGACTCTCTGTTTGGCCATGTAATTTGCCTACCAGTGGAACATTAGTGGGTGTGAGGCAAGCAGAAGATTGATAACTGCTTGCACAGGCAGTTTGTATTCTTGGAATAGTAGCTATTGCACCTCAGAGATCACAATCTATGAGAAAACTCAAGCTTGCCACATGGAAAAGCCAGCAGATAAGAATCAAGAAATGGAATGGATATCCAGATCCCAGATCCCAGATATATGGTCCCAGTCAACCTACTTTATTCAACTCCAGCCACTCAAACTACAACAGTTTAGGCTAGGGATATTATGGAACTAATATCAGCTGTCTTCACTTTCCTTGCCTGAAATTCTGACCCACAGAATTATGAACAAATTGTTTCTTGTTTTAAGTTTGGGATGGTATGCTATGTACCAATAGATAACTGTAAGAGAAATACCTGAAGACTAGTTGCTGCTGTAACAAAAAAAACTAGATCCAATTTGGCCTTGACTCTTGAAAGCAGGCAAAAGTTTACATAAGGATGGCATTTCTTACGGAAAACAAAGACAGACTCAGTGCAGTTCAGTTTACTCCAGTCGCTCAGTCGTGTCCGACTCTTTGCGACCCCATGGACTGCAGCACACCGGGTTTTCCTGTTCTTCACGGTCTCCAGAGTTTGCTCAGACTCATGCCCATTGAGTCAATGATGCTATCCAACCATCTCATCCTCTGTGGCCCCCTTCTCCTCCTGCCTTCAATCCTTCCCAGCATCAGGGTCTTTTCCAGTGGGCCGGGTCTTTGCATCAGGTGGCCAAAGTATTGGAACTTCAGCTTCAGCATCAGCCCTTCCAATGAATGTTCAAGGTTGATTTCCTTTAGGATTGACTGGCTTGATTTCCCTGCTGTCTAAGTGATTGCTATGTGCTATACTTTTTTTAATATCAATATGTGCTTGAGTTTTCCTATTACTATCTCATCATTAAATAACAAGTATATATAGGCAGAAAACTTCTCTTTTTAATTTATAGATATCTGAATTAGGCAGAGTCATACCTGAGCAGCTGCATCCAAAGAACTGTGTATAAGGATCCCTATTTGCACTTAAACCTAATTCAGATGACAAAAACCTATCTAAATCTGATAGCTTAAGGAAATACAATATTGAGAATCTTGGGAGGAGCAAAGTGTTCTTTGCATATGGAACAGCTATGAATTATTAGCTATCAAAAGTTGGACTGAGGTAAACAGTTACATCAGTTCCTGCCACAAGCCCATGCTTTTCAATATTCACACCCTTATATCATCTCCTCCCATTCTAGCTGACTCTAGAATCAGCTGTGCAACTTTCTTTGGCCAATGGAACATCAGAATGATATTTGATAGGCACCAACACATTGGTTTAGTGCCCATACAGCACATCCTCTTTGGACTCTTGAGACCACCGTTTTACTGGAAAGCACAAGCTAGCTATGTGGAGAAGTCATATGGGGGAGAACTGAAGAACCCAGTTAATCTAGACAACTGAATCTCCAGACATCTGGCATCAGCCTGAACTCAATCAATCAGTAAACCTCAGTTTGTTCGAGGCAGCCCACCTGAGATCCCAACATCATGGAATAAGACGGGCAGTTTGCACTGTTCCCTGCTCAATTTCTGACTGTAGAAACATGGACCAAGTTGTTACTGTAAGTCACTAAGTTTGGGAATTGTTACGGAGAAGCAGATAATGACAGCGTATGCTGCAGGCTGGTGGAAGAGTGAACATCATTGAGGAATCAGATGACTCAACAAGTATCAGCAGGCCTAACAGAAACATTACATAATGAAGAGTGTTGCTGCCTCGCAGAGGTGAAAAATAGATGATAAATGGATAGGTAGAGAGATAGATGATAGATAGCCATTGGCATCTTCCTCTTATTGAGATAATTGGGTAATTGAAAACTATCTCTATGACACAGAGATTAAATTTTTCAAGTGCACCTAGCCCACCAGGTTATTTCACATTGTTATAAAATTTAATAACTACTTGTTAAGTATAGCCTTTATAAAATCTAGACAGTCATTTTATAAGCAAGTTATATATGCCTGCTTTTATTTTAGTTGGGCTTCCCTTGTGGCTCAGCTGGTAAAGAAGCTGCCTGCAATGTGGGAGACTTGGGTTTGATCCCTGGGTTGGGAAGATTCCCTGGAGAAGTATTCTGGCCTGGAGAATTCCATGGACTGTAGAGTCCATGGGGTCTCAAAGTCAGACACAACTGAGCGACTTTCACTTTATTTCAGTTAGTTTTACAATCTTAAAATAATTTAATGAAAATTGGCAAATAAAAGGAGATGGTCTTATTCTAAAGAAATAGATGTAAAGAGGGACTACACTAGAAAGGAAATTTTCCAGCAAATTTAATACTAAGAATATCTATTATATGGAAGGCACAGCACTTATAATTTTGATATTCTAAATTGCACCTAAACCTATCTCAATCTGAGAACATGTTAATATGAAATATTATGTATCTAACAAGTTATTGTTTAGTTGCTAAGTCATGTCTGACTCTTTTGCAACCCCATGGACTGTAGGCCATTAAGTTCCTTCTGTTCATGAGATTGTCCATGCAAGAATACTGGAGTAGGTTGCCATTTCCTTCTCCAAGGGATCAGCCCAAACCAGGGATTGAACCCATGTCTCCTGCATTGGCAGGCACATTCTTTACCACTGAGTCCCCAGGGAAGCCTATCTAATAAGTAGCCCATCTAATAAATAAATACTAAAAGTTCCCACGAGTTTTAAAGTTTTCTATGATTTTATATTTTCTATTTCTTGAAAAAGTAACATTAAATTTTACTATTTTTATCTTTATAAATTACTATTAAACTATATATACTTGTTAAATGATACCCCTGTAATACAAGGGAGGAAACACATGAAACATGTTTTCACTGAATACAAATTAGAAATCTTCATGTATAAAATATTGAATAAATATAAATAAAATAAGTAAGTAAATAAGTTATATAATATTTCTGTGATCTATGCTGATTGAAGGGAGGTTTTGTGTATGTTTGTTTGTTTACTTGAAACAGTTCTATGAAAAATTAGGTTAAGAGCAAGAACGTTAGAGATCAACCTGCCAAAGTTCAAATACTCACTCTGTCACTTCATAACTGTATGATCTATGTCTCTGATCCCACAGTGTTAAAATGGAGACAATATTAAAGGCTTTTTCAGAGCATTGATATGAGCATTAAATAAGGTAACACACATGGGCTGCTGCTGCTGCGAAGTCGCTTCAGTCGTGTCCGACTCTGTGAGACCCCATAGGCGGCAGCCCACCAGGCTCCCCCATCCCTGGGACTCTCTAGGCAAGAACACTGGAGTGGGTTGCCATTTCCTTCTCCAATGCATGAAAGTGAAAAGTCAAAGTGAAGTCACTCAGTCATGTCCGACTCTTAGCGACCCCATGGACTGCAGCCCACCAGGCTCCTCCGTCCATGGGATTTTCCAGGCAAGAGTACTGGAGTGGGGGGCCATTGCCTTCTCCATAGGCTGTCAGAGCAATAATACCAGAAACAATATCATACATGATACCTAAGTGTAAGTTATTGTTATTTTTATCAGTTTAGTTGCTAAATTTCTCTTCAATTTAGGTAAATGGTCCATCCACGTCATTTGAACTGCTCTGGGATTACTGTTAATACTAATTTCTCTAAAAGGAAAATGAAACTGAAGCTTATTTACTTCCAGAAAATCTTTTAACAGCTTTACTCTTAGAAATAATGCATTGATTGATTTGATCATTATAGCCACCCCACGAAGCAGAAACTATCATCAGACTCACTTTAGAGATATAAAAGTAAAGCTTCAAACAGTTTAGAGGCTGCCCAAGATGTGTATCTAGTAAATGATGAAATCAGAACTCAAAGTATTAGCGCTTCAGAACCTGCAGTCTTAATTATTATATTAACTTACCTCTGAATTACATGATTTCCGATTTTTTTTTCTGTCTAAAATTGGATCCTATAAAAATTACTGCCTATAGCAGTCTTCTTTCAACATCTTTATCTTTGCATGAAGACAGAGAAAGAAAGCAAGAGTGCCTGAAAGAATCAAGGGAAAATCATATTGGTGAGAGAGACAGGAGTAAAGAACGAAGAGGTACATAAACCACTGCAGTGAGCACCTGTATTGTTCTAGGAACTGTGAATACAGGAATGAAAGAAAAAAAAAGGAAAGCTGACACTGAGAAGTTCTTTGCCTGTGTGGAGTTTGCATTGATTCCAGAGAAGTCTTATAATGAAATAATGACAAAATTAAAGAATCAATACAAGTTAAATAAGTAATAAGAAGAAGACAAACCAGCAGAAGGGGAACCAAGATATGCCACCCCAAAATATGCCACTTTGGTATATTGATTATTTTGAGCTAAAAGCAGTTGAGAAACAGCAGATATAGGAAAATCTCTCCATCTTTCCCCTCTCTGCCTAAAAGCAGGACATAAATTTCCTATGAAAAAGGTGCCCTTCCTGTTATCAAGAGAAGAGAGCACTCTTATCACTGGAGACAAAGAATCAATGTCAAGTTGATTCTGCATAAGCAAACATTTCTCAAATAACACTTATCTTCCATTAGTTCCCTCCATGTACTTCCTAGTCACTTTCCCACAGTTTATTGGCTCTAAAAGCCCAAATACCTTTTTTTCTGTCTAGTCGCTTCTCTACAAGTTAGCACTCTCTGTTTAAAATCATGCATAAGCTGTCAGCTTGTCATCCGTCAGTTTAATTTGCAGGTCCCAGTGACTTAACCTAAAAAGGTAGAGGAAAAGTGTTTCTTTCCTTACAAGAGTAATGACATAGAGAGATCAGAACATGCTATTTTGGAGACTGCACCAAACAAAGCCTCTCTGAATAAACATCATTTGTATTAATTAAGACTTGAGAAACTAAAAAGGAACAACAAAAGCTTTGGCCTAAGTGAAGGGAACGGTGGTCTGTTCAAAGCACAAAAACAAGGAGTCTATTGCGGATAGTGGATAGTGAGCAAAGGTGAGAGAGGAAGAAGATGAGGTTCTAGAAGACAGAGACCCAGCTCAGGATTTGTGTGCCAGGCTAAGGAATTTAGAGTTTATTCTATTAATAGGTAAAATAGAAAGCCATTGAATGTCTTTAAGCTGAGATTCCATTTGATAAAAGAATATTTTGTGTCATCCATTCATGGAGGTCACCAGGCATATCTTCCTGTGACAGAAATGCAAACCAGTACATGGAATCATGTTTGCTGTCTATTTTAAGTGTTGAAAGGAAGCCTCTTATTGAAACAGATCTAAGGGTCCAACATAATATAAAATACATCTGCATATCTTTAGGTCTTCAGTGGCCACTCAAACTTATTATTAAACCTTGAATTTATTCTCTTCCTGAACTATTTTCTTTTCCTTTTGTTTAAAATTGTAACCAAACATGGTTTAGTCTTAATGATTTTAAACTGTAACAAGTGTAGTAAATGTGAAAATTACACTTGAGACATTTTTTATTAGCAAACAGTAGATATTTATACCATTACAGAGTGTGACTTTTAAGGTTGAATTAATAACAGATTGAAGCAATTAGAATAAAGATAGAAATAATAAACTCATAAGGATTTTATTAAATCTCTATAACCCTTTAACTATACTTTGTTTTTTCTTGCTAATTAGCAAGCAACTGGGACACAAAAATGAAGGATTTTTCTCTGAGCCACTGTGGTCCCTCTGCAGTTGCTTCAAAATCTGAATAGTTCAGAAGTAAACCAAAGTAGCTTTCAGTTAACTTTCTTATAAGGGTCTTTCCTGAGGGGGTATTTAGAGGTGTGCCATAATATTTGATTCTAATGCTAAAAAGAAGTTATTTGATTTACCCAAGGTCATCAATTGTCACTATAAGAACAGAGAAAAAATCCAGCCCTTTACATCACTCACAGCATCAATTATTTATATCACTTTTTGTTGGAAATTTTATGCTGGAAAGCATAACAAGGCTTCCTGTTAGGTAAGTGAGTCTTCCTCTGTTTTAAATGAGATATAATTAACATACAACATTAGTTTTTGGTGTACAAATATAATAACTCAGTATTTGTTTATAAATTGCAGACTAAACACCACGATCTGTCTAGTTAAAACCCATCACTGTACATAGTTACAGAACTGAATTTTCACTTTTTACATGACTCTCTATGCAGATTTTGGTGTGCTACCCGGTGTAGTGAACTAGAATGAGCACAATGGGTGAGGACAGATAATCAGACTTTTGATCGCCTCAGCTACAATCACTAGCTCTTCCACTTACTGTTGCAACAGAACCTATCATCCTGATGCTCAGTGACTTAAAACAAGAGCAATTCTTGTAATACTATCACTCCAGTTTCTGAGGGTTGATGGAATCCTCTTTGAGAATTTCTTACACAGTTGCTCTCAGATTGTAGCTGAGAATGGAGTCCTCTCAAATGCTTCTTCACTTCACATGTCTGTTGACTGATGCTAGCTGGGGGCCATAATGTCCACAGGAGGCCTTTTCACAGGGCTTGAGCTGCCTCACAGCATGGTAGTTTTTACAACCTAACTTCAGAAGTCACATAGCTTTAATTCCAGTCTAGTCAAGGGCCTGCCCAGCTGGGCGAGTGAGCATGGACACTCGAAGCTCAGTGGGAAGAATGTCAATGTCAGTGCAAGAAGAGCATCTGGGACTGGACAGGTTGTTCCCGCCATCCTGGAGAATGAACTGTGCATACTAGCTATACTATCTAAATCAAGTTTCTGAATCCCTCTGTGCTTCCTTTCTTCCTTCTATAAAATGGAAACTGCTTGACTTATTCTATGTGGGATTATGAAATTCAGATATTAGGATGTATAAGAAAAGATAAAATAAACTTTCAAGCACAATAACTGAAAGATGTTACTGGGTTATAAATATTCTTTAACTTATGTGACGAGGAGGAGAGAACAGAAGTGTTAGATTCCAACTAATTGTCTAGAATTACTTCTAGCTTGGCAATGAATTGCCCATACAAAGATATGCTATCAAGTCAATATTAAAACAAAAACTCAAGCCCTATAAAGCTAATTCCCAAAATTCTGTACAAGTACAAACTTGAAAACGAATTGTCATAAGACTTAAAATGCTTTATTTATGATAATGTAATGGTTCAATGTGCAGTGCAATTGTCAAAATATTGAGAGATTTAAATTTTAATTTTTCTAATGAAATACTTGGTGCTTATGTATATACATTTTCTGTGCTTCAGTTGTCTTCATCAGTAAAACTAAAATACTTTTTAATATGTACTATGTTAAACGATCAATTAGATAAAAGTTTAAAATAATACCAACATTACTAGTGAATATCAGTCAGTTCAGTTCAGTTGCTCAGTTGTGTCCAACTCTTTGCAACCCCATGAACCGCAGCACACCAGGCCTCCCTGTCCATCACCAACTCCTAGAGTTCACTCAAACTCATGTCCATCTTGTCAGTGATGCCATCCAGCCATCTCATCCTCTGTCATCCCCTTCTCCCCCTGCCTCCAATCCCTCCCAGCATCAGGGTCTTCTCCAATGAGTCAACTCTTCGCATGAGGTGGCCAAAGTACTGGAGTTTCAGCTTTAGTATCAGTCCTTCCAATGAATACCCAGGACTGATCTCCTTTAGGCTGGACTGGTTGGATCTCCTTGCAGTCCAAGGGACTCTCAAGAGTCTTCTCCAACACCACAGTTCAAAAGCATCAATTCTTCAGTGCTCAGCTTTCTTCACAGTCCAACTCTCACATCCATACATAACCACTGGAAAAACCATAGCCTTGACTAGACAGACCTTTGTTGGCAAAGTAACATCTCTGCTTTTAAATATGCTATCTAGGTTGGTCATAACTTTCCTTCCAAGGAGCAAGCGTCTTTTTTTTTTTTTTAACTTTATTTTACTTTACAATACTGTATTGGTTTTACCGTGTGTGTGTGTTAGTCGCTCAGTCATGCCCGACTCTTTGCAACCCCATGGACTGCAATCCACCAGGTTCCTCTGTCCATGCCATACATCAGCATGAATCCACCATGGGTGTACATGTGTTCCCAATCCTGAACCCCCCTCCCACCTCCCTCCCTTTACCATCTCTCTGGGTCATTCCAGTGCACCAGCCCAAAGAATCCTGTATCCTGCATTGAACCTAGATTGGCATGGCTGCAATCACCATCTGCAGTAATTTTAGAGCCCCCAAAAATAAAGTCTGACACTGTTTCCACTGTTTCCCCATCTATTTGCCATGAAGTGATGGGACCAGATGCCATGATCTTCGTTTTCTGAATGTTGAACTTTATAAGTCAACTTTTCCGCTCTTGTCTTTCACCTTCATCAAGAGGCTTTTTAGTTCCTCTTCACGTTCTGCCATAAGGGTGGTGTCATCTGCATATCTGAGGTTATTGATATTTCTCCCAGCAATCTGGATTCAGTAGTATTGGAATTTGAATCTCAGTTAGATTTGATCGTATCACATAGAAAGCATGAAATAATGACCAAATTTACCCCCTCCAAATATCCTAATTATTTAAGCATATCACATATCATATTTGGCTTTTTTCTTTGCCTATGAATCCTGATGATAACCCTATTTAGTTTTAGCTGTCACTAAAGATGTTTTCTAATGATTCATATGCAGAAAAAATAACAAACATTATTTAACTAAGAAACTCAGAGAGTAGGATCATGGAGCAATATGGGTGTGCTTGCCTAAGAAAACAAACTGAAGACTATATATATAGTTCATTAATTAATGCCATTATTTTAGTGAGCAATAGAAGGAAAAGAATTAATATTATTTAAAAATAAAATTCAAACAATTATAATTTTAAAAGTAATTTTGATGAGCTATAAAGTGATTTATTTTTCTACCTAAAAAGTAAGTACAAATCATTCTAAAATGAGGAGATTACATATTCTGTCACTTTTGTCAACTAAAAAAAAAATTTATACAAGCAATACAAACTTTAAAGATTTGGGGGAATATAAGCAATACAGTGGAGTGTGATTAAAGGCAGCAGTTTTCACAGTTATCTAAAAATATCCTTCACCAACAGTGATTCATTTAAGAAATATTTACTGGGTATAATAGTTTTTAAGTGTGTGACATTTTTTTAGATCTAAGGAGACAAAAATGGAAGAGATACAAGCATGGTCCTTAAAGGTCTTGAAATAAAGCAACATGATGAATTTCTATAAAGTAATCATGCAATTTAATTGTATAATCGCATTTTCAATCTTCGTCCTATGGTAGGGGCTAGTTTGCTGTTGCTGTTGTTGTGTTGTGTTGCACAGTCGTTTCCAGCTCTGCAATCCCATGGACTGTAGCCTGCCCAGCCCCTCTGCCCATGGAATTCTGCAGACAAGGATACCGGAGTGGGTTGCCATTTCCTGGGGGATGTTTCCAATCCAGGGATTGAACCTGGGTCTCCTTCATTGCAGGCAGATTCTTTACCATCTGAGACACCAGGGAAGACTACTCTTTGTCAAAATAGCTGCATGTTCTTTTTGGATCTACAATAATCCGCATTTTTGTCAGTTCCATTTGCAGTTAAATGTGGTGTTGTGTCTGAGTTTTAGTCAGGGCAATAATAGTGACAGTGGAATGTGCCACTTTCAGGACTAGACCATGGACTTCCTAAGACACTATTCGTGACATCCCCCACACACAGAAAAACAATGAAACCTTCAAAGGTATGTGAAGATGATGTAAAACCCAGGAAGTGACCAAGGTTATCTTAATGTTTTCCCTTAGCTTGACTGGGAACAATTTTAAGATTTTTTTAAATTTTTATTTATTCATTTTTATTTTTGGTTATGCTGGGCTTTCATTGCTACACATGGGCTTTCTCTAGTTGCTGCAAGCAGGGACTACTCTCCATTGCACAGCATGGGCTTCAGTAGTTGTACCACATGGGCTCAGTAGTTGTGGTTTATAGGTTCAAGAAAGCAGGCTTAGTAGCTGTGGTGCACAGGCTTAGCTGCTCCATGACATGTGGAATCTTCCTGGACTAGGGATTGAACCCATGTCCCCTGCATTGACAGGCAGATCCTTATCCACTGTACCACCTGGGAAGTTCAGCTTGACTAAAATTTAAACATGTTTCTTCTTGACTATAGACATCTGACCTTCCTTTTCTTACAGCATTTACTTTAGAATGTTTGCAGTCCAATACTTCTCCACTAGCCGACCTAGTCCCCCACCTTTTGTTTCAGTCACCTTGAATCCAATCTCTCCTTCCTATTATATTAGTCTTGACCTTATTGCCATAGACCACGATTCAGTCTCTTCCTTGCCAGTTTAACTTTTTCTGGTGCATTTTCTTTTGACATAGGAAAACTATATTTCTATACCACTTCGTGGACTCCAACACGAGCTATACAGTAATACCTGTTTTGGATTTATCATAAGTGAAAAATCAATTATCTTTACTCAACTGTGAAATTTGGAATGTGTTGCTTAGAAAAATTATCTTTCCCTTAATTAATACAATCCCACAATAATATAAGCTTCTCAGGACAAAAACCCCTTTTTTCTTATTCACCACTGCTTTCCTGTAGTTGTGAGAACCCAGAAGAAGGGATAAGATCTAATTAGGGTGGTTCAGGGGAGTCTTCATATAAGATAATGTTTATCTGAAACCTTAGTGAGAAGAAATTTTCAGAGTTGATGCTATCCAAAGAGTGATCAACAAATATGAAACTCTAGCCATAGAAGTAAGCATAATATAAAGAACCTAGTCTTTAGCTATAATTAGGTTATGTAAAGGCAAGAAGTTTGCAGTAATATTATATGAATAAATAGGGTATGGATTTTAATATCAGAATCTGTCACTGAGTGATGAATTTTAAGGTTCTGAAGGGGTTTTCTTCAGACCAAGAATGAGAGAAAAGAGGAAAGATTCAGACAACAGGAAAGTCAAAGGACTGAACAAATCCTTGAGGCTATTTGGGAACTTAATTTAAAACTCTGAAGAAATAATTAGGCCAGAAGCAAATACCAAAGCCAGGCTTAAAGAGCCAAGAATATATGAATCACAGTTGTTAGCCAGAAGAACGTAGCTGGTTACTATAGCAGTCCAGTGGAAGTCTGCTGCTGCTGCTGCTGCTGCTGCTGCTGCTGCTAAGTCGCTTCAGTCGTGTCCGACTCTGTGCGACCCCATAGACGGCATTCCACCAGGCTCCGCCATCCCTGGGATTCTCCAGGCAAGAACACTGGAGTGGGTTGCCATTTCCTCCTCCAATGCATGAGAGTGAAAAGTGAAAGTGAAGTCGCTCAGTCGTGTCCATCTCTTAGCGACCCCATGGACTGCAGCCTACCAGGCTCCTCCATCCATGGGATTTTCCAGGCAAAAGTACTGGAGTGGGGTACTTCTCCACCAATGGAAGTCTAAAACACCAAAATCTGGGGCATTACGGCAGAAGAATTTAACCTTTTAATTGAAATCTATGGAATTCTGTAATCAACAGATTTTGAGAAACTGTATAGAGGAAAGTCCACTGGGCTTTGGTTAATGGCTTCTGGTCTAATAGAATAAAAGATAATGTAGTCATTCACTGAAAGTAGATAAAAAGGGAGCAACTATATTTGAAGTTGTTGTTCAATTGTTGTTCAGTCGCTAAGTTATGTCCAACTCTCTGCAGTGCAATGAACTGTAGCATGCCAGGCTTCCCTGTCCTTCACTATCTCCCAGAATTTGCTCAGACTCACGTCTACTGAATTGGTGATGCCATCCAATCATCAGATCATTTAGGATAAAATGAATTTTGAAATCTGTGTGGGGTATCCAGGTAGAGATCAAATCTTAATTTGTCTGAAATGGATCATCAAGTGGATACCCCATAAAGCTTTCAAAAAGAAGATGAAAGTTGTATTCTGCTGAAAGTTGTGAAGTTTTGAAGTTTTTTGATGATGAAATAGGGGTGTAGAGCACACTTCGCTTCCCTGGTGGCTCAGAGGTTAAAGCGTTTGCCTGCAATGCGGGAGACCTGGGTTCGATCCCTGGGTCAGGAAGATCCCCTGGAGAAGGAAATGGCAACCCACTCCAGTATTCTTGCCTGGAGAATCCCAAGGACGGAGGAGCCTGGTGGGCCCCAGTTCACGGGGTCGCAAAGAGTCAGACACGACTGAGCGACTTCACCTTCACTTTCACTTTATCAGTTGCAAATGAGTCAGTGACAGAGTGAGAGAGCAAAAGCAAAAACTCTGAACTTCAATGAGAAAGAACCAATGACTGCAGGTCCTTGAAGGGTAATGGAAATTTGTTTTAGATAAAAGTAAGTCATGTACTAGACGGGCTTCCCATCTGGCACCAGTGGTAAAGAATCCATCTGTCAATGCAGGAGACGAGAGAGACGTGGGTTTGATCCCTGGGTCAGGAAGATCCCCTGGAGAAGAAAATGGCAACCCACTTCAGTATTTTTGCCTGGGAAATCCCATGGATAGAGGCAGTGGTGGGCTATAGTCCATGGGTCACAAGGAGTCTGACACAACTAAGCATGCATGTACGCAGGCACTCCACAAGCTTGGATGCAGTGACACCTACTTGTGTGGCTAGTGTAATGAGGAACTTAGCCCAGATTGTTACCCTTTTCACTGTCCAAAACTAACCTCAACAAAGTTACATGTGGGATTAGCCCAGGTTGAAAAATTAATTATGATATTTGAAGTAGGATTTATGAGATTCCTGCAATCAACAGCAGGTAATAAATAGATTTTGAGTGAATAAAGCAAAATATATATATATATATTTTTATTAACAGGGAATTTAAGGGCAGTTGATATTGGAGCACCAGCTATCTGAACCACAAAACAGTCACCAGTGATCAATACAAAAGTTATTTCCCATACTTGAATATGTATTAAGAATGGACATAGGATGTAGTAAGCTGGGTGATCATTGAACAAGGAGAGTACACACTTGACTTTTGTTAAGTTTGCTAATTAATAGTTGCTCTCATTTTGATGTGTTTTCCTAAAATTTAAAGAAAAACTTTTCCTAATTTTTAAAACTGTTTCAGGGAGATTATTAAACAATGAGCTGTCTATAAAATTTTATCAGTGCTCTTTTACTATATCCATTATATATGCTTCCAACCAACTAAAGATTTTTTTTCCTTTTTCCATTATTAATAAACAACCAAAACTTTGAGCACTGTATGTGAACTGTTAAGATTCTCAAGCATTACATCTTAAGATAACAGACTATTTATTGGCCTATACAGAATTGCATATAACTTGTTTGAAGTTTTTAACTGGAAAAATAGTAAGAATATTTTGGAGCCTTAATCATCACAACATCTTGTCAATAAATAGCTCTCTCTCTCTTTAAAGCCATCTATTGTTCTTCATTCAAGTGAAACAGTTTAAAGCAAAGTAAAGCACAAAGTATATGTACTAGAAAACTGTTCCACATTACAATGGGGCGTTTAATAA
This sequence comes from Oryx dammah, assembly GCF_014754425.2. Taxonomy (NCBI): domain Eukaryota; kingdom Metazoa; phylum Chordata; class Mammalia; order Artiodactyla; family Bovidae; genus Oryx; species Oryx dammah. The sequence continues at coordinate 102,465,986 of NW_024070213.1, read as the reverse complement.
GGTGTGTCAATTTTGGAATGGGTTACATTATCAGGAACGCTGGGAAGAATTAAGGTGTCATTTTATTTAGAAACCATTGCCTTATACAGTAGCCAATTTATTTTTAAATACAGCTATGCTAAGGCATCAAACATTGCTCAGGCGCTAAAGACAAGCAGACTGGTTTCAAATTCACTTGCTGGCATGTGACTTTTTCCAGACTATTAAACCCCTGAAGCATCAGTTTTTTTACCTTTAACATTAGTAAAATAATAATACCTACTATACCATACTTATAGGGAGATTTTATTAAATAATGTATATAAAATATTTTATAAAGTGTGAGTGTGCTCATTCGCATCCAACCCTTTGTGAACCCTTGGACTGTAGCCCACCAGGCTCCTTTGTCCATGGGATTTTCCCAGCAAGAATACTGGAGTGGGTTGCCATTTCCTCCTCCAAGGGGGTTATAAAGTACATATTGTTACAGCTTTTATTAGAACATGAGTACAACAAGGCAGAAGTAAGGGATAGGAGCACAGTTAATGTATTGCAGAGAGCACTTTAATCACTGTATAGAATTATTTCTTTTATTCTAAAGAATATGGTCTGATTTATAACACTATACTATTAACTGACTCATGATCAGATAATTTTCTTATTATTTGTGAAGACCTGCTCAAAGTGCCCCATGAAAAAGACTCTTTTCTATGTTTTACTTTCTTACACATTTTCCTCTAATTCACAGATAGTAAGCATCCCATTCATTGTCTTTTCTTAATGTGTACCTAGTGAATTCCAAGAAGAGAAATGGATTCAGCAGCATAATATTAAGATGATATGTGTCATCAAAGAATGAGTGCTATTTTAACAGCAATTCACCTGGTGGTTGACCATTTATGTCTGGTAACACTGGAAATTCAAACCGATCAGCAGCCACCAGTTAAATGGAAAGATTAGTAGAGCACATGTTCAACAAATAGGTTTACTCCAGAAAGATTCAACTGAGTCCTTATTTGGTTTTATACTTGCTTTATAAATTGTAGCTTTATTTATTCAAGAAGCTACATTGATTAAATAAATATAACAACAATTTCTTCCATTCACATATTAGAAGTCAAAGAAAACTCTGAAGTATGTAAGGATCTTGAGTTTATCCAATTGCAAGGTTAACATGAGGCTTGAAAATGAACATGAAGATGTCAATCTAAATGTATGGAACTGAGTGACAGTAGGGAAATCTGGGAACTGATTAGTCAGCAAAATGATAGAAGTAAAGGAAGGTCACAAGAAAGCGGTGCTCATTCATTGGTCAGCTTTTTAAATTGCTATAGCTAGTAATAGAAAATATAATGGGAAAGCCCCACAGAGACTGAGGTGGGGCGTTTTTATCATAACAAATGAAGCTAAAAAGCAGAGTAAGAGAGTGTTACAGGCTGAATTGTGCTTTCCCCCACCCCACCCCCCCAAAAAATTCTTACATTGGAAGTCCTAACCCCCAGCACATCAGAACATAAACAGATTTGGAGAAAGGTCTTTAAAGGGGTAATTCAATTAAGAATTGAGTTAATTACATATTAAGGTCTTTACGGTCCATCCTAATATGACTTAAGTTCTAGTAAGAGCAAATCTGAACACAGACTTGCACACTCACAGATGAAAGATGATGTAAAGATAGATAAAGTGGCTATCTGTAAACTAAGGAGAGAGGCTTCCAGAGAAACCAACCCTGTATACACAGATGTCTTGGTCTCAGACTTCTAGCCTTCAGAATAAGGAGAAAATAAATGTTTAAGTCACTCCATTCTGTGCTTTGTTATGGCAGTCCTATCAAACTAATAAAGAGAGAAGAAGAAGAGGGCCAGCTTGGGGAAGGCCGATATTCCATTTCCTCCAAAGTCATATCATGCCACCATCATCCCCATCCTTCCAAAGTGATCATTACCCAATCTCTAGGAACCTAGATCTTCAAGAGGGTATTTTGAGGTATAAACATTTTCTTTATCTCCTTGGTGGTCCTTATTTAAATTTTTTGTACATTATATTGGAACTAATCATTAACTCTCTTCCTATTTCTTGACAATTTTTCTGTAATAATCCTCATTCAAAGGAAGAAGCCTTTGACCAGTTGAGTGTTGGCAAAAGAAGTCACGGGGGTTGACATGTAGATTGACCTTCTTAAATCAACACATAGCTTGACCTTCTCAAATATATACTATTATGATTAAACACTAGATATTCAAGTGTATGTATTATTAAAAATTTTCAGTTGTAAATTAACTCAATAGAATCCAAGAACATTAATAAAACAAGATAACTTATTGAAATATTAATGTTTGCTTGTTTTTCTTTTCTTCTTTTTTTCTTTTTTTGCTTCTCTGCCACTCTTATTATCTTCTACCAAAAGGGAGCCAGCCTTTGGAAGTCCAAGGATTTTGATGGTGTATAAAACTTCATAAGTAAGTGATACAATAAATTATTTTCATTTTTTGAGAAAGAAAATGTTTAATTGGGAACTGAAACTGACTGGCTGGAATGTTGACATTCACAATATGAAGTTCACAACAAGCCTCACCATTCCCTAATATGTTTAGTTCTGTTTCTAGGAGACAAGTCAGCTCAAAATTCATGAGCCCTAACCAAAGTGTTGGAGAAGACTCTTGAGAGTTCTTTGGACTGCAAGGAGATCCAACCAGTCTAGCCTAAAGGAGATCAGTCCTGGGTGTACTTTGGAAGGACTGATGCTAAAGCTGAAACTCCAATACTTTGGCCACCTCATGCAAAGAGTTGACTCATTGGAGAAGACTCTGATGCTGGGAGGGATTGGGGGCAGGAAGAGAAGGGGATGACAGAGGATGAGATGGCTGGATGGCATCACTGACTCGATGGAGGTGAGTCTGAGTGAACTCCGGGAGATGGTGATGGACAGGGAGGCCTGGCGTGCTGCGATTCATGAGGTCGCAAAGAGTTGGACATGACTCAGCGACTGAATTGAACTGAACTGAACTGAAAACCAACAACAAAAAAAAGAAAAGGTTATGTTAGGTTTATAGGCAGAATTTACATGAGGCAGTATCTTTAAGAATCAAGGAGGCAAAAAAAGTAGATTATGGAAAGGAAGATAGAATTCTAAGTTCTACAGTAATGGACATCTAAATACTTCTCCAGGGAAGTGCTAAACCAGGAAAGAGAGCTCAGTCTTTTAGAAAGTGGTTGTATGAACTATCTGTGCATGCTAATTTGCTTCATTCCTATCTGACTCTTTGTGAACCCATGGACTATAGCCTGCCAGGCTCCTCTGTCTGTGGGATTCTCTAGGCAAGAATACTGGAGTAGGTTGTCATTTTCTACTCCAGCGATTTTCCTGACCCAAGGATTGAGCCCGAGTCTCCTGCATTGGCAGGTGGGTTCTTTACCACTAGCACCACCTGGGAAGCCCCATGGTGTACCTAGGGAGATGCTATATCTGTTACAAAAAGACAGAAAAACAGATCCAAAAGCTTGAAGAAAGGCAGTTTATTGGCTTACATAATTGAAAAGTTCAGGAATTATTTGATCACTATTGAAATGATACCCCAGGAAACAGTTTCCTATTCTCTATCTTTCAGTTCTATTCACTACATCAACAGTGCTATTATCCAGCAAACTCTCCTCTCTTGGTTTTAAGACAGCTTAAGTAGCTCAGATTTACATAATTTGAGCTTCATATTTTAAAGGAAAAATGAGATTATGTTATCCAGGATGCTCTCCCTGAGGTAAGGTATCATTCATTTCATTAGCCCTGAACGTGTCACACACATTCATCTATGAACCAATCACTGTAGCCAGAGGAATATAGTGTGCTAATTGGCCAGGCTAACATAATATGCATACTTCTAGGTCTTGAGGTTAAAAACCGTTTTACCCAAACCACACAGGATGAGATTGAAAAAAAAAAAAAAGACAGTTTTCAAAGACAAAATGGTTTCCAAAAATAGAATAAACAAGATTTCTATATTCAACATCTAGCTTGAAAGCACAGAACTGCAGAACACCAAGGGAACACTGCAGGCTTCAACAACATAAATTAATAAAACTAGCATTAAATAGTCGGAGAAGGCAATGGCACCCCACTCCAGTACTCTTGCCTGGAAAATCCCATGGACGGAGAAGCCTGGTAGGCTGCAGTCCCTGGGGTCGCTAAGAGTCAGGCACGACTGAGTGACTTCACTTTCACTTTTCACTTCCATGCATTGGAGAAGGAAATGGCAACCCACTTCAGTATTCTTGCCTGGAGAATCCCAGGGACAGAGGAGCCTAGTGGGCTGCCATCTATGGGGTCGCACAGAGTCGGACACGACTGAAGCGACTTAGCAGCAGCAGCATTAAATAGTAAACAAGAGCTTAGAAGTCATTATCTCATTTGGTGGGAGAGTTTCCAGATCTCCTGATTTCTGAAAGAGGAAGGGTGCTCCTATAATGATTGAGATGAAATTCTCATGCAGCATAGGAAAAGTACAACTTGGAGACCAATCTGAATTTATTTAATAGTATGTACAAAGTAATATTTCTTTTACACTTGGATTTGTGCATTAAGTTTAATATCCTTTCATAAGGATCTTAGACCTGCTTGTAAATGCTGACCCAACAAGGATACTGAACTTATAAGGTTAAATGATATCAATGAAATCATAAAAGGTCACTGCAGAAATGCCATCATATACCTATATATGACTTGGGATAATGTCATTATGACTATTCATCAACTAATGAATATGTAAAACTATAACCATCCATTTACTGAAACCTATCCTAAAAACTAGAGCATTTCTTACAAAGTTATTACATGAATTTAAGAAAAATGAATAGAGTGGACAGAAAGGAATGTTTTACTTCAAGACAAAGCCTCTTTAAAGAAATAAAAATAAAAGAAGAAAACAAAAACCATATATCACATTCCTCTTGATACCTCTCTGCTTTAATTCCTTTTTGGGGAAATATTAAAAATGTACATCTGTACTTCAGAAAGAAGAAACCCTTTGGTTACCAGCATTAGGGTTGTGTTTTAATTTTTAAAAATGAAAACTAAATATGGATTCAAACATAAATTATATGGAAATATTTTAAGTCTTGAAAACTTACATTTTTGCCCACATATTCCAGGAGAATAAATAATGAAACCATATGACCTCCAGTGGTGACAGATGGGCTCAGCTTCTGACAATGTGATTCTTATATTCGCTCTAAGCTAGAACATCTTTAAACTTGGTGATGAATAAAATGAAAATGTTATTGCACAGTATAAAATAAGACTCAGTCATATAAATTGCACATGAACCTGGAGCATTAATTTGCAATAACTTGAGCTACATATAATTATACAAACATGTATTCTAAGTCAGTAAAGCAGAAGCAGTTTTACAATGTAATAGTTCAGTTTCTAAGGATGGTGCAGAGCTGATAGTTAATTAGTTTTCTCCTTTATTTCACAAGAATATTTGAAAATTAATTCATTTTATTTCCCTTGATAACTTGGTTAACTGAATGATATGTTTCCCCAAGAGATATCTTCATGCCAAAAGTCAGTACCTTCAAAAGCCTAAGAAGTTTTCTTATTTGATTTATTTGTCTATCATTTAGAAATCAATTGCTCTCTATAGAAAGTTTATTTTATTATTGGGTTATATAGTATTATTTTTTTCCCTCTAGCACCCAGAACATTTATTTTAGAAAAACAGATTTTATTTTTATTACTCATTGTTTTGAGTTAATAATAAATCTAAAAAAACTTAAAGTTTTATTATTTCTTAATAAGAAATCCAAACTTATATAAAAGTTAATATAAAGTTTCTTTGTCTCCCTCAATATACTGAGATAAACTAAATGCCAACCATTTACATATTTATTTCATGGCAAGGTACCAAATTTTCCTCCTTTCTTTCCCAAGTTAGAGTTCAGTTCAGTTCAGTTCAGTCACTCAGTAGTGTCCAACTCTGCGGGGGGCGCTCTGCAGAAAGAGAGAGGCAGTGGAACTTCCCTCAGCAAAGCCGAGGGGTCCCGAGGAGAGGTGAGCCTGCTGTCCACCAACCCAGCCCCTTGGCGAGCGAGAGACAATCAGACGCAACAGGGGTTCTGTCTAAGCAGTTCCACTTTATTGCCACAAGCTCTTGGTTTATAAAGGCAAGCAGGGAGGGGTTTGCGAGGGACTTTCCATAGTTGCACTAATCTCATTAAAGGTCAAATCGTCATGTGCCATCATTATAACAGGAGTCTATGGTGATCACGCACTGTCCACGTGCATGGAAATCAAGAGAGCCAATCAAAAGTTTTGACAGACAACTTAGGCTGTGCCCTCATCTCTTCCGCCAGGCGCCATCTTAGCTCTAAACTGCAAAGCTAGCCCTTCTTTTGTAAGGTTTCCCATTTAGGGCCCCACATCTCCCCCTTTTTTATTTTATTTAAGCCCTTGAGACATTTGAATTGATGTTCTGTAGAGCAAGGCGTAAAGCTGTAGGTGGCCAACCTCCAGCCTCGCCAGCCCCTCTCCCGGCTGTGCCTGTCTTAGGTTGCCCTCCTCTGAGGGTCTTACCCGTCATTGGCTATCCAACCACCTCTTGGGGGCTAGGCGGAATCTCTCTAGATGACGGGCATCTAGAACTCTTTTATTTATCTGTCTTGGTTAATCTCTTGAAGGGTTAAATTAATCCAGGGGTTTTGTGGGTGCCCAACGTGGGGCTCCTTTTCCATGACCTGGACAAGCATAACTATTTTTTTCTGTAAGCACCTATTGCGGGCTGTGAGATTTTTTTTTTACCTTTAACACTACAACAAGCAGAATAACAAAAACAAGCAAATAGAAGGCATTTTTAAACCAGGCAAATGGACTTTGTATCCAGTCCCATAGATCGATTGCTCCCTTTTTCACCTGTTAGAGTCTCATTTAACACTGGAAAAGCTGTCAGACAAAAGCTGGGGTATCTCACATCGCAGTCTATGCGTGCCAGAACACTCAACGTCTCGATTGCTCTGGCATGGAGATCAAGCTGTTGTTGGAGTCCTATTATGGCGGATCTCAGGTGTTCGAGCTGGTTTGAAATCCTTGAGCAGAGGCAGTGGATATGTTGTTTATAACCTCGATGGTCTGAGCTTGTTGAACTCCCAGCATGGATGCTGACACTGTTGTACCCTCATGATTGATGGCCTTGTGTGTCGTTAAACCCAGATTTCAAAGATTCTAAAAACTGTTGCACAGCCATGGCAATGACGAAGGTCAGCAAGGAGAGGATGGGTAATCCAATGATCACCAGGAGCAGTGTCCACCAGGGTCGCCGCATAGATGATCTGAAAGGGAAAAAGATCACCTCAGGAACTTTTTGTTCTTGGGGTCAATATGTGAGTGTCTCTTTAATCTGTGTCAGATTTTGAGATTTGACCTCTCTCTTGTGGTGTAAATTTAAGATTCCTTGCTGGCACCCATATAGGGCTGGGGTCCCCAATGGGGAATATGCATCCGAATCCTCTTCCCATTGTAAGGAGTGGATCGGGCCCCTTCCACTGGCCAGTGATGGGGTCTTTCCATCTCACTTGTATTTCAGGTTTTATTTCTTGGTTAGACCAATGTTTTTGAAAACATGGTATCGGTTCATTTTTTGAAAAATTTAAAATGTTTAAAGAGTGCCATTCCAAGTTGCTGGTGAGGGCTTATTCCCCCTTTTTGTTTTTGTAACTGAGCCTTTAAATTTTGAAGGTGGCACTCAATATGGCTTGTCCCTGGGGGTTATGTGGGATTCCGGTGTTATGACGAATGTGCCATTGTTGGAAGAATTTCTGTGAGCTCTGGCTGATGAAGCAAGGGCCATTATCTGTTTTTATTTGATGGGGAAGGCCCAACGTCACAAAACATTGTAAAAAATGGCTTTGAGCATGTTTTGCTTTTTCTCCTGTGTGGGCAGTAGCCCAATAGGCATGAGAGTAAGTGTCAATAGACACAAAAACATACTTAAGTTTTCCAAAAGGAGAATAATGGGTCACATCAGTTTGCCACAGCACATTGGGTTTTAGCCCTCGAGGGTTTACTCTTGGGGTCTGTAAAGGCGGTACTTGTAAATAAGGAAGACAGGATTTACAAGTATGTATAATTTTCTTTAATTCTCTAATAGGGATCTGTGGAAACCTTTTATGTAGCCCTTTTCAATTTATATGAGTAAGATCGTGAAGATCATAGGCATCTTGTAAGTTACAAGCTTGGATTGTAAGGGAGGCCGCTCTATCGCCCAGGGAATTTCCCATTGTTTTTCTGATTTTGAATTGGGGGCACCCGTATCAGTGACATGCTCCTCGCTCCATGAAAAGCAGAGCTTGAGGGCTGAAATGATCAGACAGAACCCTAAGGGGGGCTCATCCCTGTATTGAACCTCTTGCTGCCTAGCAAGGGTTTGTACTCTATCCCAAGTGTCACAAGAGAACAGATTGGCCGAAGCAACCCAGGTGGGCCAACCATACAATGGTCCCCCAGACCTTAATGGCCTGAGCATCACAAATCCAAGTCCCCTGCTTATGAGCATATATCTCAGTGCCTTTAGCGCAGGCTCATCAGACTTCCCAATGTTATTTCCCATACTACCGAGAGAGAATAGAAAGAAAAGTCACTGAGGACGACCACCAAAGATCCTGCCGGGAGTGGTGGCGGCCAGAAAGTTGGGCTTGTGGTATGCTTTTGGAACTCTTTATGTGCCTGCGTCATTGCACGGAAGTTTTCTTGCTGGGGGCGGGCACCCTAGAGGTTTCTAGCCCGTTCCGTGACCCCCTTATCCTGTCACGGGAGTCTTTAAGTGGCAGGCGCCCTAATGGCCTTTAAACGCCTGACCCGTGCCCACAGGGAAGATTTTAGGCCACATCCTCAGTTAAGAATGATTAAAGGAGAGTTTCACCCGGTCGGGCTCTAGTACCTGAGGCTTACCTGTTGAGGGGCCTTTAAAGTCCGCCAGAGTGTAGCCCTAGCTGGGACTCATCAATTGCCTCCACAACCGTTTGCCTGTTCACTGAAACTCCGGAAAAAGGAATTAAGGACAGATCAGAAAAGAAGAAAAGAAAGAAAGTAAGTCAGGAGAGTTTTTTGCCACTTCCCTCAAAGCAGAGGGGGGCCCACCTTGAAATCCGGATTACCTCGGGCGATACTCCTCTAAAGGGGAGCTCCGCACTGTGACCAGCCTAGGGTCCTTCGTCGCTCCTTCTTTCAGAGCCGCACGGTGACACCACCTCCGTCCGTCCACTTCACGCCCCATGTTGGGCGCCAGTTTCTGCAGGGGGCGCTCTGCAGAAAGAGAGAGGCAGTGGAACTTCCCTCAGCAAAGCCGAGGGGTCCCGAGGAGAGGTGAGCCTGCTGTCCACCAACCCAGCCCCTCTTCGAGTGAGAGACAACCAGACGCGACAGGGGTTCCATCTAAGCAGTTCCGCTTTGTTGTTGTAAGCTCTTGGTTTAAAGGCAAGCAGGGAGGGGTTTGCGAGGGACTTTCCATAGTTGCACTAATCACATTAAAGGTCAAATCGTCATGTGCCATCATTATAACAGGAGTCTATGGTGATCACGCACTGTCCACATGCATGGAAATCAAGAGAGCCAATCAAAAGTTTTGACAGACAACTTAGGCCATGCCCTCATCTCTTCCACCAGGTGCCATCTTAGCTCTAAACTGCAAAGCTAGCCCTTCTTTTTTAATGTTTCCCATTTAGGGCCCCACATAACTCTTTGTGACCCCATGAATCGCAGCACACCAGGCCTCCCTGTCCATCACCAACTCCAAGAGTTCACTCAGACTCATGTCCATCGAGTCAGTGATGCCATCCGGGCATCTCGTTAGAGTTAGCTAGGAATCTTTTCATTTTGGTCTTAAAATGAATCAATGGGGGGCAAGTATGCATTCATTTTAGAATATACCACTGAATGATTTTTCACTATAACTTTCCTTAGGGAACAATCTGCTATCAGATAAATGGTTTAGCTGCTTGCCATCAGATCATTCCAGCCATGGAATGCACAACTACCTTGACTCTTGTTTTTTTATTTGATTGGGTTGTAGACATTAATATCTAGGGTACATTTTTCAAGATACCAAGTATAGTTAAATCAAGCAGTTAGGGAAAGTAGAGAGCTTCCTTTGTGACTCATTTGAACAAATATACTTGTGAAACAAAACTGTTGTTTAATTGAAATATTTAAGGCAAACTCACCATTTTTCTCAGTTCTACTCTTCGCCTTTGCCTGTCAAGGAGAAGCTGTATGCAATGGTAAGCGAGAATACAGATTATTAGATAGGTAATCAGAAATTCTAAAATGATTTTTTTTTTCAAAATTCAAAACTACTCAATGTCCACAGGGCAATAATTATTGTATTCCACTTGAAACAATTCATATATTTCCATGGATATGAGTTATTTACTTTTCTATCAATTCCCTACACCTTGGAGCTGTAAAAGTTTGACAGAGAAAGTCACAGATAACCCAGCAGGCTGAGTTAAACAAGACTTCTAGGCATCTTTTTTGCCCATTTCAAAGTCTTCCAAATTTTTTTTCTTGACCAATAAAATGAATAAGCCGAAGTATATTAGTTGTTTAATAAGAATACCATGTTCCACCTTCCAGATAAAGAAAGAAAAAAAAAAAAAAGGAAGAGAACAAGAAAGAAAGAGAATGAATAGAAAGATGAGGGAGAGGGGGAAAAAAGCTGGCAAATAGAAACTTCACAAATAAAAAGAGTCCAGAAAACAATAATCTAAATATGACACAAATTAGATGACTGAGGAATGTAGGAAAATGCAATCCCCTTGACCCTGACTCTAAGAACATTCTCTTGCAAGGAGCAATCCAGATCCCACCAGATGTTATCTGCAGTGGCTAAAACTCACAATCATAATAATGGAAATGGAACATATTTATCTTCATCCTTTGGAATCTGTTAAAACAAAAATGAAAGAATGATTTATGGTTTACACAAAAATATGTGAATATGAAAGTTATAAAATAAAGTGCAGAAGAAATGAAATGTGTCTCAGCATTCCAAACAGAAAATAAAAGCAAACAATATGTCGTTAGGCAGTAAAAATAGCTAACATTTATTTAACATGAGAAACCACCTTAGTAAGCAGTTTACATTGATCATCTCATTTACTCCTCACAAAACCACTATCAGTAGGGTGCATTTTTATTGCCAGTTTACTACTAAGGAAAATGAGGCAGCAAGAAGTTTTGCAGCTGGTGACCGGATTACACAATGGAGTGTCAGAATCTGGACTTAAACCAGGCAGTTTGACACCAAGGTCAACACAGAAGAAATTGGAAACTAAGATTTCTAGAGCATATACTACAAATACACTGAAAACCAATCATCTGTATTATAATTCTTTCTATAGTGAGTATCAGAAAAAATCCAAACTGGATGGGCATGAGGCAAATTTATGGGTTAATAGATCTGAGAGGCCCAAGAGTATAAATCACTTCAAGAGCAGCTTGATTCAAGGGCATGCACAATGCCCTCTCTCTCCATTTGCAGTTAGATTTTCCATGGCTTCTATATTTAGGTTTCATTTGGTATCAAGATGGTTCTCAGCAGTTATAAGTCCACATCTGCCAAGTTAAATTCCAAAGGGGAAAGGAAAGAGAGAAAAGGAAGAGATATACTTCCACAGATGTGCTAGCCTGTATCTCTGCTGAATCATAAAACCATCCTGAATCAATCAATGTGACCAGACGATGTGAAGTTCTGCTTGGCCTAATATACATATCTATTCCGGACCTAGAATCTGAGCTAGAACAACCAAGTCATCATAGACTGATCTTGAGATGTGTTTCATTTCCTGTGGAAAAATGGGAAGTTATTTACCTAAAAGGTAAAAAAAAAAAATAAAAATAATGGTAAAAATGAGATATCTAATATGCATATATATGCAGCCCTTCTTTAATTTGTAGGAATTACAACCCACCTTATATGTACACCTATATTGGATTTTTTTTTCCTCCAAAACTGTAACAGTATTATAACTTCATTGTCTGAAACAGTGTGTGTAACTCTTAATAACTCAGCTGATTGCTAGTAAAAAAATATTAGAAGTGATAGTGAAATCGCTCAGTCATGTCCGACTCTTTGCGACCCCATGGACTGTAGCCTACCAGGTTCCTCTCTCCATGGGATTCTCCAGGCAAGAGTACTGGAGTGGGTTGCCATTTTCCTTCTCCAGGGGATCTTCCTGACCCAGGAATCGAACCTGGGTCTCCTGCATTCCAGGCGGATGCTTTAACCGCTAAGCCACCAGGGAAGCCTTAATAAATAAATAAATAAATAAATAAATATATATATATATATATATATATATATATATAGCTTATATCTAAAAATAAAAGGTAATGGGATAATATATCATTTGACTATAAGAACTAATTAAGGAAATAATTTTATTTTTATCAGTTCTTCCCCCATAAGGCAGATACTCCAGCTCCACAGTTTGGTAACATCTGGCCTGTAGTACTGAAACATTTGCCATGACATACAGCATACCACAAAAGCTAATCTAACTTACGTTCACTGCTGCCTCCCACAGCTCTCTCATTCTTACATATGAAATGTGTCATCACTTTTGAAATGCTCTATTCCTTCATTCTTTTATGTTTTTGTGCTTTCTGCTTTTTTTTTTTTTTTAAGACTGCTCTTTCCTGTCTACCCGTCTTCTTAACCAGATAAATTGATCATCATCTTTCATAACTATGGGGTTTCCCAGGTGGCACTAGTGGTAAAGAACCCGCCTGCCAAGGCAGGAGATACAAGAGGCATGGCTTCAATCCCTGAGTCGGGAAAATCCCCTGGAAAAGGGAATGGCAACCCACTCCAGTATTCTGCCTGAAAAATCCCATGATCAGAGGAACTTGGGGGTCTACAATCCATGGGATCACAAGAGTCGGACACAACTGAATGACTAAACAACAACAACATCGTCACTAAATATATATCACTTCTTGGGAAATTTTTCCTGTAGTCATGTATGGATGTGAGAGTCAGACTGTGAAGAAGTCTGAGCGCCAAAGAATTGATGCTTTTGAACTGCAGTGTTGGAGAAGACTTTTGAGAGTCCCTTGGACTGCAAAGATATCCAACCAGTCCATCCTGAAGGAGACCAACCCTGGGATTTCTTTGGAAGGAATGATAGTAAGCTGAAACTCCAGTACTTTGGCCACCTCATGCTAAGAGTTGACTCATTGGAAAAGACTCTGATGCTGAGAGGGATTGGGGGCAGGAGGAGAAGGGGACAACAGAAGATGAGATGGCTGGATGGCATCACGGACTCGATGGACGTGAGTCTGAGTGAACTCCGGGAGATGGCGATGGACAGGGAGGCCTGGCGTGCTGCGTTTCATGGGGTCGCAAAGAGTCGGATAGGACTGAGTGACTGAACTGAACTGAACAGAGTGGGGTCATATGATGCAATTACATTGTTAATTATATTTGTGTACCTGGTATATTTCTTTACCCAAATTGGCAATTTTCAGTGACAAGGATCATGTTTTATTTGTGTCTCTTTCTAGCACCTACTGTAACACGGTGTCTAGAACATAGGAGGGACTCATAAATACCATACTTCATTAAATCTAAAATGTCATGCATTGAAGATGTAAGATGCATTGTCACAGTATATACTAATAAGAAAGAACATAACTGCTTTAGCAATAGGGTTTTTATTTTATAATTCCTAATAGGCTTTATCACATAGTCCTGAAACTTCCTGAGTCTGAATTTCAGAATCTTTTTCAACTCAGATCGATTGATACCTGTTTTTTCCACATGTCAGCCTCTGTGTCATTGTCAACATCGCTGATGCAGTATTTAATTAAAAGGTTCTCAACAATTGTTCAGAATTTTATTTCAAAGTTCTGGCATGCTTTTATATTGGGCTTCTTTGATCTTAATACACCAAAGACTCATTTTCCACTTCAACTGTACCTAAATGAACTTAAGTACTTTACTGATGAAAATGTCAATAGTTTACAGTTGTCTTGTTTTATCATCCGTAAGAATAATCAAGATAGTGCATGCTTTAGGCTGAACTATATTAAAAATGAGTAAATAACAAAAAGAAAATTTATACCCTTTTTTTTCTAGCATATTATAACAAAAACTTTCCAACGAGAAACTTGAAAGGTTTTTGCAGTAAATATCCATAGACATAGTTCATAGGTGATACAATTAATACTTTGTTATACTTGCTTTATCACATGCTGCTGCTGCTAAGTCACTTCAGTCGTGTCCAACTCTGTATGACCCCATAGACGGCAGCTCATCAGACTCCCCCATCCCTGGGATTCTCCAGGCAAGAACACTGGAGTGGGTTGCCATTTCCTTCTCCAATGCAGGAAAGTGAAAGTGAAGTTGTTCAGTCATGTCCTACTCCTAGCGACCCCATGGACTGCAGCCTATCAGGCTCCTCCATCCATGGGATTTTCCAGGCAAGAGTACTGGAGTGGGTTGCCATTGCCTTCTCCGTGCTTTATCACATATATACCATCAATTCATTTCTTTATTTGTCCACCAACCTGTATTACTTTTGATGAACTACAAGTTTAGCTGCAGAATTCAGACTTTTTCATTTTAGCCATCCTGGTCACTTGGGGGTTCCTGCAGTCTGCCTGGTTGTCAGAGGAGCCCCATCAGCATTTGCTGAGTGTCCTAGGAGTGGAGAGACAGGGACTCCATGTCCTCCCTCTCTGCCATCTTGGCTCTGCCTCTATCTTTTTATTTTTTGTGTTGTAGAAGATTTGCAGTATTTCCTGGTTACCAGTTCTTTGTCAGATATAGGTTTTTATAACATCTGTATATTATATTTGTATTTCCTTGATGACATCTTTAAATAACCAAAGTTTTACTTGATGAGGTCTAATTTATCATTTTTTAATGGTCATTTCTTTTTAATATCTTAGCAAACCTAGCTTACCCACAAGTTGTGAAGAATGTCTCCCTCTTCATGTTTTTTGTGATTCATAATATGGTAAATATTCTCAGATTGTGTCTTGAACATTATAAATGAAATGATATAGAAGTTCTAACTTTCATATTCCTCCAAACCTTCTTTTTTAACCAAGAATAAATTTACAGTTCAAATGAAGATACCTTTAAGTCCTTTATACATAAGTGTGTAACTCTCTGTAAAGGTAATAGAAAAATATGAAAATAATAGTATATTATGACAATGATAAGCGGAACTGGCGCGCGGTTGCCGAGGATGCCAGCACCTGGAGAGGAGGCGGTGGCGGCGGTGGCAGCTGAGGTTGGCAAGTGCCGGAGTGGGCGAGGAGGAGATGCAAGAGGAAGGGAGAGGAGTTTAAAAACCTACACAAGAACAGATTTATTTGAATGGTGCTCTACACCCAGGACAAAACGTATGGAAAATAGTTGCTAACTTTTTTGTTTCTTCTACATTCAAACGTATTTAGGGCTTGGCTCAGCAGGCAGAAGGAGGACTGAACAAAGAAGAGAAAACCAACAAAGATAACTTTGGTAGCACTGAATGCGGCAAAATAAGAACAATGGATCTCAAGTTCAACAGCTCGAGGAAATACATTTCTATCACTGTTCCATCCAAAACCCAAGCAATGTCACCACACATCAAGTCTATAGATGACATTGTCGTGCTTGGCATAAATCAGCAGATTCAACAAACTGACTCAGGTTTTCATATGCGTTGCTGGAGTTTTTTTATTTTACCTAATTTATAATGGCACCCCACTCCAGTACTCTTGCCTGGAAAATCTCATGGATGGAGGAGCCTGGTAGGCTGCAGTTCATGGGGTCACGAAGAGTCGGACATGACTGAGTGACTTCACTTTCACTTTTCACTTTCATGCATTGGAGAAGGAAATGGCAACCCACTCCAGTGTCCTTGCCTGGACAATCCCAGGGACGAGTAGCCTGGTGGGCTGCCGTCTATGGGGTCGTACAGAGTTGGACACGACTGAAGTGACTTACCAGTAGCACAGGTAAAAAATTTAGTTATTTGTTTATAATATGTTAATTATTTGTAACAGTTGAGCTCATTATGGGCACTACCAACAGTTGTGTCCAAGAGACTTCCCTTCATAGGACAGCAAGTTGATTCACAAATTTGAGTTTCTTAGTGTATGGAGATACCCCTCATCCAAAGTAAGGAACAGCAGCTGCACTTTGCTGGAGCAGCCATGAAGAGATACCCCACGCCCAAGGTAAGAGAACCCCAAGTAAGATGGTAGGTGTTGCAAGAGGGCATCAGAGGGCAGACACACTGAAACCATACTCACAGAAAACTAGTCAATCTAATCACACTAGGACCACAGCCTTGTCTAACTCAATGAAACTAAGCCATGCCTGTGGGGCAACCCAAGATGGGTGGGTCAGGGTGGGGAGGTCTGACAGAACATGGTCCACTGGAGAAGGGAATGGCAAGCCACTTCAGTATTCTTCCCTTGAGAACCCCATGAACAGTAGGAAAAGGCAAAATGATAGGATACTGAAAGAGGAACTCCCCAGGTCAGTAGGTGCCCAATATGCTACTGGAGATCAGTGGAGAAATAACTTTAGAAAGAATGAAGGGACGGAGCCAAAGCAAAAACAATAACCAGCTGTGGGTGTGACTGGTGATACAAGCAAGGTCTGATGCTGTAAAGAGTAATATTGCATAGGAACCTGGAATGTCAGGTCCATGAATCAAGGCAAATTGGAAGTGGTCAAACAAGAGATGGCAAGAGTGAACGTCGACATTCTAGGAATCAGTGAACTAAAATGGACTGGAATGGGTAAATTTAACTCAGATGACCATTATATCTACTACTGCAGGCAAGAATCCCTCAGAAGAAATGGAGTAGCCATCATGGTCAACAAAAGAGTCAGAAATGCAGTACTTGGATGCAGTCTCAAAAATGACAGAATGATCTCTGTTTGTCTCAAAGGCAAACCATTCAATATCATGGTAATCCAAGTCTATGCCCCAACCAGTAATGCTGAAGAAGCTGAAGTTGAACGGTTCTATGAAGACCCTCAAGACCTTTTAGAACTAACACCCAAAAAAGATGTCCTTTTCATTGTAGGGGACTGGAATGCAAAAGTAGGAAGTCAAGAAACACCTGGAGTAACAGGCAAATTTGGCCTTGGAATACGGAATGAAGCAGGGCAAAGACTAATAGAGATTTGCCAAGAAAATGCACTGGTCATAGCAAACACCCTCTTCCAACAACACAAGAGAAGACGCTACACATGGACATCACCAGATGGTCAACACCAAAATCAGATTGATTATATTTTTTGCAGCCAAAGATGGAGAAGCTCTATACAGTCAACAAAAACAAGACCAGGAGCTGACTGTGGCTCAGATCATGAACTCCTTATTACCAAATTCAGACTCAAATTGAAGAAAGCAGGGAAAACCACTAGACCATTTAGGTATGACCTCAATCAAATCCCTTATGATTATACAGTGGACGTGAGAAATAGATTTAAGGGCCTAGATCTGATAGATAGAGTGCCTGATGAACTATGGAATGAGGTTCGTGACATTGTACAGGAGACAGGGATCAAGACCATTCCCATGGAAAAGAAATGCAAAAAAGCAAAATGGCTGTCTGGGGAGGCCTTACAAATAGCTGTGAAAAGAAGAGAAGTGAAAAGCAAAGGAGAAAAGGAAAGATATAAGCATCTGAATGCAGAGTTCCAAAGAATAGCAAGAAGAGATAAGAAAGCCTCTTCAGTGATCAATGCAAAGAAATAGAGGAAAACAACAGAATGGGAAGGACTAGAGATCTCTTCAAGAAGATTATGGCAGAAAGTGAAGAGGAACTAAAAAGCCTCTTGATGAAAGTGAAAGAGGAGAGTGAAAAAGTTGGCTTAAAGCTCAACATTCAGAAAACAAAGATCATGGCATCCAGTCCCATCACTTCATGGGAAATAGATGGGGAAACAGTAGAAACAGTGGCAGACTTTACTTTTTTGGGCTCCAAAATCACTGCAGATGGTGATTGCAACCATGAAATTAAAATACGCTTATTCCTTGGAAGAAAAGTTATGACCAACCTAGATAGCATATTCAAAAGCAGAGACATTACTTTGCCGACTAAGGTCCGTCTAGGCAAGTCTATGGTTTTTCCTGTGGTCATGTATGGATGTGAGAGTTGGACTGAAGAAGGCTGAGCGCTGAAGAATTGATGCTTTTGAACTGTGGTGTTGGAGAAGACTCTTGAGAGTCCCTTGGACTGCAAAGAGATCCAACCAGTCCATTCTGAAGGAGATCACCCCTGGATTTCTTTGGAAGGAATGATGCTGAAGCTGAAACTCCAGTACTTTGGCCACCTCATGCGAAGAGTTGACTCATTGGAAAAGACTCTGATGCTGGGAGGGAATGAGGGCAGGAGGAGAAAGGGACGACAGAGGATGAGATGGCTGGATGGCATCACGGACTCGATGGACACGAGTCTGAATGAACTCCAGGAGATGGTGTTGAACAGGGAGGCCTGGCGTGCTGCGATTCATGGGGTCGCAAAAAGTCAGACACGACTGAGCGACTGAATTCAACTGAACTGAAGGGAACATTTCATGCAAAGATGGGCTCAATAAATGACAGAAATGGTATAGACCTAACAGAAGCAGAAGATATTAAGAAGAGGTGGCAAGAATACACAGAAGAACTGTACAAAAAGGATCTTCATGACCCGGATAATCACGATGGTGTGATCACTCATCTGGAGCCAGACATCCTGGAATGTGAAGTCAAGTGGGCCTTAGAAAGCATCACGATGAACAAAGCTAGTGGAGGTGATGGAATTCCAGTGGAGCTATTTCAAATCCTGAAAGATGATGCTGTGAAAGTGCTGCACTAAATATGCCAGCAAATTTGGAAAACTCAGCAGTAGCCACACGACTGGAAAAGGTCAGTTTTCATTCCAATCCCAAAGAAAGGCAATGCCTAAGAATGCTCAAACTACCGCACAACTGCACTCATTTCACACGCTAGTAAAGTAATGCTCAAAATTCTCCAAGCCAGGCCTCAGCAATACATGAACAGTGAACTTCCTGATGTTCAACTGGTTTTAGAAAAGGCAGAGGAACCAGAGATCAAATTGCCAACATCCGCTGGATTATGGAAAAAGCAAGAGAGTTCCAGAAAAATATCTATTTTTAATTTATTGACTATACCAAAGCCTTTGACCATGTGGATCACAATAAACTGTGGAAAATTCTGAAAGAGATGGGAATACCAGGCCACCTGACCTGCCTCTTGAGAAATCAGTATGCAGGTCAGGAAGCAACAGTTAGAACTGGACATGGAACAACAGACTGGTTCCAAATAGGAAAAGGAGTACATCAAGGCTGTATATTGTCACCCTGCTTATTTAACTTCTATGCAGAGTACATCATGAGAAACGCTGGACTGGAAGAAACACAAGCTGGAATCAAGATTGCCAGGAGAAATATCAATAACCTCAGATATGCAGATGACACCACCCTTATGGCAGAAAGTGAAGAGGAACTAAAAAGCCTCTTGATGAAAGTGAAAGAGGAGAGTGAAAAAGTTGGCTTAAAGCTCAACATTCAGAAAACAAAGATCATGGAATCCGGTCCCATCACTTCATGGGAAATAGATGGGGAAACAGTGGAAACAGTGTCAGACACTATTTTGAGGGGCTCCAAAATCACTGCAGATGGTGACTGCAGCCATGAAATTAAAAGATGTTTACTCCTTGGAAGAAAAGTTATGACCAACCTAGATAGCATATTCAAAAGCAGAGACATTACTTTGCCAACAAAAGTCCATCTAGTCAAGGCTATGGTTTTCCCAGTGGTCTTGTATGGATGTGAGAGTTGGACTGTGAAGAAGGCAGAATGCCAAAGAATTGATGCTTTTGAACTGTGGTGTTGGAGAAGACTCTTGAGAGTCCCTTGGACTGCAAGGAGATCCAACCAGTCCATTCTGAAGGAGATCAACCCTGGGAATTCTTTGGAAGGAATGATGCTAAAGTTGAACTCCTGTACTTTGGCCACCTCATGCGAATAGTCGACTCATTGGAAAAGACTCTGATGCTGGGAGAGATTGGGGGCAGGTGGAAAAGGGGACAACAGAGGATGAGATGGCTGGATGGCATCGCTGACTCGATGGACGTGAGTCTAAGTGAACTCCGGGAGATGGTGATGGACAGGGAGGCCTGGCGTGCTGCGATTCATGGGGTTGCAAAGACTCGGACATGACTGAGTCACTGAACTGAACTGAACTATGATAATGAAATCAATAAATAATACAAAACCTGCTAATATGGCACTATTGATTTTCAGATCTAGCCTCTTAGCATTTTTGAAGTATATAATACAGTACTGTTGACCATAGTCGCTATGCTATGTATTAGATCTTCAGAGGTTACTCATATTCTTGTACTCTGTAAAGTGAAAGTGAAAGTGAAGTCACTCAGTCATGTCCAACTCTTTGGGACCCCATGGACTGTGGTCTACTAGGCTCCTCCATCTGTGAGATTTTCCAGGCAAGAACACTGGAGTAGGTTGCCATTTCTTTCTCCAGGGGATCTCCCCCACCCAGGGATCGAACCCAGGTCTCTCACATTGTAGCCAGACGCTTTGCCGCCTAAGCCACCAGGGAAGTCATTTAACATCTCCCCAATTACCCCACCATTACTGATTTTAATACCTTGTATGAAAACATTGGAATATATGTAAATATATCAGTTGCCAATAATTTACCAAAAATAATCCATATTATCTAAGTTTATGAATGATTTTAACATATAAAAGTTTTTCAGATTAGTTTTTGTAACAATTCCATCCAGCAGTCAGTATTTTTTGTGTATCTACCTATACAGGCCTATAAAAAAAAATTTAAGAATGATACACACAAAGAAACAGAGCATAGCCATAAGAAAGAAAAACACAAATGGCATTATTTAAAAAAAGATTAAGACTGGCATTTGGAAAGAATTAGAAATAGAAAATAGGAAGTTATGAGATTAAAAAGTTTAAAAGGTAAACATAATTAAATCCAAATCAGAACCAGCTTTGCCAGAGTGACATACAAGTTAGAAATAGGAGGAATATTAAGGAACATGTTTATAACAAACTGAAACCTCATCATAGGGCTGTGGAATCCAGCTGACATAAGGGCCTAGTAGGCAGATAACTGTAGTAACAATTGAAAAAAATGATTAAGGTTAAGTTTCATTAGAATGTAACTTTGAAAGATACTCATCAAATAAAATAAAAGGTAAAGGATCTATAACAAATTGTAATAGATGATGCTTGAAACATATCACTTCCAAACAATACAATTCAGAATCTGACAATGTAAAAATATGTTTTCACTAGACAGATGAAAGAATACAACTTTGACATTCGTTGCTTTCCAAAGTTCATCCTATTGCAACATATTTATTTCCCCAGTTTCATGTATAAAATTTAAATGAATGTGTTTTTTATTTAAATATTCACTTTCTTATTCTCTGTGAGAACTTGTGGTTCAGATATATTTGGAATGGAGTTATGATTTTTTAGCCTGTGATGTTAAAGTTTTCCTTCCCAATCCTAAGAGAATTGAATGAAAATTTCTGTCTTGAATTTGTAGAAATGAATTGCCAAATGATAAAAACAATAAAACAAAATGTGTTCCATTTTGAAAGAACTTTAGAGAGGTTTTGGTTCTCACACAAAAGAAATGATTGGCATTTATATTCTAAAATTTCCAAGTTACCACTGTCTACATCTGATTCATGGACCTGCCTCAGATTCCATTTTCTAAAGCAGATAAACTGTGTAATAAATAATCTAGCTTCATTTTCAGTATGCTTTTTTAGATAAGAAAAATGTAGCAAAGAAAGATGGTAAGGTAGAAATGTTCAGAGAAAGAAATGAAAGTTGTATTTACCCCAAGTGTTTTTATTCTTATAGTAACTGAAGTTAGCACTATATAGAAAATAATAAGAAAATTAAAATAATAAAATAATAAGTGTTCACAGTTAAATCAGTAAGTAGACTAACATTTTATTGCATATATAAGGTATATATATATATTTGTGTATGTATATGTATTAAATATAACAGGTTACTTTGCATTCAGAAGTCTTATTGAATGGAACTTTTAAACTTAACTAGGGATCCAGACAGTCCATTTAGTATCCAATTGCTGTTCTGCCCACTAAATAAAAACCCTCATTATTTAGAGGCAATTTATGATTTTCCCAACCTATAGCAAATGCCATTCCCTGGAACTGACTGTAACTATGACAGCATTGGACTGTTCTGTAAACATATATAATACTTTCTGAAAGGTTAGTTCCAATAATTTTGTTAAGTTGATGACTGTTCTGGGTTCTCTGTATTTGTATGGTTATTTTTCAATTAACAAAATAGTCTTTAAGTCCATTATGTACCTGGCAAAACAACGAAAAAAGAAAGTACAGCTCCTAACTTCCCAATAATCTGGGAAGAAAGCCTAAAAATCACTGGGCAGAAAGTCTAAGCTTTCAAAGAGAATAGAAGGCAACTCTCCAGCTATACTTCCTTAAAGGTTTACTTAGGAACTGGCTTTCAGGTTAAGATCTAAGATGAATAGAGGTCACTGGAGGAGAAGCCCAACATTGTGAGAGAATGTTTTCCCCAGGTTCTTGGAGATCTTAGAAGCAACAGTCAAGAGAATCTCAACAGAGCAAAGAGGAAGATAAAGAAATGTTTCATTATCTCTATGTTGTAAAATGCACAAATATTCTTAATTTAAAAGAACCTAATAATTTACTCACTTTCCACTTACTTCATAATCCTGTTAACATTGGTCTACCATGTTTCCAGTAGCTTCTTCTCAGTCTTTTCCCTGCATTCATTCACTCTCATTCTACATGAGAAGCTTCAGATACTATTCCTGCCAAGCTCATTTACTTCCCAAAATGGAACCATTTACCATTTTTCTAAATGCCTCCTATACGTGATCTAATGTGTGGCTATATCTTTCTCTCTCTTCATTTCTCGCCAGCCCTACAGGATAACTTGTGTGCTGTGCTCAGTTGCTCAGTCATGTCTGACTCTTTACAACCCCAAGGACTATAGCCCACCAGGCTCCTCTCTTCATGAGGATTCTCCAGGCAAGAATAACGGAGTGGTTTGTCATGCCCTTCTCCAGGGGATCTTCTCAACCCAGATATCAAACCCAGGTCACCTGCATTGAAGGTGGGTTCTTTACCATCTGAGCCACCAGGGAAGCCCACAGGTTGACCCTGCTGCTGCTGCTGCTGCTAAGTTGCTCCAGTCGTGTCCAGCTCTGTGCGACCCCATAGACGGCAGCCCACCAGGCTCTCCCGTCCCTGGGATTCTCCAGGCAAGAACCCTGGAGTGGGTTGCCATTTCCTTCTCCAATGCGGGAAAGTGAAAAGTGAAAGTGAAGTCATTCAGTCATGTCCGACCCTCAGCGACCCCATGGACTGCAGCCTTCCAGGCTCCTCCGTCCATGGGATTTTCCCTATGCATCCTTAAAAGCCTGTTTCTCCTTCCTCTGTCCTCTCACTAGCCCTGTGTTCCTTCTTTATAATGCCTCATTCATTTTTATATATTCTCTACCAGATTTTATGCTTAGAAGAATATGAGCTTTGAAATGAGTTCAATAGAGATATAACTTTTTAAATCACTCATTTAAAAAATTTTTAATTAAAATAACTCCAAAATCACTGCAGATGGTGACTGCAGCCATGAAATTAAAAGATGCTTGCTCATTGGAAGAAAAGCTACGACCAACCTAGATAGCATATTAAAAAGCAGAGACATTACTTTGCCAACAAAAGTCCATCTAGTCAAAGCTATGGTTTTTCCAGTAGTCATGTATGGATGTGAGAGTTGGACTATAAAGAAGGCTGAGCGCCAAAGAATTGATGCTTTTGAACTGTGGTGTTGGAGAAGACTCTTGAGAGTCCCTTGCAGTCAATCCTAAAGGAAATCAGTTCTGAATGTTCATTGGAAGGACTGGTGCTGAAGCTGAAACTCCAATACTTTGGACACCTGATGTGAAGAACAGACTCCTTGGAAAAGACCTTGATGCTGGGAAAGATTGAAGGCAGGAGGAGAAGGGGACAACAGAGGATGAGATGGTTGGATGGCATCACCGACTCGATGGATGTGAGTCTGAGCAAGCTTCAGGAGTTGGTGATGGACAGGGAAGCCTGGCATGCTGCACTCCATGGGGTCACAGAGAGTTGGACATGACTGAGCAACTGAACGTTCAAAAACATTTTTGTCAAATCATACTATGGTTTTCAAATTCTTCAGATATATAAATCTTCATTCATTTTTAAAATAATTTTCAAACTCCCCATTAACTTCCTGAAATTAAATTTACAGATAAAATTACTTACTTATATAGAGTTAAAAATAATTTCTCCAATTGGCATTTGCAATATTAAATAAAATGTAATAAGTCACAGCTTTCCTTTCCTCTGTCAATACTCAAGCAGGTCTGCACTAATTGAGATGAAGTGGCCAGAGGGTCATGGCTTTATGTAGAATAAGAGTAGGTTCATAACCATAGAACCTAATCCAAACTGTATACAATTATTGTCTTAAATATTATCACTGAGATTATTGTCATTTATTTTATTTCCTACAATATGAAATACTGTTAGTAAATTCTCAAACAGAATAACAGATAATTTTCCCTTGATTTATTTAATAGTACATGCCTACAAAATTGTGTCCATTAAAATTATGCAAAAATATCCTTTGTGTCTATATGTAAAATAAAAGAAGGATCTGTTCTCAAGTAATTATAAGGGAGTTTTCCCATTTGCAACACTGAAATATTTAGAAGTCTTTAGGACACAGTAAAATTATGTTGTATGTGGGACTCTCCCCACATTCTATGATTTCTAGCACTATGATGTAAGTAAGAGCCCTGAATGTTTGCAGTGCAAAAGGATAGTGGTAACCAAAAACCTGCTCCACAAAGTTCCAATCCTACTCAGCTCTCAGAAGTTAATGTGAATTTTAAAATACCCTATTTAAGATGAATTTTCCTCAGAAAGAGGTACCCAACACCATCACTATCCAAGATATAATGAAAATATTTCTTAGTGATGGGAAAGTGTTTGAAAAACTCACTCCTTCCTGTTCTCTAGGACCTAATTTTTAGACAATTGTTTATAGCTTTCAAATTTATGTTATACAGTGTGCAGCTAATAATTGGTCAAACCAACTGTGTGTATGTGCGGGTGTTATCTTTGGAGCACAAAAAACTACCTTAATAAATATTTGTTGAATTGGATTTAAATTCATTACAATCACTACATGCATCACCCTTTTTCTGTTTTTTTCAATATTTTGCATAATTAGAATTGTTGAGATTGCCCCCAAGTGCTTTGCACAATACTGTGTATAAGATTAAGTAAAATTTCTTGAGTGAATTAATAAGTGAATGACTGAATAACTAATTATTAGGCCAGAGGTTTAGCCAGAGACCTCAGATGGCCTGCATTTAGCTTCTACCTTGTCAACTCTAAAATGATGACTTTCATTTTAACCATTCTTGTAATTTTAGAAAATATTGGATTTTGAAACTGAGATTAGAGCCCCTTTTTCTTTCCTAGACCCACTTATGTCTGCAGTTGTACCAAGAGCGACAAATGCACAGCCATATTTGCATCTTTTGAATGTGGCCTCCTGTGCCACAAGCTATGAGTAAACTGACACAACTGGATGGCTTAGGTCAGGAAAGAACACTCAGACGCCAGCTTCAAGGCTCTTTAGCCAACATGCCTCATACGCCCTGTCAGTGCAGGAAGCCTCTGCAACAGCAAGGTTGCTGAAGTGCTGTATAATGGAAAGTGTAGACCCTGTTGGATCAAAAGTAAACAGCTATGAAATAGGGAGCTCTTGATAACCACAAGTGTATTAAAGAACAGCATCCCACCATGCCATGACTTTAGCCAGCTGTGTAAATTTGCCTTGGGCTGAACCAGACTTTTGCTGATTCCTCAACAGGAAAACTCTGGGTATGCACCTTTTGGAGTCAAGAAAATGAGACCGTGGTGGGAGTGGCGGAGGATCTGAGTACCTGGGTGCTTTGGGGCAAGCAAACTAACTGGATGCAATCATAATGTATACTTTGCTAGATGAAAAGATCATAGAATAAATGTTGGGAATAAATGTCTCACTGATTTGTCTGCCCTTGCTCTCTTGAATAATAGGGCACTAAATCAGCCATCAACACCAGATAGTGTTTCTCAATCCAGAGAAATGTAAAACAGTACTTATTCATTACCTTATAGCAATGCAGAGAGGCTAACATATCTTTATAGTACCCCCTTTTTTAAAAGAGTCAACAAACATTTATTACCTACACAGTTTGTGTGAGGTGTTATGTTTGTTTAGTACATACCTCTGAAATACTATCACTATCCTTAATTTATGTTCTAATAATAAATTCACAAACAAATGAAAATTATGTATGTGTGGAAAGAGAGAAAGAGAAGGAGAGAGAATATAGGGAATATAGAATAAGCTAGTATAATAGTCTAGTGTGACACAGAGAAATGAAGATAGGAAGTTTGAAGATGGGTTCTTCTTTTACTGTCATAGAGGACCTCTCTGAAATGACTTCTGAGTTTATATCTTTACATTGATAAAATATGTGCTATGGTACAGGAATTTTCTATCAGTTTGGCAATATCTGTGAACAAAAATCCCCTACATCACTACCTTCCAGGTGATGGTAAAGAGGGAGTGAGAACAAAAATTGATTAATTAACATAATAAATAATGTGATAGAACATGACATGTGCTTAGGGAAAAAATAATGCAGAGAAAGGAAGCTTGAAAGAGCTGATGGCAAGTTGTCCTTTGAATAGGTGGTCAGGAAGCTTGTTGAGGAGGCAGTATTTGATCAAATATTTGAAAAGGTGAAGATACCTGCTAAGCATTATTTGGGGTAAGAGTAATCCAGGCTGAAGAAATATCTACTTAAAATTTGGGGGTGGTTTGCTTAGGGATTTTCAGAAAAAACAAAAAAGCCAGTTACAACCAGAGCAGAGCTGGGGAGGGGAAGATAATTAGCAAATGATTTCAGAGGT
Source organism: Oryx dammah (assembly GCF_014754425.2). Classification (NCBI taxonomy): domain Eukaryota; kingdom Metazoa; phylum Chordata; class Mammalia; order Artiodactyla; family Bovidae; genus Oryx; species Oryx dammah. Next base: position 102,438,922 of record NW_024070213.1, on the reverse strand, counting down.
TTCTGGGTTTAGTTCTAAATAATGAGGCTGTAACTATGAGTCAGCGTTTTATCTCACCAATGGGTGTTTCTCTATTTGAGAGGAAAGAAGTTTTGAGATTAGGAGGTATACCTGCTCAGAATAAACTCTCCTTCTCTTTCTTGATCTGTAAAACTCTTGACCCCCAAGTCCCATCTTGGTAGAGAGAAATGCTAGTCTAAGCCCATGGTTCACAACCCTGCCTGAGACTCAGAATCACCAGTACAGCTTCTTTAACTACATACATGTCACAGGCCCACTTGGTGACCCAGATTCAGATCTGGATTATGACATAAGCCTCTCTTTTGGTTGAAAATCTCCCCAAGGTTGCTTTGATAGGCAGTCAGTTATAGAATCCACTGCTCTGAATCTATTCAGTGTGGTCTGAACCAATGTTATCTGGGAGTTTGTTAGTAACATAGAATCTCAGACCTCATCAGAGAACTGTGAATCAGACTCTATGTTCTAACAAACTCAAGAGAGGTGTATAGCATGTTCAAGATTGAGTTATACATCTCTACATCATTGCCCTACTTCTCTACTCTTTTACACTTAATCTGTGTAGATATACCCAAGCACTTCAAATCTTTTTCTTAGAGGGAAATATGTATAGGCCAAAGAAATAAATAATCTTTCCCCCCAAGAGAAATTCTTCCTGGGACTTCCAGTGTAAATCTGTTCTGCTTTCTCACCATATTTTTATAACCTGGAAACAATTTGTAAAAAAGTGTATGTGGTCAGAAATCCATCATGCTAATTCTATGTTATTTGATATCATAATAATATAATTATTCATTAATTCATTGGTGAAACAGTTTTTATGAAGTTTTTTCTGAAGCATTCTTGAAATTGAAAACTTTTTTCTCTCAGCTTAAAAGGATGAGTAGGCTCTTCTGAATGTTTAAAATTTAAAAAATGATCAAATTCATACCAAAAAATTTAGGGGGTGCATTTTCAGGGTCTGGTAAACAACGTAAGTTTTCTTTTACATTTTGTTTTCTTTTCCCTCTTCGTTTTTAATCAGTAGACATGAATATTTACAGTTATGGGCTCAGAATTTCTTCATGTAAGTTTTTAAGAATAAATACTAGCCTATAATTGAAATAAAATATTTTTAATCAAAAAATGGAAAGGAAAGTTTTTAAGATCCCTTCTTCATATACATCTGCATACATATATCTATGTTAAATGCAGTAACATATCTAACAGAAATAATAAACTTCAAAAACATATATAATTATGTCCATATAATTCCCACAGCTGCCAGAGTAATAATCTCACAAACTCCAAAACTACCAACAAAGAACAAATAAATGTATCAGAGGATATTTTTCTCTTTAGGTTCATGACAAAGAAGATTTATAATTCAATCATCACAGCTGAAAGTGAATATATTGCAGAAATAGAACCTGTGATATTAGCTATGGTTGACAATGAATTAAAGCCATTCCCAATGACTCATAGTTTTTCTTTTTTTCTTTTTTCCCTGTACAGGCAGCCAGTCAAAAAAGTGGATAATCCATTTAATATATACTTTTGAAGGTAGGGGTGTTGCTTCATCATTAAGAGTCCATGCTTTATGACATGGAAAAAATTCATTTGAAAACAGGCAAGTCTAGAATTCCCTGGTGGTCCAGTACTAAAACTCCCTGCTCCCAATGCAGGGAGCCTGGGTTCAATCCCTGGTCTGGGAACTATATTGCACATACTGCAATCAAGAGTTCACATGCTGCAGCTAAAGACTGAAGATCCCACATGCTCCAACTAAGACCTGGCCCAGCCAAATAAATTAATAAATACATATTTTTTAAAAGAAAAGCAAAAGGACAAGGCTGATTTGCTAAATGAAATGTAATCCAATTCTGTGTGAATATCACTCTTTAGTAGGGTCATCATCATGATGAAAGATCATTTACTGAGCCACAGATCAGCAAAAATAAGTCATTCAGGAAAGCAAGGAACTTCAAAACACTGTTACAAGTTTTAACAGCTGGCTTGTATCTTTTAAAGCTAAACTTGACCTAAAACTTTGTCAGATAAAATATACCACAGATAAAAGTGTTGTTCAGTTGCTAAGTTGTATCTGACTGTTTGGGACCACAGGAACTGCAGCACGCCAGGCATCAGTCCTTCACTCTCTCCTGGAGCTTGCTCAAACTCATGTCCATTGAGTCAGGGATGATATCTAACCACCTCATCATCTTCCAACCCCTTCTCCTCTTGCCCTCAGTCTTTCCCAGCATCAAGGTCTTTTCCAATGAGTTGGCTCTTTTCATCAGGTGGCCAAAGCACTGGAGCTTCAGCTTCAGCATCAGTCCTTCCAATGAATGCTGTGCTGTGTTGTGCTAAGTTGCTTCAGTCATGCCCGACTCTTTGTGACCGCAAGAACTGTAGCCCGCCAGGCTCCTCTGTCCATAGGATTTTCCAGGCAAGAATACTGGAGTGGGTTGCCATTCCCTTCTCCAGGGGATCTTCCCAACCCAGGGATCAAACCCAGGTCTCCTGCATCAGCTGGCAGGTTCTTTACCACTAGCGCCACCTGGGAAGTCCCTTCCAAACAATATTCAGGGTTAATTTCCTGTAGGATTGACTGGCTTGATCTCCGGCTGTCAAGAGTCTTTTCCAACACCACAGTTCAAAAGCATCAATTCTTTGATAGCCTTCTTTATGGTCCAAGTCTCACATCCATACAAAAAACTACAGCTTTGACTATCCGGCCATGTGTTGGCAAAGTGATGTCTCTTCTTTTTAATATGCTGTCTAGGTTTGTCATGACTTTCCTTCCAAGGAGCAAGTATCTTTTAATTTCATGGCTATAGTCATGGTCCACAGTGATAAAAGTGTTATTGTAAAACAATTAGCTGCATTATAAAAACAAAAGCAGGTAATAAGTAAGGGTTGGCTAAAAATTTACCAATATTTTATTTAAGTGCTGTTACTAGTCAAAGATTTAGATAAATTACACTGTTTTTTTTTCTATAAACTATTAAATCAAATTTGCTTTAAGCCTTTTATTATCTCAGAGATCAACCATACTGACCACTAAGTGCAACTGGGCATCCTTGCCAGTGTCCTGAGGTAAACAGAATGATCTCAGGCAAGAAGAAAACCTCTCTGCTATTATTACATCCCACACTTCATTATGTCATATTTATTCTTACTGGTCTTTCCTATGTGATTGTTTGAGTAATAAAGGAACAAAGTAAATGCTATAGAGATTTTAGGACTGTTTAAAAAAGTTTATTAAAAACTTTTCCAGATGACTTTATGGTATTATGGGTGATTTTATTTACTTGTATATTATTTTTTTAGTATTTTCCAAGTTTCTGTAAGTATATATGAATTACTTTCAAAATTTAAAAAGAAAGATATTTCAAAAATACACCAAATGGGTATTGTAAGTGGAATGAATATTATAATGATCAAGAATGCCCACGTGCTAAGTCATTTCAGTCGTGTCTGACTCTGCAACCCTATGGACCATAGCCCACCAGGCTCCTCTGTCCATGAGATTCTCCAGGGATACAGGAGTGGGTTGCCATGTTCTACTCCAGGGGATCTTCCCGACCCAGGGATTGAACCTGTGTCTCTTACTGACACCCCTGGCATTGGCAGGTGGGGTCTTTACCACTAGTGATACATGGGAAGCCCCAGTGATCAAGAATAATAGTACCAAAAGAAAAAAAAAAAAGGATAGTAGGTTTACTCAGAGGCATGATAATATATTGTATTGCTAATTTGTACCTTTTCACTCTTGTTAGTTTCCTTTTATTAAGTCATGACTTTGGGCTCCTTTTCCTCAGAAGCAAACAAAAACTTCTTTGCAGCCCTCCTATCCTACCCTTGCCTCATAAAAAATTTGAGTATTATAGTGAATATTTTAGTTTATAATGACTGAGGACTTGAGGGAGGAAGGAGGAGGTTAAGAAAATGTCTTTGCAATGAAAGAGAATAAAAGAAAGGCTGTGTGGTGGATTCAAGGAAGCCTGATTCTTTACACAGGTGTTTCACAGTAGGCTAAAGCTAAGGGCATTTGGTAAAGTTTGGACTAATTTGTGCATCTGAGTGGAATATGACATATATTCACTAAACTGCTTGCTTCATATAGTTACACTCCGTGGAAGTATATCTCTCACAGTAAATGGCACATGTCTTTTGTAGTCAGATCCCCAAGATATCCATTAGAGATAATGTCAATCACTGAGTCCTTCCCAGATTTACTGAATCAGAATTTCTGAGTAGAAAGCAGTCATTTAAATAAGCTTCCCCAGTCATTTTAATCACCATAAAGTTTGAATACTATCATTATAAAGGCATAAATGAATATTCATTAAAGACTTCTATATTTAGAAATTAGCATTTATCATATCATTACACATATTAATTTTAACCCTGGGACAAATCTCTCATATTTTCCCCAAAGAGAAAGTCTCCTTTGGTCCACAGCGAGATGGGCCAATGAGAATCAAGCAGTGGATATGTAAGTGAAGTACCGTGCTCCTCCCTTTCCACATCCCTGACCCATCAGAGCATTGACTGCAATGGACAGGAGGTTATTAAGTCCTTAGTTTACCATGTTCACTGGCATCCATTTGCCTCTGTCTAATCTAAGGCAAGTGAATGTATTTTTTCTTCCAGAAAGACTTTTTTGTGGAAGAAGACACCCACAAAGATAGATGCTTGGAAAATGCACAACAATGGACATTCTTTCTCATTGGCCCACAGCCCCCTGATATGGTTTAGGAATTGGGAGGAGGATCACAGGTGTGACTGAAAATGCTGGTATCTACATGGTTGGCAAATTAGCTTCGAGAAAATAGAGTGTATTTAGTATGAATCTGGACCACAGTCACCCTGAATTATCATTTGTCATCGCATATGTGCATATAAACATTTAACACAAATTTTCCACTAACAACCACCCATTTCCATTCCATCCTAGTGATGAGTCCTTAGGATACTGAAAATTGGAGTACCCAAATCTGAGCCAGACCTCTGAGCTACACCTAAATCCCCATGTCTCATCCACAGCAGTTCTGTTAAAGCTTCTTCTCCCCTCCCTATCTGCACTTTGTTTTAAACAGAAAAACAGACCTGTGTTATTTACTCAGATCCTTGTATTGAATTCCCTTGATTGCACTAGTGGAGAGGTAGAACTGATTCTAGAACTATACTAGATTTTATGGAGGATTTTTTTGTGTTTTTTTTTTAAAGTATAGTTGACTTACCACGTGTAAATTTCTGCTGTACAGCAAAGTGATTCATTTATACATATATAGACATTTTATTTTTATGTTCTCTTCTATTTGGTTTATTACAATATATTGACCACAGTTCCCTGCACTACATAGTAGGACCTCGTTTACCCATTCTGCATATAAAAATTTGCATCTGCTAACTGCAAACTCCCAATCTATCCTTCCCCCACCGGCCTCCCACTTGGCAACTGCAGGTATGTTCTCTGCACCTGTGATAGACTCATTTCGGAGTGCGTTTTCTAAGAGAGAGGTGTGGAAATGCAGCCTAAAGGGCAGTATCCAGAATATGGAAAAAGGAACAGGTTTTAATATAAGGGAGTATGACTAGTTTCTGGGAGTCTGCCCATGTGAAACTGAATTCTTCTGAAAATCTTTTGTTTAAATAGCTTATAATAGCATGAATGTTTTCCTAACACGCATCATAAAAAGACATTTTTTCCTTATTCTCACAGGGTAGATATGTGATTAGGAACATCTAATTGTTAACAATTGAGTTTAATATAGGCATGAACTTCAATAAAAAAGACAAATTAAACAAAATGCAAGCAACATACAATGATTCCTTGCTATTTTGATGTTGTTCTTAGAGAATGGAGAGGGACCACCTGTTCACTGAATCCATCTCAATAATTATAATTGCCTTTTATCACAACCCATTGTTTATTCCCAAGAAGAAGTAATAAAAATGGCCAAAATCCCTCTCCACTTTGCAAGTGACTCATTGTAAACTAAACGTTCTGGGGAAGTTCAGCTCTGCTCAGAGTTTTAGAAAAGGAGTGTGAAGAGAAAGCCTCATTTTAATTAAGACTAAGGGATGAAACCTGTGAGGATAGAACCTGAATGTGTTTAATACTCTTTGAGGGTAAATAATAAGAGGCACAGTGGATTGGTCTCTACCTTCATTTAAACTTTGTTTATTTTAAAAGGACAAAATTAAAATTATATGCTGTCTGAGATTTGCTTTAAAATACTGTATTAAAAAAATAGTTGTGAAGTAGATGAAACAAGATTGGCCAATCCTTTAAAATTATTCAAGTTAGGTCAATGAAATACACCAGGATTTATTATCTCCTTCTCTCTTTTGTGTGTATGTTTTAAAATTGTATGATAAAAATTGTATTTTAGCCCAGAAAATGGCACCCTCTCTAATTTTTCCACATTGAACTAGAATCAGCTATATTCAGTGTGTAGTTCTATATTTTTCTTCTATGCTTTTGGACTTAAATTCCCTATTTGACCTCAATTTCTCAATAAAGCCATATAAACTTATAGCCTTTGACATGTAATACAAAGATACAGCACAGTAAAGTTTGACCTTTTGCATATCAACTTTTCTTTTGAAAATACTGTAGCATTATCATGGACAGGAAATGGTCTGATGTTAGGCTGTAATCAGAAGTTTCAGTAAGTGGTGCGCATGCTCGCTCAGCTGTGTCTGACTCTTTGCGACCCCTTGGACTGTATTCAGCCAGGCTCCTCTGTCCTGGGATTTTTCAGACAGGAATACTTGAGTGGATTGCCATTTCCTTCTCCAGGGGATCTTCCCAACCCAGGGATCAAACTCACATCTCTTGTATCTCCTGCATTGGCAGGTGGGTTCTTTACCAGCTGAGCCACCAGGGAAGCCTGGAGTCTATTTTAGAAGTGATAAAGAATAACTGGTAGACACACACACACGATGCTTAGGAAAGCATGCGTAGTTGCTACAGCACTTATGTCTATAAGTCATGAAGCCACAGTCGACGTCAGGGCCTGACTTGTAGCATTTGCTGCTTTTTGTGCTGTACCTACTTCCAAAGGCTGATTTCCAGCTTCCAAAGTGATGTCACAGATGCGGAGCTGAGAAATGTAGCTCATAGTCAGTTCTCAGGGGCCCATATGTACCTGCTCCTGCACATTCCTCTTTTCATAGTACCGGAAGTTGAAACTGTCCCTTGCTAGTTGGCACCTGGCCATTTTGCATTCCTCATGTCATTCAAACAAAAGGCTAAGAGTATATAGTATCCTGGCTGGGGGTGGGGGGGATGGATCCTCATAAACAAGGAGAAACTGTGGTTGTTGCTACATGGCAAGGAAAGAAAAACTGTCAGGAACCTCTAGAATTTTCCTAGAGCTTTTCTGAACACTTCCATCCCAAGCAGTAATAGTAATGAATAATTACAGCAAAACAAACATATGAACAAACAAGTCAGCAAACAGATAAGGTAGGTTCACTAATGACTCAGACCCTTCAACAAAGCTTTCGATCACTACCAGGTGAAGAATGTCAGCCAGCTCATGTCTTGACAGTAAGTAAAGGATAGATGGAATGTGCAATCAATCAAGATCATTAGCTATTAATTCCTCCAAAGCTAAGAGAGTTTCTGACACATTTATGTGCTCCACATATATTTGACAACTGAGTAAAACTTACCTACTGATATCTGGTTGGGCTTCCCTAACGGCTCCGTTGGTAAAGAATCTGCCTGCAATGCAAGAGACCTGAATTTGATCCCTGGGTTGGGAAGATCTCCTGGAGGAAATGATCAACTCACTCCAGTATTCTTGCCTGGAAAATCTCATGGACAGAGGAGACTGGCAGGCTATAGTCCATTGGATCACAAGAATCGGACACAACTTGGTGACTAAACCACCACCACCACTGGTACCTGGTTAATTATGCAAATTGTCTTTAAACCAAGTGTTGTTTCTGCTACTAACTAAATTATCAAATATACGAATGACTTTGGGTCTGAAACTCTATTGCTTGTTCCCCATAAATGTGTGCTGAAGTATAACAAAATTGACCAAATGAAATCTGCCATCCTAATAAAAATCTTCTGGGTCATCCTGATTAGAGATTCCCAGATTCCTCACTTTGCTTCGTATTGACATACATAAGAAAAATTCTGGAGAAGTAGAGACAAAATATGCTCCTTCAGCTGACTTTAGTAGTGGGTACAGAGAAATAACAAACCATTAACTTGGATACTGAGCTCAAAGAAAGGAAAACCTCACACCTGTGATCTATATCATTTGCTGGTTCTCAGTACCATCCCTGACCTTCAGACTTCTCTCAAAGAATGCGGGGGAAGAAAATGAAAACTCATTTTCCCCAGGCCCCCCTTCACAGCTGAGAAGTAAAGAAGGAGAGGAGGAGTATCTTACTGCAGCTGCAGAAAGGTATGTGTGCATGAGCAGGTAAGCAGCAAATGAAGAGTATTGTCGGAGGCCACAGGAATTTCTCCTGAGTGTATCCATTTCATTGCTCTATGCCTTTAAGATCATACTGGAAGCTTCCCAAGGCTTTCCTAAGCCATTCTGAAAAGAAACCACTGGTACTTCAGGCAGCTAAGTTCACTGTGTTGATTTCCCAGTTCTACCTTCATTTTCCCATATCCTGAAAGTGTCTTTCCTAGTGGTCACATCTTCTGCCTTTGCAATGGTTTGGAAAGCCTCTGCTGCTGCTAAGTCACTTCAGTCTTGTCCGACTCTGTGCGACCCCATAGATGGCAGCCCACCAGGCTTCCCCATCCCTGGGATTCTCCAGGCAAGAACACTGGAGTGGGTTGCCATTTCCTTCTCCAATGCATGAAAGTGAAAAGTGAAAGTCAAGTCGCTCAGTCGTGTCAACTCTTAGTGACCCCATGGACTGCAGACTACCAGGCTCCTCCGTCCATGGGATTTTCCAGGCAAAAGTACTGGAGTGGGGTGTCATTGCCTTCTTCATGGAAAGCCTCTAGTTACCCATGTAAATACCTTTCCTATTATCACACTAATGTAGAATCACCTCTGAATAATACAGTCCTATCCCACGCTTTTTCCCTTACTAATGACGTGATGGAGATGGATGAAGCAGAAAGAAGCAGAAAAAAAGAAGGCAGCAGAGATAAATAAATGTTTGTTGCTTTGTCTTCGAAACTAACACAAAGATTCCCTAGGCCCAGGCATCCTTAGAGATGGATTAGATGAATGTTTGTTGGAAAACACTGAAATACAGTATTGCTTTAGAAGTCACTTTTAAAATTACTTTAAATGTTACAATGTTGTAATTCTATGAGCCATGAGGTAGCAACCAATGGGAGTTCTGAATTATTATGGAATTGTTACCATATTATCTAAAATGTGATCGAATATTAGCAGTAATCACACTGATACCTGATGGTATCACTTAAAAATGCTTCAAGTTACAAACCTGTATAATTTCCTCATAAAACATTCACTACTGAAAGTTTATTCCATAATTATGCCACCTTTATAATTATTCTCAACTGAGATTAAATTTATCAATGAACATATATACAGTGAATATTTCTTATATGCAAAGCCTTATGCTAAGCAGTACTTTGGGACATATCCAAGTTATCATTTATGTGCTTCCTGATTTTACAGAGCACCTGAGTCACCCTTAATCCCTTCATTCAATCCATCAGCCTGTAGCTATATGTTCAAACTCAAAAATACATCTATCTGTATATTCCTTTTCATCTGTATTATAGTCACACTGGCTAAGCAATCATGATCTTCCAGGAAACTACCTCCTCTATCCTGCTTCTTCATTTCCTCCCCTCCTGCTCCACACCACAATCCAATCTACACTCAGCACACACAGAGTAGTTTTAAAGCATAAATCAGGACATGCCAATTACCTGTTGCACAACTTCCAAAGGCCTCTGGACACTGAAGCTTACAAAGTAACAGTTCCTGCATCCTTCTCAAACCTCACCTGGTGCCTATCATGCCCCTTTCCTGGTTGTGCTCAGCCACCTAGGCCTTCTCTCTCCGCCTGCCTTCTCTGTTTTATTTATTTATTTTTAATATAATTTTATTTATTTTAATTGGAGGTTAATTACTTTACAATATTGTATCGTTTTTGCCACACAACATGAATCCACCACAGGTATATATGTGTTCCCCGTCCTGAACCCCTCTCCCTCCTCCCTCCCCGTACCATCCCTCTGGGTCGTCTCAGTGCACCAGCCCCAAGCATCCAATATCATGCATTGAACCTGGACTGGCGATTCGTTTCATATATGATATTATACATCTTTCAATGCTATTCTCCCAAATTATCCCACCCTCTCCCAGAGTCCAAAAGACTGTTTTCTGTTTTAGTGCCTCAGCCTTTGTTTGTCTTCTCTCCCTAGTAACCTCTCCCCTCTCCCCTAATTCTTTCATTCCTTTTTAACTTTTGATTTTAAAATAATTTCAAATATACATAAAAGTTGTTGAATAGTATTAAGAGCTCTCATGTACCCTTTTTCCAAACTAGAATATTTGCTGTCATGACCACAGTTAAACGATGACAGTCAGGAAATTCCCATTGATCAAATATTGATTAAATATTACTATCTAATCCATAAACCTCAACTGGATTTCACTGATTGACCTAATAATTTCCTGTAAGGTGCTGAGATCCAACACAGAACTTTTGATGCACCAGTCTTTTTTTAAAATCTAAAACAGTCCCTCGATTCTTCTTGTCTTCAATAGGTTTAAAGAGTAGAGGACAGTTACTTCAAAGAGTGTTTTACATTGATTGTGTTCTGCTCAATACACTGTATTAGAAAGTATACCATGGATAATTGCCATATTACTGGTGATACTAACTTTCATCATTTGGTTAAGATGGTACAAGCTTTCTTCACTGCAGAGTTAGCTACTAAATATATTTATTAACGATAATTGAAGTATTTTATAGAAATATACTTTAACACTCCTGTTAATATTATCTTTAGCACTCTTCAGACTTATGTTTCTTAAGAATTTGTGTATCCCTCAATTTTAACAATTTTTTAAAGACATTGTAAACTTACAGCAATGAAAAGTATTGCATACTTGTGAGTAGATTATAGAAGATAAAGTGGTAAATTCATTTTACCAGAATATATTTAAAATGTTCTATTTATTTTCTTCATAGTTCATGTAAAATATAATAATTCATGTATTTCTACACATACTACTACACACACACATAAAAAATGCCTAAACAATGATGGAAATATTGACTAATATATTTTAGCAAGTTTTATTTTAATAAAAGAAAAATATTTTACTAATGTCCAAAATTGTTACTGCAATATCAATATATATTTATAATTTTCTTGATAATTGTTTTAGGAAAACAAGATTTTTTGTGGTTGTTTATGTGTATTTTGTTTGGAAGAATCAATTATGTTGGGTTTTTTTTTTAATATTTTTATAAAAGTTTTAATTCTATCAAAATTTTAAAATTTACATGGCAATAGAGATGTAAAAAAGAAAGCCTTAAGCCACAAAAACAAAATTTTAACATAAATATACACCTTCGAAAGTACCAATTATTACTGTCAATTTACTTGTATATAATGTGAATAAAAAGTTTGAAAACTTTCCATTGATATGGAAATGAAATAGCGCCCCCTTATGGAGAATACTTTAATGACACTCAGTGGTTTTATATGTCTCTTTCGAAGTGGAGAGAAATATTAACTATATTTTAAAAACAACAAAACAACACTTAATTTTTTTATTTGTGTTATTTTCCCCTTAATCATATCAATTCAGAATTTCTACAAATTCCCTTCTCACATAGTATCCTTTGAATTTGTGTCAAAATGACAGTAATATATCTAATGGAAAATGGAAATATAACAAGTGACCATTTAATTTTGAGGGTGGGTAAGAATATTCATTTTAATATTAAGCTATTAGTGGTTAATATGTCTGATTAATCTAGATAGAACTGGATAAAATAAGAAAATGTTGAAAATAATAGCTAACTATATGTTACAAAGTATTTGATATGCATTATTCTAGGTACAAAGCATTCTACATATGTTAACTCATTGTATTCTCACATCAACCTTATGAGTTAGGTATTGTTCAGTTCAGTTCAGTTCAGTTCAGTCGCTCAGTCGTGTCCGACTCTTTGCGACCCCACGTACTGCAGCATGCCAGGCCTCCCTGTCCATCACCAACTCCTGGAGTCTTCTCAAACTCATGTCCGTTGAGTCGGTGATGCCATCCAGCCATCTCATCCTCTGTTGTCCCCTTCTCCTCCTGCCCCCAATCCTTCCCAGCATCAGAGTCTTTTCCAATAAGTCAACTCTTCGCATGAGGTGGCCAAAGTACTGAAGTTTCAGCTTCAGCATCAGTCCTTCCAATGAACACCCAGGACTGATCTCCTTTAGAATGGACTGGTTGGATCTCCTTGCAGTCCAAGGGACTCTCAAGAGTCTTCTCCAACACCACCGTTCAAAACCATCCCTTATTTACAGATGAGGCAAAGGAGGCATAGAGAAGGATGTGAACTAGTCACTTGGATACAAAGTAGCAGAGCTGACATTTGAAACAGGCAAATTGGTTTCCTGTTTTTAACTACAAAATTCTGTTTCTCTATGATCAGATAATTTCGTAAAATATTTGATATATCTGTCTAAAACCCCTGAAAAATCCCAGACACTGTCAGCTCATTATAAATTGGATCATTTTAGCTAACAGGTGGGTAGATTAGTTTGGTCTAGAATAAGCATGTGGATGTTTAGAAATGTCCTTGTTTATTCTTCTCTAATGATACTTCCACCTTCATTTTCTCCTTCTCACCTATTCCTACTTCCTTTAAAAAAAAGAAAAAGAAAAAAGGAAAAATTGCATGTCTGTTCTGTACCAAGCAGTGTGTTTAAAGTCTGGGAAATACATTTCTGAATAAAACACACATCTAACATTTGGAAGTATATAAGCTAAAGCAGAAAACAGAATTTGAGTATAGTGTGATTATGCAGTTCCAAAGACAGAGTACATAGCAGGGCAAACAATTCCACAAAGGAAAATATCTTCTAAACTGAAAGATGTGTTGATTCTAGCCAAAGATTAAGGGGGAAATGGGAAGGGTGGAGAGCAATCTGGACACAAAGAACAGCATGTGGAAAGAAATGGATTAGAAGGAATTCAGAACATTCAAAATACAAATATAGCATGTGGCTGGGATGTAGAATGTGCTAGGAAAGAGATGAACCAGAGGTGATGCAGAGATTGTTAAGAACAGCCAAGTCTGTCTACCATCAGAAGCAGTTTTAGCTTTATCCTAAGGGATTTTTAAGGGACGAATTGGAGTGGAAGTACACTTTTGAGTGCTCCACTTATCTGCTTTACTCTCTAGAAATGAAGGATAATAGGGAAGTCTGTATTTTTTTCTTTACTTTTAACAGCATAAGATTTATATCTACCAGTTCCAGTTCAGTTCAGTCGCTCAGTCGTGTCCGACTCTTTGCAACCCCATGAATTGCAGCACGCCAGGCCTCCCTGTCCATCACCAACTCCCAGAGTTCACTCAAACTCATGTCCATCGAGTCGGTGATGCCATCCAGCCATCTCGTCCTCTGTCGTCCCCTTCTCCTCTTGCCCCCAATCCCTCCCAGCATCAGAGTCTTTTCCAATGAGTCAACTCTTCGCATGAGGTGGCCAAAGTACTGGAGTTTCAGCTTTAGCATCATTCCTTCCAAAGAAATTCCAGGGCTGATCTCCTTCACAATGGACTGGTTGGATCTCCTTGCAGTGCAAAGGACTCTCAAGAGTCTTCTCCAACACCACAGTTCAAAAGCATCAATTCTTCAGCACTCAGCTTTCTTCACAGTCCAACTCTCACATCCACACATGACCACTGGACAAATCATAGCCTTGACTAGACCCAGGGAAGACAAATAAACATGAACACAGTTTCAGGCTCCTCTGTTCGTGGGCTCAAGTGTGTCTCTAAAAGGGTATGTTGAAGTCCTAACCCCAGATACCTGTGAATGTGACATCTGCTGGAAATAGGCCACTGCAGGTCAAGTTAAGCTAAGATGAGGTCATACTGGATCAATATGGGCCCCAGTCCAATAACACAATTGTCCTTACAAAAAGAGAAGAGACACAGATGAAGGGAGAAGACCATATGATGATAACACTAGAGATTGGAGTGAAGCATCTTTATGTCAACAGCATGGATTGCCCAGTACCACTGGCACTAAAAAAAAAAGGCATGAAAAAGACACTCCTCTAGAACCTTCAGAGAGAGCACGGCTTCATTTCAGACTCGTAGCTTCAGAACTGTGAGAAAATAGGTTTCTAATGTTTTAAGCCACCCAGTGTGATGCACTGTTACGGCAGTCCTAGAAAACTAATACAACATCCTGCCTAGTTCTGCCCTTAGACCTTCATAGCAGGTCACTACAGACCACTACAGAATTCAACAAGTGATAGGTAGTCAGTTGGCTCATGAGAAAAGGCCATCGTTATATTTGCTGAGATATTTTTCCATATTTTCCTCTCTCTGAATTTTCTATATGGATATGTGTTTAGGTAAATGCAATAGTCTGAGTACCCAAGAAGCTTCCTAAGCCTAGTGTCTTCTCTTTAGCCCACCAAGATAATAGTGCATGAAGAATTACTTCCTAGCCAGGTAATTCTCAAGATTTTATATGGATGCCATGATGGTAGTAAGAGCAAATGAGATATTGCGTATGAATGTGATAAACTGTTGGCAGAATCTGGGCCCCAGAGTGTGTTGTTTCATCATAATATGTATTTCCTAATTTTTTTAGTAATCATTTTGAATGAACTTAGATATGGAGTCCAGTTTCCAACTTTCTCTCCAGCTCTTTTGACTTTCACATTTATTTAACTTGAAAGATCAGAGTTTGTCACTATACACTGTTCACTTTGCTTTGAATATATGTACTGTTATCTGGCTACATTATGCTTATAGAGGTCAATGGTGGGGTCTACACTGATCTGGTTTCTCTAAGCCAATGGGACGAACTATTGTTACCCTCATATGAAGGAGATTTGAGTCACAGTCAAAGTCCTGGCCTCTCAGGTTTCATTCTTTCCTATGCTTCTTAGTTCCCATTTCTTCCCTGGGTTCCTAATTCTTTGGGCTTTGGGGCTACAGTGTCTAATCTTCAGCCCTGCATTCACTGGATGGATCTTATATTTGTCTTTGCTAATTTGACTGGAATCTGCATGTGGCATAGATTCAGTAAATATTGTTTAAATAGAACAAAAACATAATGTCTTGGCCATTTCTAAATCCAGAGACTAATTTATCTTGGCATCTCAAGGCTAGTCTTACACTTATGAAAAATAGGAAGTACTTGTATGTGGTTTGACTTTTATGGGATCTGGAAAGCCTCAAGTTTGTAAAGAAGCATCTTCAGCTTTTGGGAAATTCCTGAATATAATGGCCACTTTATATGGACCAGCAATTTTGCTGAGCATTTTATCCCATTATCTTCTCTAATTCTCATAATAGCTCTAACTGGTAGATACTGTTATTAACACCACTTTGTGTACAGATTGGAAAACTGAGATTCAGATTAGCTTGGTAAATTATCTAGAGTCACATAATATTACATGGTAGAGCTCATATGAAGAAAAAATTAAATTGCATCCCAGGACAAAAGTTTTATTATGTGTGTGTGTGTGTGCACGCACGTGTGTGTGAATTTTGCATACTGTTTCTTATAAATTTAGAATTAATTTTTTTTACTGAACTGTTACTCAACCTGAAAACAGAAAAAAAATGATGCTGCTTTAGTTGAATAAAAAGGAAGGTAGAGTCAGTATAAAAACCTCATCCACTGCCTCCCTGAAGACTAGAGCTCTGTGGATTAAAAGTGGAATACATTTAAGTCTGTACTCTGTATTAAATAGTAGCTGCCACAGAGAGTGAAGCTAAACCCTAAAACTTTTACTAGTCATTTATTCCTTGACTAGGAGTTCCTAGGGCACACACACATGCATTCCTTGACTAATGGATATGAATTAAGAAGAAGGGCAAGGAAAAGAGCAGAACACTGCAGCCAGAAATGGACAAGGAAGGGGGGAAAAGTTGAGAGAAACGTGGTTGACACCAAGCTTAGGAATCCCCAGGTAAACCCTATCTATATCCAGCTTAAAAAGTATTGATAAAGAGTAGGGATGCAATAGATAACTCCTCTATACCTAGCCTCCCAGACCTCAGTATTAAGATCATCTCTTAACAGAAATGATCACATTTCACTGTTTCAAAAGTTTACAGTCTAATTTTCAGTAACAGAGTTTCCAAATTATCTAAAGTATAGTCCTTCTTAAAACAGGAGTAATGTGTGAAAGCTAACTTTCCTAAAATTAGCATGGGTTATGCTAAACAATATCCTCTCCCAATTATTCCTTCTTGCTTTTTAAGATGTGGCTGCTTTTATGGCTGCATTCAAGGTGACAGCTCCTAGTATTTCCTTTGTGTGAAACCAACTAGACGACTCTGAAACCTGGACAGCACAAGGGTCCAGGCCAGCCCTGAGAGGTAATCAATAAGAGCAGATGAGGCTGCCATTACCTGGCTGATCAGGGAAGGCTATCACACCCTGGCAAAGGAACACAAGGTCCCACAGTCCACGCCTCTGTCTAGTACACACTGGTAAGTACTTTTGCCAGAAGCATTTATGTATTTTTTTCTGAACAGACCAGAACAGCTTTGTGTTTCTTCAGTTATATTGCTCAGGCACTGCTTTATTTTTTTCTATTAAAAGATAAAGACACATTCACAGATAAATTACTTCCCTTTCTGATGACTAAGACAATGACATAAAAAACAGAGATTTATAATTTTCCTCAGATTATTATCAAATAATTATCATCACCATTCTATTCAGAAATAGGATCATTCAATGACAAAAATATCTTTCTATACCCAGAGCATTGTTAACGGCCTTGACATTACCCCAAATTATTTGACCATAGTAAAGGAACATGTATGCCTTAATCATATACAACGGTTAAATTCCTATGAAACAAACAGCTTGAGAAATTTCAGGTACTTTTCCATTTAATCATGACAAAAGCAAAGTAATGTCTGAACTAGTGCTTGCCATCACTATGTGCATTATAAAGTTTAGTTTTACAGTAAGAATACCAAAAAAGTGATGCTTCCATCAGTCACCCCCATTCTAAAGATGTTACATTCACTCACCTGCCTGAAATAGAGAACCAGTTTTAACAGCATAATTTGTTGGGAGTTTGTTTGTTTGTTTGTTTGTTTTCGACAAGAAATGTGCCTCTGAGCACTTTTTTTTTTTTTTTTTTTCTGCTTAGGGGTTTAGTTGCAGCGTGTGGGATCTTTGTTGCATCATGCAGGATCTTTCCTTGTACACAGACTCTCTGGTTGTGGCTCTCACACTCAGCAGCTGTGACATGTGGGCTTAGTTGCTCTGCAGCATGTGGGATCTTAATTCCCTGACCAGGAATCGAACCCACATTCCTTGCACTGCAAAGCACATTCTTAACCACTGAACCGCCAGGGAAGTCCCCTTAAAGGTCTTATTTGAAAAGTTGAAAATGTGAAATTGAAAATCTCAAGGTTAGGATATGAACTATGGTATTTTTAAAGAACACGGAAAGATATTCTAAAAGAATACCACAAAAGGGATGCCAGAAAGTGCATGTTGCTTTTTCTATTGAAAATCATCTGTAAATTTCAATGGGAAATGTAGCTCAATTTACTTGTTTGGTTGAATATAAATATTTTATGAAGAGGTGGCAAAAAAAATGAAAGTTAAAGAAGCTTTGAATGAAAAAATGCTCTCTGTGTAATGGATATGAGCTCTGAGTATGAGTTGAAAAAGTAAAAATAAAATAGGTAATGTATTTTATATAATGATAATAAAATGCATACTATGCAAATAATTATTCCACTGAAGCTAAGTCCTAGAACCAGTTTATCAGTGACCTCACTTGGCTGAAGAAATCAGGGGTTGATATTTCTATTTAGAATACCTGGTTGGCTGTTCATTTAGCTGTTTTCACCGACCTTGTATTACTTCATAGAGTAACTAGGAAAAAAAGTATTGAGATATCAAATCTCATAAAATTGTTTACAAAAGGACTGAATGGAAATAATTCTACTCAAAAATGTATTTAAAAAGTTTATAGCAAATAAACTTCTGTTTGTTCTGTTTGGCAGAGCAATTGGGCATCCAGACCTCCTCTTGCTCAGAGAAGATATCTTGTTCATTCAATCCTACCAGATAATGATATAACTGATTTCAAATGATCTGATACTGATCCTTTCAATATTTACTCAAATTAAAGCGAAGCTTCAAAACAAAAGGGAAAAAGTCATGAGACATACAGCGTTCTAGATGAGTGAATATAAGCCAGGTATCTGCATCTATGAATTCTGCTGACCTCATCAGTAATAGGAGAAGGCAATGGCACCCCACTCCAGTACTCTTGCCTGGAAAATCCCATGGACTGAGGAGCCTGGTAGGCTGCAGTCCATGGGGTCGCTAAGAGTCAGACACGACTGAGCGACTTCACTTTCACTTTTCACTTTCAAGAATTGGAGAAGGAAATGGCAACCTGCTCCAGTGTTCTTGCCTGGAGAATCCCAGGGACGGTGGAGCCTGGTGGGCTGTTGTCTATGGGGTTGCAGAGAATTGAACACGACTGAAGCGACTTAGCAGCAGCAGCAGCAGCAGCAGCTGTAGAACGGTTTTTTTGTTTTTTTTGTTTTTTTTTTTGTTTTTTTTGCTTTTTGTAAACATTTATTTAAAGAACAGTGAAATGATATATTGTTGCAACTCTTTTAATGGCTTTTTCCTGATAAAAGTGTATTCTAAGAAATATAAATGTCTATCTCTTCTAAATAGCCTCTATGCAGCTGACTATCCGGTGAAAAGTTAATAAATTAGAAAAGGAATAGCAGCTGAGATATTATCATTAGTCTGCAAGGTATGGCTTCTTCTATTTACATGAAACCAAATATAGAATTACATAGGCACCACAGGGTTTTTCTTTGTTGTTCATATAGATCAGGTGTTTTGGTGATGGTGGTGGTGGTGGTGGTGGTGGTGATGGTGATGGTGGTGTGTGTGTCTGTATGTGTGTGTTTTGATGGTGGTGCTGGGAGGACTGTGATATGTTAAAGTAATGGTAGAATCCAAAAGGCTTTGAACTTAGGACAGGGTACTGTCCTGGTTCCTTTTCTATTTTAACCTCCTTCGATGGGCTTTCTTAATGATTGAGATGAGAATTATAGTAGGATAACTAGATCAGTCAGTTTTGGAGTTAGTCAATTGAGGTAAATTAACATATGAAACATTTTACATCAATCGTAAGTTATGAAGGAAACAATATGCTATACTCAGTAAAGGATATTTTATTGTTGTTATTCAGTCACTATGTCATGTCTGACCATTTGCGACCCCATGAACTGCAGCATGCCAGGCTTCCTTGTCGTTCACTATCTCCTGGAGTTTGCTCAAGCTCATGTCCATTGAGTCGGTGATGCCATTCAACCATCTCATCCTCTGTCGCCTCCTCCTCTTGCCCTCAATCTTTCTCAACATCAGGGTCTTTTCAAATGATTCAGTTCTTCTCATCAGGTGGCCGAAGTATTGGAGCTTCAACTTCAGCATCAGTCCTTCCAAGGAATCAGGGTTGGTTTCCTTTAGGATTGACTGGTTGGATCTCCTTGCAGTCTAAGGGACTCTCAAGAGCCTTCTCCAGCACCACAATTTGAAAACATCAATTCTTCAACTCTCAGCTTTCTTTATGGGCCAGTTTTCACATACATACATGACTATTAGAAAAACCATAGCTTTCACTATATGGACTTTTGTTGGCAAAGTGACATCTCTGCTTTTTAATATGCTGTCTAGGTTGGTCATAGCTTTTCTTCCGAGGAGCAAGTGTCTTTTAATTTCCTGGGGCAGCCACTGTCCACAGTGATTTTGGAGTCCAAGAAAATAAAATTTGTCGCTGCTTCCAATTTCTCCCCATCTATTTTCAATGAAGTGATGAGACCAGATGCCATGATCCTCATTTTTTTAATGTTTTTTTTTTTCACTCCCCTCTTTTGCTTTCATCAAGAGGCTCTTTAGGTCCTCTTCACTTTCCACCATTAGGGTGGTATCATCTGCATATCTGAGGCTGTTGATATTTCTCCCAGCAATCTTGATTCCAGCTTGTGATTCATCCAGTACAGCATTTCACATGCTGTACATTCTGCATATGTTAAACATGCAGGGTGACAGTATAGAGCCTTTATGTACTCCTTTCCCAATTTTGAAACAGCCTGTTGCTCCATGTTCAGGTCTAACTGTTGCCTCCTGTCCTGCATACAGGTTGCTCAAGAGACAGATAATGTAGTCTGGTATTTCCATCTCTTTAAGAATTTTCCACAGTTTGTTGTGCTTCACACAGTCAAAGGCTTTAGGGTAGTCAATGAAGTGTATGTTAGTTGTAATCTGCTTGTTTTTGTGATCCAACGGATGTTGGCAATGTGATCTCTGGTTCCCATAACTTTGCTAAATCCAGCTTTTACATCCAGAAGTTCTCAGTTCACGTATTGTTGAAGCCTAGCTCGCTAGATTTTGAGCATTACCTAGCTAGCAGGTGAAACTAATGCAACTGTGAGGTAGTTTGAAGATTCGTTGGCATTGCCCTTCTTTGGCTTGGAATGAAAACTGACCTTTTATAGTCCTATGGCTGCTGTTCATTTTCCAAATTTGCTGGCATAGTGAGTACAGCAGTCTAACAGCATCATCTTTGAGGATTTGAAATAACTCAACTGGAATTCCATTACCTACACTAGCTTTATTTATAGTGATGCTTCCTAAGGTCCACTTGACTTCACACTCCAGATGTCTGGCTCTAGGTGAGTAATCACACCATCATGGTTATCTGGATCATTAAAACCTTTTCTGTACAGTTCTTTGTAATCTTGCTACCTCTTCTTAATATAGTCTGCTTCTGTTAGGTTCTTACTGTTTCTGTCCTTTATTGTGTTCATCTTTGCATTAAATATTGCCTTGCTGCTGCTGCTAATTCGCGTCAGTCGTGTCCGACTCTGTGCGACCCCAGAGACAGCAGCCCACCAGGCTCTGCTGTCCCTGGGATTCTCCAGGCAAGAACACTGGAGTGGGTTGCCATTTCCTTCTACAATGCATGAAAGCGAAAAGTAAAAGTGAAGTCGCTCAGTCATGTCTGACTCTTTGCGACCCCATGGACTGAAGCCTACCAGGCTCCTCCGTCCATGGGATTTTCCAGGCAAGAGGACTGGAGTGGGTTGCCATTGCCTTCTCCAAAATAATGCCTTGGTATCTCTGATTTTCTTGAAGCGGTCTCTTGTCTTGCCTTACTTCTACTTTATTGACATCTATTTTTGGAACCAAGATTGCCGGGAGAAATATCAATAACCTCAGATATGCATGATACCACCCTTATGGCAGAAAGTGAAGAAGAACTAAAGAGTCTCTTGATGAAAGTGAAAGAGGAGAGTGAAAAAGTTGGCTTAAAACTCAACATTCAGAAAACTAAGATCATGGCATCCGGTCCCATCACTTCAAGGCAAATAGATGGGGAAACAGTGGAATGGTGAGAGACTTTATTGGGGGGGCTCCAAAATCACTGCACATGGTGACTGCAGCCATAAAATTAAAAGAGACCGGCTCCTTGGAAGAAAACCTATGACCAATCTAGACAGCATATTAAAAAGCAGAGACATTACTTTGCCAACAAAGGTCTATCTAGTCAAAGCTATGGTTTTTTCAGTAGTCATGTATGGATGTAAGAAGTGGACTATGAAGAAAGCTGAGCACTGAAGAATTGATGCTTTTGAACTGTGGTGTTGGAGAAGACTCTTGAGAGTCCCTTGGACTGCAAGGAGATCCAACCAGTCTATCCTAAAGGAAATCAGTCCTGAATATTCATTGGACGGACTGATGCTGAAGCTGAAACTCCAATAGTTTGACCACCTGATGCAAAGAACTGACTCATTTGAAAAGGCCCTGATCCTAGGAAAGATTGAAGGCAGGAGGAGAAAGAGTCAACAGAAGATGAGATGGTTGGATGGCACCACCAACTCAATGGACATGAGTTTGAGCAAGGTTTGGGAGTTGGTGATGGACAGGGAAGCCTGGCATGCTGCAGTCCATGGGATCACAAAGAGTCAGACACAACTGAGTGACTGAACTGACTATTCTTTCCCACTCTATTGTTTACCTCTATTTCTCTGCACTGATCCCTTAAGAAGGTTTTCTTATGTCTCCTTGCTATTCTCTGGAACTCTGCATTCAGTGGGTATATATTTCCCTTTCTCCTTTGCCTTTCACTTCTCTTCTTTCCTCAGCTATTTGTAAGGCCTCCTTAGACAACCATTTTAATTTTCATATTTCTCTTTTGGGGGGATAGTTTAGATAACCACAACCTGTGCAATGTTATGAAGTTCCTTCCATATTTCTTCAGGCACTCTGTCTACCAGGTTTAATCCCTTGAATACATTGGTCACCTCCATTATGTAATCATAAATGATTTGATCATACCTAAATCATCTAACATGCTAGTAAAGTAATGCTCAAAATTCTCCAAGCCAGGCTTCAACAATATGTGAACCATGAACTTCCTGATGTTCAAGCTGGTTTTAGAAAAGGCACAGGAACCAGAGATCAAATTGCCAACATCCACTGGATCGTGGAAAAAGCAAGAGAGTTCCAGGAAAACATCTATTTCTGCTTTATTGACTATGCCAAAGCCTTTGACCATATGGATCACAATAAACTGTGGAAAATTCTGAAAGAGATGGGAATACCAAACCACCTGACCTGCCTCTTGAGAAACCTATATGCAGGTCAGGAAGCAACGGTTAGAACTGGACATGGAACAACAGACTGGTTCCAAATAGGAAAAGGAGTACATCAAGGTTGTATATTGTCAGCCTGCTTATTTAACTTATATGCAGAGTACATCATGAAAAACGCTGGGCTGGAAGAAGCACAAACTGGAATCAACATTGCTGGGATATCAATAACCTCAGATATGCAGATGACACCACCCTTACGGGAGAAAGTGAAGAGGAACTAAAAAGCCTCTTGATGAAAGTGAAAGAGGAGAGTGAAAAAGTTGGCTTAAAGCTCAACATTCAGAAAACGATCATGGCATCTGGTCCCATCACTTCATGGCAAATAGATGGGGAGACAGTGGAAACAGTGTTTATTTCGGGGGGCTCCAAAATCACCGCAGATGGTGACTGCAGCCATGAAATTAAAAGACGCTTACTCCTTGGAAGGAAAGTTATGACCAACCTAGACAGTATATTGCAAAGCAGAGATATTACTTTGCCAACAAAGGTCTGTCTAGTTAAGGCTATGCTTTCTCCAGTAGTCATGTATAGATGTGAGAGTTAGACTGTGAAGAAAGCTGAGCGCCAAAGAATAGATGCTTTTGAACTGTGGTGTTGGAGGAGTCTTCAGAGTCCCTTCGACTGCAAGGAGATCCAACCAGTCCATTCTAAAGGAGATCAGTCCTGGGTGTTCATTGGAAGGACTGATGCTGAAGCTGAAACTCCAGTACTTTGGCCACCTCATGAGAAGAGTTGACTCATTGGAAAAGAGTGATGCTGGGAGGGATTGGGGGCAGGAGGAGAAGGGGACGACAGAGGATGAGATGGCTGGATGGCATCACCGACTCGATGGACATGAGTTTGAGTGAACTCTGGGAGTTGGTGATGGACAGGGAGGCCTGGCATGCTGTGATTCTTGGGGTCGCAAAGAGTTGGACACGACTGAGCGATTGAACTGACTGAAGTGAATTGAAATGGTCTAGTGGTTTCCCTACTTTCTTCAATTTAAGCCTGAATTTTAAGGATTTGAGCCACTATCAGCACCATGTCTTGTTTTTGCTGACTCTATATAGCTTCTCCATCTTCAGATGCAAAAAATTTAATCAACATGATTTCGATATTGACCATCTGGTGATGTCCATGTGTAGAGTCGTCTGTATGTTGTTGGAAGAGGGTGTTTGCTATAACCAGAGCATCAATGGATAGTTTATATGAAATGTCAACTTCAGTAGTTCTAGTAATTACCTAGAGTTTTATGTCTTTTCCCTTTTTGACTCAAAAAATCTACAACTAAAAGTTATGGGAAAATTTATGTAATTGCTGTAATTAATAATGATTTTATTCATATTCAATTGGCATAGACATGTATATCTTTGAGGATTAACCAGAAAATACAGTGACCAGAAAAAAAGGCAAAAAGAGAAAGATGTTTTACTTTTCAAGTACTTTTTAATTATGAATTCCAAATTCTATCTACCTGAATTATTGTTCTCCTGAAATATTACAGTCACTGTATCTTCATTTTTATTTTGTTTAATTGAAGATAGAATTCATATTCTACTTGCTTTTCTTTTTCATCTTCTTCATACCTCTGGTTCCTAACCAAGAATGCATATTAGAATATGTTTTAAAAAATTCTCATATCCTGTATCCAATCCCAAAAGGATTCAAATTCAGTAAGTTAGAACTATGTCTTTTGAAAGGTCACAAGTGACTCAAAATCAAAATTGTAGTTAAGAAGTATTATGTCTTATCTGAAATATTCTGGAATCACACACACATTTGAAGATTCAATTTTAAAAAATAACATCTACCTAACAATGCACATAAACACATGTAAAATGCAAATATACTTTCATAAAATTATACCATAAGATGTCCTTTCACCAAGGTGTTAGGCTTCCTCATTATGACTCTAACACCTAAAAGTGAATACATTTTCTCCATCTCCTTTGACCCACTCTGAACACTCTAGTCCCTTGAACTGCAAGGAGATCCAACCAGTCCATTCTGAAGGAGATCAGCCCTGGGATTTCTTCGGAAGGACTGATGCTGAAGCTGAAACTCCAGTACTTTGGCCACTTCATGCGAAGAGTTGACTCATTGGAAAAGACTCTGATGCTGGGAGGGACTGGGGACAGGAGGAGAAGGGGACGGCAGAGGATGAGATGGCTGGATGGCATCACTGACTCGATGGACATGAGTCTGAATGAACTCCGGGAGTTGGTGATGGACAGGGAGGCCTGGTGTGCTATGATTCATGGCGTCACAAAGAGTCGGACATGACTGAGCGACTGAACTGACTGAACTGAACACTCTACTAGCCCTCTTGTCAAACTCCCCAGACTGCTTTTTATTTGAATATCCTTTGGTTCTGTCACACCTAGGTGTGAGTTTAAGGCTAGAGTTTATAGAAAGAGTGGAAAGTAATGCAAAAACAAATTTGGGGACACTTCATACTACTATTTATTGATTAAATACTACACTGGCTGAGAAAAAAAAGCAGGGAGGGGAGCTCCCAGGTAAAAGTGAGAAAGCTGGGAAAAGATGAATTGTTTACATCTTAATTACAATGGATTCTCAGCTTAGTACTAAGAATAAGGCAGATTCTTAGTGAGTAGATGATGAAATAAAAGGTGAAGAAATTAATTAACAGCTGAAGAATTAACTGAATGAAAAAAGCGGAATTCATTTTACTTTTGTTTCCACGGCCTTAGTTTCCTCATCTGTCATATGAAGGCATTAGAAGGCATTCAGATTCTCTTCCATCTGAAAGGATTCCCGCAATTTTCCCTATTACTCTGAGAATAGAAGACACTACTCCCTAGTGCAAGGCATGTACCCAAATTATAAATCAGCAGCCCTGTTGGCAAGAGAGGGAGTGTAGAGGGATGTGTGCTACTTGGCTGTATACTATCATGTTAAGCTAAAAGTTGGCAGGTAAAGTAAGCATTTGCTATAGCCGTTCTAACATTGGGATAGCTTATGGAAGAAAACACTGTTTTAACACGAAAACAAACAGAATTTATATTACCTCAACTTCTGAAATAAAGAGGCAGATTTATGTGCCTTCATATGAAACACTGTAGAAAGTAAATTATTTCTTGAAATAAGTAAGATTCATAGGGAAGAATGCAGAATGCTGTCATTATATAAAGAGTATATGGTGAGCGCCTCCATAAAGACACCTAAGAAACTGGTAATGGTGGTCACCTTCAAGGATGGGAAATGGGTGACAAGGAGAAATTCTGAAGGGGGAATTTAATTTACACTGAATTATGACAATTTTTGAGTCTGTATAATGTGCATATATTGCCTATCTATAAAATATTATAGAAGTGAAACAAAATACTGTATTCATGAAGATGCAAAAAAAAAAAAAAAAAACTTTTTAATTTTTATCACCCGTGGGGTTTTATTTTAAATGCAGTGATATAGTCTGTTAGTATATTCCATAGCAGATGAAGAATATTTGGCCAAAATAAATCAACGGATACAGTGCATATACTACCTCTCCTCTTTTGCTGCTTTATCCATCATTATTTTTAAAATATGACCAATATAGTGGTAGGACAGTTAAATAAAATCCTTTTAACTAGATGACACTCAGTGGAGTTCTGCTTCATCCAACCTCATATATACAACAGTTTCATGACTTTTTTACACTTCAGAGACAATACCGATCCAGCAAGCAGTCACCTCTGCATGTGATTTCCTGGGAGCCTATAAGTATTTTTGCAAGAATTGTGAGACTACGTTGTTAATGTTGCTGTTTAGTTGCTTGGTTTCGTCTGACTCTTTCGTGATTTCATGGACTGTAGCCCACCGGACTCCTCTGTCCTTGAGATTTCCCAGACATGAATACTGGAGTGCGTCCCCATTCCAGGGATCTTCCTGATCCAGGGACTGAACCTACATCTCCTGAACTGCAGGTGAATTCTTTACCACTGGGCCGCCTGGGAAGCCCATGAAACTTCATTAGAACACCATAATACTCTCCTTTTCTTTTGTCCCTAAAGTGGTGGTAACTCTGTTAGTCAATCTATTAATCCCTCTTGGAATGTGATGATTAATTATTATGAAAAGCCTGAGCACTGACAGAGGGGCGAGACAATCCCATTCAGGTAGCACAAGAAAAATCAGTGAGGGAAACAAACATCATTTTTGAACTTTATTTGTTGCTTAAAATGTAATGCCATACAATTTTAACAATCACTTAAAAAAGGATTTATATTTGCATAAAACAGAAGCAAAACAGAAAGATATGAAATAAAATGCCATCTTGCTTCAAGTTTTCAAATCAGTACTTCGAGTACTAATATACAGCTATATACACTGCAAGTATATTATAGAAATATACTACGAGTAATCTTGAAACCACAATAAATATCAAGTAGGTTTTTAGGCACATGGCATAGAAAAATGCGGAATCAGCATAATCCTTGAGCGTGCTGAGTGACTCATTCTTAGATCACTTTCAGACACATGTATTTTACACAAAATATATAGCCATCACACACATGATCCCCAGTCACTTCTGAATTTCACCTTTCATCCCAGCATCAGTGCCTTCTTATTCTTTGATACTATTGCTCTATACAGCTATTACATAAGAAAATACTTTGCAGTTTTCTTCAACTAATAGCCTAAGAAGGTATCAATGCTACCAAAATAAGTGCAGCCTATCTACACGATATGTTCATGGAAGTGCTGAGCGGCACCAGCTTACAGAACTGTTCATTTTAATCCTGGGGGTTACCATGAAGGCAAACTTACTGCATTTTGAAGTGTACCATTTTTGAGTTGCCCATAGCATGATAGCCAGAAATTGTTAGAAACTGAGGTAACACCTGTTTTTATAGAGATAGGAATCCCTGGAAAAGACAAATGCCAGAAGTATTTTTAAAACTTCCGACCAGTGTGGACCTCAGTCAGTTATTGTACGCTTTGTCTGTGACTCTTTCTGCTCAGATGTAAACCAAAGAATCCAAAGGAATGGTCAAGCTAGATTTACCCTGACCATTAGGATTAAAGATCACAGCCGCGGAACACCTGAGATCACCCTCTGATAAGCGAAGTCTGACGCTTCTCTTAGTAGAGCCGATGTTCATTAATAAAAATGAACCAAATAACCCTCACTGATTTCTGCACCCCCTGCCCCCCACCTCCAGCTACAAGTCAGATTCCGGCATGTCTGGCATGTCGGCCATCAAGTACCCTATCCCATAGCGTCCGTTGGGAGCTGTATCCAGAGTTGGCGATCCACTCTGTTTTCGATAAATATTTTTACCGAAATTTGGAGAGGACATCTCGCTTGATATCTTGCCATGAATGAGGCTTGCATCATCTCCCTCTAAGTTTATGGGCTCCTTCAGGACCCTTCCTCTCTTATAGGTCACAGATGCTAAATTACCAGAACTATCATCTATCAGGTTGCAGCGGCGGGTGATGAAGACAACCGGGATGGGCAATACTGCCAGGACCATCAGAGAGATACAGATGACCATCCCCCACGTTGGGTAGCTCAGAAATGTCTCAGATGCCTGTTAAAGTCAAAAAATAATTATTAATCATCTAGCATTCTCTGCAGGGAAATGAAAAAATTATATTTATCTCAGGTTTATAAGCAAAGAACCTGGGCTAGTCTTGTGACTGATTAATAAATTGCTGTGAAAGTGACAGTAAGCAACTTCCAAGGCAAAGCCTTAAAGTTCAGTTCCGTTCAGTCGCTCAGTCGTGTCCGACTCTTTGCGACCCCATGAATCGCAGCACGCCAGGCCTCCCTGTCCATCACCACCTCCCGGAGTTCACTCAGACTCATGTCCATTGAGTCGGTGATGCCATCCAGCCATCTCATCCTCGGTCGTCCCCTTCTCCTCCTGCCCCCAATCCTCCCAGCATCAGAGTCTTTTCCAATGAGTCAACTCTTTGCATGAGGTGGCCAAAGTACTGGAGCTTCCGCTTTAGCATCATTCCTTCCAAAGAAATCCCAGGACTGATCTCCTTTAGAATGGACAGGTTGGATCTCCTTGCAGTCCAAGGGACTCTCAAGAGTCTTCTCCAACACCATAGTTCAAAAGCATCAATTCTTCGGTGCTCTGCCTTCTTCACAGTCCAACTCTCACATTCATATATGACCACAGGGAAAACCATAGCCTTGACTAGATGGACCTTAGTCGGAAAAGTAATGTCTCTGCTTTTGAATATGCTCTCTAGGTTGGTCATAACTTTCCTTCCAAGGAGTAAGCGTCTTTTAATTTCATGGCTGCAATCACCATCTGCAGTGATTTTCGAGCCCCAAAAAATAAAGTCTGACACTGTTTCCACTGTTTCTCCATCTATTTCCCATGAAGTGATGGGACCAGATGCCATGATCTTAGTTTTTTGAATGTTGAGCTTTAAGCCAACTTTTTCACTCTCCTCTTTCACTTTCATCAAGAGGCTTTTTAGTTCCTCTTCACTTTCTGCCATAAGGGTGGTGTCATCTGCATATCTGAGGTTATTGATATTTCTCCCAGCAATCTTGATTCCAGCTTGTTTCTTCCAGTCCAGAGTTTCTCATGATGTACTCTGCATAGAAGTTAAATAAGCAGGGTGACAATATACAGCCTTGACGTACTCCTTTTCCTATTTGGAACCAGTCTGTTGTT
The DNA here is from genome assembly GCF_014754425.2 of Oryx dammah. Lineage (NCBI taxonomy): Eukaryota > Metazoa > Chordata > Mammalia > Artiodactyla > Bovidae > Oryx > Oryx dammah. Next base: position 102,409,397 of record NW_024070213.1, on the reverse strand, counting down.
CCATGTCCAGTTCTAACTGTTGTTTCCTGACCTGCATATAGGTTTCTCAAGAGGCAGGTCAGGTGGTCTGGTATTCCCATCTCTTGAAGAATTTTCCACAGTTTATTGTGATCCACGCAGTCAAAGGCTTTGGCATAGTCAATAAAGCAGAAATAGATGTTTTTCTGGAACTTTCTTGCTTTTTCCATGATCCAGTGGATGTTGGCAATTTGACCTCTGGTTCCTCTGCCTTTTCTAAAACCAGCTTGAACATCAGGAAGTTCGCGGTTCACGTATTGCTGAAGCCTGGCTTGGAGAATTTTGAGCATTACTTTATTAGCATGTGAGATGAGTGCAATTGTGCAGTAGTTTGAGCATTCTTTGGCATTGCCTTTCTTTGGAATTGGAATGAAAACTGACCTTTTCTAGTCCTGTGGACACTGCTGAGTTTTCCAAACTTGCTGGCATATTGAGTACAGCACTTTCACAGCATCATCTTTCAGGATTTGAAACAGCTCAACTGGAATTCCATCACCTCCACTAGCTTTATTTGTAGTGCTTTCTAAGGCCCACTTGACTTCACATTCCAAGATGTTTGGCTCTAGATTAGTGATCACATCATCATGATTATCTGGGTCATGAAGATCTTTTTTGTACAGTTCTTCTGTGTATTCTTGCCACCTCTTCTTAATATCTTCTGCTTCTGTTAGGTCCATACCATTTCTGTCCTTTATCAAGCCCATCTTTGCATGAAATATTCCCTTGGTATCTCTAATTTTCTTGAAGAGATCTCTAGTCTTTCCCATTCTGTTGTTTTCCTCTATTTCTTTGCATTGATCGCTGAAGAAGGCTTTCTTATCTCTTCTTGCTATTCTTTGGAACTCTGCATTCAGATGCTTATATCTTTTCTTTTCTCCTTTGCTTTTTGCCTCTCTTCTTTTCACAGCTATTTGTAAGTCCTCCCCAAAAGCCTTAAAAGCCTGATGATTTCTGCCTCTGTCTTAGATGCTGCCCTGAGCCTATAATGCCTGGAAGAAGTCCAGAACGAAAGCTCACAGAGAGAGCCCAGCTCTCCAAGTTCAGTCAACTGCATGAGTTGACTCAAACAAGGCCCAGAGAAGAATCATCCAGCTTATCCACAGAACCCTAAGAAATAATAAGTCAGCACTGGTTTCAGTCGTTAAGTTTTGGGTCATTGTTACTAAGCAATGGATACCTGTTATATGTGGCACATCACCTTTCTGCTGCTGCTGCTAAGTCGCTTCAGTCCGACTCTGTGCGACCCCATGGACGGCAGCCCACCAGGCTCCCCTGTCCCTGGGATTCTCCAGGCAAGAACACTGGAGTGGGTTGCCATTTCCTTCTCCAATGCATGCATGCATGCTAAGTTGCTTCAGTCGTGTCTGACCCTGTGAGACACCATGGACAGCAGCCCACCAGGCTCCTCTGTCCACAGGATTCTCTAGGCAAGAATACTGGAGTGGGGTGCCATTTCCTTTTCCATATTACCTTTCTAGAATCTGAAATTAAATTTTGAACTACATTTGTCCCCAAGGGTTTTGATAAAGGATAGCAGATGTATTTTTTTAGAATAGTCATGAATTTAGTTGTTGTTATATCAAATTTGTGACCATAGAATAAAGATCAGGGGTAGCTCTAAAAATTAAGCATTCTGATTTTCTAATAGATAATATATATCTTGGTCACTCAGAGGTTAAAGCATCTGCCTCCAATATGGGAGACCCGGGTTTGATCCCTGGATCGGGAAGATCCCCTGGAGAAGGAAATCGCAATCCACTCCAGTATTCTTGCCTGGAGAATCCCATGGATGGAGAAGCCTAGTAGGTTACAGTCCATGGGGTCGCAAAGAGTTGGACATGACTGAGTGACATCACCTTCACCTATGGCTGCATTACAAGATATATGGCAGCTTGAGAACAGAAACTGAATATTCACGGCTAATAGAAGGTAGTTATAGCAAAAATCTACTTCAATATTTATTTAAATTACATTTACATGGTTGATGCATATTTTCATTGGTATAATGTCTCAGATATGATTTCACAAATTTATGCAGGAAAAATTATTTCTGGTAATTTGATCAGTATGTTCTCTAGTGTCAAAAGCCTAAATAATTATTAGTCCATCTATGGTGATGTGGATAAAATTACTTTAATGAGGTCCAAGTCAATGTTTCTTATGTACTAAAAATATTCACTAAAAATGAAAAACATACATATTTGGGGTCAAACAAAACATAAATCTTAAAGATTCCTGCATAAAAGCAGTACCCCCCCTTTAAACAGCAAACTATACTGAAAAAAGTGAAAGCCAAAAACCTCTAAAATGATATTTTGTGTATTCTTTTATCTGACTTTCTTCCTTTTATTTTACCTTATCTTCCATCCATGCATTATAGCCAGGAGGACTTAATCCCATATTCACGATGCTAGCGATTAGCAGTGATAACAGCATTAGAGGAGATATATATTTCCACATATAGTAGTAATATCTATTGGGAGCAAAGCCCAGCATATCCTTTAGGTCTTCCATAAACCTAAATAGAAAGAAATAATTTAATTATTCCTCAAGTTAAGGTAGCTATATCAAAATATGATAAATTAAATGTCCTTTAAAATGTGCCTTATATCAATGGTTTGACCAGGGTTAAACATGATACCCTATGACAATTTATACTGAATCTAAAAGTCATACTGAAGATGACTTATCAATTAAGAACATTAATAATGTAAAATGGAACCAGTGTACTGTACTTTTTATTTGGAGGAAGTCCCCTTAAGCCAATTATTGGAAAGTCTCCTCCAACTGATAACCTTCCAGGCTATGAACACAATATACATTAAAATTTCCTTGTTTCTCTCTCTCTCTCTATTATTTAGAGATAATTAACTCACATCATCCAATCCAACTGATCCAAACTCTCATTTCTGTTTTCAGTCTGGTGTCATTTGATTGAAAGAGGGTCCACACTTTATGATTCTTTGATTTTTTATTTTTTTCTGAAGTCCTTTTTTCACCTCTGCTAAGTGCCTCCTAATCTCTGTGTCATTTCTGTCATTCTCTTTTTAAATGAATTGGGCACTCTGTCCCATGGTTTCCCACAGTTTAGATTTTGCTGTTCATAACTGCATCCCCACACTGTTGGCTTTGCAAGGGCATCTCATCCTCCTATTTCCTGTGAATTAGCTCTTAGACTGAGTAATGATTAGACTTATGTGTCTGTTTTTTAAAGTCAAGTTATTGATACATTATTTACCTGAAATAAGACTTGCTTTTTTTTTTCTTTTTCTTTTTTGGCTGCATGGCTTGTGGGATCTTAGTTCTCAGAACAGGGATCAAACACAGGGCCCCAGAAGTGACAGCACTAAGTCCCAACCACGGAACCACCAAGGACTTCCACACATTCACACTTGACAGCTGTATGATGTTAACACTGTCAGGAGCATGTCACTGTTACATACTGGTTTATATCCCTTAATATTTAACTCGAGATAAAATATGTACTGCCCATCCACCAGTCTTGTACTAATGTTTCTGTAGACTTTTTGGTTGTCTAAAGCTAGTTCTCCACTAGATTTTTCAAAAAGGGATCACAGTGACTATATTCCCTAATTTTCTTGCATGTTTAAAATTATCTGTGATCACTATATTTGAATGTCAGGTCAGCTGAATTTAAAATCTGTAGTTTATATTTTCTTTCTTCGAAATCATAAATATGTCTATGTAAGATTGTTACAAAAATTTTGCTATCAGATTTTTCTATTGTAAATAATTTGTTTGATTCTGTTTTTTACCTGCATGCATGCTTTTTTTTTTTCTTTTGTCTCCAACTAACATCCTAGGCTTGTCTTGGTGTCAGCCTTTATGTCTGTTTTCTCCAGCTATATCATTGCCCTTTCAACACTCAAGTTATTTGCTTCAGTATGTTTCTTTAATTATAGTTTTTAGAGTTATTTTCCAGCCACTGCATTTAGAGGTCCTCATTGTACAAATGTTGAATCATCTTTGCTTGACTGCTGTTTCTATTCATTTTCTTATCCTTGGTGATTTATTTTTGATTTTAAAAATTATTCCTCCTTTCTAGCTTCTAATTCTTGAGGAGATATATATAGCACTTATTGTTTTTTTTTTAATTTGACTTCATTTATTGATTTTTCTGTTATATGCGATTATTTCCTGAATTCTATCACCTCTGTTTTCAAATCTCCCTTGTCTCTAATTATTATATTTCTCAATTTTAAAATAACTGCTATATGCTATTCTTTTGTAGCTTCTATCATTTTTCAACATTATTTCAACTTCATTTTGAAATATTATTAGTTTTTCATCTGTTTTGCTTGTGTGGATTTGTTATCTGAAGGGATATTATTCTGCTCCTCTCTGCTTCTTTTTAATGACTTTTGTTTATGATTTAACCACACTTAAGTGAAATAACATTTCCTGAATTTTGGAGAGGGAAAGATACATGGGCATTGCTTCTTTATTTTTTTTTAAATTATTCATTTATTTTTGGCTGCATTTGGGTCTTCAGTGCCACACAGACTTTCTCCAGTTGTGGCAAGCGGAGACTACTAGTTGCAGTGTGTGCATGGGCATTGCTTCTTTATTTTAAAAAAATGTATTTATTTATTTTTGGCTGCATTTGGGTCTTCAGTGCCGAGCCCCTCCTCTCTATTTTTGCAAAGTAATCAAAAAAGGTGGCCTCATAGTTTCTCAGTTTTTTTTTTTTTTAACCTCTGCTCTCTTTCTCATATTTACTTGGACTTCCTTTTCCAACACCTCTACTACCTATCTCCTGCTCAGCTCAGGTTTTGCTCCCACCACTCTGCTCTCAGTGCAGAACTTTATCTTGGAAGAGAACTTTGGGTTGTTCACTTCAAGATTTGAGAGACCATATTGTTCCAGCAACTGATGTTCTTGTTGCGTTTGGATCCCTCTGCAATCTGCTAAATGAGGCCAAAGATACTACTTCTCCCAGTTTAGCTCACTATCTTCAGGTTAATCAGCCTACCACACATTGCAGGGAGGACCTCGGGGTGAGTAGACCACTGTCCGAGGCCCAGCTGTGTATCCATCACCCGCACGGATGTGACACCACACAGGTTCTGTGGCTGCCAGTGGTTTGTCCCAACCTTTCACATTTGAGGGTTCACAGGAATATCTTCTTTCCAGTGTCCATGGGTATTTTGTTTTGCCTTCTAGTCATTCTTTTTCTCCTTCATTTTAAAAAGGAAACTTGGGGAAATGCAATCTATGCAGCCATCACTTTCAGCATCATAGCTTCCTTCTCATTTTCTCTCAGTCATATTTCTTCCTAATCTCTTAACCCAGGGATCAAACCCAGGTTTCCTGTAGTGCAGACAGATTCTTTACCAACTGAGCTACAGGGAAGCCCATACAATGTTTCTTTTTCTGCATTTGAATTTGCTATCTCAAACCTTTAGGTTTTGGAACGCTTCTTTCTCTCAACCCTGTCTCTGGAAATTTAGGTAAACATGGCAGATGACAGAGCAGAACTGAGCTCAGGACACCACTGAAGGTGAACAGGAGGAACATAATATTCCTGCAGACACTTAGAGGAGGGAAAAGTAATTAAGAGCATTTTAAACAATAGAATTCCAATTGTGCTTCTTGGACAAGATATGAGCTTTAGAGACCAACATCTGGTTTCAAATCATACCTCCATAATTTCTAAATGTATATCTTAGTCCTTTTGAGCTTCATTTTTGGCATTCTCAAGAAAGATAATACCCATCTTGGAGAGTTATTGTTATAGGCTCATAGACAACATATGCAAAGCACACTATCTTACAAACAGCAGAAATTTATAGATTCAAGTATTATTAGTAGTATTATTCCTCTTGTTGTTACAATGATTATTATTTAGGAACTACTAAAAAGAAATATTTACCACTATGCCTATTGTAAATGATGAACAGTCTAAATGGAAAACTAAATTATGATCCTACTGATCCACAGATCAGTCCAATAACAATATCAAATTCCAGCACAGTGCGGGTGAGGAGCTGGGGGTAGCTCAGTAGACTGTAGAAATATCTGGTTTTGAAATTAAAGTTAAATGTCCTGGCTCTACAACTAAGATACTGTGTCCTCCTATACAAGGCGGGCCAATTTCACATCTGTGATATGAGCAATATTAGTTACCACAGAGTACTGTTACGAGGATTAAGACAATGCATACGGCACTCCCCTGATGATTAGGGATGTCGACAACTTTTCACGTATCTGTTGATCATCTGTATGTATTCTTTGGAAAAATTCAGGTCCTTTGTCCATTGTTTAATTGACCTGTTTATTTTATTTTTTTGCTACTGAGTTATAAGTCCTTATACATTGTGGATATTAACCCCTTATTGGATATTTGATTTGCAAATATTTTTCTCATTCAATAGGTTGCGTTTTTATTTTCTTGATCTTTGGCTGTGCAGCCATTTTATTTTGATGTAGTAATACTCCATGGAGTCACGAGAGTTGGAGATGGCTTAGCAACTAAAGAATATACAGCTATTACTACTATTGCTATTTAGTACATGATCATTACATGTAAGTTTTCCTACCTTTCCTTGCCTGGAGCTCTTTAGAGCAATAAAATATTCTCTAAGTTTTGTCACAAAGCTCACTCAGTATAATAATGTTCTTTATGTTGTTGAAGAGGACTCTGGTCCTCATTCAGTGAACTTATTCCTGCATCAGAGAAACCTCTAATAAGCTTGATGGTCTTACTGCCTTAATCCATACATGCTAACTGGAGACAACAAACTTAAACAATATTGGACAAGGTCTCCAGAAATCTTTTTCTTTTGAGATTACTCTAATGCTTCATTGCATACAAGTTTATATACTTTTCAGACCAAGCAGGTATATAATTAAAAGATTTAGGAATCTAATGAATTCAAGTCATGACTCCATAAATATGTTATATATAGTGAATGCTATATATATCTTGAACCAGTGAGATATATGTATATATATATCTTCCCAAAATGGTCCTGCTACACAAAACATTGTGTAACATGATAAAATAAGGCATTTTATAGCATAACAAAATAAAATCCCTCTTGTAAAACAGTTTGGCAACATAATTAGAAGTACAGACTTTAGAGTTAAGTAAAAATGGGCTTTTGTGGTGGCTTACATGGTAAAGGATCTGCCTGCAACGCAGGGACCTGGGTTCAGTCCCTGGGTTGGGAAGACCCTCTGGAGGAAAGTATGGCAACCCACTCCAGTATTCTTGCCTGGAGAATCCCCATGGACAGAGGAGCTTGGTGGGCTACAGTCCATGGGGTCACAAAGAGTTGGACACAACTGAGTGACTAAACACAGCACAGCACAAAAACGGCTATAAATCCCAGCTCTGCCTCCGTTCAGATGTGTGATGAGCAAGTCACTTGGTGTCTCACTAAGCCTGCATTTTCTTATGTGTGAAATGGAGAGAACAATGGTTCAAAACAACAAGATTCTTGGAACTTAGTCAATATACACAAGCTCTTGGAAGTTCCAATTTGATAAACAGAATTAAATCAAAGCTCCAGAATCCTAAACCTCATTACCATCTACACTATTCTATCTCATCACCTAATAAGGAGATGTACTTTGTTAAAACTGTTGAATGGAGAAGAGCCTGCATAAGATTTGATTTTTGTAGCAAGGAATTTTTCCCTCCAGTCATTTTTCTCCTCTTCTAAGTGAGATACATATTGACAATTAGTCTTTCCAAAGCAGAGATGTAAAATGGAAGCATAAGAGAATATACTTACTTATCTATGCCATAAACAAAGGATACTGCAATATTCTCCAAAATGACGACAATTAGCAGAGGCAGGGTTGCAGAATAGTCATCAAACATTGTAACAAAGTAGTTTCCAGAGCGCTGCACAAATATCAGGCCAATACAAAATGCCAGAAGACAGCAGATAACTGAACAAAAGGAATAAATAAAATAAAATTAATAAGACCTTGTCAGAATCAAGTCTTTTAAACTGCATTATAAATTATTATATGCACTTTGTTTCTACTTTTTATAAGTTGTCATTAATATGAATAGGATACTTTTCCTGATACCATGGAATATATTGGGAATTAGTTACCTGAATTTAGCCCTGGATTTAATAGGAATTCACTGTGGGAGAGTAACTCAATTCATCTCCTTGAGTCTGTGGAAATGTATGTACCAAGCCCAAATAACAAGTGAGGCAAAACAGAGTAGATAATAATAGTATAAATCTCCATATCCATGTCTCATTATTAACAGAAAAGTGATCTTTTCAGGCAGCAAATGTTCATAGGTCATTTCTACTTTTAATAATGTTTTCTAGTTTTGGAAGCAATATTGAAATTTAAAATTAATCATGAGATGAATGTGCCTTATAAGATTATGATAAAATATATGTTTATATTTGATTGAAATATGATTATTGTTAAAGCATAACTGAAAAAAAAAGTTTGACCCCTTAGCAGTAACCCATACTCTACCTTGATATTGCCTGGGCAGATGAGTTGGAAATACAGTTATGACAGGGTTGGCCAACCAAATTCTCCAATTAATTAAGAACAGTCTAAAAGGAGTTTCTGTCGGAGTGCAGAAAGATACAGAAACTTCCAACCAGATACCATTACCATAGAAATTTAGAGAAAATTCTGGAATCCATATACTATTCACATATTTTTGTTAGACTCTATTCTCTCATGCATGTTAGTAGAGAAGCCCTCAAAAATAAGAGATGACTGGGCTGTCTTTCTCAACTCCCTATTAGGAGACGTGAGTAAAAATGACAAAAGTGGGGCAGGGGAAGGCAGTTCAGAAGGAGAGAAAACAGGCATCCCTGGGTCCCATCCAATGGAGGCTCCCGAGCAATCTCAATACGTATGGGTTAAATTAAGCCATTTCATTCATCTTGTGAGTGCTAGGCTAGCGGTATGACTTACATCATCCATAAGTAAATATTATATATAAACACATCAGGTAGAAAAGGAAAAGCATTAAGAGCATTCACTTGGAGTCTAACACATATTGAAATATTTAAATGCTTGTCACAGCAAATCATACTCAAAGTCTCAGGATGGAAGTAGCAGAGCTTAGATTTGAACCATGGCCTGTATCACACTTACTCTTGCCTAATTGCATCATAGTATAAGCAGGAAGAAAGTGTACTCTAGGTGGTACAGACACCGAGAGCTTCACTGACGAGGTGAGAGGAACAGATAATACGGAACTTAGATCTAAGTCCTACTGTCCTATCAAAGGAGACAAAAACATTTGACAAATGCGATGGGGGAACATTTCCTCAAAGTAAGTGACTTGAAGTAAAAGTATGATCCCAAAATACAGGTAAAGGGACTAGAGAGTATATTCCTCTTTACTCTGATCTACTAAGTCTTCCACTAGGAGTTGGCAAATACTCCCGTGTGTGTCCGCCACCCCCTCTCCCGCCCCCCGCCACCCCCCCACACACACACTGTTGCTGTTCCCTTAATTTTGCAAGCCCTCTTATATCAGGAGTGTTGAGATACAGGGCAAGATGAGGAAAGCAGCAAAGATGACAGTTATTTAGTCTGCATGTCAGAGGATATTGATAGCCTTAAAATAAATAGAAACTGCAGAAGCAGAGCGTGCCTTTCGGGAAAAGGAAGAGATATTTCTCATTTATATCCAACTGAATTAAAGAAATCTAGATGTAAGTATTTGACAAACTGCTGAAATTATTTAGACTCACACTAAGCAGAGCACTGAGTGATAAGGTTACATATGCATTGGAACATTATTGACACGTAAATGACTACCGAATCTTTCAGAGCTAAAAACACAGCCTGGGGAGGAGCTTGTGCACCACTGGCCAGCATGCGAGATCATCTGTATATTTTTTCCCAATTAATTTTTGCATCACTTACCAACACTGTTGCTGCACTCTGGTCTGGCAGCTTCCTTGCTGCTTCCTTTCTCTCTGTTTGGGTGTGCTTACTAACTAAAACTATCCTCTGACCCCTGAGAAGACCCTTGCCTTTTCTCATTCAATTTGCATGCCTTCTGCTGATAGTTCCCTCATATATTTAGATGATCTTTGCTGCTTCTTAATTCGCAGAACATGTAAAGTCTTTATCATGCTGTCAGTATATTACATGATACAAGTTTTATCTACCCATGTTGATTTTAATTATCAGTCCTATTCTGATAATTAGAGGAGAGGTTATCCTATATGTCTGCATCTCTGCTGTAATTTCTCTTATATCCTTGGTATCCTTCAAATGCAAGGACGATGCAATACACAGCCAGTACTTTAATAACTGTTTGCAGATTGGACTTATTAACAACCGTCAATATTGATAAATCACGTTATTATCTTTCCTTCCTAGATATATTAGCTTCTATCAGACTACAATTGCTATTTCAAATGGAAACTAAATTTAGGCTTGTCAATGTCAGCTATACACTTTTGAAAAATCCAATGATCTGAACTATTTTTTTATAGAATTACTTGACTTGAATACAAAATTATACATGAACATTCTTTGACTTTGTTCTAGTACCAGCAATTCATAATGACATTACTACAAATAAAGAGCAATATAATAAATGATAACTAATAAGTAATTAATAATAATTAATATGATCTACATTGTTTCATTTGCCTATTACATAAATCCCTAAATAACAAATACTTCTGAAACATATTAATAAGTGGACTTTAAAAACAAACCTTTTTCCTATTTCCATCTCTGATCAGCCACCAAGAGTAAAATGGCCTGCTGTCAGTTCAATGAAAAGTCAAATACATAAAAACTCACCAGTGAGGATTTCTTTCCTCACTTTGAAAGTGTCCACAACGGGTGTGATGATCCCTTCAATGGTTCCAAACATGCTGCCAAGCCCTAGATTTACCAGCATGAGGAAGAACATCACTGACCAGAAGGGAGACGCAGGGAAATGTGTCATCGCTTCTGTAAAGGCAATAAAAGCTAAACCAGTCCCCTGAACAGCCTGTAAGATATATAGAATAGCCACGTTAGTCAGAACCACGTGCAGCGCTGGCTATGTATATGAAAAGGCAGGGAAACTCTGAATAATGCGGGGCAGTTACTGGAAATAAGCACACTAACATCATGATGTTGTCTCCTGAGAAATGTGCCTCTAAACAAAATTCAGGGTGATGATGTTATCTCACAAAGACCACGGAGAGAGCCAAAATTTAAAAATTGAAGAGTAAGTTAGTATATAAATCTTTCCTTATGGAATTTAAGATTGTTGTGTTAATGATGGCTTCATCTGTAACTTCCTGCACACGATTCTTTATGTTTAGTCTCGGGTACATTTAGCTATCTTAAAGAAGTGATTAATGGCCAATTTCTTCATTATATTTTCCTTTTTGACAAAGTAAAGAGAGGGTGACAATTTATGCAAAGCTATTTATTCACATTCCCCTATATCATGTTTATTCAAGTATATGACAGTGGCTAGAAAAAGGACTTAATCATGACTTAACAAACACAGCTAGTAAGATGGGAGATATCATTCATGTGACCAAACAGTTATACAATATGTAAATGGTCATCATAATGTATCTAATTTCATTTTCTATGTGAAAATCACCTTATTTATATTCATATTTTAAATTAGTGTGGCTTCATCAGTGAAACTACTTTTTAAAGTAAAGCAAACCTTTCTGATTTAAGAAAATACACTCTCTGAAATAAAGATGAATTTTGAAACAGCATGCTCTTCCACGGGCATTTTAAAGGTCCTTTTCCTAAAAGAAGTCTTCTGGGTAAGGCATATTTTAAGTTAATGAGAATTGTTTTAGTGCTTAAACATAGACTACTAACTTTATTGAGCTCATCTTCAATTTGACAGGCATTGAGATGAAGCGCAGGAAACTCTTCTTCTTTCACTTTTTGAATGATGTCATAAACTAAGTCATAATCTTCTGCAGTAATAGCTGAAAAGTTGATATGATGGGGAATAATATCTTGACTAATGTTTCCCATTTTCACAAGTTTTATGATCATTTCCGAATTTCTGAAAAGTAAAACAGCATTAATAAACAGTTGTGGGTTTGGGAAGGAGACTTTTTTCAAATACAATTATGCCATAAAGTGTAAAGGAAATTAACAACCATACTCTGCAATGCATTTCTCATTTATGACATTTGCTTTGAAGCCCAGAACTGCAAACACCACCAGTGTTGCCAGGATAGAAGTAAAAAAATTGATGAAAGACACCAGGACAGCATCAAAGTGGCAGTTGTTGTCTCTCTTGTTGTAGCTTGAAAAGGCGATGACGCCACCAAATCCCAGACCTAAGGCAAAGAACACCTGAGCTGCAGCTTCTCTCCACACCTTCGGCTCCAGCATGATTTCAAGCTGTTTAAAATTAAACAGAACAGAAGTCAGCTGCAAAATATTATTTCTCAATAATCTAAAGGAATCGATTCTGTTGTTTAAATATATCATAATGACACACACCCAAAGATAATTCAAAACAGAGGATTATCTGTTCTTAAGGAGAAAGAACAAATTTTTCATTGAGGAATTATACAAGGAAAATGAATAAGAATGGCCATAGACTATAGAACCTTTAGATGGAGATGTTACTTACATGGAGAAAAAAATCATATGGGAAATTTTAAATGTCTTTAGGACAAAGCAAAGACTATTTGAGGGAGAAATGAACTTTCTTCACTTATTTCTATTTATGTCTTTGTTTTCTTTCCAAAGCAACATAAACCAGTTAGCCATGAAAGTTATAAATTTTATTTAAGTAATGCCCTGAGTTTTGTGTTTTCTGGTGAAGTCTAACAGCCAAAGCAGGTAATAATTATAAGCTGGGTAGAGTTGAACTATTTGTACTTTGCATATTCACATAGGTATTATTCTTTCATTTAATAGTTTCCTGAAAGCTTTTCCTTTGAAAATTGAAGTAATTCAACCATATAATCTCTAAAGAAGGTTTCAGATCCAAAGTTCTTAAGTTTGGAATCTGTGCTGAACATATTTTTCAAGTAACTCTGCTTTACTTCTTAAACAATTATCACTGTATGTAACTAAACCTTTTAAATGGAACAATTAATATTAGCCATATTGGGCAAAGACCTCAATAAACAGTTAAATTTGATTTCAGTAATAGTAGTACTTAAATTGGTATTTTATCTCTTTTCACCTTTGCAATAAAATTGCCTTTATTGGAAACAAAGCCAGATGTGGTTAAGAACATGACTTCCATAGACAGTCATTTAATAATCTAAAAATACTGCATCCTAGGGTAAGTGGCCTGTCCACTCTGAGTTTAATTATTCTCAACTGAAAGATGAGAGTAACAAAGCATGTAAATACTGCTCATCACATTGCCTACCACACTGAGTCCTCAATAACTGCTAACATATGGACTATAGTAAGCATTGGAAAAGACCCTGATGCTGGGAAAGACTGAGGACAGGAGGAAAAGGAGGTGACAGAGGATGAAATGGTTGAACGGCATTACTGACTCAACGGTCATGAGCAAACTCCAGGAGATAGTGAAGGACAGGGAAGCCTGGCATGCTGCAATCCACGAGGTCTCAAAGAATTGGACACAATCAGCAAATGAAAACCGAATTCATTCAACTGTCTATCTCTATTTTTCCCACTAGATGGCAGACAATACCTATTTACTAAAGATATTCTAATTATTTCCAATTCAGAAACTGAATCTCCGTTCACTGAGAATATTTTGTGTACTTAGGTACTTTCTCCCTAACATAAACAACTTAAATTTAAAGGAAATTGACAACTTTTTATTGTTATTATATTAATTATCACATCCTACAATGGCCTAATACCAATCTTATCAATAGTCCAAAGTGAGCTGAAGAAGTAATTCACTGTATTTTAATAGTTATTTCCAGTTCTGGTTCAAAATGTTAACCAAGTATTGCGGTTTTAAACATGGGGACCATGTAAAAGTGTCATATTCAAGTATCTAGATTCTAAAATATCTATTTAAATCAAATATTTAGAGTCATGTCACAATTACCAACTTAGAGAAACGTGATATTCCAGGAATCCACACCAAAGCTAGTTGTTTTAAACTCAGAAAACTTTTTTTTTTCTATATTGTAAAAAATAAATATTTGTGGTCACTAAGTATGGCCCATTTGTACTCATTTAAATGATAATATAGCTGAAATTCATAAATGCGAACTAATTATTCACTGAGAAATTTCAACAACCCTACAGGACTTTTGAACAATAGAAGACAAGCATATCACAATGTCAACATTTTTGCTACTTGAGAATGAACAGAACCCCACTTGGAACCAGATACTCAAAAAACACAGCCTCTTTTTCACAGTACCACAGCAGCTGCCAGGAGTGCCAGTTTCAGGGAGACTAAAATCTTCTCCATCTCTCAGCATGATGCTTGGTGCAGTCATCCCTCAGACAACTTCCAAATTCTGAACCAAACTGAGATTGTGTCTTTATAACTCATTGTCTGATTATGATACTGTTAGCACGCTAACTGAAGTATGATTTCATTTCAGTGAATATCCAAAATCTATATGCACCTCAAATATGTTTCTGACTGTTTCCTATCAAACCAATATGACAAGTCTCAATGAGCCCTACATCGAGGTCAGCTCTAAGTTGAATGACAGTTTAAGTTCTGAGCCTTTTAGGAAACCTAATGGAATTTTCCTGAAATGAATATGCATTTATAAACAGTACAGAACTTCCCAAAACACTAATATAAATACTATTCGAGAAAATACAAAACCTCAAAACAGAACAAGAAACCTTGAATTTTTTCTAAGACAGGATTTCGAGTGCAACAGCATTCTTAATCTGGGTCCATGGACTTTGTCAACCTCCTAAGACACTAAGCAAATTAATATGTTCATTATTTTTTCTGGTAAGAAGATCCTATTATCAGGTTGTTTTTTTTTTTTTTTTCCCAAAGGAGTCCATGTCACAAAAGGTTAAAAACGACTGGAATAGAAGAGGAAGGGTAAAGATTAATAAGTTCAAAACTGTACTCGCATAAAAATGGGAAGTTAATTTATTGTAAAAGAATTTCTGAAGTTTAAATAGTGAAACTTACTCTGGATAAAGTGGGACAGTTAAAATTGGAGAGAGTTGGATATAATTGTAGATGTCTAAAAGTCTTGGTTTTACTAGGCTGGTTAACATAACAGTTATAATTTAATAGTTTAGTGCACATTGTTGTACGTAGGTTCGAACAATTATCCCTTAATTTTAACTGTGGGAATATTTTGACAACATAAAACTTTTGTGATCATAAGCTTTAACTGGAAATACAGTACATACCTCAGGGGTAAACATGTGACGGATGCCATCAACTGAACCATTTAAAAGGAGTGCTCTGATTAGGAAGCATATAAGTACCACATACGGGAACAGAGAGCTAAAATACATGATCTGCAAAGGAAAATGAAAATAGGTGAGACACACTAACAACTATATTTTCTCATACTTAAAGATTATTTGTGCTGCTATTTGTGCTGCTCTATACTGGACTTGCCTGGTGGCTCAGATGGTAAGGAATCTGCCTGCAATGCAGGAGACCTGGATTTGATCTCTGGGTCAGAAAGATTCCCTGGAGAAGGGAATGGCTACCCACTCCAGTATTCTTGCCTGGAAAATTCCATGGACAGGAGTCTGGTGGGCTGCAGTCCATGGAGTTGCAAAGAATTCAACACAACTGAGAGACTAACACTTTCACTTCTTATCTTCATACTGTGAAAATGACCCTTTTATAATAATTAATACTGTTAGTACATTGTTTAGTCATCATAGCAGAATGGCTTATTAGCTTTGATGTGGTGTGACTCATTAAGATCTATTTGGGATATAATGAAAAATGGGAAATCTTCCTTATTTAATTTCCTTTAAAAGAGTCCATAGGTGTGATGCAACTTGAATAGTGTTGATTCCTCATAGTTCACACAGTTCACAAACAGGCAGTATTTAAGAGAAACAAAAGGACACTAACTCCTTAACCAGTACCTACTTTATAGTTTTAGATAGCAAAAGTCCTTTAAAAAAAATTAAGCAAAGTTCCGTTGTAATTCTGTAAACCTTCTAGACAGTGGTCCCTGTTAAGGCTCCTACAGAACTTGAATAATGGGAGTAAAGGTTTTACTTTCCACCTCAGAAGTCTTCATCATTAAATAAATGTTATCATAGAAAAGCGACTGTCCTAACCAGACATGTGCCGCTTCCTTGACATCTCCATGTGGTTCCTAAAATCCTGGGTTTCCCCCAAAGCTGTCCCCACCACCCAACAGTCGTTAAAGTCAATCATCCAGAAGTAGTTCTGCACGGTTTCTAATTTCCTGGCTTCCAGACTACCACCAGGCCTGTTTCATTCCCTGCTTACATGCTCTCCAGAAATCTAATACAGTAGGAACAAAATGCAAATGGCTCTGTCCTCCAAAGCCTTACACTAGGCTGCCTACCTACCTGCCCTCCCACTTCCCCCTGAGTTCCAGCCCTGAAGGAAGCCAAGCTCTCATCTTCATCTTTGCAAATCTTCATAGAACACTCAGAATAAGACTTTTTTTTCCCATCCAATAGGTCCCCAAATGCCCGTCCCAATGTCCCATGAACCTTCAATGATATTACTTTGATTTGATTTGACAGCACTTAACACTGCTGAAATTGTCATCTGTGTTTACTTGTTAATTTTCAGTCTCCCTTACTGAAATATCAGCTCTGTGAAGGCAAGGACCTTTTCTCTCTTGCTCACTACCAAATTCCAAACATCTAACAGAGTTGTTAACACATATTAGGTATATGATATGTATCTGTGGGAGAAGGAATAGAGGGAAGGTGAGAAGAATGGAGGAAAAAACTTAAAAACTGCCATAGCAGAGGGTAACTCAGGCAGGTCAGAGATACTGAATCCTATAATAACTATAGACCGACAACAGAGAAGTCAGCACAATCATTTGCACTTCTATTCTGTATACTTTGTAACTGTATTTCAATATTATTAAAAATGTTACAAATAAAATCTCTGCATAATTAGGAACCTATATTTCTCTAAAAGTAATTATATTCTAATTATAAAGAAATATAATTTGCAATCAATTCAGAATGGTCTAAATTTTAAATTGCATACATTCATCCACATTTCTTGTTTTTTAAAAATCAGAATGCTCTAAGATGGAGTACTTTTCATTCTTTCTGCCTGCTTTTAGCATCCTTTAAATCTGTGGGTCTGCAATCTCTATTCAAGTAGCCTTGGTCTCACTTGAATTGCAGCTATTGGTTTTATGGGTTTTCTTTCAAATACTGAAGCTAACTAGAAGGGTGGATTCACTTCTGCACAATAGTTTATCTTTTCGTTGTTGTCTTTTTTTTTTTTAACAGAACTCAAACTTGGTATCTTTGGCAACCCACTCCAGTATTCTTGCCTGGGAAATCCTATGGACAGAGGAGTCTGGTGGGCTACATGGGGTCACAAAAGAGTCAGACCTGAATGAGTGACTAAACAACAACAAAGCGACAACAGGACTTCTATTAACCCATTTATTTTAAAAGTGAAAATGAAGGCTGCACACTAAAATAATCTGGATAGTTTGGTAATGATTTTTTTCCAATTGATATGATATACCTTAGTATATTTTTAACATAATTTCAAATTAGAAGCTAACAAAGTAAATGATTCTTCCTGGAGCTATATTTGCCCATACTAAACAACTCTAAATCACCAGAATATGGTTCTTTTTCCACATCCCATAACCAACTGATTCCAAACTGACTCCGAATTTCACGCAAGCCCCTTTGCTTTCATCCTCAATGACGTGTCCCTTCACTATCAGCTTCCTGCTCATTTTGCCTCTAGATTTTCCCTGCCGGCTCTCCTCTCCATCTCGGAAATTCATCACCCACACTACTACCAGAATGATCTTTCTAAAGATCAGATGGTGTTAATGAACTGCTAAAAAACCCTCAAATACTTCACACTGTTTGTTAAATAACAGCCAGTCATTTTACCAGTGTCCATACTTTAATACCTGCAGTCAACTAAACCTTTCAAGCCTCACCTCCCACAAACTGCACAAACTGTATGTGAGTCACACAGGGTTACTGAGCAGTCTTTGGGCTTCGTACATGCTGTTTTCCATGCCTCTGGTGTCTTCTCTCTGAACTTTCTGGTGAACTCTTCTTCAGCCATCAAACTCTAGTCCCAAATCTACCTCCTCGGTGAAGCCCTCCCCCAAATCCAGGTTAACTTCAGTGGCTGCCTCTATGCTATCATGCACTTATTATTGGCAACTTTTCACTGCATGGATTCTGCTGTAATTATCTTGTCTCACCCATTAAGTTATAAGTTCTATGTGAATAAAGGTGGGGTGACCTATTATCCTTTGCACATTCTTTGATACTCAAATATATTGTACATTAACAGCCAATTCATAGCAAATTTTTCTTTCTGTACACATTCTCTAAAAAAAAAAAAAAACCCTCACCTTTATTCTATAGTACTTAAAAAAAATGATGTGCTAATTATATGATCAGACAATTCAAGCTTCATTTATTAATTCAGCAAGTATTTGAGTTCTTAAAGACACTCATCTGGTTTCAGTGATAAGATTCTAGCTTAGTTTCATCCAAAAACGAACATGAAGCTTTCATGTTGGATATAACATAAAGAAAAGTGACAGTCAAGATTTTAAACATGAAAACATTTAAGCAGTATTAGGTAGGTCACACCTGAATTTTCTTCTTCTGTGAGCAGGTAAAAGAATAAAATATTTACTTATTAAATATTCACTTATTAAATTATTATTTTATTAAATAAAAGCTATACTTATTAAATATTTACTTATTATATTTATTTTATTAAAGAATAAAATATTTACTTATTAAATATTTATTATTTACTTATTAATATTTACTTAATACACATTTACTTATTACTTATTAAATATTTACTTAGTGAATATTTACTTACTAAATATTTACTTATTATGAGATTTAAAGATGCATCTTATGTCAATATTTTACAGAGGTATCCATTTTGTGTTTTTAAACACAAATTCTTCTCATTTAATGAGTCTCGGAATACTAAAATTGCCAGTTGCCTAATATTATTAAAAATAGTTTAAATTCTATCTAATTGACTATATGGAAAATGCTACCCCTCAAGCACTTTCTCCTTATTTTTTGCATTGTTACCTGTTAATATTTTATGATTTATTGCCTGCCTCTTCCACTAGAATGGAGATTCCATGAGGACAGGTATTTTGTCTGCCTTGTTCACCGCTGCACTTCTAGAGTTAGATCAGTGCCCAGCACATAGTAGGTGCTCAATAAATATGAGTTCAGTGAGTACATGAATAACTCTTAAGTATTTTTCTTAAGAACTGGGAACTAAAACAATGAAATATGTTTGGCTGGTTTTAACACTCCCTGGGCCTTAAAAGTGCTTCCCTTGTGGCTCAGGAATCCGCCTGCAATGTGGGAGACATGGGTTTGATCACTGGGTTGGGAAGATCCCCTGGAGAAGGGAAAGGCTACCCACTCCAGGATTCTGGCCTGCTGCTGCTGCTGCTAAGTTGCTTCAGTCATGTCTGACTCTGTGCGACCCCATAGACAGCAGCCCAGGCTCCCCCGTCCCTAGGATTCTCCAGACAAGAGCACTGGTGTGGGTTGCCATTTCTTTCTCCAATGTATGAAAGTGAAGTCGCTCAGTTGTGTCCGACTCTTAGTGACCCCATGGACTGCAGCCTACCAGGCTCCTCCATCCATGGGGTTTTCCAGGCAAGAGTACCAGCCTGGAGAATATCAAAACTGAACTGCCTTTCACAGCAAGGACATTCAATAAAAGAGATAAGTTTACAAATAAAAATATTACATGAAAATACTTTCATTCTGCTGCTGCTAAGTCACTTCAGTCGTGTCTGACTCTGTGCGACCCCATAGACGGCAGCCCACCAGGCTCCCCCGTCTCTGAGATTCTCCAGGCAAGAACAATGGAATGGGTTGCCATTTCCCTCTCCAATGCATGAAAATGAAAAGTGAAAGTGAAGTAGCTCAGTCGAGCCCGACTCTTAGCGACCCCATGGACTGCAGCCTACCAGGCTCCTCCATCCATGGGATTTTCCAGGCAAGAATACTGGAGTGAGGTGCTACTCAACTATGAAAAAACAGTAAACATATGAAATCATTTAGTTGTTTTTCTCTTTTTTTATGTTAAGATGTTTAAACACACCTTCAGACAGTCATTCTCTCTGAGGATTTCATAGCCCAGTTCTAGGTCTGCTACTTACCAGTTGTTTAATTCTATTTATTCTTCCTAAGCTTAACCTCGCAGTCAGATGGGGATATGAACATGTAACTCATCTGGTTGATAGAAAGATTAAACAAGCTAATGTATGCAGAGTGTTTACTTAAAAATAGTTTAAATTCTGATAGTAATCCTGATAGCAAAGCAGTACCAATAGGAAACATTACCTTTAGAGATAAAGAAAGCCTGGAGCTTCTCATTTCTATCCATCTCCCTGGAGGCAGGCATCCCTGTCACAGAGGACCCAACAAAGGACATGCAGCCCTACAACCTCCAGTGGACCCCCTCCGCTAGTGCCGAGTTTCTACCAATGCAGACAACTAATTTCATTGTTAGCAGGCTTGATTCCCGAAAGATCTTCCTTTCCTTGAAGAGTCACCACCACCCCACCACTCTCCATAATCCCCAGGATTTGATCATGTGATGACACGGGATAAGTAAGGCTTATTCCTTTTTCTTCAACTACTTGAAGATTGTGATTAAGAAGCTAAGATAAGTCTTTTCCATAACAAAGGAGAAAATAAGGATTTTGGTAAAAATCCAGTATTACAGGTGTAATTCAATTGACTTGTGCCTACTTGACCTAAAGGAGAATGAGACTGTCATATTCCTGTCTTAATTCATGCAGTTTGAAATTAGCATTCTGTTTATCTGTGTGTGTGTGTTGGCAAAGACTTTTAGCTGCTAAATACTCTTAGTTGTTTTTTTCCCCACATACTAACCTTAAACTTCATTATCCTTAAACCATATTTCTCTATACTGCATTGGTGTGTTTATTCAGAGGCTTTTTTGTTTGGCAGACAAATAGAGCTTTACATATATTCCTAATAAATTTCTTATTTTATTCAGCTCATTGGTTCAGGAGAGAAATATACATTTAGACTTTCATAACTTTGTTCATATTACTTATCTGTGCCTACTAATTTTTTTCTTCAAAATCTCCTGAAACGCTAGCCTTTCCCTAAGCCTTCTCATTGAAATAATAAATCACATATAGTCTAGAAACTGTATTAGATTCTCTAGAGAAGTTATTTTAATAAGAAAAACATCCCAAATATGTGATGAGAAAAGTATGGGTATTTTCTTTAAATGATAAGACACATACTCAGACAAAGAAAAAATAAAATGTGGTATTAAGACTTGAGCAGAGGGATGTTTGGACTTCCCTGGCTGGCCACAGTTGGTTCTTATTCTATCAAATGACATTATCTTAGGAAGCCTATAAATGTGGTTAGATTTGGCTTAGGAATCTATTATTTTCTTTAAAACCTGACTATATTAGGTCTGTGACATTATAGAAGACACACCAAGTGGAACCAACTAATTGAACTTATTTAATCACAGAATACACTAACATTTATAAGAGACCAAAAAATACTCAGGTGTGTTATCTACCATGTTCATTTCTGCAAAGGAAAATGGTAAAGAAGTTCCATTAGGAAGTGAAATATAAAATCAGCTGTGATTTACAAGCTGTAAAAACTGTCAAACATTTCTAATTAAATATGGACCAACAGGAAGCCAAGATGAAGTACACACACTTTGCCTAAAAGAGTTCACTATTTAGTGGGGGAAAGCTGTCACAGCGAGAGAACGTATAGCATTGCAATTCAATAACATGGGCGTTAGCTTTAGACAGAGCTAGTTTTGACTCCAGGTACCAACATCTACTAAACATTATTCTTTGGGCTAGTTACCTGTTTCCACAAACTTGTTTTTCATCTGTAAAGCAGGTCTGAGAGTAGCAATTACTTCTTAGAGGTTTTTTTTTTTTTTTTTTTTAAGATTTAAATGGGATAAAGTATATGAAAGCACTTTTCATAGTGCCTACTACAAAGTAAATATGTAATAAATATTGGTTTCTGTTATTGTTCTTGCTCTGATCATTGTCAGAATCATCTTCATTGTCATTTATTACCACTATTACTGCTGCTGCTGCTGCTGCTGCTTTTACTACTGCTGCTATATTAATACAATTATTCCCACTCTTATCTGTATATGACGGTAAGTGGCAATATATTAACCTGGAAAGATACATGATCAGATCTATACTTGGGAGAGCAAAAACAACAGAGATGGATTGTTACAGGGCAGAGAGAAGAACCGAAATTAATTCCTGCTGTGATCCAGACAAAAAGAGAGCTTTAAAACAATGGCAATGGGGAGGGGGGAATGTACTAGGAAAGCAAAATAGTGAATAACAATTACTTTCCTAATACATCCTTTTAAAAAATTATCTGATTGACTTCCTAGGGTATCTAGAACTCACTTAACGTCTTTCTCAACCAGTCTCATAAAATTTTCCATTTTGCCATGGCCACATGCCCTTTAGTCTTTTATATTACTCTAAGTTTCTTGTTGAGATTATTATAACTACCTAATGTTCAGATTTTTAAGGAACACTCCATAATGAACTTTTAAAATCTTGTAAGCAACTATTCACTAGAGCACCTATAGCAGAGAAAAAAATGATATAACACAAATAACATAAACAAGTTCTTTATTCTACTACATTTCCCAATTTCCATGATTGGAACTAATCAGACAACTAAAACATTAGGTTCAGCTGAATACCAGCAAAAAGAAAGGACTGTTAAGTGTTGACAAAAAAGTTCAAAACAGATCTTGATAGAAGAGGGGAAGATTATAAACAACTTTAGATTTCATTATTAAAAAAACCTTACATCTTTATTTGTGTCCTTTCCTTGGTCTAAACACATTTTTTTAAAAAACACCACTTTTTACCAGTCTTGAATTAACTGCTTAGATTGAAGTGTCCGCTTGCTCAGACAGATTTATTTATATGGGGTTGAGAGGGCTCGGGGGTGGGAACAGTTCCCAGGAATGGCGATTAGATGTTTAGCAGAAGCAGGAGGGGCTCTGACATACTAACTTTTCCAGAAGACTGAATGCCTTTGATCATAGCCAAGCACACCACAACCCAGGCAGCCAGCAAGCAGATGGTCATCTTCCAGTTTAAGCCACCACTTTCAGAAATGGAACTGGAAATATTCAGTGCTTCTCTGTACCAATAATAGGTAGTGGCAGAACTTTTTTCACATTCTGGCTCTACAACTGTAGAAAGAAAGGTAACACAATCATTTCAGACAAGAAAGAGTAACAAGACTATTTTTTTCCCCCAGTAAGCCTGTAAATCAATTCTTAACATTTCCTAGAAAAGTACTACTATTCTACAGAAGCATTTAAATCCACAACGAAATCCCCTATGCAAAAATATGGGGGAAAAAAAATCAACAAACATGAATCCTCGTTGATGATTATCTTGTTACACACATCTAAAATAGGAATGTGTGAGCATTTTATCAAGGGCTTTCCTGATGGTTCAGCAAGTAAAGAACCTGCCTGCAATGCAGGAGACACAGGAGATGGGGTTCCCCTGGGTTAGATCCCTGGAGGAGGAAATGGCAACCCACCCCAGTATTCTTGCCTAGAAGATCCCACGGACAGGAGCCTGGAGGGCTATATAGTCCAAAGTGTCACAAAGAGTCAAACAGACTGAGTGTGAAAGAACAAGCTTTTATCAAGGTGATCAAAACATATCAGTTTTATAGCCCCCTTTGCCCCCAAAATTATCTGATTGACTTCTGGGGGCAGAGCCATCAAAAATGCTAGCTGCTTCACATATGTGACCTTAGAAATGGAGCTAGTCTCAAGTGACTTGTGCTGTAAACATAAAATAAAAAGGGGTTTTTGGAGACTTAGTATAAGAAAAACAATGTAAATTATTAAATTACTATTTTACATTAATTTTTGTCAGAATATTAATATATTAGATATATTGGATTAAATAAAATATTTCACCTGTCCTTTTTTACTTTTTGTAAATATGCCTACTAAGGACATTTTAGACTACATATGTATGTTACATTTGATATTTACCAGACAGTGCTACAGAAATATTCTTTATATTCTAGGATATAAAATTAAAAGATAAGAAAACATAGAACAACAGAACCCAAGACATAAAAACAATTTCTTCAATCTAAACTATTCTTTTTCGCCTCTTTTTTATTTTAATGCAAATGTAAGACATCAGTAAAGATGAATAAAACAAAATATTGTCTAAGTTTGTAACTGAAGGCTGATAATTTTTTATCCTAACATCCTGGGGCACAATAAAATAACTTATAAAATAACACAATAAAATAAAGAGCTAAATAAATGATGTCAAACATCTATCTTTCTGAGTGTGTCAAGGAAAGTTTGTTATAATAACTTCAAAAGATTTTAGAAAAAATATCTTGAAAGCTCCTGGCTTTACTAACTTTATGATCTTTAGATACAAAAACTCTACATTGCAGATATCTTACAAGTGTGTGAAGCATTTTTCACCAAAGGACACTGATCCCAAGGCAGAGGCTGCTGAAAAGATTGAGAAAAATAAAACAGACTCCAGCCAATGATGACATTGTAGTAGAGAGCCACAAAAAAGCATACCTGCAAAATAAAATAGTGTGATTACATTAAAATTCTCCTGCCCCTGACTTTGAAACAATGAGATGAAATGCATCAAAGCCCACTTAATATTAAAAAAAAACTTTTTAAATTTTAATTGAAACACATTATCTTTTCTAAAATGATGACTCTCATAGGCCTTAAGAAAATGCATTAACAAGATTGTACTACATTCACATTACAGCATATTTTGGGTATTAGTGCAAGCTCCAGTAGTGTTTTTTTTTAATACATGATTAAAGAGTTGAATAGAGAATACACACTCCAAGGTTGCGTTTAACTTCAGACTATATAATTACAAACCCTGTAAAAAGTTATATGGCATATACAATACCAGAAAACTTACAACACAACTTGCAAATCCAATCCCTCCCAGTTGA
The DNA here is from genome assembly GCF_014754425.2 of Oryx dammah. NCBI lineage: Eukaryota > Metazoa > Chordata > Mammalia > Artiodactyla > Bovidae > Oryx > Oryx dammah. The sequence continues at coordinate 102,384,236 of NW_024070213.1, read as the reverse complement.
GGACTTATGTAATTCCACACGCCAATGCTTCCTCGCCGAATTCTCTGACCCACAGAAAGTTCCAGGAAGAAGAGAGGAATACCTATTACTAGAAGTAGTATTAAATATGGCAAAAGATAGGCACCTATAGAGAGAAGAACAAATAAAATAGATTATATTTTCAACAGCCACAGTAGAGAATACACTAATTCTGATTATCTCATGAAAGATGACATTTTAACTTCCATAAGTATAATTATAAAAGACTTTAAAGAAAATGCAATTTCATTACTTTAAGCTTTCTGGTATTTGAAACCTGAATTTGACTGCTACCAAGAGTTTCTGATAAAAAATAATTATGAAAAAAGTAAGGACATCAATGAATAGCTTTAGTTTCATTTATTGAAAAGGTAAAACAACTTTACTTTTCGTAAAAATAATTGATTCCTTAAAACATTTTCTTAAATAGGTTTCAAAGGCTCCCGGAAGTCTTATTCACAAAATGTTAATGAAGTCATTTATTAAATTTTACTCAAACTCATCTAAATCATGCATTTCAAATCTGATAAATCAAAATAAATGAGATGTTATATTAAACTGACTTTTTTGTAACAACAGGGAAGAAGAAATGCCTGCTTAGACTGAAAGAGAAGAAAAAAGAAAAAGAACATCTACCACAGACAAATGGCCTTTTTTCTCCATATATATGTTATAGAAAAAAGTTCACTTCAGGAAATGAGTAATTTTTGGTTTTCCAAAATTCTGTTAAGGGGTAGGTAACAACAAAATCACTGCAGATGGAAATTGCAGCCATGAAATTAAAAGACACTTGCCCCTTGGAAAGAAAGTTATGACCAACCTAGATAGCATATTAAAAAGCAGAGACATTACTTTGCCAACAAAGGTCCATTTAGTCAAGGCTATGGTTTTTCCAGTGGTCAGGTATGGATGTGAGAGTTGGACTGTAAAGAAAGCTGAGTGCCGAAGAATTGATGCTTTTGAACTGTGCTGTTGGAGAAGACCCTTGAGAGTCCCTTGGACTGCAAGGAAATCCAACCAGTCCATTCTAAGGGAGATCAGTCCTGGGTGTTCATTGGAGGGACTGATGCTAAAGCTGAAACTCCAATACTTTGGCCACCTCGTGGAAGAGCTGACTCATTGGAAAAGACTCTGATGCTGCAAGGGATTGGGGGCAGGAGGAGAAGGGGACGACAGAGGATGAGATGGCTGGATGGCATCACTGACTCGATGGACATAAGTTTAAGTAAACTCTGAGTATTGGTGATGGACAGGGAGGCCTGGCATGCTGCGATTCATGGGGTCGCAAAGAGTCAGACACAACTGAGCGACTGAACTGAACTGACTGAACACTAACTTTTTAAAAAAGATAATCAATAGCTATTATAAAATATATGTGCTATTTTTTCATAGTAAAGTTTTCATACTTAAATATATATACATATTATTTTACAGCTAAATCTCAACTTAAGACATATGCCTAGTGACTTAAAAATGTACTAAATCAATTGACAATGTTAATATTAGACTCTATTATTGATAAAGTCTAATATGAAAACTGAACTCATATCTAAATGAGAATACATAAGCAAATTATTCATTGATAACCTTTAAAATGGACTTGCTACATTTAAATTTCATATCTGGAGTTTTTTCCAACCAGATACTACCAAGTGGGGACTAATGCCCTTTTTAAAGAGGAGGCCACTCATTATATTTCTCTTATTAAAAAGAAAATGTTAATGGTATTGAATAGATTTTGGAAGTTGTTCAAATTGTTTTGGTACCTTTTCTGTCGGAGAAGTAAATATTAATGATTTTTTTTCAAGTCATTTATCTCAGTGTCTATATACCTCTTAATTAATTTCCATGTATCAGAATTTCCTTTAATATGGTGGTTGGTAGAAAATCTCTACTCTCTTACAGCTGATTTTCACACTTTGAGACATGAGTTGATTCAACAAAGAAGTATGTAATATAAAGCATCAATGCATGAGATTATAAAACAGAATTATCAAAATTCAAACCCTAAGATGACTAACAGCATTCAGGCACTAATGACCTGAGAATGTTTCCTGAAGGACTGAAAATGCACTTTAACACCTGGATGAAATCCTGGGGTGTGAATAGGTTTATGTGTGTGTGAACGAGTAGGAGAAAAAAAAGAGAATGAATGAAGACTGGACTCATTGGGAACATTTTCTCAGTTGTGTGCACATGATATGTTATTAGATACCTCTCCATTTCTTCTGACTCAAATTACTCTACAGTCCTGGAAATTAAAATAGTCCTAGTTAAAATACAACTGAGCATTTACTACTTGCGGGGCACACTTCTGTCCATGTTATATGTAGTCACTCATTTATTCCTTACAAGAATCCGGTGTGGTAAGCACAATTATTGGAGAAGGCAATGGCACCCCACTCCAGTACTCTTGCCTGGAAAATCCCATAGACAGAGGAGCCTGGAAGACTGCAGTCCATGGGGTTGCTGAGGGTCGGACACGACTGAGCGACTTCACTTTTCACTTTCATGCATTGGAGAAAGAAATGGCAACCCACTCCAGTGTTCTTGCCTGGAGAATCCCAGGGACGGCAGAGCCTGGTGGGCTGCCGTCTATGGGGTCGCACAGAGTCAGACACAACTGAAGTGACTTAGCAGCAGCAAACACAATTATTACCCTCATTTTACAGGTGTGGAAATGAAGCCAGAAATAGTAAGTTAACTTGTGAAAGATCACCTGTATAGTGAGGGAAAGAGCCAGGCTTCATAGTCAAATTGGCTTCAAAACCTGAGTTGGTCGTTTCTATATTATGAAAGTGAAAGTACTCTTTGCGACCCCACGGACTGTAGCCCACCAGGCTCCTCAGTCCATGGAATTTTCCAGGCAAGAGTACTGGAGTGGGTTGCCATTGCCTTCTCTAGAGGATCTTCCCAACCCAGGGATCGAACCCGGGTCTCCCGCACTGCAGGCAGATGCTTTACTGTCTGAGCCACCAGGTAAGAACCTCTATATTATAACACTTACTAAACTTAATCAGAGCTACCCTGGTCACTCAGATGGTAAAGAATCTGCCTACAATGCGAGAGAGCTGGGTCTGATCTCTGGGTCAGGAAGATCCCCTGGAGAAGGGAATGGCTACCCACTTCAGAATTCTTGCCTGGGAAATCCTTTGGACAGAGGAGCCTGGCAGGCTACAGTCCACTGGGCAGCAAAGAATCAGACATGACTGAGCAACTAACATTCTCCCTTTCACTCTCAACCTTAACCATTGTGCTTTAAGTAATATCCTCAGACAGATCAACTTATATTGGTCTATTATTTTTTATTCTGTTATTCATAAAGTACCTCAAATGATGTATAAGATTTACACAAGTTGAGACTGTTTAGTCAAATACCTAGATGCTCAAAGCTATATTGCATGCATAGTACCATCTTTTAAACTCCAACAGCCATCTCAAAATGATGAAGTCCATTGGTGTTTTATAATATTACTCTCTAGCACTTGTAATTAGAAGAAAGGGGACAATTCTCGGAAAGGCATCTTGATTTTCTTTACATATAAAAGTAAGGAGCAAGAGCCATTTTTGCTAACTGATAACTAACTATGAAATCCTTTAGAGTTTTCCACCAAGACTAATACTGTATTAAACAGAAAGCAATCTGAGTTTTCAGCCAAGATAGCCTCTTCCTTAATAGTATGGTCAATAAAGTGCATAAGGCAAAAGGTCTGAAAATCAGAATTCATCTTCTGCACATCTTGCGAATGGGATAATTTGTTGTGAAATATAAAGCAGGGTAGTACTTAGCTGCTTGCGGCTGATTTGGTAAATAATTAATCTGTGATATTAAAGACTAGCTAAGGAGCTTGCAGGTTCAGTGGAGTGATGGGCAGTGTACCACCAACTCCATGTACTGATTCTTACCTCTCAGGCAGACTTATCACATAGGCTGTGTATGCTGGGCTAAGTCACTTCAGTCATGTTCTACTCTTGGCATGGACTATAACCCGCCACACTCCTGTCCATAGGATTCTCCAAGCAAGAATACTGGAGTAGATTGCCATTTCCTCCTCCAGGGATCTTCCCAAGCCAGGGATTGAACCCACATCTCATGTGTCCTGCATTGGCAGGCAGGCTCTTTACCCCTAGCGCCACCTGGGAAGCCCATCACACATGCTACTTTTCCTCAAACCTGTTGGTCTTCCCCTGGCTGAATTAACTGAGCAAGACATTAAATGTATTTTGTCACCTGACACCTTGGCTTTTTATCGTAGTGACTAAAAGAAACCATTTCACATGTGAATGGTTTTATTACTTCAACTGATTTATAGGTTGGTAATTAAATAAAAAATAAAACAAAACCATGTTTTTGTCCTGTCACCAAACCTATCACACACTGGAATCAAATACCAAAATAGTCATACCTTCCTTTATGTGCTGAAATGCCACATAACAGAACATTCAGTATTTAAACACACTTGTTTTAACAGCTTCCATATATATATATATGTAAAGAAAGTAAAGCAAATATTAAAGTTATTTTAATTTAATAATCCTAATGTTAGGTAATGTTCAGTTTTACTCAAGTGTACTATTGAGCCTGTATCCTATAGGAACTATTCTTTTGTATATGTTTTTATTTTCTTGATTTTAAGACAGTTTTCACTAAATAACCCTTGCAATTATATGCACAAATACAAATAGCTAAATATGCTGATGGAGATAATTTGTTTGAAATCAAAAATGCTAATTTCTTTACAGCATCTTAAGGGTGTTGATATCTACGGATGAAGACTATCTGGTATTATATTAATTATCTGGTTAAGTTCCTTCTACTGGGATCTACAAAGTTCTGGTTGGCAACTGAAGACTATAATCATTGTAAATTATATGTAACTTTTGTTTCATTGAAGAATGAAACAACTTAAAATTCAGAGTTAATACACTGTGGATAGAACATTCTCTCTCTTGTTCACCAGTATCTTTTGTATCAGAAACTTGAGGATTTTCTCCAAAGTGAATGACTGACAGGAACAAGGAGTGGAACACCCGTTAGGAAAGGCAGTAATTTAGAGATGTTAACAGGATCCACAGAAAGAATTTGAGACTATGACCTTAAACAATCCTTGTGTGTTCACAGCAAGTCATCGGCTCCTATGGAAACCTAATCTGAAAACAAAGCTTAACTCACTTTCAACAAAGGCGTTTCCCTGGTTTTACAATGGAATTCATAGTTTCTAAAATACTGAGACTGCAGCAACAATGATTGCTATTTGACATAATCAACTGCAATTTACTCAGCAACGTATCACACACACACACACACACACACACACAGCAGAAAACAGAGACTTACCGCCCCCATTCTTCTGACAGAGGTATGGGAACCGCCACACATTCCCTAATCCTACAGAAAATCCAACCTGGGCCAGGATGTATTGTAGCTTGCTGTTCCAAGCTGGTCTTTCATCTTTGACTTCAGATCTTTCTACAACATCTGTGTCTTTCTCTTCTGGGACATCAACAATTAGTTCACTCTTCTTAAAAGCATCATCAGCTGAGTCTTCATTGGAAAGAAGGTCTTTGACAGATTCAATAACCTCATCGTCTAATTCTCTTTTTACCACCTTGCTATTCTTCGGCATTGGAAAGTGTGGGTAGTAGTAGTTTTTGTTGTTTTTACTTTCCTTTTGGCAAACTTCTTAATTCTTTTTAAAAATATGTTAGTTGATATGAATAAAAGATGGAGGAGGATATCAAAGAAATCTTTGATTCAAGGTGATAAAATCTTATGGATCTTGGATCTGTTTGTTCAATATTCTGTAGGTACCTGTAAAATTTTAAGTTGAAAAACAATAATATTAATGAGGAAAAATATTTAAAATACCAAAGACTCTGATTTCTTAATTTTTGTGATGCAAACTCTTTCTGCATAGTATAAAATATATGCTTGTTCTTGACCTTTCAGAGCTTCATACAGAAGTATAAGAATTGTAAAGTACACAAGAGCTTCACACACATTTTATTTTAGCTAACTTAACTTCTTCCTTCTTGCAAAAATCTACTTCAGCCTCAGATATACCCCACTGTATAATGTATATTCAGTTCATTTGTAAGTAGAATTTTAAAAACTTTTCTTAATTCCTTCTTCTCTCTCTGAATAAAGTACATTCTAATTTTATCATTTATAAAATTACATAAACAATTGCATGGCATCCCTGTAAATTTGTCTTATACAGAATTTCTTCTGTTAGCATATTCATCTACTCAATCATTTGCTATTAAGGGAAAAGTCATTACAGGATGTATTTCAGGAAGGGAAATTTCTCCTTTCCTCTCTTACACCCTTTGGTAGCAAATAAGTTTGTTTTCTATGTTTGTGAGCCTGTTTCTGTTCTATATTCGTGTTATTTTTCAGATTCCACACCTAAGTGATATCATTTGGTATTTCTCTTTCTTTGTCTTACTTCACTAAGCATAATATTCTCTAGGTCCATCCATCTTGCTACAAATGGCAATATTTCATTCTTTTTATGGCTGAGTAATATTCCCTCGTGTGCATGTGTGTATACACCACATCTTCATAAGCCAACTGCCTGCTGATGGGCTGCCTCCCTGTCTTAGCTATTGTAGACAGTACTGCATTGAACAGTGGGGTTTATGCATCCTTTTGAAGTAGAGTTTTCCATTTTTCCAAATATATACCTACAAGTGGAACTGCTGGATCATATGGTAGTTCTTTTTTAGTTTTTTAAAGGAATGTTGATACTGTTTTCCATAGTGGCTGTACAAATTCCCACCAACAGTGGGTTCCCATTTTTCCACACCCCTTCCAGAACTTATTTGATGGTAGCCATTCTGACCAATGTGAAATTATCTGTTTTCAAAAGTAACTAAACGTATGAGAGCTTCTTGTCAAAACTAGATCAGGAAGCTTGAAAAATGATATCCAAAAGAATTCTGCCATTCACTGCTAGAAAAAAGAATGGAATTCTTTAATGAAACTGATGTTAGGTTTACACTAAAAAAGTCAGAGAAACATTCTGTCATACTTTATCTTATAACCTTAATAAAAAGAGTACTGGGTAACCAATAGAAAAAAAAATTTTTTTAACTTGATCATCTATTTGTCATTTTAAGATTTGGAGGTGTTTCACTGATTACAAAATTAAAATGTGCACCTCAAGGAAAAAACACTAATTTAGGACTTGGTGAATATTAAGAGAAAGACTGTGAAGAAAATTCTTGAAGAAGAAGCATTCCCAAAATATTCTGAATAATAGAAACATCTCTAGAATAAGTGAAAAACTTCTAAAGCTAACTATTTTTAAAAGGCCAACAAGGTTTGAACAAGGAAAGAGTTTCATGAAGATAGGGATTATGTCTGTTTAATTTGCATTATTTCCCTCTAAAGTTCAGATCCAACAAGTCCATTCTAAAGGAGATCAGCCCTGGGTGTTCTTTGGAAGGAATGAAGCTAAAGCTGAAACTTCAGTACGTTGGCCACCTCATGCAAAGAGCTGACTCATTGGAAAAGACTCTGATGCTGGGAGGGGTTAGGAGGCAGGAGAAAAAGGGGACGACAGAGGATGAGATGGCTGGATGGCATCACTGACTCAATGGACGTGAGTTTGAGCAAACTCTGGGAGACGGTGATGGACAGGGAGGCCTGGCGCGCTGCAATTCATGGGGTCCCAAAGAGTCGGACACAACTGAGTGACTGAACTGAACTGAACTGAAAGTTCAGTAAGTATTAGTTCAATAAATGAAAACATACAATCATTGAAAGCTGAAAAAAGCTGTTTCCAAGTAATTTTTGCTGGAAAAAGACAACCTGACATAAGAAAGTGCAATCTGTGAGACACAGATTGTCTAACGGTCTACATTTTTTGGATCACCTAATGATAAATGGTTGGCATAATAACTTTACTGATACAAGGATAAGGGCATTTGTTTTAATTTGACAAGTTTGCAGTTGTGTCCTAACCTTTTTACTTAGTTATATAACTTCTCACAGTTATATGACTCAACTTAGTTTCCTCAGTAAACATTTATCTATTATTCCTTTTGCTTTTTTTCCATAAAATAGAAAGGAAAGGAATGTATTGAAGTCTAAAGTACTATTACACTAAAACTCTTCTTCATAAAGAAAAAATATTTAAAAAGTGTTACTCATGAGTCTCCCCCAAATTAGTTATCTCAGAACTGTATTTCTTCTATATATTTCTCATCTTTGCAGAAAAAAAGAAAAATAACATATTTAGACACTGTTGCATGATTTTTATATGGGCTTCCCTGGTGGCTCAAAGGGTAAAAGCGTCTGCCTGCAATGCAGGAGACCTGGGTTCGATCCCTGGGTCAGGAAGATCCCCTGGAGAAGGGAATGGCCCAACAGATAATCATACCAGCTATACATAGTATATCTTTTGGCAAAGTTTAACTTCAAAATTCCTATACAACAACCCAAAATTCATATTTTCTATGAAAAAAATCAGTGTCTAATGGAAACAGAATTTAAATGCAATTTTATATTTTAAATTTCTAAAATATACTTAACTACATATACAGATTTATAATGCAATAATCTTAGGCAAACTTTATAAAATTTAAAACTTAAAAAGGAATATTATATATCTATTTGCAAGCATTTACAGTTCCTTTTCTATTATAACCAAAAACAAAAGTGATAGTACATTAATAACGTCACATGTGAAATAACTTATACTCTCTTTTCTCACTGTTTCTTACCTACCTCCTCCTCTTAAGGACTGCTACAGGATAATATGGGACAGGGATCACTAGAGGATAATATGGGGTGGGGTTGCAGTTAACATTGAAACTTCCACAATAACAAGTGAGTTTTTTTGGGGGGAAAGTATATCTCTTCTTCAATAGGCCATAATCTATCCTTGGAGAATGACTTAATCTTACCAATCTCACATTCTCAATGTTTAATCTGTCAACTATATGAACTGAAAGTATGGCAAATTACATTGTATAATAACTACAAGTATTTTGCATTATTACACATTTGGTTTCTTTTTTCTTTTCTTTTTCTTTTCTTTTTTTTTTTTTTTTTTTTTTTTGCCTTTCGCCCCAAGTAAATTGGATTTCTGAGTGGAGTTATAAAAACTTAGTATATGAGACAACAATTCGTAAGTCAAATAAATTTCAAAATTTTAAGACCCAACTTTTTTGAAAGAGAAAACTTTTATGGATGCCAAAAGCTTGCCTGAAGAACTTAGTCCATAAAAGTATGGCATAGATGAAGGTTTGAAAATATAATTGACTGTCTCCAAAAGTGTATTACTGTTGCTTCAAAACAGGAATGTCCAGGAAGGACATGAAGTAGTGAGTGATAAAGTAGTGGTATCCGACTACTAAAGTAGAGGTATCACTCACTATCCTACTGGTATCATGAGCAGTAGGATAACCAGAATCAAGTAACTGCACAGACTCTACCACATTAGCATCACTCACTGCTGTGAGAGTCACCTGGGCAACAAGTTGTCATGACTGCTCTTTGTCTGTACCAAGCAGCTGTATTAGCTGTCATCATTACCTGTAGATAGAGCCTGCTATCTACAATGGAGCAACAGATAGTCAAAGAGTTGGGTCAAAAATACTGCCTGTGGGTCCAATACAGCCCACTGTCTGATTTCATAAAGAGAATTTTATTGGCACAGTCATGCCCACAAATTTATATATCTCCTATGGCTAATTTTGTGCTACAACAGCTGAATCACTTTGAATGCATTGCAAAGCTTGAAATATTTACTATTGAAAAAATTTAACAACCACTGTGTATGCTCAGTCCTGTCCGATTCTTTGCAGCCCCATGGACTGTAGCCCACCAGGCTCCTCTGTCCATGGAAATTTCCAGGCAATATTACTGGAGTGGGTTCCCATGTCCTCCTCCAGGGGATCTTCCCAACCCAGGGAGATGGAACCCAAGTCCCTTGCATCTCCTGCACTGGCTCTTTACCACTAGCGCCACTTGGGAAGCCTGACAACCACTCTTCCAGAGATTAAATCTGAATTGAAGATGCAGAGTGCTCCAAGTCACTCCATATATGCTCCATTTTCACTTTCACGACACTAAGTTTTTTATCACATAGTATGACAAGATAGAAATCTCCCTATTCAAAGGTAAGATTATTTACTAAGTAATTATGAGATTAGTTGCTAAGAATGAATGAGTTTCACAGAGAAACAGAGTGATATAGTTGAGGATACAGGGGTAATAGTTGAGAGGGAAACAAAAGCAAAAAATAAATGTAGTATATCAGGAAACAAAATTAATGAAACACAAAGTAAAAGATGAAATAACAGATGCTTAGATAATAATAATTTCAAAAAGTAATGCAGAAGTGTCAACACTGAAAAGTTACTGAGATAAAAACTCCTAGGGATTTCAAGCAGAAGTAGAAAGGAGAAATAAACTTCTCAGGATATTCAGTCACTTCTATAAAAGTGAAGAGAAAAAAATACTTCCTCTCCAGTTTTCATACTCAAGTATTTTATATTTCAATTATAAATGTCACAGGCAAATAGTCTAATCCATGAGAGATCTGATGAGCCCTCCGGGGAGGGAGAGGAACAGGCTACATGATCGTGAAGCTTAGCCAACCAGGACAGAGACCCATGTTAAATAATAGTAGTAAACATTAATTTAAACAAGGAAATAAGGTTCAAACGTTGGAATTATATAGGGAGAAAAATGTAAATATGATAAAAATTAAAATCCAAAAATAATCTAACAAAATCAGGAATTTAAATGGGAGAAAGAAAGAAAGAAAGGTTTGGAAATGTCTACAACTTTCATGGCAGAAAGCAAGTTAGGATACTGTCTAAATATGAGGGATTTCACTGGTGGTCCAGTGGTTAAGATTCTGCACTTCCAATGCAGGGGACACCGGTTCCATCCCCGGTCAAGGAACTAAGATCCCATATGCTGTGTGGCATGGCCAGAAAAAAAGAAAATGTAAATATGAAATTCATGGTCCAAAAGTGAGTAATGACCGCACCTCTTCATGGTTCCATATAATCCTTCTTATTTACTTCTTTTAATGGGATCATGTAGGAATTAATTTTACTGGTATGAAAAAACATGTATTGGTGCCAAAGATTTACATCTAGGATATAGAAATAGACTGAGTTTAAATCCAAACTCTATCACTAATGGTTTTATGACCTTAGATGAAATACTGAGTTAGCTAATAATAAAGAGCTTGGATAAATGCCAACACATTGAGAGTACTCAGTATGTTTTCTTTTATTGCCATGATAATAGTCCCTCTTATGTTTGTATTATATTACAAGTTTATTCTATTAAGGCTAATGTGAGTTCAAAGCAAATGCAACATGTTTCGGGTATTTTTATACCCACTTTTTTTTAAGGAAAAAAACCAGTTTTCTCTCTCTGCATAGTAAATTACCTCAAAATTTAATAGCTTAACAAACAAAAACTGTATTTGCTCATGATTTTGTGGGTTAGCAATTTACACTAGGCTTAGATGGTCAGTTGCTTTGCTTCACTTGACTTGTGTCACTTCTGCACTGTAGACACCTCTCAACTCAAGTGGAGGAGGGTGATCTAAGAGGTTCGAAATCACATTCTGCAGGAGGCAGGAAGTAGCCTCTAAGTCCAGCTTCCCTGGTGACTCAGATGGTAAAGAATCCGCCTGCAATGCGGGAGACCTAGGTTTGATCCCTGGGTTGGGAAGATCCCCTGGAAGAGGGCATCGCAACCCACTCCAGCATTCTTGACTGGAGAATCCTATGGACAGAGGAGCCTGGCGGGCTACAGTCCATAGGGTCACAACGAGTCAGACATGACTGAGCTACTAAACCTATAAGTCAGTGCACTCTGGTCCTCCTACACAGGGCCTCTCCGAAAAGTGGAGCTCCAACCTGTTCCCATGACAAGCTCAGAGTTCCCACTCTAGCCAAAAGGGGTAAGCTCAGCACACAAGCACTAGTAAAGCCTGTTTGAGTCATGATTGCTGATGTCTCACTGCCCAAAGCAAGTTACACAGCTAAGTCTGGATGACTTGAGCGTAAATAAACTCCAGGTTTTGATGAAAGGAGCAATAAAGTGAATTCGCTAAAGTAGGTATGAGTATAGGGAAGACAGAAGTACTGCTATCACTTGGAAAATAATCCACATTTATCCACTTAAATTTCCCTTCCCTGGATTTTGAATTTTGAGGACAAGAACAAAGAGATCAAAAAGTTGGCATCTCACTTAATTCCTAAGGCATTATGCCCAGGCTGTAACTACTACAGTAGTCATGGATCCTGCTTCCTGGTTTTCAGAACTGTTTTCATTCTTGCCCTTTCCTTTCTTATTGCCAAGCACCCCATTGTTTCTTTGAGCCCCTATGACTCTGGCAATATTTCTTTTTTTCTTTCTTAGCCAGTATCAGTTTCTGAAGCTTGCAAACAAACACAAAATCTCATTAGACACTATTATAAATCACCTATTTTAAATGTAAACAATATACCTATTAAAATAATACACCCATTATAAATGTAATGGGTGTATCATTACCATTTATCTATTCTATGTAAAGACTTATACATTAAAACGTTTGAAATGCTACAGTATTTAATTTGGACTTATCTTTACATTTTTCTCATTCTCCTGTTTTTGTATTGTTTAATATCCTCATGTGTAACTTTGCAGAAAAAAAATCTATTTTAAACACTTAAAACAAGATGCAAAACCTTTTAAAATCAACACAGTAAGTGTTTAATTTGTGGTCCTCAGCCCTAACAATTTTAAATATGTTTTCCCTTTTTTAGGATTGTTTCATTTCCCCTTCACATAAATTCTGAAATCAGCCTGTCAATTTCTACTCCAAAAAACAGTCTGCTGGAATTTTGAATGGGTTTACATTGACTGAGTCTACAGATCCATTTGGGGAACAGTGACATCTTAGCGTCAAAGAATTGATGCTTTTGAACTGTGGTGTTGGAGAAGACTCTTGAGGGTCCCTTGGACTGCAAGGAGATCCAACCAGTCCATTCTGAAGGAGATCAACCCTGGGGTTTCTTTGGAAGGAATGATGCTAAAGCTGAAACTCCAGTACTTTGGACACCTCATGGGAAGAGTTGACTCATTGGAAAAGACTGTGATGCTGGGAGAGATTGGGGGCAGGAGAAGGGGACGACCGAGGAAGAGATGGCTGGATGGCATCACTGACTCGATGGACGTGGGTCTGAGTGAACTCCGGGAGATGGTGATGGACAGGGAGACCTGGCGTGCTGTGATTCATGGGGTCGCAAAGAGTCGGACATGACTGAGCGACTGAACTGAACTGAACTGACATCTTAAAAAACTGAGCTTTCCAATCTATGATCCTAGTATAGCATTCCATTTATTTGTATCTGCTTTAATTTCTATCCACGAAAAAAGAAAAAAAAGATTTTTTTAATACAAGGTTTCTATCCTGCTGCTGCTGCTGCTGCTGCTAAGTCATTTCAGTAGTGTTTGATTCTGCAGCCCACCAGGCTCCTCTGTCCGTGGGATTCTCTGGGCAAGAATACTGGAGTGGGTTGCCATGCCCTCCTCCAGGGGATCTGCCCACCCAGGGAGGGAACCCACATTTCCTGCAGCTTCTGCATTGCAGGCAAGTTCTTTGCTGCTGAGTCACTGGGGAAGCCCTTTCTTTCCTGCAATAATGCTAATCAAGTTTTTATTTTTTAAAGATCATTTAGGATTTTTATAAACATGTCATTGGTAAATATAGTTTTTCTCTCATTGCTTATCTTAATTTGTCTTGACTTATTTTCTGGCTAGGACATCTACCACAATTTTGAACAGAAGTGTTAAGAGCAGACTTCTTCATCTATGCCCTGATGTTAGTGGGGAAGTACTCATATTTTACTGTTAGTTACACTGTTAGTGATGGATTTTCTTTTTTTTCCATTTGGTCCTTTAACTGTTTAGAAGTTTCTTTTATTCATAGTTCAGTGATTTTTTTTTAATCATGCATAACTGTTGACTTTGTTTTTTCCTGCTTTTATTTTTTTGTTTTTTCCTGTTTTTGTTTTTTCCTGCTTTTATTAAGATAATCACGTAACTTCTTAATCTGTTCATGTAAAGTATTATATTAATTGATTTAAAACCTTTCATTATAGGATAAACCAAACTTGGTCTAGATTTATTACCCTTTTTAATATATTATTGAATTAAATTGCTAATGTTTTGGTAAGGATATTTTTCAACTATATTCATGGGAAAAAGGATCTGTAAAAAATTTTTTCTTATGCAATATATTTTCCTTCTCTGTTTTTCGTGGACCCCTAAAGAAGAGTTTTGAAATAGTTTATATTTTCTAAGAGAATATATGTAGGATTAGTTTCACTTCTTCCTAAAACATTTGCAGCACTCACCAATAAAACCATCTAGACCTGGAGTTTTCTTTTTTGCAATATTTGAAATCAAAAATTCAATATATTTTATTGATATACACGTACTTAGGTTTTCTTTTCTTTTGTCACTGTTTTAGTTTCAGTTAGCTGTGTTTTTCAAAGAATCTATATTATCTAAATTGTCAAATTTACTGGCAACACAGAGTGATTCAAAATATTCCCTAGAATTATTTAACATCTATAGGATTTGTAGTCTTATATCATTTGCATCCCTGTTATAGGTAATAGGTATTTTCTCTGCCTTTGTCTTTATTAGTCTTGCTAAAAATTTCACTGTAGAATTAACTCAAAATAGATATAATTCACTATACAAAGAACAAAATTCTTGCTCCATCTTTTAAGACTTTTTAACTACTGTTGTTACAAAATCTTTTGAAATTATAGTAGACACTAAATAATATTTCCAGTGAAAACATGCAAAATCCTAAAGTCAGAGGAAGGCACTTGCATCTGAGATATGCATTAAACAAGAAGATGACCAAAAATCACAGAACCAATCAAAAGGAGGAGACTATTTTTACAAGTGAAATACAAACTTGTTAATATATGTTTTACCACAAAAGGTGGGCTATTACATATCTATCAGAATGGCATAAATAAATAAATACATGATGACATCAACAATTGGTGAGTATGTAAAGAAACTAGATCAATCATACATTGCTAATAGAAATGTAAAATAGTATAGCTACTCTTAAAAAAAAAAAGCTGCCAGTTTCTTTTAGCACTAATAATAGCATTACCACGGTGACTACCATTTTGTATTCTTAGGCGTATATCCCAGATAAATAAAAATTTTCAAGCCGAAACTTATATATAAATGTTCATAAGAATCTTTCCTTCTAATGGCCCCAAACAGAAAACTACCCCAGTGTCCTTCAATGGATGAATGGTTAAACAAACCAGAGTACATCCACATCATGAACTATCAGCCATAAAAAGGAAAGAACTATTGGTACATGCAAAACCCTGGATGAACTTCCAGCAAATGATGCTTAATGAGGGGTGTGGTGAAAGTATTATTCTCTCAGTCATGTCGGCTCTTTGTGACCCCACGGACTGTAGCCTGCCAGGCTCTTCTGTCCATGAATTCTCCAGGCAAGAATACCAGAGTGGGTAAAATGGTGGGGGGAGCAAACATGAAAAGGATGCATATTTCATGATTCAATTTATAAAGCATTTGTAAAATTAAATAATGACAGAGATGAACCACAGGGGTTCCCAGGAATTACGGTAGGGAAAGGACAGGTGGATGTGCTATAAAAGAGTAGCACAAGGGAATCTTGTGAGATGGTACCATTTAGTGTCTTCACTGTGATAAGGGTCACATGAAGATATACATGAGATAAAACTTCAAAGAACTACACATACATACACACACATATAGAAAAAAAGGGCTGTGTAATCTGGAAAAGCTCTGTGAATTATACCAGTGTCAATATGCTGTTTTGATATTATACTCTTCTTTTATATAAGATTATAAAGTGGGGAGGCCAGGAGAAGGATACACAGGACTCCCCTTTGCACCTTCCCGTGAGCCTACAATTACTTCAAAGTTAATTGTAAAGTGATTTCTAGAAACTGAAATGTATTTCTGTTGACTTCCATGAACCAAGCACAGATCGTATATCTTACTTAACTCTTTCAAAAAGTCTTTTAAACATTTTAAAAATATGCAAAAGTCTTTTGAACATGTAAACTTTTATTAATATAGTCAGGACACCTCAGATTTAGACACTGTATTCATTTCCTGCGGCTTCTGTAACAAATTCAAATGTCATGGCTTGAAACAACAGAAATCTAATTCAAAGCTTTTGGAAGCCAGAGATTCAAAATCAGCTTCAATGAGCCAAAATCAAGGTGTTGGCAGGCCTGCGCTCCCTCAGGAGGCTCTAGGGGGAAAATCTGTCCCTGGCCTCTTCTAACTTCTGGGGCAGCCTTTGTCACTTCACTCACAGCCATACCACTCCAATGTACAGCTTCATGCTCAGAGTGTCTCCTCCTCTTCTGTGTGTGTCTAATCTCCTTCTGCTTCTTTCAGATAAGGACATTGGTAATGGCAAGGCATGCAGGGCCCATCTAGACATTTGGGGATAATCTTTTCATCTAAAGATAATTTCTGCAATGACTCTTTTTCCAGTTACGGTAACATTCACAAGCACCAGGAATTAAGAGGTAGACATATTTTTAGGAGTTATTAGTAGCCTACTATAGGCACAAAGCAGTCAATCCTAACTGGAGAAGGAAATGGCAACCCACTCCAGTGTTCTTGCCTGGAGAATCCCAGGGACAGAGGAGCCTGGCGGGCTACAGTCCATGGGGTCATAAAAAGTTGGACACGACTGGGCGACTTTCACACAGTCAATCCTAAAGGAAATCAACCCTGAGTGTTCACTGGAAGGACTGATGCTGAAGCTGTAGCTCCAATAATCTGACTACCTGATGCAAAGAGTTGACTCACTGGAAGACCCTGATGGGGGGAAAGATTGAAGGCAATAGGATAAAGGGGCAGGAGAGGATGAGACGGTTAAATAGCATCACTGACTCAATGGACATGAATCTGAGTGAACTCTGGGAAATAGTGAAGCACAGGGGAAACTGGCATGCTGTAAAGAGGGGTTGCAAAGAGTCAGACATGACTTAGCAACTGAAAAAAACAAGAGGCATATTATTGTACTACATTTATTTATATATTTGCATTTTTGTGCTTTATGGAAAAAATGAATTTGAAAGCATTTAACATGTTTTATTGTCATCATCCTAGAATGTCAAGTATGATCTTAGATATTTCCTATAACAGAAAACAAAAACAAACATTAAGAATTTCTCAAATGCTGTATTATCCCTGTTGCTCATTTTGTTAAAAGATGGAGTCTATTTCCTTCTTTTAATTCTGGGCTGCGCTTGAACTTACTTTGACCATTAGAATGCAGCAGTGACCCTATGCTAGTTACAAAGCTAGGCCTAAAGAAACCTGGCAATTTCTGCTTTGACTTCTTGGAAGCCAGACTCAATACTAAAAAGTCCATCTGCCCTGTTAGAAATCCCACATGGAGAGAGAGAGAAAGATTAATTCAATCAGTCACGGATTGTATCAGCCATCTGAGCTAAACCCACAGGCAGGAGAACCAAGATTCTGGCATTCTAGTCAAAGTTAAATTGCCAGTTAATATCAACTAGAACAGATGAAGCAGCTAGCTGAGCCCAACAAACATAGAGAATAATGAGAAAAGATAAAACATTATTGTTTCAAGTCACTACAATCCCAGGAAGGTAACAGAAGGTGAAAGCTTCCATAAAATATTGAATCAAACCTACTTAAAAAAATAAAAATAACAAAGGATAGTTAGCTATGTAGCATATGTTCAATTCAGTTCAGTTGCTCAGACATGTCCAACGATTTATGACCCCATGAATCGCAGCACACCAGGCCTCCCTGTCCATCACCAACTCCAGGCGTTTACCCAAACTCATGTCCATTTAGTCAGTGATGCCATCCAGCCATCTCATCCTCTGTCCAGCACTTCTCTTCCTGCCCCCAATTCCTCCCAGCATCAGGGTCTTTTCCAATGAGTCAATTCTTCCCATGAGGTCGCCAAAGTATTGGAGTTTCATCTTCAACATCAGTCCTTCCAATGAACACCCAGGACTGATCTCCTTTAGAATGGACTGGTTGGATCTCTTTGCAGTCCAAGGGACTCTCAAGAGTCTCTCCAACACCACAGTTCAAAAGTATCAATTCTTCGGCGCTCAACTTTCGCTCAACTTTCTTCACAGTCCAACTGTGAAGTCCAACAAAAGTCCAATGGACCTTTGTTGGCAAAGTAATGTCTCTGCTTTTTAATATACTATCTAGGTTGGTCATAACTTTCCTTCCAAGGAGTAGGCGTCTTTTAATCTCATGGCTGCAGTCACCATCTGCAGTGATTTTGGAGCCCAAAAAAATAAAGTCTGACACTGTTCCCACTGTTTCCCCATCTATTTCCCATGAAGTGATGGGACCAGATGCCATGATCTTTGTTTTCTGAATGTTGAGCTTTAAGCCAACTTTTTCGCTCTCCATTTCCACTTTCATCAAGAGGCTTTTTAGTTCCTCTTCACTTTCTGCCATAAGGGTGGTGTCATCTGCATATCTGAGGTTATTGATATTTCTGCTGGCAATCTTGATTCCAGCCTGTGCTTCATCCAGCCCGGCGTTTCTCATGATGTACTCTGCATATAAGTTAAATAAGCAGGCTGACAATACACAGCCTTGACATACTCCTTTCTGGATTTGGAACCAGTCTGTTGTTCCATGTCCAGTTCTAAATGTTGCTTCCTGACCTGTATACAGATTTCTCAAGAGGCAGGTCAGGTGGTCCGCTACTCCCATCTCTTTCAGAATTTTCCACAGTTTATTGTGACCTACCCAGTCAAAGGCTTTGGCATAGTCAATAAAGCAGAAATAGATGTTTTTCTGGACCTCTCTTGCTTTTTCCATGATCCAGCGGATATTGCATTTTGATCTCTGGTTCCTCTGCCTTTTTTAAAACCACTTGAACATCTGAACTCCTTATTGCCAAATTCAGACTTAAACTGAAGAAAGTAGGGAAAACCACTAGACCATTCAGGTATGACCTCAATCAAATCCCTTATGATTATACAGTGGAAGTGAGAAATAGATTTAAGGGACTAGATCTGATAGATAGAGTGCCTGATGAACTATGGACAGAGGTTCGTGACATTGTACAGGAGACAGATTAAAACCATCCCTGTGGAAAAGAAATGCAAAAGGAGGAGGCCTTACAAATAGCTGTGAAAAGAAGAGAAGTGAAAAGCAAAGGAGAAAAGGAAAGATATAAGCATCTGAATGCAGAGTTCCAAAGAATAGCAAGGAGAGATAAGAAAGCCTTCCTCAGATATCAGTGCAAAGAAATAGAGGAAAAGAACAGAATGGGAAAGACTAGATATCTCTTCAAAAAAATTAGAGATACCAAGGGAACATTTCTTGCAAAGATGGGCTTGATAAAGGACAGAAATAGTCTGGACCTAACAGAAGCAGAAGATATTAAGAAGAGGTGACAAGAATACACAGAAGAACTGTACAAAAAAGATCTTCACAGCCCAGATTATCACAATGGTGTGATCACTCACCTAGAGCCAGACATACTGGAATGTGAAGTCAAGTGGGCCTTAGAAAGCATCACTACGAACAAAGCTAGTGGAGGTGATGGAATTCCAGTTGAGCTATTTCAAATCCTGAAAGATGATGCTGTGAAAGTGCTGCACTCAATATACCAGCAAATTTGGAAAACTCAGCAGTGGCCACAGGACTGGAAAAAGTCAGTTTTCATTCCAATCCCAAAGAAAGGCAATGCCAAAGAATGCTCAAACTACTGCGCAATTGCACTCATCTCACATGCTAGTAGAGTAATGCTCAAAATTCTCCAAGCCAGGCTTCAGCAATACATGAACCCTGAACTTCCAGATGTAGCATATGTAGCAATTGATAACTGCCAAATGGGGGAGATAAACTGAATAGTCACTGAATTTAACTGAAAGTAAAAATACTTAACTAAATTTAAAATATTTTCCAAGGAACTATTCACAATGGGGTTATACCTGTGTAAATAGGGTGTGGTTTAGGTTTTTAAACCCATGCAGTGATTTTCTTTTAACCACCATTTAAATATTAGCCTTGAAAGACAGATCTTAATTACCCGAATACAAAAACTAGCTCAAAGTGAATCATGGAGTTAAATGCAAAACATCAAACTATAAAACTTAAAAAAAAATCATCAGAGAAGATGTTTGAAGTATAGAGCTAAGCAAAGAGTTCTTAGACATGACACCAAAAGCAGACTCCATCAAAGCAAAAATTTTAGTAAAATGGACTTCAAAATTTTTTAATCTGCTCAGTTAAAGAATCTATTAATTGGATGAAAAAATAAGCTAAAGACTTATTTTGCAAAGCTAAAATATTTGCAAACCATGACCCCAAGGGGGAAAGAAAACAGTATTTAGGATCTATAAGAACTCATAAAACTCATCAATTAAAAATTATTCAGAAAACAGACAAGGGATATGAAGGAACATGTCACTGAACATGATGTATGAAGGGACATTTCACTGAATATGATGTATGGATGCAAATGAACACAAGGAATGTGGTTTGCCATTATCAGTTACCATTAGGAAATGGTAACTAAAACTACAATGCAATGTCACTGCCCAGATTGGGATGGGTAAAATAGAGTGACAACCAAATTCTGACAAAGATACAGAGCAAATGGATCCTTCATATCTGGGGAGTGCGAATGTAACATGGTGCAGCTTTCCAGAAAACAATGTATGCAACTACCATATATCCCAGCAGTTGCCCTCCTGGGCATTTATCCTGCAGAAAGGTAAAGTTCGGTTCCATAAAATCTATAAACAACTGTCTATAGCAGCTTTATTCATAACAGCCCTAAACTGCAACAACTCAGATGTCATTCAAAGAGTGAATGATTAAAGAAACTGGTAAATCCATACCAGAGAATACTAGTCAGAAAAATAAAAAAGAAACTACCAATACACACAACATCTTAGATAAATCTACAGACAATTATGCTGAATGGAAGAAGCCAATCCCAAAAGGTTGCATACTATATGATTCTACTTACACAACATTCTTGAAAAGACAAGACAACAAACATGAATAATAGATTAGTGATTACCACAATTTAAGGAGAGGTTGGGGACAGGAAAGACGTGGTTGTGCTTATGAAAGGGCCACACAGGGATCCTTACAGTGATAGAATTATCCTGCATGCTGCTTTATCAAGGACAATATTCTAATTATGATTTGTAGTATAGTTTTGCAAAATGTTACACTTGCATAGAACTGTATAAAGGGCACAGAAGGACTCTCTGTATTATTTCTTACAAATGTCTATTATCTTATATAATTATTTAACAACCATCTCAATTTTTCCCTTAAAAATACCTGTCAACTCCCTAAAATATGAATCACACAGAGTTGGACACGACTGAAGCGACTTAGCAGCATGCTGATATAACTGGTTAATTTTAGTGAATCCATTAAATCCCATGTGCTGCCCTAATACAATTTTATTACTAAGGATACTGAATATAGGAAACTTCTTTAGATTTCAGTTCAGTTCAGTCACTCAGTCGTGTCCGACTCTTTGCGACCCCATGAATCGCAGCACGCCAGGCCTCCCTGTCCATCACCAACTCCCGGAGTTCACTCAGACTCACGTCCATCAGAGTCAAAATACCCATTGACTTTTATACCTTACTCATGTGATGGCATCTGATGCCTGGATACTGTTTTCCCAAAAGATCTTTTATTTTCTACTGGCTTCACTTAAGAATATTTTAAAATCTATATTTAGAATAAGTAACACAGTAAACCATTTTGCTTTTTTGCATTTCTTTTTCTTGGGGATGGTCTTGATCACTGTCTCCTGTACAATGTCACAAACCTCCGTCCATACTTCTACAGGCACTCTATCAGATCTAATCCTTTGAATCTATTTGTCACTTCCAAGGTATAATCCCACTGACTATGCCAAAGCCTGACTGTGTGGATCACAACAAACTGAAAAATTCGTAAAGAGATGGGAATAACAGACCACCTGACCAGCCTTCTGAGAAATCTGTATGCAGGTCAAGAAGCACCAGAACTGGACATGGGACAACAGACTGGTTCAAATTTGGGAAAGGTGTACATCAAGGCTGTATATTGTCACCCTGCTTATTTAACTTATATGCAGAGTACATCATAAGAAATGCTGGGCTGGATGAAGCACAAGCTGGAATCAAGATTGCCAGGAGAAATATCAATAACCTCAGATATGCAGATGACACCACCCTTATGGCAGAAAGAGAAGAACTAAAGAGCCTTTTGATGAAAGTGACGGAGGAGAGTAAAAAAGTTGGCTTGAAACTCAACATTCAGAAAACTAAGATCATGGCATCTAGTCCCATCACTTCATGGCAAATAGATGGGGAAACAATGAAAACAGTGAGAGACTTTATTTTGGGGGGGGTTCGAAAATCACCACAGATGTTGACCACAGCCATGAAATTAAAAGACGCTTGCTCCTTGGAAGAAAAGTTATGACAACCTAGACAGCATATTAAAAAGCAGAGACATTACTTTGCCAACAAAGGTCCATCTAGTCAAAACCATGGTTTTTCCAGTAGTCATGTATGGATGTGAGAGTTGGACTATAAAGAAAGCTGAGCACCGAAGAATTGATGCTTCTGAACTGTGGTGTTGGAGAAGACTCTTGAGGGTCCCTTGGCCTACAAGGAGGTTCAGCCAGTCCATCTTAAAGGAAATCAGTCCTGAATATTCGCTGGAAAGACTGATGCTGAAGCTGAAACTCCAATACTTTGACCACCTGATGTGAAGAGCCGACTCATTTCAAAAGACCCTGATGCTGGGGGAATGATTGAACTCTGTAGGAGAAGGGGAAGACAGAGGATGAGTGGCTGGATGGCATCACCAACTCAATGGACATAAGTTTGAGCAAGCTCCAGGAGTTGGTGACGGACAGGGAACCCTGGCGTCCATGGGACTGCAAAGAGTTGAACATGACCAAGCGACTGAACTGAAGTGAACTGACTGAACACAGTCAAATGGTAGGCAGAGTGAAAAATGTCTTCCCACTCTTTTTTCAGAGCACATCTAGCCCCAGCCCTATCTTTCTATGTCACCAAATTCCTCCACAGATATTTGGCATATAATCAAGTTAATATGTACATTCAAGCTACTATGTGTTTACTTTCCATCTACCCATGTTTTCCTTTTTACATCACTATTACTATATGCTATATGTATTATTCTGCATCTTGATTTTTCACTTTAAAGATCTTTTAAAACTTTTGCTCTCAATACAACAGCTTATTTTGTGTATTTTGTGTATGTTTTTTAATGATTATATGATAGATCATGGGATGAGAATGTCATATACAGGTTATTTCTGAAAGTTTGCTTCAAATAGTCAAGCAACTCACTTTACGTATCTGATATTTATGTATCTGTAGAATAAATTCCTAGAAGTGGAACTGCTTGATCAAAAGGTATGTGCTTTTATCATTTTAGTAAAAATTAACAATCTACCCTTTATAAAAGCTGTCTCAACTTGCACTACCAAAAGCAAAGTATCATAGAGCCTGGTTCCCTCTGTCTTCTTCAGTAGAGTGAGTAATCTTTTTGATCTTTGCCAATCTGACAAGTGAAAAAGCTTCCAAGTTAAACAGTCTATTCAAAGATGGCCATCAATTAATCTTCTGTGAAAGGATATAAGGACACATTCAGTTCAGTTCAGTCACTCAGTCGTGTCCAACTCTCTGCGACCCTGTGAACCACAGCAAGCCAGGCCTCCCTGTCCATCACCAACTCCCGGAGTTCACTCAGACTCACGTCCATCGAGTCGGTGATGCCATCCAGCCATCTCATCCTCGGTCGTCCCCTTCTCCTCCTGCCCCCAGTCCCTCCCAGCATCAGAGTTTTTTCCAATGAGTCAACTCTTCTCATGAGGTGGCCAAAGTACTGGAGTTTCAGCTTTAGCATCATTCCTTCCAAAGAAATCCCAGGACTGATCTCCTTCATGAATGGACTGGTTGGATCTCCTTGCAGTCCAAGGGACTTTCAAGAGTCTTCTCCAACGCCACAGTTCAAAAGCATCAATTCTTCGGCGCTCAGCCTTCTTCATAGTCCAACTCTCACAACCATACATGACCACTGGAAAAACCATAGCCTTGACTAGATGGACCTTATTCGCCAAAGTAATGTCTCTGCTTTTGAATATGCTATCTAGGTTGATCATACCCCAAGTAAATAAACTGACCTTCAAAACTGAAAACAGTTGTATCCTATATCAAGTAGCATGCCTGTGTGGGCGCTCAGTCGCTAAGTTGTGTCCAATTTTTTGTTACCTTACAGACTTCAGACTGACAAGCTCCTCTATCCACGGGGTTCTCCAGGCAAAAAGACTGAAGTGGGCTGCCAGGCCCTCCTCCAGGGGATCTTCCCAGCCCAGGGGTTGAACCTCCGTCTCCTGTGTCTCCCGCAGTGGCAGGTGGATTCTTTACCACTGAGTCACTTGGAAAGCCCAGTAGATCAGCTGGTACTGTGCGTTTAAAACTACCTTGCACCATACTCTAGGGCTTGCAGTTCAGCAAGAAATATGAAACAAGTATTACTGGTCAAAGTTAATGGATAAGCAGATAAATTTGTTTATTAAAAATTATTTACTCAATATATCCACAAGAGTAATTAGGACTTACGTTACAGGCAAAACTGGAAATAAACCTAAGGATTCCTGCTATGTAACCTTGAACCACACATGCGACTACGCTCATGGATTTTGTTAATAATGCCATCTGCTCAGAATCTATTTTAAAATCGACTTTGCATAGGAATATATTAACACAGCCCATCATGTATGTGTATGCAGTAATAAAGGGGTTAAAGAACTCTTCAAAAGAAGTTGAGAAGTAAATTAAGAAGTGAAAGTTTGTGGTGCTTTTCATTACCAAAAGTCTCAGGTCTATCATTCTAAGTCAATGATTTTTTAATTACCCGTATGATAACCCTAGAGTTCAAAGGAATGCAAATTTATTGTCATCTCAAACAAAAGTCTTATGTTATGACAGGGGAAGCCTATTTTCTAATATGTACCCAGTAAAATTTGAACTGTGATCACTGGGTAAACTAATGCTTTTGAAGTTTAGGTTTTAATAATTATTTTAACTTAATTTAAAATTTCAATAACAACTAAGGCATCTCACCTGATTACTGGTATCTCAAATAGCTATCATCCAATTTTAAAATTCTTTACTATTTGCTATGGTTTGAATGTTTGAATCCTCCCTCCATCCCATATATGTTGAAATTCTAACCTCAATGTGATGGTATTAAGAGGTGAAGCCTTTAGGGGTTAATAACAGCCTCTAGAGAACTAACTGGCCCCTTCACCATGTGAGAACACAGTGAGAAAGCATCCTCTATGTACCAGGAAGCAGGCTCCCACCAGATATGGAATCTGGTGCACCTTGATCTTGAACTAGCCTCTAGAACTGTGATAAATAAATTTCTTTTATTTATACGCCATTCAGTTTATGGTAATTTGTTATAGCAACTTGAACTAGACTGACAGTATTTCTGATTTATTTATTGGATGACATAGCACTTATTTCCTAGAAACATAAATACCTTTCTTAATACTGTTAAAATACAGTAACGAGTTACATATATTGAAATATAAAGTGAAAGTCGCTCAGTCCTGTTAGACTGTTTGCCACCCATCAACTGTAGCCACCTGGCTCCTCTGTCCATGGAATCCTCCAGGCAAGAATACTGGAGTGTGTTTTCATTCCCTTCTCCAAGGGCTCTGCCAACCCAGGGATTGAACCCGGGTCTCCTGCATTGTAGGTAGATTCTTTACCATCTGAGTCACCAAAGTAATTCTCAAATCAAGTATATAACGTGCAATCAGAAAAAGAAAACGTCAACAAACGATGAGGTTGTCTTCCTTTTAAAACACGTAATTTCTGTCTTTCTGGGGGAAAAAAAAAAAAGAACGCATGGTGCTCTTTTCACTTGTTGGCAAAGTCAAAAAATTCAGTAATATATTGATAATATATTTTACGCTAACCAATATAGATGGATCATTGATCACGTAAGAAGCAAAAGTCACTCATATTCACATACAAAAAAAGACTATTTTGCTGGTTGAATACTCCAAATTTAGTAAGAGAAATCCACACACCCTCGAGTCCATCAACAAGTATTTATTAAACAACTACAAGTCCAACCCGATACTAGGCGTTGAAGACTTAAGCTGGAGTGTGGTTCTTGCAGAACTGATACTAGGCGATTGGGTTATTCGTCAGAAAATGCTATTTCTTAAAGCAAACACATTGTTCCCTGTGTTCCGGGACGACAACCAGGCCATGACAGGTATAAGATTGCTTTAAAAACTGTCAGACAAAAAGCCTAAACGTAGCACAGAACGCAACTCCTCCGGTCCTCTCCTGTTGCTGGGCAGTGAACCAAACAAACGGCGCAGCCAGAGCCTGGGTGTACCTTTAAGACCTGGAGGGGAAGCAGCAGGTCCGCGGAGAATGGTCGCAGCTTCATTTGCATAAGCACCCAAACACTGCTGACGTCACCGCGCCGAGTGCGGACCCCGCCTCGTCCTACTCCACTGTTTCTCCCCGAGGTGAGAGAATGGAACTCGGAGAGCTCAGCGCCAGAGAGCGCGAGCCCGGGTTCCGCGCTCGCTGTGAACGCGCCACGCACGCCGCTTCTCTGTTCAACCGAAAAGGATTCCCGCCGCTGGGGCCTCTGAGAGCGGGTGGGTCACACCTGTCCTCAGGACAGGTCGGACGTTTTTGATCCATTTATATTTGCAAGGCGCGTTCCGACGGAAAGTCTCAAAACGGTCCTCTCGCCCAGGACACGCACAAACCCGCCGAGTTCGTGAAACGTATAAACGGTCTGGGTTTCCAATCTTTCCCATCCTCTCCTTTAAATCCCAGCACCGACACCCTCACCAACACCCTCTCCAATTCCTGGAGGCGCAGAAACCCACAGGCTGTGCTTTTCTTGGGGAGCCGCGCGTGCCTGGTGCGGGAGAAAGGCCCCACTTTGGGACCATTTAACGCAGGATACATCGGGCAAAAGGGAGCGGGGATCACGTGAAATCACCCCGCCTTAGGTAGTCGCCTTCAGCAGTTGCAAAAGCCCCCAAAAGCGAATGAGGAATGAGATTGGCTCCTCTCCCCGCCCCCCGCCCACCCGCACGAGGATCGGCTTCCAACTCACCTAGAACCTTGGAAGCGCCCTGCTCCTGCCCGACCCTCGCAACTTTCCGACTGGCCCAGTCGGACCCCACCCTTCTGCCAGCCCTAATTTGACTTGGTAACAACTAGTCTCTCGGGGATGCTGCGGTCACAAGAAGGAAGGAAGGATGGCGGCACGTTTCGACCCATGTGCTTCCCCGTTACGCGCCGCTCCTAGCCCCCACTCTCCACCCTGACTGTGCACAGGTGCAGGACGCAGAGCCCGAAGGGTCGCCCGCCCGCCGAGCCTAGCTTCGCTCTCCTGGGGCTTTGGAGCCGCCCTGCCTCCCCTCACCCCCGGACACCTCCTGAATCCTTCCCAGCATCCAGGCATCAATTCCGCTTGCTTCCCGGGTCCCGGGATCCAGGGTGCCTAGTGGTGAGCCCCACCCTAAACCGTGCCCTCAGTGGTAGGAGTGTGTCCTCACCCTCAGGGTGCCTTGGCCGGGCGCCTCTGGGCTGTTTCCAAGTGCCGACAGTGGCAGCAGTGGCCGGAGAGTCGGGCCAGGTGGCTGTGACCCGCGGGTGCGAGGAGCCGTCTGGAGAGCAGGCGCTGCTGGCCGAGGGCGGGCCCGGAGTCTGGGTGGAGGGGCGTCGCTGCCCTGCGGGCCGCGGCCAGGAGCGACTCGTGAGCGCCTGTGTGGCGGCCAGGCAGAGAGCACGGGATGCAGGCGCGCGGGTGCGTGCGCGCGGGTGTGTATGTGTGTGTGAGTGAGGGTGTGACGGAGGCGCCCACGTGCCCGGCCCGCCCGAGCTGCGGCCGCCGACAGGCTGAGAGGGAGGGGGAGGCTGCGGGCGCCAGGGGACACGAGGCAGGTCGCCCGGCCGGGCGCCGCACCTCCCCGCCCCGCCGCCTCCTGACGCAGAGGCCGCTGCGGCTGCCTAGCCGCGTCCTCGATGCGCTCCCGGCGGGGGCGGGATGGACTCGGGGAAAGCCGGCTGCAAAGCAAAACAAAACAAATCCCGCCCTGCCATCCCTCCGGTCCTTGCCCAACCCACGCAACCGAGAGGATGGGCACGACTTGCCCGCCCCCTTCCCCCCACCCCCACCACCCAGCCTTTGTCTCAGCCGGGATAACAATAGAAATGGTCCTACCTCACACCCTTTGAATGTTCTCCGAACGTCGGCGACCAGACTGGAAGCAGTGAGTGACCCAAAGAACCCTTTGCCCTAGCTTTCTCTCCAAGCCGGTCATTTACATCTTTCGCACAGGAAAACACTCCGGGCATTTGCTTCTCCATCAGACGGTGGCTTGATAGCGCTCAGGGATTCTGGCCAAATTACGGCTTTTTAAGGGAGCCAGTGTTCACCATATGTAGGTTCCTTAGCATCCTGTTTCTTTCCAAGGGGTCTTATGAGATGAAGCCTGAATCGTCTCTCCTAGCAATGAAGACATACTAATGAAGCCACGTGGAGAATTCCTAAAATATACATCACTGAGCACAAAAGCCTAGCCTACTTTTGAAAATGGCTGAATCTTCCCCTAGTCAGGGCATATACTCTACAGATTAAATTTTATGTCCCTGAAACTTTAAAATTTGAAAGAAATGCAAAATGAACGTTAATTATGCTGCAAAGGTTTAGTGTTTTGGCGAAGGACATTTCCCTCTTCTAGGTGATTGATATTACAATTTTAAAAAAAAGAAAACTTTGTGCACTTTTAGGCCTTCCAACAATCCCTCAGATTTTGACGGTTTATATCCAATTAAGAATTAATTAAATAATAAGGCCATTGTAGACAGGTTTCTCATGCAGTGAAAAATCTCCTGGAAAGAAATCACAAGACCTAAATTTCAAGTCAGAACATTGCTACTAATCCTCAGCTTTTAATGCAGCCAAGACAGCTGTTTCTCAGTCTCTTCCAAACCTACCTTTATTATTTTTTTTTTTTAAGAAAAAACTAAATTAGATTTGCTTTTCTGCATGCCCTTTCTCTGACATGGATAAACACTCTGATAGATGCCTCACAGGAAAAGCTAAAAAGAGTTACAATAAAAATCTTACAAAACATCTTGCAAAATTTGCTTTTACTTCACATGTTGATGACAAGCAAATATTTATGTTGATATATATCATATATATATGATATATAAATTGAAATGTAGTACAAATAATACCAATAACAACTGAGAAGAATTTAAGAAAATAAGTAGAGCTATGTTTTCCATAATCAGGATTAGACGTATCTATGGGAAACAAAGTTTTCTGTATGATTCCAGGGATAGTTTATGGTAGTACCAGGAAGACCTTTTTTATACTACCAGGATTCCCCTCCTCACACATTTACACTGATGTGTGACACCTATCACAAATGCAAAAAAAAATGATTGGTACTAATTTATGTCTTGAAGCCAATGAGAAAGTTGGTATTGAGTTTCCCACTAAGCACTGGGGGGCTTTAAAATAGCTTATTTAATCTTCTCAACTAATTAATGAGGTGATTTTCCTAAATTATCAATTAGACACAGGTGATGCCCAAAGAAAAAAATATATTACAAAAAGTCACACAGTTAGTTCAATGGCAGAATAGATATTTAAACCCAGATCTAGCTGGGTTTGTTCTTTTTTTTCCCCCAAACAATAGAATGGGAAAAATGAGAGAATTCTTTGAGAAAATTAGAGATACCAAGGGAACATTTCTTGCAAAGATGGGCTCAATAAAGGACAGAAATGGTAGGGACCTAACAGAAGCAGAAGATATTAAGAAGAGGTGGCAAGAATACACAGAAGAACTGTACAAAAAAGATCTTCATGACCCAGGTAATCATGATGGTGTGATCACTCAGCTAGAGCCAGACATCCTGGAATGTGAAGTCAAGTGGGCCCTAGGAAGCATCACTAAGAATAAAGCTAGAGGTAATGGAATTCCAGTTGAGCTATTTCAAATCCTAAAAGATGATGCTATGAAAGTGCTGCACTCAATATGCCAGCAAATTTGGAAAACTCAGCAGTGGCCACAGGACTGGAAAAGGTCAGTTTTCATTCCAATGCCTAAGAAAGGTAATGCCAAAGAATGCTCAAACTACCACACAATTGCACTCATCTCACACACTAGTAAAGTAAGGCTCAAAATTCTCCAAGCCAGACTTCAACAGTACGTGAACCATGAACTTCCAGATGTTCAAGCTGGTTTTAGAAAAGGCAGAGGGACCAGAGATCAAATTGCTGGATCATCAAAAAAGCAAGAGAGTTCCAGAAAAACATCTATTTCTGCTTTATTGACTATGCCAAAGCCTTTGACTGTGTGGATCACAATAAATTGTGGAAAATTCTTAGAGATGGGAATACCAGACCACCTACCTGCCTGCTGAGAACTCTGTATGCAGGTCAGGAAGCAACAGTTAGAATTGGACATGGAACAGCAGAATGGTTCCAAATAGGAAAAGGAGTACGTTAAGGCTGAGTATTGTCAACCTGCTTATTTAACTTCTATGCAGAGTACATCATGAGAAATGCTGGGCTGGATGAAGCACAAGCTGGAATCAAGATTGCTGGGAGAAATATCAATAACCTCAGATATGCAGATGACACCACCCTTATGGCAGAAAGTGAAGAGGAACTAAAAAGCCTCTTGAAAGTGAAAAAGGAGAGTGAAAAAGTTGGCTTAAAGCTCAACATTCAGAAAACTAAGATCATGGCATCTGGTCCCATCACTTCATGGCAAATAGATGGGGAAACAGTGGAAACAGTGGGAGACTATTTTGGGGGGCTCCAAAATCACTGCAGATGGTGACTGCAGCCGTGAAATTCAAAGAAGCTTGCTCCTTGGAAGAAAAACTATGACCAAGCTAGACAGCATATTAAAAAGCAGAGACATTACTTTGCCAGCAAAGGTCCATCGAGTCAAGGCTATGGTTTTCCAGTAGTCATGTATGGATGTGAGAGTTGGACTATAAAGAAATCTGAGCACTGAAGAATTGATGCTTTTGAACTGTGGTGTTGGAGAAGACTCTTGACAATCCCTTGGACTGCAAGGAGATCCAACCAGTCAGTCCTTAAAATCAGTCCTGAGTATACATTGGAAGTACTGATGTTGAAGCTGAAACTCCAATACTTTGGCCACCTCATGCGAAAATCTGACTCATTTGAAAAGACCCTGATGCTGGGAAAGACTGAAGGAGGGAGGAGAAGGGGATGACAGAGGATGAGATGGTTGGATGGCATCACCAACTCAATGGACATGAGTTTGGGTAAACTCTGGGAGTTGGTGATGAACAGGGAGGCCTGGCATTCTGCAGTCCATGGGGTGGCAAAGAGTGGGACACGACTGAGCGACTGAACTGAACTGAGGTAGCGCTTCTTTTTTTTTCATTCATTTATGTAAGCCTTTAGTGAATGTACAGATTTTAAGAGAAGGAAAGTGTAGAATTACCACAGGGTTAGGCACCTTAGTAAGAACAAGTGGAGCAGGGGTGTAAAGATTCCAGAAGGAGATCCTGGGAACTGCAGTCATGGAGGTGAACAGTATCATTAAAAAAATTTTTAACAACAAAAACCTTCAAAAATTTGCTGTTCGATTGCTAATATCTTTTCACTAACAGTTACTGAGTGCTTTCTCTTGTCATACAGTAGGAATATGACTCCCCCATAGGATTGGTGTGAGAGGAAGAGGCAGCACACAAACGGGGATGAGCAGAATATGGAAGAAGATTTCAACCTACAGGTAAAGGGAGACTCGTTTTTACGGCCACACTGTGTGCTTTTAGTCATTCTATTTATTTATTTATTTATTGCTGGCTGTCCTGGGTCCTTGATGCTCCAAGGGCTTTTCTCTAGCTGCAGCGAGCAGAGGCTGCTCTCTAGCTGTGGAACCTGGACTACTCATGGCCCTGGCTTTTCTTGCTGTGGAGCACAGGCTCTAGGGCACGCAGGCTTCTGTGGCTGCAGTACGTGGGCCCAGGAGTTTTGGCTCCCAGGTTCTAGAACACAGACTCAAGAATTGTGGTGCCCAGGCTAACTTGCTCCCAGGCATGTAGGATCTTCCCAGACTGGGAATCAAACTCACACCACTGCACTGGCAGGCGGATTCTTTACCCCCGAACCACCAGGGAAGCCCACCATTCTGTATTCTTGTATATTGGTTAGTATTGATTTGATGTTGAGTATGCGCCTTTGGAAGGTGTGGAATAATTAATATGCCTATTTTTTTTAAACCCTTACAACCAACCTTATGATATAGATACACTGCAGAAGGAAAACCTGCGACTTAGGTTGTCTGGATTCACATAGTCTGGAGGCATCTGCTAGATACAGTAAATAAATACCTGCCTGTACCCAAATCACCTTCTGAATTTGACACCTACTTTTAAGCAATTAATATGATACTTCTCCTTTTAAAAAGTAATAAGCAGTCTGAAAGAGAAAATAAATGAGTATTCTCTAAAGTGTGGAGTATATGTGGGGAGAGGAATCTTGACTTGCCACAACTTTCTACCATAGTATTTTTAAAACCAAATCTCAAAATGACAATATTATGCAAAAACTCCTGAGTTCAGAAAAACAATTCAAAGATTATTTTTAGAAGTTTTAAAAGCTCAATCCTAAAGGAAAATATTGAAATCATTTCACATCATGGGAGTATATTCATTTTCGAAATTCTGCCCTTTGGCAGGACACAATGCCAATTACCGTAGGAACAATTGTTTAATTAAAATTTTAATAATTTAAAATTTTTTGTAATTCAAAGATCCATGCACCGTAGGGCCATTGAAGAGAAGAATCTTAATAGCAACTCAAACCAATAAGCCTTTTAATGGCTTAACTAAGGATGTAAATGGTGTCCCACAAGACAGTGCAGAGGATACAGTTCTCACAAGATTCATCCATTCATTCCCAAGGACAGTCTGAGAAATTAAAGGTTTTCACTTTATAAGAGGAAACAACAATTCAAAGGAAAATATTGAAATTAATTCACATCATGAGATTATATTAATCCATCTCCTGTTTTGGGGGACGAAGAAATTTTTCTACCTTTCTAGGTTCTTTAGCATTTTGTGGAAATTCTATTCTTCATTCTAATAAAAAATTTTATTCTTTACCTTCCATACCAAATGTTATTTGATATATAGTCTATA
Source organism: Oryx dammah (assembly GCF_014754425.2). NCBI lineage: Eukaryota > Metazoa > Chordata > Mammalia > Artiodactyla > Bovidae > Oryx > Oryx dammah. The sequence continues at coordinate 102,350,879 of NW_024070213.1, read as the reverse complement.
GTCTCAAAATATTTATAAAATAAAGTCTGCACAATCCCAAAATGCCTATTGAAAATTCTGTTGATCCTAAGTATTCATGACTGATGAGGGACTGAGAGGTAAAAAGCAAGGCAATTAACCAGGTTATCTAATCTCTGTATGAGAAAAGGAGGGGCTAACTGAATTCATAAATGTCAAAGCAATCAAATCAAATTTTTTGGGTGGGAGGGGGGTTCATGTTTGGGAACGCATGTACACCCGTGTTGGATTCATGTCAATGTATGGCAAAACCAATACAGAATTGTAAAGTAAAATAAAAAATAAATAAATTAAAATAAAATAAAAATTAAAAAAAGAAAACAAATCAAATTTTTTAAACAATTGCTTAAACAGTAGACAAGGATCAAATTACTAATATTTCTACATTTTGTAGATAAAGCCATAATAACTCTGACACCTGAAAATACCAACAAACATTGTCATTTTATAATTTTTTTTTTCCTATGGAATGTGGAATCTTAGTTCCTCCAGCAAGGGTTTATCCCATATCAGTGGAAGTATGGAGCCTTAACCACTAAACCACCAGGAAAGTCTCTTAAGTTACTTTTTAATCATAAATTTCTTTTACATAATATTATACTTTTAAAATAATATATACATATATATATATATATATATATATATGTATGGACAAAGAATGTCACCTGCCATTTTAGTAAACAAAGAATGTGTGCCTGCTCAGTCAATAAATCATGACTGCTTCTTTGAGATCCCATGGACTCTAGCCCACCAGGCTCCTCAGAATCCAAGGGATTCTCCAGGCAAGAATATTGAAGTGGGTTGCCATTTTCTTCTCCAGGAGATCTTCCTAAGCCAGGAATCAAACCCACATCTCCTGCTTGGCAGATGGATTCTTTACCACTATGCCACCTAGGAAGCCCCAAAACAGAGAATACCACCTGCTAATCCAATAAACAATATATGTTGTCCACCATCGATCCATCAGTCTTTGCAGCAGGCCTTCAGTGGTGCCCCCAGGGGCAATTCAGGATGGAGGAAAATCAGGAAACATTCTATGCTTGATCGTGTCTCTGTATAGTTGAGATGAATATCTAAGGAATAATTCCAAAGACCCTGGACTCTTCTTATATATTGCTGTTTTTCAGTCTATAGGTCCTGTCTGACTTTCTGTAGCTCCATGGACTGCAACACACAAGGCTTTTCCCGTCCTTCACTATCTCCCAGAGTTTGCTCAAATTCATGTCCATTGAGTTGGTGATGCTGTTCAACCATCTCATCCTCTGTTGTCCCCTTCTCCTCCTGCCTTCAATCTTTCCCAGCTTTAGAGTCTTTTCCAATGAGTCAGCTCTTCGCATCTGGTGGCCAAAGTATTGGAGCTTCAGCTTCAGCATCAGTTCTTCCAATAAATATTCAAGGTTGATTTATCCTTTAGGATGGACTGATTTGATCTCCTTGTTGTCCCAGGAGACTCTCAAGAGTCGTCTCCTGCATCACAATTCAAAATCATCAATTCTTTGGCACTCAGAGTTCTTTATGGGCCACGTACATGACTCCTGGAAAGACCATTCTTTTTCCAGGAAATCTTCTGACTCAGAGAACAAAACCAGGTCTCCTGCATTGCAGGGAGATTCTTTACCCTCTGAACCACCAGGAAGCTCCCTTTCACATACATGGAAAAGCACTAAAAATCAGTAACTTGAGAAGTATGTCTTTTGTGATTAGCAGTAATCTTTTGATGTTTGACTACAAGATTTTTTTCAGCAAAAACTCCTATATATGCTGGCATTTTATCCTTTTGAAACAGTTCTTCACAATATCTGAAAGGTTGTCTCCCAGTCTATAGTGCTCTGTGAAGTCCCTGGAAAAACATAACTGACAATTTTAGGTTGTACATTTTTCTTCAGTTGACATATATGTCGGGTACTGTACCCAGGCATTAATTTGGGTTGACAGCTATGTAGTGATCAAAAAACAAAATATTTTATAGTATTCATTTTGCATGTCATATCTTTTCTGCTTTTTCTTTGATTCATTTCAAAATCTCACTACAGATTTATTCAAATCTCATCTAATCTAAATTCTATATTATTATGTTAATACAATAACAATACCTGCTCATTGAATACGTGTCAAAATATGAACACGTAAATGGTAAGAAGTTAAAAAGTTAAAGCTCCTGTGTTTAGGTTTCTTTTCCCTTCTGTCATTTCTATAAGCTAGTAGTAAATATTGTTAACTATCTGATATGTGTTCTTACAAAATTTCCTTTCCTCCTCTCCTGTCTCTTCCTCTCTTTCTCTCTGCCTATACACATGTCTATATATACATATGATATGAAAATATATAGTTTTGTTTATTTTTATTAGTGTTGTTGTTTTATAAAATTTGACAAATGACTGCTTTTCTCATTGAAACGTAGCCAGAAAAACTCAAGAAGACTAGATTGGTGCTGGAATTCTATTAAATTAAGATGACACTTAGGGCTTCCCAGGTGGCTGTAGTGGTAAAGAACCCGCCTGCCAGTGCAGGAGACATAAGAGACCTGGGTTCGATCCCCGGGTCGGGAAGATCCCCTGGAGAAGGGCATGGCAACACACTCCAGTATTCTTGCCTGGAGAATCCCATGCACAGAGGAGCCTGGTGGGCTACAGCCCATAGGGTTGCGAAGAGTTGGACACGACTGAAAACGACTTAGCAAGATGACAGTTAAGTACTTAGGTCACCTATGCTGAAATCAGTGGTTCTCTTTTATAAAAAAAAAAAAGTAAATGCTTACAGTTTTCTTTTTAGCAACCCCTTATCCATTTTCTTTACTGTTTTTTCTTTATAAATGTTAATGGTTAGGGCTCTGTCCTTGGTCCTTATATCTTTTTTCTTTCCATGCTCTCACTGGATGATTTCACTCGCCTATATTTTCTTTCATCTTTGACTTAAATAATGGTGATATTAAAATATTTAATTTTCTGTGAGTAATCCACTATAATTGGTTACTTCTGCCTCAGCTTCTTGTTCTAGGATTCTCTCATTGGTGTCTTATTCTTGAATAGGTGTTAGCTGTTTTTCTTAGGGTGAATGAAGTCAGGAATGACTTATGTTACCATCTCATTGTCATCATTTTCCTAAGTTATCTATTTCTTACTGAGTACACTTTGGTGACTTATTTCTTTTAAGTTGTTCTTTTTTTTAAATTTTTAGTGTGTTGTGATAAGTTTGTTAGCATTTTTTAATTTTAAATTCTAGATTATACTTGTAGATATATATACTTCTCCTTAGTATTGTTTGTTTCAACTTTTTCTTTTTTTCTAATCAATTTTTCTAAAGATTTGTCTGCTAGTCCTTTCAAAAAGTCAACTTTTGATATTGTTGGCAGTGTATTTTTTGTTGTTGTTGCTTTTTTTTGATTTTTCTTTTCCCACATTATTTACATATTTCTTATGTGTGTCTCTTTCTTGCTTTTGGATTTCAACAACTATGGTTATATTTTAGTTTGTAGATTGCTTCAAGATTATAATTTACTCTGTAAGTACAGCTTTAGTTGCAAGCTACTAATAACTTGCATCTCAAGCAGTATAGCACATGCAGATTCCCAAATTCACAGAGAATTTCAAGAAGCCACTGCATTGGCTGTGTGAACTGAGTGTGGTGACTTCACCTTACTCTGTATTATTGGCAAACCATAACAATCTTATCAGTACAAGGAAGGTGATTCTTACAAATGCAGTGCTCACCCTTTTGTGGAAGCAATAGTAGTATCATATTGAAAACAGCCAATCCAGCACATAGCATTCCTATCCAAATTGAATTTTTTATGAGTTTCTGTCTCTATGTGTGATATTTTTGTTAGGTATTATTATTATGGCTATGCTGATTTTACAAAATGAATTGGGAAGATTTTATGTTTTGCTAAATTGTTGACTAGTATGAATATATCTCCTTGAATGTATCTCTTCTTTGAAAGGTTGAAATGAATCAGCTTGTAAAGCCATCTGGGCCCAATTATGTTTTAGAGGTAATTCTTTCACATTATTTCCTAGAGCTTCTAAAAAAATCTTCTTATGTAGGTTTTCTTCTTCATCTTTATTTACTTTGAGGAAAAAAAATAGAGACTATTCTTTATTTTAACTAAATTTTAAACAAGAGCTGTGCATACTAAAACAGTATTTATGGAGTACTTAAAAATCTGTCTTCTAGCTATGTTTGTGATAAAGAGTCTGCTGCACAACCAGTCATTCAGTAATGACACAACATGTGTTTATTTCTCACTCGTATTACACTTCAGCAATTGCAACTTGCTCCAGTCTACTTGACTCTGTTTAGTTTTGCTCCATATGTCTTTTCATTCTAGGACCTTGCCCGAAGAAGCAAACCTTATATGGAATACACCTGTTCTCTTAGAAAAAGGGAAGACAAGAAGCCAGTGCAATTGCAAATAGAACTTCTGTTTAGATGTGGTGTGTGTCACATCACTTTTCATTGTCTGAAACAAATCAGGTGGGGCTCTTCTTGCTCTGGAGATGCGGAGGAGGGGAAGTGGTAATCCAGCCTTCCCCCTGTGACTCAACACAAATCCAACATATAACGGTGAAACAGGAACAAGACAACTATGATAAACACTGCCCTTCAGCGCAGTCAGTAGTCCGGAGAAGTTCTGAAATCTCACTGGGATAGCTTTGTGGTGTTCCTGGGCTCAGTGAGGAAATGTTAGTTAGAGGTCATGGTTCTCCTGCTTAAAAGGAATGTCCTTGCCTTTGGTGCTCCATGGCTTCTGAGGGCCCCGCTCTTTAATTAAAGTTTCCTTTTTCAATATCATCCCTCGTCACATATGAAATGGAAATTTTGGTGCCTGAAAAAGTCTGTCAACTTAATCAGACTGGTGGTACTTCTAGAAGTATAGTTCTCAAAACAGTTTAAAAATTATTTGCTTCTAAGCCACTCTGTGTATAAATAGTCAAACACACAGTTCTTTTCAAGACATACCTTTCTCTTTAGATTTAATCATAGGTACTTTGAGTTTATCGGATACCTGTTGGATTAAGCCTTTGGGCTCTTCTCCCAGAGATATTTTGTCCAACTTAGAGGATCTGATGGGTGAAAGGCAAATTAAGTATATCCGAGTTGGCTCAGCAGGTAAAGAATCCACCTGCAGTGTGGGAGACTCAGGAGATGGGTTCCATCCCTGGGTCGGGAAGATCCCCTGGAGGAGGAAAATGGCAACCGTCTCCAATATTCTTACCTAAAAAATCCCATGGACAGAGGAGCCTGGCAGGCTACAGTCCAAAGGGTCATGAAGAATCGGACATGACTGAGCAACCCAGCATGCGCTAGTTTAAAACAAAAGGTATGGTGACCATTCTCTCACCTTTTTCACTGAAGTTGCTCAAAACGTTCTTTGTTTTGTTATTCCATTTACCAGTTAGAGAAGGGAAAGTGCAATTGTGCTATATCTCTCAGCCCTGCAAGTTCTGGAATTCCTGAGCTTTTCTTTCTTTCTTTTTTTTTTTTTTTTTTGTCTCTTCTTGAAAATAAGCCAGTTCTCTCCTAACTCAACTCTTCTTTGGCAGACAACTTATAAAATGCAACTAAACCAACAAACTCATACCAATAACATTCTATTTTTAGAAACCCTTCCCCAGAAACCAGGTTCACCATATTATTTCTTTATTAAATGATGGCATGTGACAGTTTTGTTAAATTTTTCACCACTGTAGACTGTCAGTTGCCATTTTCCAATCTCTACTAATGTTCTACTGTTCATCCACCATCTGATCCCAACCAAACCAGTATGTTAACAAGTTTTTTGTTGGTGGTGGTGTTTTTCATTGACAGATTCTATTGATTTTTTTTTCAATTTCTTAACTTGCTAATTTTGGCTTTAATACTTTCATTATATTTTCTTGTATTTATTGATCTGTTTTGTTTTTCTATTTCTCATTTTTAAATTAATGCCCAATTAATATTCTTCCCTTTTTTGAATAAGAAAAGGATCTCACTAGTTACAAAGTGATGCTGTCTTCAACCTCTTTCTTAGTGTTGCTCCTCAGTGTTAGAGATTTTTCCCAGTTGCTCTTCTGCTTTCTGAAGTTGCTGTTTTCTGTATGACTTCCAATCCAGCTGTTTTCACATTTATACTGTTTCACAGTGTTAAAAAAAAAAAGAAAGTGATAAGCTCTATCTCTGTTCATTGAGGACTTCACTCCTTGCTCTGCAAATTAGTGTGTGTTTAGGAAGTTCTGAAGGGTATAGCTTTATTATTTTGAAGTGATGCAACATTTTTAAGGAGAAAAAGAGTATCATTTGTATCTTCCTCCAGTTAAAATTCTTGAGTTTTTAAAAAGTGTCTTTCTTTAGTTTTCAACTCATATTCAGAAACTCCTTCTTTGAGATTCCCTTTGATAATTGCAGTCAGATTCAAAAAGGAATAGTTACCTGTGTTCACATTGTTGACCAAAAAGATGCACAATGTGAGAACTGCGAGTGAGGTTTTATATGGAGTAAAATGAGGACTGCAGCCTGGGAGATAGCACCTCAGGTAGCTCTGAGAGACTGCTCCAAAGAGTCAGTTATGGAAGGTCAATATATAAGATTTTGGTGAACGGAGAGTTCAATGCAATCAAGCACTCATTTTACAAAGTTTCTTGCCAGTCCTGAGGAGCTGATGTCACCAGGAAGGGATTTAGTGCTTTTCTAGATATGAAGAGACACAAGGATTGGGATCTTTAAGTCAGTTTCTGAAAATACCTAACTATCTAAAGACCTACTCTACCAGTTTCCCTGGGGCACAGAGTGCCTCACTCTCCACCCCGAATTCCTTCCAGGAGCGTCGGAGGTCAGCAGCTGTGGCAGCAGAGGCAGGTGGCACATGCCCTTGTTGTTGTTCAGACGCTGGCAAATGCTCTTGGCAAGTGCCAATTAGCAGTTGACAGGCAAATGCCAATTAGTAGTTGACAGGCACCCACCAATTTATAGTTGACAGGCAAGTGCCAATTTGCAGTTGACAACATCATTGTCTACCCAGGAATCCTTCCTTGAAGATATTATACATGTATAGTATGTGGCAGGCTTGAGCTATGCGTAATATATTAATGTTTTTTCGAGGCACAGTCTTCACTGGTGAAGGAAGGTGATACAAATATGCAGTGTTGGAAGTCAAAGAACACCAAAAAATGCAAAGACAGCACCCTAATGTTGCAGTGAAATTGGTAGTATCAGAATTAACTCATCTTTAAGTACATAATTTAAATATAGTACATTCATGCAATTCTACTAAAAGGGCCTAGAAGCAAAGACACAGGTCTCAGTTTCTAAGCATCATTCTGCACTCAAAAGAATCAGTGTTTCTGAAATGGCTAAATCTAAGTCTGAGACAAAGAAAATACAAGATGAGCTTGGAAGTATGTTGTGTCATAAGTGATCAAAAAGAGATGGGGACCTAGCAAAAGGAAATAGCTATCTTAAAAGACTTCCAACTTGTTCAATATGAGGAATTTCAAACTTGAAAATTAATAATGACAGTCATGTGTGGTATAATAAGAATATATGAATGCATACTTATAATAAAGCAATAATATGAAAGAAAAAACAGTTCTTTCTTACAGTAAAAGGCCAAATACTGAATGTACATGGAATAGGGACTTGGAAAATTACCATCTGCAAACAGCAGAGTAATAATTAATTAGAGTAAGATGATTTCTAAAACTTAGAAGTAGTTAAATTTTTTCCAGTACTTGTTATAAAAACTTGCAAATATACAAAAAGTCTGAGGAAACTTCTAGTGAATGTTCATATACTCATCATTTAGATTCAACCATTAACATTTTACTATAGTTGTTTTATCACAGATCAATTTATATTTCTACCATTCTACTTGTCCATAAATCTGTCTTATTTTATTGAAACATTTCAATATAAATTGTATACATCAGTACATTTTCCCCCTAAGCACTTCAGCATAGATGTAATTCATTGGGATTCAATATACATTTATAGTTCTTTTTTGTTCTTTTGACGTAAAACTTACATAAAAGAAAATTATCAAGAATTAGATATATCATTTGATGAGTTATAACACAACCACTTGCCAAGACATAAAACACTGCAGAAAACGTCACTCCAGAAAATTACATCTTCTCAGATAATATCTACATCACCCCTCCAAGCAATAGTTGTTCTTATTTTTTCCAACATACATCCATTTTTACTCCTCTAAAACTTTATATAAATTAAACCGTATTGTGCATGTCTGCTCAGTTGTGTCCAATTCTCTGTGACCCCATGGACGGGGGCCTGCAGGCTCCTCTGTCCGTGGGATTGCCCAGGCACGAATACTGGAGTGGCTTGCCATTTCCACCTGCAAGGGATTTTCCAGAGCCAGGGATCAAAGCCCTATCTCCTGAGTCTCCTGTACTGGCATGCAGATTCTTTACCACAGAGCCACCTGGGAAGCCCAGGTCACACAGTAGTACTCTTTTCACTAAGACTTTTTTTCACTTAGAATAATACTTTTAAAATCCATCCATGTTATTGGAGTAGTTTATTTCTTTTTATTACTGAATAGTATTCTATTATATGAATATAAGTGTCTAATGATGATCCATACTCCTACTGATGGACTTGGGCTATTTCTAGTTTTGACTATTATGAATGTGAAGTCACTCAGTCGTGTCCGACTCTTTGCAACCCCATGAACTATACCTTCCAGGCTCCTCTGTCCATGGGATTTTCCAGGCAATAGTACTGGAATGGATTGCCGTTTCCTTCTCCAGGGGATCTTCCCAACCCAGGGATTGAAGCTAGGTCTCCTGCATTGTAGACAGACACTTTAACCTCTGAGCCACCAGGGAAGTCCTGACTATTATGAATACATTTTCTATAATCATTTTTCACACTGATTTTTATTGACATGTCTTTTCATTTCTCTTGGGTAAATTTTTAGGAATAGAATTCCTGTGCCACATAGTAGGCATATGCTTAGTTTTATAGGAAACAATAAAAATTTCCAAAGTGATCTGGCATCAAAGTCTGTGTTCTTAACTACTATGCTGAAGAGTTGAAATGGGCCTTGCTGGAAAAATAGGACTTTTCCAAATAGAAAATTGAGGGAATATATTTCTGATTAAGAGATCAAACCGTACACCTGTGAAGTGAATTTTACTCATGAGAGGGAATTGATGTATGTGTTTGATATGTTAAGTGATGAAATTGGAAAGGTAATTAAGTCATGTCCTAGAGATCTGCTTGATCACAGTAATAAGGATTTATGAATTAATGCCATAAAAGATGGAAACTCATAGGAGTTGTTTTTTTTTTTTTTGTGGGGGTAGTAATCATTCATTCACTCATTGATTCATTCTCCACAATAAATGTTTGCTGAATACTAAGCATTCACAAGCACCTCAGTGGTCTTTGCAGTATTTTAAGAAGATGTACTAAAGGTTTAGATAGCACAATGTCAGGAAAGAGAAGAACATCTTCAAAAAACACTGAAAAGACAATTCCAATGGACTTTTTAGTTAACTGAACTTAGCTTCCTGAAAGAGAGTAAGAGCTTAACAGCAGTCAAAGCCTGAATAATTGGAAAATTTCTGTTGCTTCTAACCACAATAGAGAAGGTAAAAGACAGTCAAGTTAGTGCTACAAAGCTGAAAGCAGAATGATTTCTAAGCCATACCTTTTAGGGAATACAGTACTTCTGTGATGTTCATAATACCAAGTATAGCATTCTAAATGTAACAGAATTTAAGTGTTCTTGACTTTTATATAGAAAAAAAAAACTAACTTAAACTGCTCTGTAATAAGCATAGAACTATTTTAATTCTAAGCTGGTATACCATATTCCAATTATTTTTATACATTCTGTCAAATAATTTCTTACAGTAGCTTTGTTTGTTGTAGGAAATATAGCCAAGAAGTTTATATTTCCTTTGAAACTAATGAAAATTAATGATTTTTAACACTGATTTCAGGGCTTTTTAAATTTAATAATGTATAAATATTGGTGCTTTTTTGGATTTAAGCCAAACTAATTTGCAGAACTTAAAGGTAGAGAGAAATATAATAGCATATCTTTCACAGAAAGGCAGGGTACAATCATATTTAATAATATAAATTACTTTAATGTTATGCCAGTGAAGCATTTAAGGTTGTGTGTAACACATGAGAATTCAGAGTCAGAAGAGAATCTGTAATCTTAGAAGCACTCTACCAGCAATCTCTCTCTTTCATCATTTTCATACCACCTTATTCTGAGTCTAATTGTCACATTGTAATCTCTCAGTTATTTGTACATACTTTTCTTATAATACTTGAGCATTATATTTCCAACCCATCTAAGTAGATTCTCATATTAAATTCTGTTTGTTTTTTTTCATCATTTAGATTCTCTTTATATTTGATAATGCTAGGGACCACCATTTTGGAGAAGGCAATGGCAACCCACTCCAGCACTCTTGCCTGGAGAATCCCAGGGATGGCGGAGCCTGGTGGGCTGCCATCTATGGGGTCACACAGAGTCAGACACGACTGAAGCGACTTAGCAGCAGCAGCAGCAGGGACCACCATTTAATGGTCCCTCGCCGCCTCTCTGCACAGCTCTGTCAATTCCTGATGATGAAAAGTGTGATAAAAGTCGCAATTTGAAATTATAGCAAGGCAGGAATAAATGCGAAGTCCTGAGGAGATTGGGGAAGATAGTGCTGATTTTAAAATATAGGGCTAATTAAAAAATAAAGTGAGGAGCACTGAATAAGCCAGTTATTGTCACAATGCTATAAACCAAAATCGTTCCCAAGCCCAATGGCTTGGAACTACAATTACCATCATCATCACTTGTCTAAACTGGCCTGGTTCTATCAGTTCTAAGCGTCATTCAGGTCTGCTCTACGTGTCTCTTAACCTATTCGGAACCAGTATCTTCTAATGCATGTTCTTTTCATGGCAAAAGGGCCGATAGAAACTTGATGTCTCTTAAGGACAGAATTAGAACTGGCACACTATCACAACTGCCCAGATTCTATCAAAGCAAGACACTTGGCCAAGCCCCGCATAATAAACCAAGGACGTTTTATTTCCGCGTAAGATTGGAAAGTGACAGTGAAACAAAGAAAAATGGGGAAAGGACTAAATATCATGAACAATAATCAAATACACCCAAGCACTTAAGCAGTCTACAATACTTTCTGTAACTAGACTTCTCTTTTTTGAGTTCCATACCTACATTATATATATTTACATACCTAGCTGTTCCCAGGTGTCTCAACTTCTATCTTTGACAATTCCAGTCTTGCCCAATGGCATGTTTTAAGTATCTTTTATTTGTAGGCACAGACTCACCCAGTCTCTGACTCATCAATAATGAAGGCAATTTATTAGTCATTCCACTTATGTTAAGTTTTGCTATGCTGCTGTTACTGCTAAGTCACTTTAGTCGTGTCCAACTCTGTGTGACCCCATAGACGGCAGCCCACCAGGCTCCATCATCCCTGGGATTCTCCAGGCAAGAATACTGGAGTGGGTTGCCATTTCCTTCTCCAAAGCATGAAAGTGAAAAGTGAAAGTGAAGCCGCTCAGTCATGTCCGACCCTCAAAGACCCCATGGACTGCAGCCTTCCAGGCTCCTCCGTCCATAGGATTTTCCAGGCAAGAGTACTGGAGTGGGGTGCCATTGCCTTGCCTGGGCTGGGACCTATAGGCTTGCTGAAAGCACTGACTGTTACATCTCCAAAACATGTTTCAGGAGATGGGTAGTTTTTAAACTAGGATTCTGCATCAGTTTTCCTAAGTTTCTAAGTTCTTTTCCAAAAGAGATAGCATTAAATTTTATTATAAAGGATGCATTGTGTAGTATGGACATTTTAACAAGATTAATTCAATCCATGAACTTAGAATACCTGTTCATTTATTTATGCCTTCTTCAGTTTGTTTCATCTCTGTCTCATAGTTTTCAGTGTATGGATCTTTACTTCCTTGATTGTATTTATTCTTAAGTATTTTATTCTTTTCAATGCTGTTGTAATGGGATTTTTAAAAATTTCTTTTCTGGAAAGTTTATTGATAATATGTGTAAATGCAACTGATTTGTATATTAATTCTGTATCCTGCAGTTTTACTAAATTGATTTATTAATTTCTATGTTTTTTTTTCCAGTATCTTTACTGGAATCTTTAGGGTTTTCTATATGAGATCATGTCATCTACAAACAGAGACAATTGAGCTTCTTCCTGTCTTATTTGGATGTTTGTTATTTCTTTTTCTTGCCTGATTGTTTTGACCTGAACTTCCAGTACCTTATTGAATAGGAGTGGTAAAAAGAAGGCATCTTTGCTTTGTTTCTAATCTTAGAGAAAAAGATTTCTTCTTTTTACCATTGAATATGATGTTAACTAGGGCTTCCCTGAAGGCCCAGCAGTAAAGAATCTGCCTGCAGTGCTGGAGTTGCAGAAGATGTGGGTACGATCCCTAAGTCAGGAAGATTCCCTGGAGGAGAGCATGGCAACCCACTCCAGTGTTCTTGCCTGGAGAATCCCCTGGACAGAGGAGCCTGGGGGCTATAGTTCAGAGGGTAGCAAAGCGTCAGACATGACTGAAGTGGCTGAGCACAACACATGATGTTAGCTGTTGGTTTGTCGTGCATGGCCTTTATTATGTTGAGGTATATTTCTCATATACCTCATTTATTGAGAATTGTATCATGAATAGATGTAGAGTTTTGTCAGATGCTTTTTGAGCATCTATTAAGATAATCTTATGATTTTTATTCTTCACTCTGTTAATGTATTGTATCCCACTTTTTTGATTTGTGTATTTTGAAACATCATTGCTCCTCAGGGATAAGTCAGTCTTAATTATGATGTATGTTTTTTTTAACGTACGGTAGGATTTATTTTGCTAGTATTTTGTTGAGAATTTTTGCATCTATGTTCATCAGTGTCTCAAGAAAACTGAAAACAAAATGTATATACATTTCTGTACAACTGAACAACATAAATGAAATTAAAAGTCAGTGAAAAATAAAGATGCATTGTTAGTATAATGACAAGAAGAAAAACCATTCTCATTATCATTTATTTAAGCAGTACATATATATTGAGACTCTTAACTTGTGCTAGGCACTGTTCTAAATTCTAGACTTCAGAGGACTGAGGAAAAAGCTTTTGGACAATAACTTGACTTTGAATCTGGGAATAGAAGGAAAAACAAATGATAATATCAGTAATAAAATAATTATGTTTTTATTTTTCAGTTTTAACATATCTACTCTGCAGCAAGTCCATATCCAAGTCTACAGTGTCAAAGTGCAGGTTTAAATAAAATCTATCAAAAATATCAAATTCTGTTCATCTTTGAATATTAAGAATTTGTTTAATTATTTAAATTTATTAGAATAAAAAGTTCCTATATACTTGGAATATTGGTGATTTACAATTTACTAAATGCATGTTTGAAATGTTTGTAATATTAAATCATAGGTAAATTTTGCTTTATCTTTCCATTTTTAAATTCAAAATTTATCTCTGATTGCTTTACAAATGACTGAATACAAAGGTACAACCAATTGTATGATACTAATATTTTACAGGTTTCCCTGAGAGCTCAGCTGGTAAAGAATCGAGCTGCAATGCAGGAGACCCCATTTCGATTCCTGGGTCGGGAAGATCTGCTGGAGAAGGGAAAGGCTACCCACTCCAGTATTCTGGCATAGAGAAGTCCATGGACTGTATAGTCCATATTTTACAGAAAAATGTATGCTGATCAGATAAAAAGTAAATATAACAATATACTTTATTCCCTGTTTTAAACCTTATGCCAAAGTTGAATCCATTTTTCTCTTCACCTTAAATGGTATGTTACTATATTCCAGGGCATAAAATTCAGAAAGTAGGACCTTACACATACGAATACAGCCATAGACCAATAAGCCCGTCAATAATAAGAACTGTCCTTTACTTTCAAAAGAACATTCATGGAACAAGAATAAAGTAACTTATACTCTCTAAATAACTGGATGCATTTAATAGTTGGTTACTTTGTGGTTTGCAAAAGTTTGGCTCAGTCAATTAGAAGGAATAATTAGCTTTAGCATCAAAAGTAGCAAGTTTATTTTGTGGTACTTCTTTGTCTTTCTAAAGAAATGATTAAATATATCTTGCATTTAAAGAGGTAATACAAAAATGTGGCAACCTTACTATATTAATGAAAATTTATCATTTTGTAATAATATTAGTTTAAAAAATAAAACGTACCTTTCAATGTAGCACATAATTAAACACTACACTTCCAGCAGAAACTTTTCTCTGCTTCATAGAAATAGTTCTTAAACATACTTTTTAACTATAATGGGATATGAGCTAAATAAATAAATTTGATAAAGCTTTTCTCTGTTTAAAAATAATTTACTCAAAAATTTTAAATTTTAATTTTGTAGTTAAAAATTGATTAGGACGATCACTAATTTGCATAAAAACTGGCTCATTATCATACCAGCTGCTGAAAAATTTGTGAAACAAATTTCATGTTGGCAAGCAGAACTGCAGGCTGTCTTAGATGTAAAAATATCTGTGAGCATGAAAGATGTTCTATGCAATTTAAAGAGAAGTACAGACCCAAATTTCTGAGGATTTCTTTTGCGGATGATTTTCATTCTTAGTGAAGATGAAAAGTTATAAGGAAATGTTGCCTGACAAAAGTGGACATTCTGGGATTAAACTGACCTATTCTCAATTAAAAATATTAAGGCACAGCATCATAAAAGCTTAATGAGCTGGCTTGCTCTCAGATGTACATTTGCATTCAACAGTTTTCAAAATAAACTGAAATCAATGAGTATTTCAGAATTTATTTCTATATCTTCATATTATTAATTTCTGAGATTGTCTAGAATTTTGAGAAATCTCCATGTGGTTCCACTTGAATTATTTTCCACTACATAGTGAAATACTCAAAGATTAAAATACCTTCATCTACAAAACTTCTCAGTTTTTAAAATTTTTTATTATTATTTATTGGGTTCGCAAAAAAATTTGTTAGAATTTTTCCATACCAGTGTACAGAAAACTCCGAGCAAACATTTTGGCCAACCCACCTTTTTTTTAAACTTTTGCTTGCAAATTTTGGTAGGCCTAAAACAAACAAATAAGAAAAGCTACAAGTATGCTGCTGAAATATTTTTGTGATTGTACCTTATTATCAATTTGGTGGACGATACTAAAGGTAATTTTTTTTTAAGAAAAAAATTATAAAATTACCCAACAAACTCAGATTTTGGAAGAACATATGCTTCAAAAGTACTTTTAAACTGGACTACTTATCTTACATGAGGTTCTACGAAACATACGAATTATTTTATCCTATGTCCTAAATGTCTGCAGTTCATCATGTATAGTTGCTAATTTTGTGATTATTTATTTAGCTAGAAAAACTCTGGTTTCAATTACATTGAAATTTAAATATTAATGTAAAAGTGTTTATAGTCTGAGCTTTGTGTAGTCAAAGTGTGGTTATCTTAATAATGCAAGCAAGATTCTTTCTTTTATATCAATTAGATATGTTAAATTACTTTCTCCATAATTTCTTACCCCTTTTGATTTCTTGGATAAAAGATTTTTAGATCAAAATAAAATAATAAAAGATCATCTCAGATGCTAGCAAAGTAACGTTCAAAATTCTTCAAACCTGGCTTCAACAGTATGTGAACCATGAACTTCCAGATGTTCAAGCTGGACTTAGAAAAGGCAGAAGAACCAGAGATCAAATTGCCAACATCTGTTGGATTGTCGAAAATGCAAGAGAATTCCAGAAAAAAAAAAAATCTACTTTTGCTTTATTGACTATGCCAAAGCCTTTGACTGTATGGATCAAAACAAACTGGAAAATTCTTAAAGAGATGGGAATACTAGACCATCTGACCTGCTCTTGAGAAATCTGTATGCAGGTCAGGAAGCAACAGTTAGAACTGGACATGGAAAAACAGACTGGTTCCAAATCCAGAAAGGAGTACGTCAAGGCTGTATATTGTCACCCTGCTTATTTAACTTATATGCAGAGTACATCATGAGAAACCCTGGGCTGGATGAAGCACCAGCTAGAATCAAGACTGCTAGCTGAAATATCAATAACCTCAGATATGCAGATGATACCACCCTTATGGCAGAAGGTGAAGAAGAACTAAAGAGCCTCTTGATGAAAGTGAAAGAGGAGAGTGAAAAAGTTGGCTTAAAGCTCAACATTCAGAAAACTGAGATCATAGCATCTGGTCCCGTCACTTCATGGCAAACAGATGGGAAAACAGTGACAGACTTTATTTTGGGTGTGCTTCAAATCACTGCAGATGGTGACTGCAGCCATGAAATTAAAAGATACTTGCTCCTTGGAAGAAAAGCTATGACCAACCTAGACAGCATATTAAAAAGCAGAGACATTACTTTACCAACAGAGGTCCATCTAGTCAAGGCTATGGTTTTTCCTGTGGTCATGTATGGATGTGAGAGTTGGACTGTGAAGAAGGCTGAGCACTGAAGAATTGATGCTTTTGAACTGTGGTGTTGGAGAAGACTCTTGAGAGTCCCTTGGACTGCAAGGAGATCCAACCAGTCCATCCTAACAGAAATAAGTCCTGAATATTCATTGGAAGGACTGATATTGAAGCTGAAACTCCAGTACTTTGACAACCTGATGCAGAGAAGAGACTCATTTGCAAAGACCCTGATGCTCAGAAAGAGTGAAGGCAGGAGGAGACGGGCATGACAGAGGATGAGATGGTTGGATGGCATCACGAACTCGAAGGACATGAGTTTGAGTAAGCTCCATGAGTTGGTGATGCACAGGGAAGCCTGGCATGCTGCTGTCCGTGGGTTCGCAAAAAGTTGAACACGACTGAGTGACTGAACTGAACTGAACTGAATAAAAGAGAAAAATCAGGCTTAACACATTTAAATTAATTTTCACTTTATAAATACAAATCATGGTTTGCATTGAATATTTTGTTTTTAGTTTAGGACAATATGTATTCCCCCAGATCAATGTTGAAGTGTATATTACCCTCAATAGAAAGTAAAAACAGGGCACATATTTTTCAATTTGTTTTCAGATCTAGAAGCTGTATAATTGGTTTATCTCATTATAGCCTAAATTATAGAAGGTTGGACATTATTTTCTACTAAAGATTGATAATTTTTTAAAAAACTGTAAAGACAATGGTAACTATATTTATTATACTAATTTTCAAGTCTTTATGAAAAACAAAACTGTATCAAAGCATACTGTTCACTGTTCCTAAAAACATCTCATTAACTTAAATTCACATCTCTTTCATGGCCACATTTAAGGTTAAACTAATATTCAGTCTTTCATTCTTTTTTTCACACTTCTTTTTCACCAGTAGTATCTTTTTATTGCATATTTGCATTAAGAATATAAAGAATGTTAAGTCTGTTTACCACAATAATATTATAATTGATGAAAACATTTAAGTGAATTAACATCTGTCATCATGCATTTTATTAAAATAACCATGAGCATTTATTGTCATAAACCATGTTATATCTCATAAGTTTTAACCACAGAAGACTTAATGAACATGATAACTGAACAAAATTGGAAAATTTTCAGAAAGCTTCCGCAAATCTTCATTTAGAAGACTAATCAAGGAATGTTTACTGAGTACTTTGTACAATTAAGGTAGAGTAATATATGAAATTTGCTCTCTATACTCAAGCAATTCACCATCCATGTACAAGATAATGCAAATATGCCCGAAAAGAGCAGTAATGTTCTTTTGAGTAATGTTTTGAGTAAGTGTTTTAGCATTATGTGACTATTTTGACTGTCATCTCTAGCTGAGTTCTTATAAGAACAAATTAAACAAACCAAATTAAAACATGTTAACAGAAACAGACTACTTATATTTTCTCTCCTTTTACCTCCCTGATGTATTAATAAACCACCGTCTATTTCTCACCTGTATTATTCCCATTGCCTCCTAACTTGTTGACCTAATACTAGTCTTGTTACTCTATATTTCATTTCTAATAGTAGTTGAAATAATACTTTGAGGATGGAAGTCAGATCCTGTCACTCCTATGTTTTAAAAAACTGAGATGGCTCCCTATTTCATTAATGATAGAGTCAAATTCCATATGAAGTGACGTGAAGTCGGTCAGTCCTGTCCGACTCTTTGCGACCCCCTGGACTGTATGTAGCCCACCAGGCTCCTCTGTCCATGGGATTCTCCAGGCAAGAACACTGGAGTGGGCTGTCATTTCTTCTCCAAAGTCTGCATCGTCCGCTGTCCACCCCTTGACGCTCTGCACAAGCCTATGTACAGTTTTCCCTTGTCTATGCCCTTTGTTCACTCAGATTCTGCCATGTTGGCTTCCTTCGTGCCTCAAATACCTCAGACATGCTCCACCCTTAAAAGGGACTTTGCAGTGGCTGTTCCCTCTGTCTGGAATACCCTTCACTTCAAATATCTGCAAGTCAGATGGCCTAATCACCACCTCTGCTCCAGTATCCTTGACCATTCTCTCAAATTTCGTCTTACTCTTCAGCTCCGGCACTCTCAAGTCTCTCTACTCTGCTCTAGTTATTGTTCTGGCATTCTAATAAACTGTAACTATTTCAGTATTTATTATGTTTATCTTTTTTTTCTTTTTGTGCCCGTGAACCTAAAGGTCCTTTGCATTGCCCACTGGTATACCTCAAGCATGAAAAGTAGTGCAGGACTCAAAGTCGGCACTTAATAAAAGTGTGTGATGTAAATAAATGACCATGGGAACAGATAGCAAATGCTAGGGTCTTATTTTTCCTAAATGTGCAATTTCTATTAAAATGAAAGCTATGACTGCAGCGACTTAGCAGCAGCAGCAGCAGCAGCAGTTATATTGTATTTAGATTTTTATCTTTTATTATTTCCAATCATGAGCTTTTTCTGGAAAAACTGAAGTACCATCACCAATGCATGTAGAATAAACAAAAAAATATGTTAGAAAAACGATCAAGAATCTTCTTTTTATTGTTATTGATCAAATACAGTAGTTCAAAGTTAAAATCTAATTGTTGGGACACTTGCTATTTAAAGGAACATATCCCTTGTCATGCTAAGTTATTAGTCAGATCTTTCAACAAGCAGATCAAAGTCTGAGCTTTGGGCCACTTTCAGAAAGGGGATGCCATATGTAGGTTTAGGGGGAAAAAAGATTAAATAGATTCTCCCCTTTGATGAAATCAGACTCTGCACGCTTGCTTTATTCCCATTCTTCTTTCACTGGTGCTGACACTCTTTTCCCTGCCAGAATATATAGATACGTGCTTAAAGGTATACACAGAATTATGTGAAATTCATCCTTATGTTAACTAAAGCTCTACTTATCTTTTACAGAAAAAAAAGAACATATTGGAATGCTAATGTGGTAAATAATTTTATATCTAATCTCATTGGTTTTCATACAAATGTTTCAAAATTCTCAAACATTGGTTCTTTGCCTACTACAAGGTAGTGATATAGAGTAGATGAAAAAGCGGCACTCAGTTTTGACATGGAATAGATATTTGCTAGAAGAACATAGGAGGGTGTTGGATTCAACTACTACATACTGGCAACTGACTTGAACTTGATTTATTCATTCATTCATTCATTTGCTCAACAGTTACTGAACTCCATACCCCAGACAGTGTATTGTATAACTTGGTTCAAAGGTAAGACCTGGTCTTTGCTTTAAAAATGGAATGCAATTATCTGCTAGTAAGAGATGGAAAGATTTTTTTTTTTTTAAATAGGATGCAATGTATGAATTTCCCTGGACATGCAAACATATGCAAAACTTCCATAGAATAAATAGAATGAAAATTTCTTCTTTCTGAAACTAACTAGGCAATATTCACTTGTGTTAGTCTCTCAGTTCAACCAACCATCGATAGCATCACCAACTCAATGGACATGAGTTTGGGTAAACACCGGGAGTTGGTGATGAACAGGGAGCCTGGCGGGCTGCAGTTCATGGGGTCGCAAAGAGTCAGACACAACTGAGCGACTGAACTGAACTGAACTGAGTCTCAGTCATGCCCCACTCTTTGTGACCCATGAACTGCAGCCCACCAGGCTCCTCTGTCCATGGAATTCTCCAGGCAAGAACACTGAAGTGTGTTGCCATTTCCTTCTCCAGGGGATCTTCCTGACCCAGGGATTGAACCTGGGTCTCCTGCACTGCAGGCAGGTTCTGTACCAACTGAGCTACCAGGGAAGCCCCATATTCAGTAAAACTTAGCTTAATCAGTTCCCTATTTTGAGCATTCTATGATTTTGATTGTGTAATATCTTTTTTTTTTTTGCCTTAAAATCACACAAGAATGTGCATTTATATCGAGAAGGAAACAGCAACCCTCTCCAGTATTCTTGCCTGAAAAATGCTATGGGCAGACGAGCCTGGCAGGTTATAGGCCATGGGGTCTCAGAGTTGGTTATGACTGAGTGACTTAAGCATGCATGTGCATTTATAAATTAAATCCCCATGGTGATATCAACATGGCATTTCTGGAATATACAACTAATTATGTTTTTCTGTGCTTAAAGCCCTCCAGTACCCTCTCCCCCTGCCACTGACGACAGAGCCTTTCATAACTCAAGCCCAGCCTTTACCTCTCATGTTCTGCCTTCACATTTTGCTTTTCTAAAATCAACCTTCTCAATTTTCCTTGCACTGCACTGCTGTTTGATTCAACAATGTGTAGCTTCTTATATCATCCTCAAAATCAAAATATGATTTTTTATGCTTTGGAATATTTTTCTCACTGTTTTCCATGCCTAGAATACCATCACAACTTTTCCCTCTATTAAACTCTACCTGTCCTTTAAAACTTTCTTATATCCACGTTCTGTGAAGCCTTCCCTGAGGCATGTTCAGTTCAGTTCAGTTCAGTTCAGTCGCTCAGTCGGCTCTTTGTGACCCCATGAATCGCAGCACGCCAGGCCTCCCTGTCCACCACCAACTCCCAGAGTTCACTCAGACTCGCGTCCATCGAGTCAGTGATGCCATCCAGCCATCTCATCCTCTGTCATCCCCTTCTTCTCCTGCCCTCAATCCCTCCCAGCATCAAAGTCTTTTCCAATGAGTCAACTCTTCGCATGAGGTGGCCAAAGTACTGGAGTTTCAGCTTTAGCATCATTCCCTCCAAAGAAATCCCAGGGTTGATCTCCTTCAGAATGGACTGGTTGGATCTCCTTGCAGTCCAAGGGACTCTCAAGAGTCTTCTCCAACACCACAGTTCAAAAGCATCAATTCTTCGGTGCTCAGCCTTCTTCACAGTCCAACTCTCACATCCATACATGACCACAGGGAAAACCATAGCCTTGACTAGACGGACCTTAGTCAGCAAAGTAATGTCTCTGCTTTTGAATATGCTATCTAGGTTGGTCATAACTTTTCTTCCAAGGAGTAAGCGTCTTTTAATTTCATGGCTGCAATTACCATCTGCAGTGATTCTGGAGCCCCCAAAAATAAAGTCTGACACTGTTTTCACTGTTTCCCCGTCTATTTGCCATGAAGTGATGGGACCAGATGCCATGATCTTTGTTTTATAAATGTTGAGTTTAAGCCAACTTCTTCACTCTCCTCTTTCACTTTCATCAAGAGGCTTTTGAGTTCCTCTTCACTTTCTGCCATAAGGGTGGTGTCATCTGCATATCTGAGGTTATTGATATTTCTCCTGGCAACCTTGATTCCAGCTTGTGTTTCTTCCATCAGGTACCCATTATTTCAGACAGAAAGGGAAATGTAAAGAATTCAGTAATATTACAATGAAAGTTCATACTAGCGCTCCCTGTCTATTGGCGTATCTCAGTGTATCACATTTCTACCTCACTGAAATAACACATTGGTCCAGGTTTGTGTATCTAACTTTGAGAAATAGTCTCATATTGATTGCTGGATATTATTTGAATTATTTATTAATATTTGAGTAATTTACCTGTCATTGAGAAATATTTTTATTTTCATTAAGTCATCCTGGCAAAAAAAATAAAAATAAGAATAAATTAGAATATTTGTTTATATGCCAGAAAGCTTCTCTAGTCATTGCAGTGATTTGTCTGTATGAGAACGGGGAAGATAAATTCTAAGGAAGAATTATGTCCTTAAGGTCCACGCATTTTAAAATTTGGAAAAAGAAATCCTAATGTTCCTAAGTCATAGGCTAATTTTTAAAAATACAAATAAATAAAATTAGGATACTAGTAACATACAAAATCTATAGTTGAGTACCAGTGACATCAGCACCAAATCACAAAGATAGAGGAGTCAGCTCTAGAATAAACTTGGAGGTGATTTATTCTACACTACTTTGGAAACATATATAAAGTTGGTAGAAATTATAACTTTTGATATACTTAACTCACCAAAAGACACGTATGGACCTATGATAAAGGAATAGCAAATATTAGGTCACCTTTTACCCTTAAAAGTAGTCACCTATGTTCTTGGAATTGAAAGCAGTGTTTCGTGACAGTGAACATGTGGTTGGAAATGAAAACAGAGGACTGTGTCAAAAAGCCAGTGTCACTAATCAACATAACAGTACGAAGTACCATCTGGATCCTGTGATTCTGTGCTGTGTTAATATCATGACCGCTAAAGCTTCCTTCATTTGCATCTTCAATTCTCATCCTTTATCACTCAATTCCAAGAAGACTTCTTGCATACTCTGTGTTCCTAACCTCATGTTCTAAACCCCAAACTAGAGTGATTTTTTGATCCCATCCTAAACACTGTTACTGCCTAAATCTGGACACTGGACAATTCTATACACAGGTGTTTATAGATGGTACAACATGGAGATATTATTTATCTGGAAAACACAACAATAAAAGAGTGATATAATATCCAACCTTGTTATCAGCTTTTAAGTCAGTATTAGAAAATACACATCTTCTTATATACCAACACAGGTCTCCATATCCATTGCTGCAAGTACATCAGAGTCACTCTGGTTGGAATATTCATTGTCCATTAGAAATGTATGCATGCGTGCACGTGAACTCAGTCATGTTTGACTTTTTGTGACCCCATGGACTGACCAGTCTCCTCTGTCCATGGAATTTTCCAAGCAAGAATACCAGAGTGGGTAGTCATTCCCTTCTCTAGGGGATCTTACAAACCCAGGAATCAAACCCAAGTCTCTTGTGTCTCCTACACCTTTTTCACCAGTTGAGCCACTGACTTTGTTAATCATATTTGATGAAAACAAATTAGGTGATTAATAACTACCCAGGGATAAGGGATGTGGAGAAACATTGTTATAAATTTGTTGTCAAGTCTGGTATGAATTAAAAGATAGGTTTATTAACAATACTTCCCTAGTGCCTTTTGCCATGGTTATTTGTAGCAAAGATCTCCAAACATATTTACATGACCTACTGTTAACGCCTTAATCCAATATTGTACTAAGGCAGCCAAATGTGTTCTGATGCTAGAAATATGGAAAGCATTTATAAACATGGTGAAAGTATGATATCCTTCCTGATACAACATCAAAAAATTGACAAATACATTTGTAATTTTAATTTTGAACATCAGGCCACTCTTTAAATCATGTATTTAAAATCCATTGCTAAGAATGTTAGGGTTTATAGAATACTTTGTATAATCAAAAACGCAAACTGATCAAATGAGCACACCATAAAACCAAACAGAATAATCTATCCATACAGTAATTTTCCATGTTTATACCATTTATATTGTATGTTACATTTGAAATGATTGACCACACAAGAAAGTGAAAAATATTACTGCAATATACATAACATAGACTTAAAATGGAGTGATATTTTGTTTGTCAGATTGTACTAATACTTTTTTTCAGTTTAGAAATATCTTTAATTTTTTTAAATTAAGGCATAAATCCAACCTAAAAAATCTGATACACATTTATTTTATTTTATTTTTTTTTTTTTTTTTCTTTTTCTTTTTTTTTTTTCACATTTATTTTAAAATACAAGTCATGCTTCCAGGCAAATTAGTATAAATTCAAAAAGTTCAACCAAATTTTAGAAAGGATTAAAGCCATAGTTGACTAAAATTAGTTTACTATTCATATCCTATTCTTTGGCATTTATATGAAACAAAATTAAGATTTCTAAATGGTTTAAAATGCTCAAACATTCTTATGGTATGGTTGGTATAATTCTAAGAGATGTCCTTTTGAGCTTAATGTATGCTTGATATTATAAAACATTTATTTATAGTAATAGAAATCCACTCTTTTATTTATTCATCTATTTTAGTATTATGAAGCAATTATTTATAGTAATAGAAATCCACTCCTTTATTTATTCATCTATTAAGCTCATATTTATTCATTGCCTTCTTTTGCCCTACACTGAATTGTTTTTAGGAATGTGATATATAGTAAGTATCTGGCTGTTTTACTTTAGAAAGTATAAATTTCTTCAAGAAAAAGGACCATCTTTTATACTATGTGTTTTTGGTACCACAGAGTTTGAGTGCAAGATCAGGTCAACAACAACAAAAATACTTCATTCCTTTAACTAGCTGATTTTGTTTTTAGGGTTTGATACAGATTCTAAGAAGGAGTGCAGAGTACATCTCTCTCTCTCTCTTCTCCTCCCCGCCCCCTACCCTTTACTCTCTCTTTCTTCATAGATGTTGTAAACTTGAAATTGCTGTCTTTAATAACTGGGAAAGCCTGCTTCAGAATGAAGTCTATCTACACAGGGTTAAGTTTAGACAAGATGTGCACAAAGCAGTTACATCCACTGGAAGTCAGACAATATATAGAGTTTAGTCAAATCTGAACCTGATCTTGAGCGAAAAATGGAATATCAATAGCTATAGATGAACAGAATTATATTTCAGGCCTGTGGTGCAGTTGCTCAGTCCTGTCTGACTCTTTGCGACCCCATGGACTGCAGCACACCAGGCTTCACTGTCCGTTAGCTCCTAAAGTTTGCTCAAATTCATGTCCATTGAGTCAGTGATGCCATTCAACCATCTCATCATCTGTTGTCTCCTTCTCCTCCTGCTCTCAATCTTTCCCAGCATTGATGTCTTTTCCAGTGAGTCGGCTCTTCGCATCAAGTGCTCAGAGTACTGGAGCTTCAGCTTAAGCATCAGTCCTTCAATGAATATTCAGGACTGATTTCCTTTAGGAATGACTAGTGTGATTTCCTTGCTGTCCAAGGGGCCCTCAAAAGTATTCTCCAACACCAGAGTTCAAAAACATCAATTCTTCGGTGCTCGGCCTTCTTTATGGTCCAACTCACATCTGTACATGACTACTGGAAAAACATATACAGACCTTTGTTGGCAAAGTAATGTCCCTGCTTTTTAATATGCTGTCTAGGTTGGTCATAGCTTTCCTTACAAGGAGCA
Source organism: Oryx dammah (assembly GCF_014754425.2). Lineage (NCBI taxonomy): Eukaryota > Metazoa > Chordata > Mammalia > Artiodactyla > Bovidae > Oryx > Oryx dammah. The sequence goes on along the minus strand of NW_024070213.1, from coordinate 102,325,506 downwards.
AGTGCCTTTTAATTTCATGGCTGCAGTCACCAGCTTCAATGATTTTGGAGACCAAGAAAAAAAAGTCTGTCACTGTTTACAATTTTTCCGTCTATTTGCTATGAAGTGATGGGACCGGATGACACTTAGTTTTTTAAATGTTGAGTTTTGAGTCAGCTTTTTCCTTCCCTCCTACATTTCTCTCTTCCTTCCCTCCTTCTTTCCTTCCTTCTCTCTCTTCTTTTTCCTTTCCTTTCTCTATTCCCTTCCTTTCTTTCTCCCTTTCTTCCTACATTAAACATTTTGAAAACAAAGACTATAAATGATAATGGATATTGAGAATAAAGATGAAGACTCCCTATCCTTTAAGACCAGAGGGTCAAAATGTGATACATTTACATTTCTTTTATGGAAGTGAAAATTATTTTTACAAAAAAACCAACATTTTTTCTATCCTTGTAATAATTCAGATAATAAAGCAATTCTAGAAATATATATGTTTTAAATAGAACTGCCTTATGACCCAGCAATCCCACTGCTGAGCATACACACTGAGGAAACCAGAATTGAAAGAGACACATGTACCCCCAATGTTCATTGAAGCACTGTTTATAATAGCCAGGACATGGAAACAACCTAGATGTCCATCAGCAGATGAATGGATAAGAAAGCTGTGGTACATATACACAATGGAGTATTACTCAGCCATTAAAAAGAATACATTTGAATCAGTTCTGATGAGATGGATGAAACTGGAGCCGATTATACAGAGTGAAGTAAGCCAGAAAGAAAAACACCAATACAGTATACTAACACATATATACGGAATTTAGAAAGATGGTAATGATAACCCTGTATGCGAGACAGCAAAAGAGACACAGATGTGTAGAACAGACTTTTGGACGCTGAGGGAGAGGGAGAGGGTGGGATGATTTGGGGGAATGGCATTGAAAGATGTATACTGTCATGTAAGAAACGAATCGCCAGTCTATGTTCAATACAGGATACAGGATGCTCGGGGCTGGTGCATGGGAATGATCCAGAGAAATGATATGGGTTGGGAGGGGGGTTCATGATTGGGAACTCATGTACACCTGTGGTGGATTCATGTCAATGTATGGCAAAACCAATACAGTATTGTAAGTAAAATAAAGTAAGAATAAAAGTTAAAAAAAAAAAAAAGAATACACTTTATAGAAGGTGGTTTTAAATCCTTGAAGTATGTCAAGAGAGCATAAATTATAAATTGCCTTAACTTTATTTGAACATAATAACTTAGATAAAAAGTAGAAGAAAAATAAGTTGCTTTTTACAGGAAATATGTAAATTTGTTTGTAACTGTATGATACAATTAATAAATCCTGTCTGATTTCACTGTTATGCTATATGATATGCATCTTGATAATAATGGTTTTAGAACTTTATTTAAAAACTGTGTTGCTGATTATTTTCCATATAGCCCATAATTATCAAACAAAATTTGTGAGTACAAAATCAAATAGAAAGGCATTCTATTTCCAAAAAATAAATAATATTTTTTTTAGGGACAGAGGGATAATGTATAAATAAATTTAAAACTTATACACACACACATTAAAATCACACAGGAAAAGTGTTCTTACTTGTTAAAAGGACAATTTCACCTTAATGTGACAAAATTTCAATTTCAACTAATTTTAATGATTGTGAGAAATTAAATTTATTTTTTAAAACAAGACTTCTTCAAAACAGTGTAATAATTTTTTTTTTTATTGCTACCTTTGGAACTGCTTACATTTTATAGCCAGAAAATACTGCTGACAGATAATTTAAAATGTTAGTTTAATAGCATTAAGACCAAATGGAGACTAGCATTAAGATTTGAGATTCAAAGTTATTTCTGTTCAATGTGCTTTACTTTGTTGTTTTAACAATTTAATGTTGGGCTGTGGCCAAAAGTATTTTTCTACTACTATAAGCTGTACCCTTAAGATAATCATTTCATAATTTTTGCCTCTATTAAAATTGAAAAATAAAGTTTCTCTATATGTTAGTCTAATTAATTAAATTACTTAAATTAGGGTAGTAAAATGAAAACTTTGCAATTATTCATTTTATTTAACATAGAATTTGCATAATATTATTTTAACAGATATTAATCCCACTTTACATTCTCTGTTTAGACATGAGTAAAGCAGTTTTTTCAGGTTTGAACTGGAAATTTTCTCTGAAGACTTAAGATAAAAATGATATTCATTACAGTAGAAATAAGTATTATTCTATTATTACAGTAGAAGAGGGCAAGTTATAAAAATTACTATCTATTTTTTTTAAGTCAAGTATGATGGATGTTAAATTTTGGCAGAAACATTCTGCTTTATTGAGATGATCATATTGTTTTTATTCTTTAATTTCTTAATGTGGTATATCAAAACATCCTGTCTTTAATCAATATTCTACTGTTTTTCTTGAAGTCTTGCAACTCTTTGGATAATTTCCAAAGTTCTGAACAGGTGAGTTTTAACAATCAATATTTTTCTCACAGCTCTTATAGAGAAGTAGACTCCCATTGTCCTTGCTGCATCGTTCCAGAAATACTATGTTCCACCCATTTGAAGGCCTGGTTTCTATTCTGTTTATTGACTTTGCCTCCAATGGAAATTTTATATTAACACAGACACTATTCCCTTACCCTTAGTGGTTGGAGCCTTTCCTGTGGTCATAACTGGGTCAAGATGAAAGATCTGTATATAGCTTCTGGGGTCAGTTACAAAGAAGATATTAAAGATTATGGCATTAAACATGCTGGACTATATATTACTTAAGATTGCATTGGCAGAGAATTCATTTCTTGTCTGCTGATATTTTGGGGGAATAAGGAACTGAGATAAAAGGGAAATGTTATTTGTCAGAGAACATACATTAATCAAGAATTCTAAATGACAGGATGCTGAACTCAAATGCTAAAGAGTAAAATAAAACCCCACATGATGCTATCAGAGCTCCATTGCTTCCAATCTTAAAGAAGATAAGCAGAAAAAAAAATTGTGAAGGGAGAGAGCCACTCTATATCCATCATCTACAATAAGATAGAGTCTACCTACTAGTTAACACAAATGACATAAAGAACTCATATAGCTGTAATAACGTACAGGCTAGGAAGGCACTTATAATAAGAAACTAATGAAAGCTTTCCCCAGGGTTTGCTTTGCTAAGTTGCCTCGGTTGTGTCTGACTCTGTGCAACCGTATGGACTGCAGCGTGCCAGGCTCCTCTGTCCATGGGATTCTCCAGGCAAGAGTACTGGAGTGGGTAGTCATGCCCCCTTCCAGGGGGTCTTCTCAACCCAGGGATCGAACCTGCATCTTTTACGTCTACCTGCATTGGCACTCGGATTCTTTACCACTAGTGCCTGGAAATCAATCCTGATATTTGGACTAAAGTAAATAATAGCCGTATATATTAACAGAATAATAATGCCAGTTTCTGCAACAGACAGCCCTCCCGTTTTACAGGCTTACCATAAAAAAGTATTTCTCATTCACGTCACATCCAGTGTGACTCCGGTGATGCATCTACATGACGTGTACACATGGCTATATTTAAAATGGATAACCAAGAAGCGCCTTATGCAGAGCACAGGGAACTCTGCTCAATATGGGGAAAGAGTTTGGAAGAGAGTGGATACCTGTATATTTATAACTGAATCACTTTGCTGCACACTGAAACACACAACATTGTTAATCAACTCTACTCCACTATGAAATAAAAATTTTTAAAAAGAACTCTGTTCTAAGTAATGACTGGAGAACCCAGGTTGTTTCCATCTTACAACTCTACCTTCTTCAAATTATTTCCAGCTCTAAGAGGAGAAAAGAGAATGAAGAGATCTACTCATCTTTGGCTGCCTTAAACCAGAGTGACTCATCACTTCACTTCTTCTTCCTGTAAATTGGTGATAAATCACCACCTTTACCCAGTGAGACAGATGAGGTCTCTGAAGTGTAAGGGAACACCTGGGTATCTGATGAATGCTAGACCCTTACAACCTAAAAGCCAAAGAAAAACCAACTGTGAAAGGAAGTCTTCTATTGTGTTCCTGATCTAGTTTGATAGTTCCCACTTCCACAATGTCATTTCTAGCAGTTAGGAGCAGTTTCTGGAAGCTTTCTCCTCTCAGTTAGGGACTACTAAAACTTTAAAAATGTCTACTTAATTTAGCTTGTCTTTTTATATATATAATGGCAATGATCAGAAATCCATGTCCAGTTTTACTGTATAAGAAAAGTTTATGGAAAGTAAGTTTGTATGTGCGTACTCACTCGTGTCCTGCAAGCTGTGCGGAGTGGCCATAAAAAAAAAAAAAAAGATGTTTTGTATTGAGTCTAGTTTTAGTACTGATACAAACTGAATTGTAAGCCTTGAAAGGGCAATGATAGTATCTCTTAAGTATTTTTTTTCTTTCATTCATGGTAAGAATACAATATGAGATCTGCATTTTTAACAAATACGAGTACACAAGACAGTATCGTTAGCTATGTATAAAAATGTCACTCATCTTGTACAAATGAAAATTTGAACAATTCCCAGCTTCCCCCTCTCCCCAGCCCCTGGCAACCACCATGTTACATTTTGCTTCTGTGAATGTGACTATTCTAGATACATACCATAAGTGGAATCATGCCAGATTTAGCCTTCTGTGTCTGGCTTATTTCACTTAGTTATAATGTCTTCCAGGTTCACACATACTGTTGCATATGGCAGGATTTTCCTATTTTTCTAGGGATCGTTCCTCTTTCTTTTGCCCTAAAGTTTCTTACATCTAACATAATGCCTACCAAGCAAAACTTATTCTGTAAATGCTTATTGAATAAATTAACTTTTGCTAGACTAAATATGAACACCACAGTCAGCTCTATTATTTTTTATGAGTGTTCTATTTCTCTTTTACAAATAAGATCATCTGTTTTTGCATCTAGAAAAAAGATCAACGTTTTTCTAGATTCCACATATATGCATTAATATACAATATGAAATTTGTTTTTTTTACTTTTTTTATGTTTCATTTCTTTATTACTTTTTAAAAAATTTTATTTTTACTTTATTTTACTTTACAATACTGTATTGGTTTTGCCATACATTGACATGAATCCACCACGGGTGTATACAAGCTCCCAATCCTGAATCCCCCTCCCACCTCCCACCCCATATCATCTCTCTGGATCATTCCCATGCACCAGCCCCGAGCATCCTGTATCCTGTATTGAACATAGACTGGCACTTCGTTTCTTACATGATAGTATACATCTTTCAATGCCATTCTCCCAAATCATCCCACCCTCTCCCTCTCCCTCAGAGTCCAAAAGTCCGTTCTATACATCTATGTCTCTTTTGCTGTCTCGCATACAGGGTCATCATTACCATCTTTCTAAATTCCGTATATATGTGTTAGTATACTGTAGTGGTGTTTTTCTTTCTGGCTTACTTCACTCTGTATAATCGGCTCCAGTTTCATCCATCTCATTAGAACTGATTCAAATGTATTCTTTTCAATGGCTGAGTAATACTCCATTGTGTATATGTTCCACTGCTTTCTTATCCATTCATCTGCTGATGGACATCTAGGTTGTTTCCATGTCCTGGCTATTATAAACAGTGCTGCAGTGAACATTGGGGTACATGTGTCTCTTTCAATTCTGGTTTCCTCAGTGTGTATGCCCAGCAGTGGGATTGCTGGGTCATAAGGCAGCTCTATTTGCAATTTTTTAAGGAATCTCCACACTGTTCTCCATAGTGGCTGTACTAGTTTGCATTCCCACCAACAGTGTAAGAGGGTTCCCTTTTATCCACATTCTCTCCAGCATTTATACAATATGAAATTTGATTTCAGGCAAATTTTATATTTGCCTCATAGCAAACATGACCTTTTCAATAAGTTACTTATTTTTACCACTTATAGCTCAAGTTTTATATCTATGACATAGCTAGTTTTTACGGCTGCTGTAATGTTGAATAAGACAAATAAAAATGTTTTAAAATATTAGCACAGTGCTAAAAGTATAGCAGCCTTTCAACAAATGTAAGTAGCAATAATAGTTATTTAGGATTTCATCAGTAGGTTTTGGTTTTGCAATATGAGGTAGGGGAAGTATTCCTCAGAATAATAAAATATCCATTCCCATAAGGATTATAACATAGTAATCTGCAGTTATCTTCCCATTTTTAGTTAAGTTTTATGGTTCAGTATCCTGAGTAGTCTGTTGTTAAATTTCATGGTTAAATAAATGGGTAACATAATAGGATTACCTATTGTTGTATTCTTTAATTGGAGTGGTACATTTGTATTTCAAGGAAGATGAATAAAAGATCCCCAAGTGAGTTTGTCTTTAGATATGAAATGTTTACATGAATACATAATATTGAGTATACTGGGTCATTGCACTGGCTCCTTAAAAGTACATATGCATCAACTGTGCATGTCTGATTTTATTTCCATTGGTAATATTATTTAATGTCACATTTCTACATATTTTTAAATTAAGAAAAAGGGCATCAAAAGGCCTTAATTCCATTTTGTACTCCAGAAAATGTCAACAAAAAAATCTGTGTTGTACTGGAAATAAGACATGTTTAACTAATAAATGCCACAGGATTTACTTCAAAACTATAGACTAATATTCTGTTATGAATGTACACTTTGAGGATTAGTCTGTAGGTACAGGAAACAACATGTTCAAGAGATCTCCTTTTCAGAGCAATAAAATGCCTAGAGCATTATGAGGCTTAATTGAATAAAAGTTCACCATATACACACATTTATAAGCTTAGAACTCTCAACAAGTTAAAGCTTCATCAAGAATTCAACATCAAATAAAAATTAATATCTACCAGTAGTGTTTACATGAAACCCTAATCCAGATAGGATGATAATACTAATATCTACATTCCTTGTCCAAGTCACAGTTGCCCTAAGTGAATTTAAAAATGTGTTTGTTTTCTTCTTTCTTCCTAAAGGAAGTGTCATAAGTAACTGTCAAGACATTCTCAACACATTATTTTCCAAAGGATAAGACTTTTAAAATTCTATTTCCCTGGAAGGAAATTCATCTTAATCTAAAATAGTAAAACATACATACATAGCTGCAAAATATTCTTAGCATCTCATAAATTAGCAGTAGGAATGCAAGAGACTTTCCTTGTGGCTCAGTGGTAAAGAATCTGCCTGCCAATAAAGAAGACACAGGTTCAATCCCTGGGTCTGAAAGATCCCCTGGAGAAAAAGATGGCAACCCATGCCATGAACCGCAGAACGCCAGGCCTCCCTGTCCATCACAAACTCCCAGAGTTTACTGCAAATCCTGTCCATTGGGTCAGCGATGCCATTCAACCATCTCATCCTCTGTCGTCCCTTCTCCTCCTGCTCTCAATCTTTCCCAGTATCAGGGTCTTTTCAAATGAGTGAGCTCTTTGCATCAGGTAGCCAAAGTATTGGAGTTTCAGCTTCAGCATCAGTCCTTCCAATGAACATCCAGGACTGATCTTTAGGATGGACTGGTAGGATCTCCTTGCAGTCCAAGGGACTCTCAAGCATCTTCTCCAACACCACAGTTCAAAAGCATCAATTCCTTGGCACTCAGCTTTCTTTATAGTCCAACTCTCACATCCATACATGAGTACTGGAAAAACCATAGCCTTGACTAGTTGGACCTTTGTTAACAAAGTAATGTCTCTGCTTTTTAATATGTTATCTAGGTTGGTCATAACTTTCCTTCCAAGGTGTAAGCGTCTTTTAATTTCATGGCTGCAGTCACCATATGCAGTGATTTTGGAGCCAAAAAAAAAAAAACTCTGAAACTGTTTCCATTGTTTCCCCTCTATTTGCCATGATGGGACCAGATGCCATGATCTTAGTTTTCTGAATGTTGAGCTTTAAGCCCACTCTTTCACTCTCCTCTTTGACTTTCATCAAGAGGCTTTTTAGTTCCTCTTCACTTTCTGCCATAAGGGTAGTGTCATCTGTATATGTGAGGTTATTGATATTTCTCCTGGCAATCTTGATTCCAGCTTGTGCTTCTTCCAGCCCAGCATTTCTCATGATGTACTCTGCATAGAAGTTAAATAAGCAGGGTGACGATATACAGCCTTGACGTACTCCTTTTCCTATTTGGAACCAGTCTGTTGTTCCATGTCCAGTTCTAACTGTTGCTTCCTGACCTGCATATAGGTTTCTCAAGAGGCAGGTCAGGTGGTCTGGTATTCCCATCTCTTGAAGAATTTTTCACAGTTTATTGTGATCCACACAGTCAAATGCTTTGGCATAGTCAATAAAGCAGAAATAGATGTTTTTCTGAAACTCTCTTGCTTTTTCGATGATCCAGCGGATGTTGGCAATTTGATATCTGGTTCCTCTGCCTTTTCTGAAACCATCTGGAAGTTCATGGTTCACGTATTGCTGAAGTCTGGCTTGGAGAATTTTGAGCAGTACTTTGCTAGTGTGTGAGATGAATGCAATTGTATGGTAGTTTGAGCATTCTTTGACATTGCCTTTCTTTGGGAGGGGAATGAAAACTGAGCTTTTCCAGTCCTGTGGCCACTGCTGAGTTTTCCAAATTTGCTGGCATATAGAGTGCAGCACTTTCACAGCATCATCTTTCAGGATTTGAAATAGCTCAACTGGAATTCCATCACCTCCACTAGCTTTGTTCGTAGTGATGCTTCCTAAGGCCCACTTGACTTCACATTCCAGGATGTCTGGCTCTAGGTGAGTGATCACACCATCGTGATTATCTGGGTCATGAAGATCTTTTTTGTACTAGCAATATTAAAAATATTTTTATTTATATTAATTCAGTGATGATTCAAAATCTCCTTTAACAAAGCATAGCTTATGGCTTACACAAACATTAAGCATCAGCTCTGTACTTATTGTGTGAAGTCCATGTTGCTTTCTTATTTATCAAAAATAAGGAGAGGATGGATTAAGGCAGAACCTAGTGTGTTTGTTATAGATGATAATTATATAGATTAATGTTTAGAGACTAAGATATTTTACTCATTTTTATGATTAATTCTAAAACTGTATAATAACAATTTGAAGATGGGTAATTATGAACTAAACTCTGTGTAATAAGTACATACTGTGTCACCCAGATAATCCATGAGAAAGGAGATTTTAAATATATTCAGTTGTTTGTACCAAAGTGTTTTTCTCTCTTTGTTTCTGCTTTGATTGTGATTCAGCTTAAGATGACACATGCTGAGAAAATAGAGTTATTGTGACTTTATTTGTCTTTCTTGTCAAATGATTTGAAGCTGAATTTTGTTTAGCAGCATTTAAAATTCCAATTGAATTGTGAACAACTGAAGGAATTTTTCAAGAAGGATGGAAAGAAATGAATATAGTCATCCTAGATCCACAGGATGGAGAAGGCAATGGCACCCTACTCCAGTACTCTTACCTGGAAAATCCCATGGACGGTAGGCTGCAGTCCATGGGGTCGCTGAGGGTCGGACACGACTGAGTGACTTCACTTTCACTTTTCACCTTCATGCATTGGAGAAGGAAATGGCAACCCACTCCAGTGTTCTTGCCTGGAGAATCCCAGGGACGGGGGAGCCTGGTGGGCTGCCGTCTATGGGGTCGCACAGAGTCAGACACGACTGAAGCGACTTAGCAGCAGCAGATCCACCGGAAAAAGAGGAAAAAAAAAAAAACCAAAAAAACAGGCTATGAAAACTGTCCCTACCTTCCTCATACTTTTTTCTTTTTCTTCTTTTCCATTTTAAATGTTTTTTTGATGTGGACCATTTTGTAAAGTCTCTACTGGATTTGTTACAACGTTGCTCTCGTTTTACGTCTTGCTTTGTTTTGGCCACAAGGCGTGCGGGGTCTTAGGTTCCTGACCAGGGATGGTACCCGCACTAGTAGACAAAGTCTTCCACTGCGAGGAAAGTCCCTCTTCTTTTCCACTTCGAAATCTATTCAAAAATTCCATTCTTGCTTTTCTCCTTTGGTTTTTAGAAAGAATAGATTCCTTAACCTCTCAGTGCCTCATGTTTATCATCTACAAAATAAGGGAGCAGGATTAGATCATGTGATCCGCGAAGTTCCGGGTAAGCAAGAACTACAGCAGGGAGCATGTTAAGGAGTCCCCAGGCCTGCCTCAAAAATTCTCATTCTCTCCGACCTGGTAAACCTTTGAAAAAAAACTTTTTTTTTTTAAACAAGCTCTTCAAGATTTTTGGAGCAGCTTGTTTTCAGACCCCACTGTGAAATCTGAACATAATGAAAATTTGTCTCTAAGCCTCTTCTCTCCTCTCAGCAACTCCCCAAACATCGTTTCCTTTAGATTCCATAGAAAGAATGAAAACTGATTTTCTGGCTTACAAAAGTGAAATAGAATTTTGTCGTCATTAAAGTATTCCAATTCATCATTCAATTTGTTAACACCCATGTGGAGGTATTAAAACCTATGGAGAGGCCGTTCTCCAAGTCAGCAGAGCATTGCATGTGAAAGCTACCTCTGCACAGTGATGGCATTGCCACTCAGGGAGCATTCCACTGAACATTACACAAGTATAAAGTTAGGTAAGTCACTCAGTCTTGCCCGACACTTTGCGACCCCATGGACGGCAGCCCACCAGGCTCCTCCGTCCATGGGATTCTCCAGGCAAGAATACTGGAGTGGGTTGCCATTTCCTTCTCCAGGGGATCCTCCCGACCCAGGGATTGAACCCAGGTCTCCCGCATTACAGGCAGAGGCTTTAACCTCTGAGCCACCAGGGAACTATACAGGGATGCTATCACACTATCAAAGCAAGCAGTCAATTTTGAAAGTGTGCTGATCTCTAAATAACTTCAAGGTTATGACAAAAATGAAATCAATATGCAGCTTGTCTTTTTCATTTTGAATTTCAGTTTGTGTTGGGACCTCAAGAGGAATCAAGATTACAAAGTTTTAGCCTAAAGGAGATTCTAGATATTATTACACACATTTCTATTCCCTATAAGGTGTTATGAGTCCTGTTTTACCAGTCATCAGGATATATTCATGTTTGCATTCTTATTGCACTGACTCACTGTAGACACTCAAGACTGTTCACTAGTGAATGAGTGAATAAATGAATGGAATAGAATGAATGAATCCCATTTATTGACATCTGTATTTACAGAGAAGCAAGTAAGGTACCTGACGTCACTTGCTTGTTAGGAAGCAGAACCAGCTACAGAATTTATGCATATTTCCTGAGTCCCAGGAGAAGCCTTCAGAAATTAGTGCTGTGATTCTGAAGCACTTCCCAAGTGGTTCTAGGGATGAAGAACCCACCTGCCAATGCAGGAGGTGTAAAAGATGTGTGTTCGATACCTGGATCAGGAAGATCCCCTGGAGGAGGGCATGGCAACTCTGGAGAATTCTTGCCTGGAGAATCCCAGGGATGGAGGAGCCCAATGTGTTATAGTTCCATAGGGTCACAGAAGAGTCAGACACAGCTGATACACTGTGATTCTGTAGACAGCTCTTAAGTTTTCACAAAATGGGTTGAAAACTGCCTCTTGCTTCTCCACTCCCACCTTAGACAACATAACTTGAAATACTCAGAGTAGTAAATTATACATAAGAAATCTTGCTCCGCAGAGGCTGCCTGATTGAAAACCCAGAAAATTTTAGATTTTTTCTGACGATAGTAGATCTTTGTAGCCCCATCATGTGGCAATGACGTAAACTCAGTTTATAAATAATACTCTGAAATTATGTGATTCATAACTTAAGAGTCATTTTTATTTGTGGGATTTGTATCAGAAAGTGAGACTTGATATTTCCTATCACAAGAGCTCAAATTTGTACGATCCAGATCTGCACAGAACGCAGCCATACAGTTTTGGCAATGTAATTCTGGGACAGAATTTCCAAGCAAGTGGGATAAGGCTGTTTGGGCTCTCTCATCTGGCCACTGGCTTTGTATATGGCCGTGTTTGATAACAACATGAGTAACTAGCTCTCCAACACATAATGAGGATTAAAGAACTGGATCATGACCTTAGTAATCCCTGGATATTTGAGGTCCTTCCTATAAGGTCGAACAAGTGGGTGCCGTGAAAAGGAATCAGAAAGTGGCTTTTGTTTTTGCCTCCAGGGGGAGAACTTTCTTGCCTCTAGGTGAAAACATGGGCAATCTGGTGATTTTACATCTTACCTGTAGGTCATTAAAACTGCCTTAAATAGAAATCACAAAAGAGCATCGATTCAATGTTTAGAACATCTGTTTCTATGTAGTAGTAAAAGCTGTTGATTTCACTCGCAGTTATAGCCAATCTCTCTCAGCTCTCCTTTTAACTGTAGCTGTGCTGCCTCAGGGTTGAAATAGAGAGTGAGAGGAGCAAGCCAGGTCTTCCTTGGCTGGTATCCTTGGTTCTCAGGTTCATTCTTTATGCGCATACCAGGTATCTAAAACTGACCATGTCCTGTTTAGCTGTGTGTGTGCATTCTTTAGAGGCTTCCTAATTCAGAGGTAGTTCCCTCAGTCTGAGCAATTGCTTCTCTCTTTTGTAGATTCTTGCTTAATCTTGCAAGCCCAAAGAATAGAGTGCTACCTATCACTTAATGCTGAGGTGCTTCTGCTCTTCTAAAATTATGCCGCTGGCCAAGACCTAATGTTATCTGCATGTTAGGTCTCTTTTACATGTGGTCCACACGTGGCCCTTAAGAAACACTGAGACATCCTTTGCTCTTATAAGTACTGAGGGGGAAAGTCAATCCTTGGCTGCGAGGCAGCCACCCAGTGGATCCCCTCCATTTAGATTCACAGCTGAGAGCCTAGAACAAATCTAATACACTTCCTAACCTTAGAGTAGAGAGTAGAGAGAGTAGAGTGAAGTTGCTCAGTCGTGTCCGACTCTTTGCGACCCCATGGACTGTAGCCTACCAGGCTTCTTCATCCATGGGATTCTCCAGGCAAGAATACTGGAGTGGGTTACCATTTCCTTCTCCAGGGGATCTTCCTGACCCATGGATTGAACCCGGGTCTCCTGCATTGGAGCAGACACTTTAACCTCTGAGCCACCAGGGAAGCCCTACCTTAGGAGACATATTTCATATTTTCTGAGAGGCTCATCAAAGCCTCTCCCTGCTCAGACTCTGGAGCTGGTTTCTTCACCTTGAAGTTCCAACTTACTTAACTTTACTAGCTTGGTTTCCTCTTCTATAAAATGTTCTTTCCCAACTGGTATTAACACTGCCTGCTTTGTAAGTTCATTGTGATGATTAATTAATTTAATAGTATAGGACACTGAAAAGAGTGGCCCAGAAGCCCAGACAAGAAGAATCTTGTTTTAACATCCTATTAACATTCTCATTATCCCTAGAAATGTCAATCAAAAACTAGAATATCAAAAACATAAGAGAATTTATCTCTACAGAAGGTGTGTGCTTAGTCACTCAGTTGTGTCCAACTCTTTGCAACCCCATGGACTGTAGCCTGCCAGGATCTCTATCCATGGGATTCTCCAGTCAAGGATACTGGAGGAGGGTGAATACTAAGAATATTCCAACTTTGACCCAAGGTTCAATTAGCAGGACACCTGATCAAAGGCTTAACACTTCCGCTGAGTAACTAGTATGTATGTGAAAAGGTATTAGTTGTGTCCAACTCTTTGTGACCCCGTGGACTGTAGCCACCAAGCTTCTCTGTCCATGGAATTCTCCAGGCAAGAATACTGGAGTGGGTTGCCATTCCCTTCTCCAGAGGATCTTTCTGACCCAGGATCAAACCTGGCTCTCCCACACTGCAGGCAGATTCCTTGTCCTCTGAGTCACAGGAAAGCCCAGTAACTAGTACTAGCCATAGTAAATCCTTAAGTAGCCTGTATGTTTACTTTTCTCATCTGTATGTAAGAATTTTTCCTATGGTAGGACATGAGACTTCTTTGTCAAGGGCAGACAAACAAATTATTCATTCAACAAATACTTAGTTATTAAACATATACTATGTGCTAGATACTCTAGGCACTGAGGATATAGCAGTGAAAAACAAACAAACAAAAATCTCAGCAGTCATGGAAGTTGCATACTAGTGGCAAGATCCAAAAAAAACATACAAAATATTTGTTATATGTTAGAGTTGTCCCAATGCCCTTACAACCACAGGGGAACTTGAGATGAGAGGAGGAGAGTAGACAAGATGGCCCCACCTCCTTGTTGTGACAGAAAGACACATAACATTGGGTCAGCTAAAAAGTTCGCTGAGGTCTGCAAGGGGTGGTCTCACATGGAGCGCATGTTCTTCTGGGCTCCCTCTTGAATTCTGATGGAGTCTAGAGGCTGAGGGGGGCAGTCTTACTTAAAATTCTTTATCCCCTCATTCCTTTGTTATTTTTAGTGCAAAAAAACCTCTAAGACTGTGGTATCCTGCAGATGGGGACATAAAAAAAGAGGGAAAAGAATCATTGGTTTCATAGGATTGTTTGTGTCTTGGAATTTATTTTAACTAGAATGAAACACTTTCTGTGACCTGTAAAAGAATAACTTAGGAATACAGGAGTCATTTTTAATATATTACAACTATCAGAATGTAACATTTATTTTAAAACAAAACAAAACAAAAGCTGGCAAAATCAAATGCAGATGAGAATGTAGACCAAACTCAGCCCTCATACATTATTGGTGGTAGTGGAGAGTGGTACAATCACATTCAAAAAGCTCTGGTAATAATTATAAAATTAAGTGTATACCTACCCTGTGGCCCTGAATTTACTCAAGAGAAATGAAAACATATGTTCACACACACAGAAAAATGTACAAGAATGTTTACAGCAACTTATTTGTAATAGCACAGAACTAGAAGCAACCCAAATGCCCACCAATAGTACAATAAATAAATAAGCTGGGGCTTATCTATGAGTGGAATACTACTCAGCAGTAAAAAATGCATGGGTAACATGAAGGACTCTCAAACACATACTGCCACGTGAAAGGAACTGTACACAAAAGAGTCCATACTGTATGATCTATATGAATTTATGGAAGAAGAAAAACTAATCTATGGGCAATGAAAGAATAATGATTAATATCCAGGATGGTGGGAGCAAGGATTGTCTGAGAAAAATGAGAGAACTTTCTGAGGTTGTGGTCATCTTCTGTATTTTGAGAGGAACTTGGGATTGAACAAGAGTATGTACTGTGAATGGTACATGAGTTTACTGAACTGTCCATTTAAGGTTTTTGCATTTCATTGTATATAAATTTTACCTCAAAAAGGAAAAAAAAATTACTCTATAAAACTTTACTTAATGCTGTGATGTGCTTACTTGCTCGGTCAAGTCTGACTCTGTGCAACCCCCTGGACTGTAGCCCGCCAGGCTCCTCTGTCCATAAGGATTCTTCAGACAAGAATATTGGAGTGGGTTGCCATGCCTTCCTCCAGGGGATCTTCCCAACCCAGGGATCAACCCCAGGTCTCCTGTATTGCAGGCAGATTCTTTACTATCTGAACCATGCGTGCTTAACTATTTGGGAAACATACTGATGTATGCAATTTGTTTGAAAAACCATCAAAAAATAAGATGCTGAAGAGATGGCTAGTGGGATGGTTAGATAATTATGTGATCAAGCAAGAACAGTAAAAAGTTAATCATAGAATCTGGGTGGTGGGTACATGTTTACTTACTATACAATACTTTTATGTAAGTTTGATAATTTTCAAAATAAAGTTTCAGGGAGAGCAGCCTAGTTTGAGATGGAAATATGATCTGTTATTATCATGGTTTACATACTGTAAATTAAAAAAAATTAGTATCACATATCTTTGTTATGGACCTCTTTCTGAGATAACAGATGATAAAATATGCCTCATACACTCAATTATTGCTTAATAAGCAACTCATTGTTAGTCTTTAGTAAAATCAGGCACAATAGTCTGTTCCCACTCTTATATTCTAATGGAGGACGGTAAGATATTTATAAGTTTTATGCTAACAAATAATATGTCACTTACATTGGTAACAATAATTTTAAGCAAAATAATTTTCCTTTAAAATTCCAAACACTGATTATGTATTTTTATTTGAAGTATTTTCAAAAAAGAATTATAAATTCCTAGAAGACGAGTTCTAGAATAGGTTTTATGGTATCTCCCCTACTGAACCAATAGTTAGCAAATTATCTCCAATTAACAGTCTTCATGTAGAGTCATAAGATACTAGGTTCTGAAATTAATTAATCCAGTGTAAAACCCAGTTGACCAAGTAATCATTAAAAAGCATAATTTAGGAATTATTTTTTAAATAAAAAAATTTTTTTTGAAACACAGGCCAACAGCATCACAAGATTTGTCCTTAATACCTACATAATATAAATTATATCTGGCATGTCTCCTCACTAAAGGCACAATGCCCAGAAATAACTCAAGTAAATAGCTTTAAACAAGTTAATTTATAATCTCATCTAGTATATGCAGCTGTTAAAAAACATTAGCTTTCTAGTTACTGACTTTAAATACAAATCCTATTATCTCTATTATAGAGAATGCTAAAAGCCAGTTTTGGGCCAGGAAGACCTTAAGTTCAATCTTCAGTCTTCTCTTCTTTCTCTTTATTCTTCTGTGAATTTACCCACCTTATATTTTCTCAAAGCTTGTTTTAATTCTCAGCCGTTTGAATACTCATAATCATTTTAAAATATTTACTGGCCATTGATACTTCTCCTTGTGAATTACTGATTCATGTTGTTAGTCCATTTTCTTTCTTTTCCTCTCTTTTTATATTGAAGTATAGTTAATTTACCGTATTATTTTGTCCATTTCTTATTAGACACTTTGCCTTTGGCCTATTCATTTCACAATAGTTTCACAATCTTCAGTGAAACTATGTCTTCAGTATCTTAAAATTCTAAATACTATGTGCTTTATTTAAAAAAAATATATATATATATATAGCTAATATGTCATTTGTTTATCCAGATGGTGAATTGCTCTCCATTTCCTATAGAATCAAGAATTTAACATTCAAGAATTCTAGTTTCTCTGAATACTCAGCCTGTCCCTAAGTATCGCCAATAACGTGCCCAGCACCAAGGACGTGTTCACTGTTTATCTTCCCTAATAGCTTTCCATCTGAACCCTCTCTCTCCTGACTCATCCTCTATAAAGCTATTCACAGGAATCTTTCCTTTTCTAGGTTACTCTTCCATTGTGCTCCTGCCAGAAAGCTGGGGGCCTTTCCTTGTACTTTCCTCCTCTTTCCCTCACATATGCAGGCCACAACCAAGGACTCTTACTTCTAGTTAAATTCCCTTACTTACCTCTGCTGACACTGCCGCTATCCTGATCATGTCTTCATTCTGTACTACACAGAGTATGAATAACCTTCTTCACTACCTATAGTTTATTCTTAGTAGTCAAAATGGCATAGAAAAGGCAAATTTGACCACAGTACTTACTCCCCTGGTTAAAGCTCTGTCAGTACATTCTAACTGCACTTAGGCTAGAATCCAAAATGCTGTGGCTTACAGCGTCCTGTGGAATCTGGCCACTCTTCATAACCATCTCTTACTCCTCCCTGCACCCTCATCCGGGATCACTAGCCTCCTCAAATGCCCTAATCTTCTTGAGTGAGTGAACTTGCTCAGTCGTGTCCGACTCTTTGCAATCTCATGGACTGTAGCCTACCAGGCTCCTCTGTCCATGGAATTTTCCAGGCAAGAATACTGGAGTGGTTTGCCATTGCCTTCTCCAGGGGATCGCCCCGACCCAGGGATCAAACCCAGGTCTCCCACACTGCAGGCAGACAATTTACCATGTGAGCTACCAGTGAAAGTGAAGTGAAAAGTGAAGTCGCTCAGTCGTGTCCGACTCTTTGAACCCTATGGACTGTAGCCAACCAGGCTTCTCCATCCATGGGATTTTCCAGGCAAGAGTACCGGAGTGGGTTGCCATGCCCTTCTCCCAGGGAAGCCCCCTAATCTTCTTTGCTGCTGCTAAGTCGCTTCAGTCGTGTCTGACTCTATGCGACCCCATAGACGGCAGCCCATCAGGCTCCGCTGTCCCTGGGATTCTCCAGGCAAGAACACTGGAGTGGGTTGCCATTTCCTTCCCCAATGCATGAAAGTGAAAAGTGAAAGTGAAGTCGCTGAGTCGTGTCCAACTCTCAGCGACCCCGTGGACTGCAGCCTAGCAGGCTCCTCCGTCCATGGGATTTTCCAGGCAAGAGTACTGGAGTGGGGTGCCATTGCCTTCTCCTTTAGACAATGCTTTCCCATGTTCTTCTTTGTTTCATTTACTTATCTCTTCTCTTCTGTACCTACCAACTTATATGTAACTTTCTCATCTTTTCCAAACTAGGTTACTTTATTGCTGAGGCTCACAGCATATGGCACTTTGCAGCACTTATGATAATTTTAATTACTGCCTAATTCTTGCAGTTATTTGTTTAATATTTGTTCCTTTTCACAATGGCAAGTACCATGTCTGTATGTTCCAGCATTATATGCCAAGCATCAAGCACCATGCCTTGCAAAAACAAGAAACTCAATAATGTTTTGCGGCCTGGAAAAAAAAATGAAAGTCTGATTGATCTTATGCATACAATACTTATTTGTTGTTCTTCAAACTGTTCCTTTTTGTTTGTTTGTTTGTATTTTAGGATTTTTTTTTTTTTTGGCTGAAGCATGTGAGATCTTATTTCCCAACCAGGAATTGAACCCATACCCTCCTCCCACATTGGGAGCTCAGAGTCTTAACTACTGGACCACAAGGGAAGTGCCTCCAAATTGTTCTTGTGGTTAAATTTTATTTCCCTAAGCATATTTTATCTGTTTCAAGTGAAAAGCCTACTGTATACTTCTCTGTAATTCCAATAGCAAAGAACAGGTCTGGAAAATAGCAGACATTAAATATACACAAATTGAGATAAATGTGCAGTTGAATAGTTACAATACTGACCTTTTGAAAAGAAATTGAGGGACAGATGGTCAAAACAAAATTTGGTACTGAGAAAAAACAGAAGAGAGGCATAAAACATCACCACTGAAGGTTGATTAATAATCAAATTTTTAAATTGAGGATGTTCTTAGTTCTCAAGTTATTGTATGCTTTTTTTACTCTTCACTGACACAAGGAAATCTATTAATACAGAAAAATTAAATTTTCTTGAATGCAATTCAAATAAGAGGTTGAATCCATTTTAAAAATTGCCTTTTTCTTATACATAATAATAAGTATTAGTAGCTTTTTTATTTTTTTTTACAGTATTATCCTATCAGATGATTCTTTTAAGGATCAATTCAGTCTGGTAAATCAGTTCACTCAACTCCATTAAGCAAGTGGGTGATAAGGTCAAAGAAATAATAATATTGTATTGCATGTTTGAAACTTGCTAAGAGAATAAGCTCTCTTGAGAAGAAAAACAACTGATGACTTTATATGGTAATGGATGATAAGTAGACTTATGGTGGTCATTTCACAGTGTTTATGAATATTCGGTCATTATGCTGTGAAAGTGTTAGTCATTCAGTTGTGTCTGACTCTTGGTGACCCCATGGACTACAGCCTGCCAGGCTCCTCTGTCCATGGAATTCTGCAGGCAAGAATACTGAAGTGAGTTGTCATTCCCTTCTCCAGGGGATCTTCCCAATCCAGGGATGGAACCCAAGTCTCCTGCAGTTTGGGCAGATTCCTTACCGTCTGAGCCACCAGGGAAGCATTATGCTGTACATCTAAACAAATATATGTCAGTTGTACCTCAGTTTAAAAAAAATAAAATTTAAAAACAAAAATTAGTTAAATCTTGATTATTTAGTGGCAGCTAAACCCAGTTAGGACACACGGAAGATCAAGTACCATCTCACTGCCATAATTAAGAATAGGCAACAGCTGATGAGTGTTGATGGACAACGCTGAACAACCCAGACTGGAGAGTAACATCTCACTTTGGGAGTCAAGTGGAGATGTGACTAGTGAAAGGCATCCCGAGATTTGGAGCTTAAGCTTCATCTAGAGCAGAAATGCCAGGGGCTAGCCTCCTCTCCTCAGACTGTGAGGGGAGCCATCAGCATCAATTAACCACAGCTGGATTATTCAGTGTCTCTGGAGATGTGCTTTTCCCAGGGTCTGCTGTGTCTCAGATTGTAGCTCATCCTTTCCTCTTGCTCTCCACATCTAGGCATGAGCAAAAGTTTTTATTTTATATTTTTAATATATGGATACAATGCGAATTCTTCTGAAACAATGTAGTTGTACACCTGCATAGGGGCACTGAGTTTCTTGGGGAGTTTTGAAATGCACATTTGAGTTTAGGACCAAAGGGAACCAAATTCAGTCTTTGTACTTGAAAAGGAATCACACGTTTTAGGAGGTAACTTTAGGGATAAGAGGTAGAGTCAAGCTAGAAAGAGAGGAGAGAGAATGGGGTTTGGTGGAGCAGCTTGGAAGATTGTCACCTGTTCCAACGATGACTTTTTCTCACAAGTTTCCAGTTGAATGCCCTGCAGCCCATAAAATCTGCAGACCAAGTGGACTGCTTGTGCAAACTATTGAAGGGGCCAAGACATGTCTAAGGTAACCTGAGATCAAACAGGGAAGGCAAAAGAGACAGGAACCCTGCAAGAGGCAAGACTCTAAAGAGTGCTTCCCAAAGAATAGAGTGTTGTAAAATCTTTGAACTTCTGAACTTTACACTAAGTTTAGGTGGCTGCACGGGGACCAGGTATCTAAAATTAACATCCCCAACTAAAATCTGTGTCTCATTTCCTCTGAGAGAAAGTTAGAGCATTTACAAAGGGGCTATATAAGAGAAGCAAAATAGAATCATCTAAATTATTTTCAAGGGAAATTTTTCTATAAAGTATGTTCATGCTCCATTGAAAAATTAAGAAAATTGCAGAAATATGAATTATAATCCTATTTCTTCCAAGTCATTTCATAATCTTATTCAACCTATCTCATTTATAAATGTGACTGATAATATTTGCAGTATATGACAGGGCTGGATGATCTCCTGAGATGTTATATCTCTCAAAAATATGATTCTCTGAATAACTGAATCGAATATTTAAATATATAAGTTGTTCCCATTATTTGCAGTTCAATTAGCTAAAACAAGGACATACTAATTAGCAAAATGAATGTTACTAAATAGTTCAGTTTTCCCAATTTTAATTAAGGACTCTTACGGAAAATGATATATGAGTAGGCCAGGTAAAATGAAAGCATGGACTCTGAGTTCTGAATGATATGATTATTTCCCATAAATCAATAATTAAAAAATGTATTGTCTTTATTTTATATACTGTTATTTGTTACATTATGAGATAGATTCTTCGACCATGTGTAAAAACAAATGTGAATATTTATCTTTTAGATAAAATTCAAATTATGCTGTTAGGCAGTATTTTCATTTCAAAACTCAAATGTTATTCATTTGTGGCTTTATCTTTGTTTTTTGGTTTTTTTTCCATTTTGCTCTGATCTGATTTTTTAAAAATGGATTCTATGTCTGGTGAAGTCCTAAAACAATAAACCAGTACCTAACAACAACATATTTATATAAAAATGTATCATTTAAAATTATATTTACATGTAAATGTTCCAAACCCCTCTGTTATTGTTTTATGTTGTTAGCATATGAGGAAACTGAGACTCAGAGCAGTTAAACAAACTGCAGTATCATTTTAGAGTCGCAATCAGTGGGAGAGGAGAAATTCAAACCTGGATTTCTGATTTAAATTCATCTTCTTTTGAGTTCACACACACAAAAAAGGAGAAGACAGACCTGATACAGATAGAGATAAATGGTACCCTAGCCAAAATCATTTTGTGTTCCCAGATAATTAGAGGTTTCACATGATTCTGTTCTTTAGTAATATTAAGAATTCATATTTGCAGTAGTGATGTGAAACCAGGTAATGTCTCTGTGAGTTAGATTAGGTGATGTGATTCATCTTCTCTTTTGAATTAGCTGAATAATTGCATCTGCTTTGCAATTGTCTTTATCCATAGAGACTTAACTTGAGATTCAACTTTCATTGCATGAAAATCACATTCAAATTTTTCCAAGAAAACCTGTTCAATTTTGTTCTCCAAAATGATTGACCACTGTTCAGAAAGAACAAAATCTAGACAAAGCCAAGCACTGAGAAACTCTGATCCATGAAGGAATAGTTTTTCACTCTTTAAAAAAAAAAGGGTTTATAATTTAATAATGTTTATATGATTTTATATATGTATATATTTATGTAATAAATGTCATCTGCTTATACACACACACACATACATATATATGGATCTCCAGTAGTAAGTATTTTTAGAAGAATATGGGATCCTCAAATCTGAATCATTTTATTCAAAGTAAAATCAGAAGACAACATACACAATACAATGGACTTCGCAGAGATACAGACATTAGAAATTCAATTGTAATATAAACTTGACAATATAAACTTTTTACACATAAGCTTGTATATTACATATTCTCTATGTTTCTTATTGTCTTTGAAATGAAGTTTAGCCAAGTCACAAATACAATTAATTGCTGTCACAATAACAGAGAGAAAGTCATTTTAGTTAACTGGATTCCACATAGTATTTAAAGGTCGTGTGATCACATGGAATATAAAATCCTAACACTTATTAGAGGCAAACTGCCCTTGAATGGTTTAAGCTGTTTCAAACCATCATGCGTCTCTGTGTGTAACATGTGATGTACAATAGCCAGTTTTTGCCATCTGTAGTGTTGCCCTTAGCAACAGAAAAACATGTGACCGTGCTTATGTGACTCTGCTGGCCTGCAACAGTGTGTAGAAGGATTTAAGCAAAATGAAACAGACAGAAATATTGATCCAGGCAACTGGAGTTTTCAAGTGTATTGTAATGATCCTGCAGATTGTTAAGGGAAGAAAAGAAAGAAGCAAAGAAAACAGAGAAAACTAGAGTGAGAGTAACAAAGAGGGGTACGCAGTATCACAGAGGAATATGTTTTCCAGAGATTATTGTGAAATTGAATTTTTAAAGGTATGTGTAGAACAGATACGATCATTCTATTCCTCTGTCTCTGTCATTTTATAGTTTATGGCTAAATCCTGTTCTGCCATGTGATGTGAAAAGGAAAGGGGTAATTCTAGAATCACAAACACCTTCCTCTGTCGCCATCACAGTTACGAACAAGATTGAGAATTTAGTTAGATATCACCAAGTCCATTTAAAGACAGCTTAAATAATACACTTTCTGAGATTCTTTTCTTTAAATTTTTATTTGTTTATTTTTGGCTGTGCTGGGGTGGTTGCTGTGCGTGGGCTGAGGTGAGCAGGAGCTCTTCCCCAGATGCGGAGCACAGGCTCTAGAGCGCACGGGCTCAGTAGTTCTGGCGCACAGGCTTAGTTGCTCCATAGCATGTGGGGTCTTCCCTGACCAGGATTCCTAACCATTGGACTTGTATGAAATAACATGACATAATCATGTCTACTAGAAACCATATTTTTTTTTACATATAATGTTTTTATTAGAGTTTGGGAAACAATAAAACTAGGAGAGTGAAGATTCTGTGATTCCTATTAGAAACAAACCCAGTTTACTCACTGTATTAAGAACTCTGGGCTTCCCGGGTGGCACAGGTAAAGAATCACCTGCCCTTGCAGGTTACGAAGAAGATGCAGGTTCAAACCCTTGGGTCAGAAAGATACCCTGGAGTAGGAAATGGCAACCCACTCCAATATTCTTGCCTGAAAAATTCCATGGGCAAATGAGTCTGGTGGGCTACAGTCCACGGGGTGGCAAAAGAATCGGACATGACTGAGCACACATGCATTAAAAAAAACACACTAAGAACTCTGGCTATCCATATATCCTCAATCAGCATGAAAAAAATGCAGCTGTAACAGCATAAGAACCAGTGTTAGCACTGTATCACATAGACAAATATGCTTCTGGGTCATATCATTGTTCCATGTAAATCGCAATGTATATGATAGTCTATTGTGAAGAGAACAAATCTCAAAAGGAAAAATATTTTCACTTTTACTCTTTTATGTTTGCTATCATAGAAAAGAAGAACTACATGAATTTTACACAGACCAGATAATTCAACTTTACCACAGTAAAAAGAAATAGGTAAGATTCATTAGAAGCTGTAGGAATTAAGAATTTAGAATTAAGAATATATATATATGTAATCAACCAAAATGATAATGCAGGAGGTTGCAAGGGTGAAGATTTCTTAAGTATTATTATGGATCTCGCACAGTATGAGGTGCTTTTGAAACCGCACCTCATGTGAAACTTGAACCCACAATCTTCCGATTGAAATTGCACAACTTGTCTAAAGATTTAATGAAGTTCAGGTTCTTTATGTCTCCTCACAGAAGGAATTTAGTGAGAGGTAAAGTGATAGGCAAGAAGTCTAAGAGGAACTGAAGAGCCTCTTGATGAGGGTAAGGGGGAAAATGAAAGAGCCAGCTTGAAACTAAATATTTAAAAAAAACCTAAGATCATGGCATCCGGCCCCATTACTTCATGGCAAATAGAAGGGGAAAAGGTGGAAGTAGGAACAGATTTCCTCTTCTTGGGCTCTAAAATCACTCTGAATGGTGACTACAGCTATGAAATCAGAAGATGATTGCTTCTTGGCAGGAAAGCTGTGACAAACAAGCTGAAACAGAGTGTTGAAAAGCAGAGACATTATTCTGCCCACAAAGGTCCATATATTCAAGGCTATGGTCTTCCCAGAGGTTACATACTGTTGTGAGCACTGGACCATAAAGAAGGCAGAACACCAAAGAACTGATGCCTTTGAACTGTGGTGCTGGAGAAGACTCCTGAAGGTCCTTTGGACAGCAAGGAGATTAAACCAGTCAGTCTTAAGGGAAATCAACCCTGAATATTCATTGGAAGGACTGATGCTGAAGCTGAAGCTCCAGGATTTTGGTCATCTGATGCAAACAGATGACTCATTGGAAAAGTCCCTGATGCTAGGGAAGATTGAGGGTAGAAGGAGAGGAGGGCACCAGAGGATGAGATGGCTGGATGGCATCACCAACGCAATGGACATGAACTGGGGCAAGCTTCTGGAGATGGTGAAGGACAGGGAGGCCTGGCGTGCTGCAGTCCACGGGGTCGCAATTAGGCAGACACAACTGGGTGACTGAACAACAGCAACAACAAGTAGATTTATTAATATAGGATGTCTGTGAAGAACATAAGTGGGCAAGCAAGAGGGCTCTGCCCTGAGAACTAATTGGGCTATGTTTTCATAATCAAAGGAAAAGTGCATAGGGAGAAAACACCACCTTCTCCTCATTCTCTGAGCAGACATCAGGCTCACATCACAAGCTTCTCCTTCACACTGGGTGAAAGAGTGCTTGACCCTACATGGGCAAACCAGGACTGTCACAAAATTTTTCAAATCAGTAGAAAGGTGGGAACATTTACTCAAATATGTTAATTAATCATCTCAGGTTTCCATTTAACGTGGATCTTCTACTTTGGAAAGGCTTCCCTTGTGTCTCAGAAGATAAAGGAGGGTTCCATCCCTGGATCAGAAAGATCCCCTGGAGAAGGGAATGGCTACCCACGCCAGTGTTCTTGCCTGGAAAATCCCATAGATAGAGAGCCCGGTAGGCGACAGTCCATGGAGTTGCAAAGAGCTGGACATGACTGAGGGATTACTTTTTACTTTGAAAAGGTGACTTTTCCTTATATTCCTATCATTGATACACGTAGAAGTGCATGACCAAAGGGTCATTGCATTGCTGATCTCCACCACCAGGATGCAAGCCTCATTTTTTCACTTAATGGCTTCGAGCAAATCTTGTGCTTTTATTTATGGCTTTATTGTTAAGCAAGCCTGCTTCATTTCCTAAAGTTCTGATGGTTTTCCTGAGTAATCATTAACTTATAGGGATCTCCTGAAGTTCTCTAAAGCTCCCTCTCCATTTATAATCCCCTAGTGGAATTTCTAAAACTACCTGTGTAACTGTACACTATGTGTATCATTTTTACATAATTTTATCTCATTTAATATTGATCATGATCCTAAAGGGTTAGTATTATTAAATCAAGGTTTTGGAAGCAGAGAGAGGAAAAGGTCTTTATTTTTGTCTGTTCTCACACCTATTAAATGACTTCTTTGAGATCCAAAGATGAAGTGTCCAATTCATAATTCTTTGCACATTTTATTATTATCTTGATTAAATCATTTGACTACTAATTTAAATATATATCTACTTAAATATCTATCCAACTCAAATATTTAATATACTTAATTAGAGTGTCCTGATTATGTCTCCTGATACAAACTTCTCCAACTTGCAGACACTCCTAGATTTGAGCAGATTTTTCAGAAAAAAGGTGTGCTCACCTCTGCCTGTCCCCAGGAAGTGGCACCAACATTTACTAGTATAGTGTTGCTATGGCATTAGAAGCATATAAAATATAGGTATACATTTACATATAAGCATATACAATTTAGATTTAGCCTTTCATAATTTGCTTTGTTCATAAGAAGAGGATATTTTGTACATTTCCTGATTCACTCTCATGTTCCTCAAATCTTATTTGGTGAAAAGTCCCATGACAAATGGCTTGTTGGAATCAACCCTCAGATGGTAGAAGAAGCAAAGCTTACTCTGTAGCAAGATTGCTTGTTTAAATCCGAGATCATTTTATTTCCTAAATTCAGGCTGTTTTGTAAGTTATTTCATGGCCCTCTGCCTCAATTTTGTCATCTGTGCACAGGGTACCAAGTATTAGAGGTATTGGGTATCAAGTATTAGAGCCTCAGAGTCTGGATTAATGCTAGAAACTCTATTAATCAAAAGTCACATGCTTTTGAAAAGCACCACAGACTTTTTTTTTCTAAGAAAAAAAATGGCTTGCATTTTCCTCAACAGAACAAAAAAAAAAAAATCACAAGTTATACTATATTCTTATCTGTCCATATTCTTTTGCATCTTATTATTTTAGTTTTTGCTAAAATAAATTTTGTTGTGAAGGATAAAGGAGATAATTTATGTAATTACAGTTGAAGAATATTCAGGATATAGATTGGTAAAATACCCAGAAGTGTTTGAACCTTATTCTCACACAGTCATCATTCAATCTAGACATTTATTTTTCCTTTAAGAACAAGTATTTACTCACACTACACAGTTATTAACAAAATTAGGAAGCACTGTTAAAGACACATTTGTAAATGTGGAATACATTCCTAAAGTCCTAGGAACTGATTTTAAAATCTGTAGAAAGTTGAACGCTCACATATAAAATTATATTTCTATACTAAACTTTAGCACTATATTTATCCTTGTCTTAGCTTACACTTTTAAAATAATAATTCTAAAAACTATAAATACACATACACATATGCTGATAAACATGCACACACACAGACTGTGTGAAATTAGAATTTTACTTCAAATTTGGGGCTAAGTTATGGGTGATGGTTAGAATAAAGACTAAACTCTGTAATAAGGGACTAAAAAACATAGTATCTTTTAAAAGTTCTTTACTTCTCTTTTAATTGGTAGTCTGTTTCTGTTACAGAGCTGCTGTGCCATCTCCACTGTGTTAGAGACACAGATGTTTTCCATCTTGTTCCTCTCCCGCTGCTAGCTGCTGCTGCTGCTAAGTCGCTTTAGTCATGTCCGATCTTTAGTCATGTGCGATCCCATAGATGGCAGCCCACCAGGCTCCCATCCCTGGGATTCTCCAGGCAAGAACACTGGAGTGGGTTGCTATTTCCTTCTCCAATGCATGAAAGTGAAAAGTGAAAGTGAAGACGCTGAGTCGTGTCCGACTTTTAGCAACCCCATGGACTGCAACCCACCAGGCTCCTCCGTCCATGGGATTTTCCAGGCAAGAGTACTGGAGAGGGGTGCCATTGGCTTCTCCACCCACTGCTAGAATAGTTCCCTTATCCACAGAGCAAAGGGCTTCCTAGGTGGCACTGGTGGTAAAGAACCTACCTGTCAGTGCAGGAGACATAAGAGGTGCAGGTTTGATCTCTGGGTCAGGATGATCCCCTGGAGGAGGGCATGACAACCCACTCCAATATTCTTGCCTGCAGAATCCCAAGGACAGAGGAAACCAGTGGGCTACAGTCCATAGGGTCACCAAGAGTCGGACAGGACTAAAGTGACTTAGCATGCACAAACATGCACAGAGAAAAAGGTAGTTCACCGCTTCGTCTATGCTCCATCCCTGGAAAGGGGAAATGAGAGATTGGGAAGGCATGAACTTTTCAGCTTTATAAGCACTGCCTAGTTGTTGGAATGTCACTTCCATTCATTTTCATTGACCAGAAAGTAGTTACATCACCACCTTAGGGGCAAGAGAGATGGGAAAATTTAATGTTAGCTGGGTAGACGTGAGTGAGTCCAGTTAAGACTTATATAGAAGTGGAGATCTGATAGAGTGCCTGATGAAATATGGACAGAGGTTCATGACATTGTACAGGACACAGGGATCAAGACCATCCCCAAGAGAAAGAAATGCCAAAAAGCAAAATGGCTGTCTGAGGAGGCCTTACAAATAGCTGTGAAAAGAAGAGAAGTGAAAAGCAAAGGAGAAAAGGAAAGATATAAGCATTTGAATGCAGAGTTCCAAAGAATAGCAAGGAGAGATAAGAAAGCCTTCTTCAGTGATCAATGCAAAGAAATAGAGGAAAACAATACAATGGGAAAAACTAGAGATCACTTCAAGTGTATTAGAGATACCAAAGGAACATTTCATGCAAAGATGGGCTCAATAAAGGACAGAAATGGTATGAACCTAATAGAAGCAGAAGATATTAAAAAGAGGTGGCAACAATACACAAATGAACTATACAAAAAAGATCTTCACCACCCAGATAATCACTATGGTATGATCACTCACCTAGAGCCAGACATCCTGGAATGTAAAGTCAAGTAGGCCTTAGGAAGCATCACTATGAACAAAGCTAGTGGAGGTGATGGAATTCCAGTGGAGCTATTTCAAATCCTGAAAGATGATGCTGTGAAAGTGCTACACTCAATATACCAGCAAATTTGAAAAACTCAGCAGTGGCCACAGGACTAGAAAAAGTCAGTTTTGATTCCAATCCCTAAGAAAGACAATGCCAAAGAACGCTCATACTACTGCACAATTGCACTCCTTTCACAAGCTAGTAAAGTAATGCTCAAAATTCTCCAAGCCAGACTTCAACAGTACGTGAACCATGAACTTCCAGATGTTCAAGCTGGTTTAGAAAAGGCAGAGGAACCAGAGATCAAATTGCCAACATCCATTGGATCACAAAAAAACAAGAGAGTTCCAGAAAAAGATCTATTTCTGCTTTATTGACTATGCCAAAGCCTTTGACTGTGTGGATCACAACAAACTGTGGAAAATTCTTCAAGAGATGGTAATACCAGACCACTTTACCTGCCTCTTGAGAAACCTGTATGCAGGTCAGGAAGCAACAGTTAGAACTGGACATGGAACAACAGACTGGTTCCAAATAGGATAAGGAGTACGTCAAGGCTGTATATCGTCACCCTGCTTATTTAACTTATATGCAGAGTACATCCTGAGAAACACTGGGCTGGAAGAAGCACAAGCTGAACTCAAGATTGCCGGGAGAAATATCAATAACCTCAGATATGCAGATGACACTACCCTTATGGCAGAAAGCAAAGAAGAACGAAAGAGCCTCTTGATGAAAGAGGAGAGTGAAAAAGTTGGCTTAAAGCTCAACGTTCAGAAAACTGAGATCATGGCATCTGGTCCCATCACTTCATGGGAAATAGATGGGGAAACAGTGGAAACAGTGTCAGACTTTATTTTTGGGGGCTCCAAAATCACTGCAGATGGTGATTGCAGCCAGGAAATTAAAAGACGCTTACTCCTTGGAAGGAAAGTTATGACCAACCTAGATGGTATATTAAAATGCAGAGACATTACTTTGCCAACAAAGGTCCGTCTAGTCAAGGCTATGGTTTTTCCAGTGGTCATGTATGGAAGTGAGAGTTGGACTGTGAAGACAGCTGAGCACCAAAGAATTGATGCTTTTGAACTGTGGTGTTGGAGAAGACTCTTGAGAGTCCCTTGGACTGCAAGGAGATCCAACCAGTCCATCCTAAAGGAAATCAGTCCTGAATGTTCATTGGAAGGACTGATGTTGAAGCTGAAACTCCAATACTTTGGCCACATGATGTGAAGCACTAACCTTTATGAAAAGACCCTTTTTCTTGGAAAGATTGTATGCAGGAGGAGAAGGGGACGACAGAGGATGAGATGGTTGGATGGCATCCCTGACTCAATGGACATGAGTTTAAGCTCCGGGAGCTGGTGATGGACAGGGATGCCTGGTGTGCTGCAGTCCATGGGGTTGCAAGAGTCGGACACGAGTTAGTGAATAAACCACCAACCCCAGAGCTCAGTTTGAGGGTTCAGGGTGGGAAGTTCCCTGGGTAGGGACAGCAAAATTTACTGCGGGCTTCAGGAAGAGGACCTAGGAAATAATACTGTATGTCTTGTCAGTATTGATAACAAGCTTCAAACGATGTGTTGTTTATGACCTCTTGTTCTCTTTCCTTTACTAAGACAACACCCCAAAGTTAAACAGCAAAAACTAAAACAAATAATAAGATGCAAAAGAATATGGACAGTTAAGAATATAGTAGATAACTTGTGATTTTTTTTGTTCTATTGAGGAAAATGCAAGCCATTTTTTTTTCTACTTAGAAAAAAAAAAAGTCTGTGGTGCTTTTCAAAAGCATGTGATTTTTGATTAATAGAATTTCTAGCATTAATCCAGACCCTGAGGCTCTAATACTTAATAGAACAAAACAAATACAGTTAACCTTTTGAAAGTCTAGTATGTTTTTTCCAAAAAGTGTCATGTTTGGTTAGGATTGAGATGTTATAAATAATCGTATAGTTGACCTTAATTTTAATTTCTTTTTAAAACGTTTTAATTTCTTAAAATTTGATTAAAAAAAAATTTAGTGCCTGACAGCCTCTGCAGTCCATCTAAGCTCTGGCTGCACTATCTGAAGAATGAGCATCTATGTGGCTGCTCCCAAATACATCTTTCTCTTGGGTTCTGAAGAGGTAACATCACATGCTGCGGTGACAATGGGCTTCCTCCTTCCAGTAATACATGTGGGCACAGGGAAGAGCAGAACCAGTAATTAAAATAAAAACACCATCAGTGTGAAAAATAAGAGATTAGACACAGTTCAAGAAGGTATTAGTGAGTTGGCATGTCAGATTGAAGAATTATTTCAGAAGGTATCAAGATACAATATTGCCATATTTTTAAATAATAAAGAACCTAAAAGACAGATAGGATAGAAATAGAAGTCCATTGGGGTTTTTAGTATGGATGAATTATTAACTCGTAAGCAAGTAAGCCAAGCACATCTAAATGTATAAGTCATGAAAGTATAAAGCTGTGTTTATTTTTTTATGGAAAAAAAAAGGGGACAGGAAAAGAAGATGATTTCTAAGATTACTGTTAAACATAAAACAAAAGTCAAGAGATCCACAAAATGGGTATTTTTAGCCAGAAAAATATGTTTAAAGAATGACATATCAAAGGACACTTGGGCAAGATTTGGAAAAGATTCCTGACACTGTTTCAGAGAGGGTTTCCTTTCTGACAAAAGATAGTTATCACACAAGAGAAAGAACTTGAGTCAAATTGAACACGTTGTTAGCTTTGCACATGAGGCTACAATGAGTAATATGTTTAAAAGAAATTCAAGAGTTTCTTCAAATAATTTCTTGAGGCAACATGATGCTGAAGTCACTACTACTGCCACTGAGATTCACTGTGAGTTGGTTTGGAAATTATATTTGCTTCTGAATACACAATTGAAGCCATGAAGAGATGGCAACAGCTGATATGTTGCTGTGGTAGCATTTCCTTCCCAGCTGACGAAGCTATAAACAAGAGAGG
Organism: Oryx dammah; assembly: GCF_014754425.2. NCBI lineage: Eukaryota > Metazoa > Chordata > Mammalia > Artiodactyla > Bovidae > Oryx > Oryx dammah. Next base: position 102,293,644 of record NW_024070213.1, on the reverse strand, counting down.
ATATAGGTCAGAAAGCATTTACACTGACAAAACAACTGCATATTAAAATCAAACTCTTTTGTACGCGTCATATACCAAAGGAGACTTGTGAGGCCTAGTTTCAGGCTATTAAAAACAGACATATACAGGGTGATGTAGCAAGATACACAATGAGACACAGGACATTCGAGGTCAGGAATACTCTCTTCTTTGCATATTGGCAGTTCAATTTTTAAAAATGGGGTCATGATAAAACTCTTTCCTGTGGGTTTCATCTGAATTCCTTGAAATAGAGATGTATTCAACTGAAGAATTCTCCCAGAAGGCAATTCATTTCATAATAGATTACTCCGGGATAAGAATAATCAACTCTATACTCAATAAATATCTGGGCCTTATTAATTCTGTACCCTCATTAATGACCAAAACTTCTGAAATGCAATTGAAGTCAGTTATAACTAAAGGAAGGGAGAAAATAAGGGTGAGAAATGAAGAAAGCGATGGAATAAAATTAGTCAAATCCCAGATTTAGAAAGAATGAAAGGAAGAAATAACAAAAGTGCAAAAGAAGAAAGGAAGGAAAGATGGAAGGAAAAAGAAAAAAAAGAGAGAAGTAACGAAGGGAGGGAGGGAGAAAAGAAAGATATCAGGAAGTAATAGTCTCCCCAGTGAAGGATAAAGGTGGCATTTGCAAGACAGAGGGTGAAATGAAAATTTGTAGTTTGCCTTCACCATATCCATCAGTCCCCAAGCCATCAGACAAATCTAACTTTTCTTATCTAGGGAATTCACACTTTGTAGTTTTACTAACTTTGTTTTGGATGAGGTTAACTGGATGTCTAGTTCTAAGGGTAGTATCTAGTAGGCTTAAACTAGTCATAGATCTCATTCTTCACTGAACAAAGTGATTAATTAAGAGACAGGCAGATGATCCAATCTGAGTCAGTACTTACATGTTCTTTGGAATTTCTAAGAAGGAAGAACTCCTTCAATATTCTCCTGGAGTGGCATTATGAAGATTTGAGGTCTCTGCAGCTGTATTATGACCACTAGGAAAAAGCTTGAAGGTAGTAGAAGCCATCAGTTGAGACTGGGGATAGAGATACTCCAGAAAAAGAAGAAATAAGACATGAATTGTGACATTTCAGCCTCGGAGCAAATCACAGCAGAAGGCAGAGCTGCCCATGGACTGTAGCTGCAGGGACAACCATATTCTTGATTTTCATAAGACAATTTGAGTTGAGTTTTCCATTTCTTGTTTTGGGAAAGAATCCTGATAAAATTCCGCTTACTTCTCAAAACGTCCCCCTCTCCGGAGCCAAAGGAAGGTAACTGAAGTAAGTGAAGCACAAAATAACGATTGTATCCTTGGGTTCAGAATCCATGAAAATCCCTGGAATTTGCTATTGCAGCCTCCCATATGCAAGGCACTAGAAAGGATATGAACATGAACAAGATGAAGTCTGTTACATTAAATGTACAGAAATGAGCAGGAGACTAGGATAGCTAACAGATAAATTAGCAATGAGTTAGATATTTTCACAATTTACAAATGAGAAAACGGAGGCACTGAATCTAAGAAACTGCCTCAAGAGGTGCCAGAAGGGATGCAGGATAGAGCTGTGAAGCAAGACACAGGAAGGAGCAGGAATCCCAATAATTAGTACTAAGTACTGTGTGCGGTATGTATTAAAGTCATATGCCATATATGCCATCTGTTAATTGTTATGTCTATTAGTAACACAAACAGTGTAACTGTTGTTACCATTAAAGACTAGAGATGCAGACATGGAAGATGACATGTGGACACGTGGGGAAAGAGGAAAGTGTGATGAACTGAGAGATTAGGATTGACATATGTATTATACACTACCATGTGTGAAGTAGAGAATGGGAAGCTCAGCTCAGTGCTCTGTGATGACCTAGAGGGGTGGGATGGGGTGGTGGGGTGGGTAGAGGTCTTAGAGGGAGGGGATAAATGTGTACATATAGCTGATTCATGTTGCATAATGAAAACTAACACAACATTGTGAAGCAGTTATACTCCAATTAAAGAGAAAATTAGATTATATTTTGTCTCTGTTTCCTAGGAAACGAAATCCCTTGGTTTTTCTCAGTGATAGAAGTTTCTTGTTACTGATGGTGGGCCCTGATAATTTATACTAATGACTTATGATGGACCCCTAGTGAACTTATACTAAAAGATGATTAGATGTATAGAACAGTCTTTCAGACTCTATGGGAGAAGGAGAGGGTGGGATGATTTGGGAGAATGGCATTGAAACATGTATAATATCATATAAGAAACGAATCACCAGTCCAGGTTTGATGCAGGGTACAGGATGCTTGGGGCTGGTGCACTGGGGTGACCCAGAGGGATGGTACGGGGAGGGAAGTGAGAGGGGGGTTCAGGATGGGGAACACGTGTAAACCCGTGGCGGATTCATGTTGATGTATGGCAAAGCCAATACAATATTGTAAATTAATTAGCCTCCAATTAAAATAAATAAATTTAAATTTAAAAAAATAAAAGATGATTTAGGATGGTGCAAGCCACCGTAGAAAGACCAATCATGTGATTAAAGGGTTGGAGCTTTGAGCCACTAGCTATCAGCCAAAGTTGGAGAATGAGTTCATTCAGGTAGTCAGTCAATTGCTGTCTGTGTAATGAAAGTGCAGTGAAAGTTCTGGGATTGGAAACTCAGTGAAGCTTCCTGGTTCATGAAAACACTGATATGATGGGAAGTTGAGATCCCCTGATTCCATGCGGAGAGGACCTAAACGCTCACTGTTCCTTGCCGGAACTCACCCTCTATGCCTCTTCACTTGAGTGGTCCTCTTTCTTTGTAATCTTCATAATAATACCATAATCATATGAACAGCATTTTTCTGAGTTCTCTGAGTTATTCTTGAAAATTATTAAGCCTGAGAAGATCATGAGAACCTCCAAATTTATAGCCAGTCAGTCAGAAGTGCACGTGGCTCCAACTGCTTCAGTGTGGCTGGCATCTGAAGTAAGATCAATCTTTTTGGGGGGCTTATGGAGTCTTTGCTAACTTCAGGTAGTTTGTGCTAGAATAGAATTGCAGTACACCCAGTACTGCAATTTGGGTTTGAAATGAAACAATGACATAATACCATAATGAAACTTCTGGGCCTTTACTAAAGCTAAGAAAAAACGCTGTACTTCAAATCCAAGGGGTATTTAAGGAAATACAGTAGAGGGCTTCCAAGGTGGTGCTAGTTGTAAAGAACCTGCTTGCCAATTCAGGATTTGTAACAGTCCTGTTTTTGACTCCTGGGTCAAGAAGATTCCCTGGAGGAGATCATGGCAACCCACTCCAGTATTCTTGCCTGGAGAATCCCATGGACAGAAGAGCCTGGCAGGCTAGGGTCCATAGGGTCACAAAAAGTCAGAAATGACTGAAGCAAGTTAGCATGCATGTAAACAATGGTATTTAAGGAAAAATACAAATGTCTCCTTGGCTTTTTCTCCAGTAAGGCATACCTGGGGTTTCTCCAGTAAGGCATACCTGAAGAGTTTTAGAGAGTGGCTGGAACTTTAGGGAACAGTTTGCTGAGAGACTTGGGAACAGGGTTTTCCACAGCTTCTAAGTTAGAGCTACTTTGTTCACAGCTCATGATTTGAGGATGAAAACAAACATGAAATTTGGCTTCACACGAAGGCAGCCAGATATGACTTTCCTTCTGCTCCTGGTTGTGTAATAGGGAGAGAGTGCTTTCCAGATATTTTGTTTGCTGTCACAATCAGCTGAGGTGACAGGAAGGAGCTTCTGAGGCTCAAGGGATTATGTGGCTCCAGAGTCTGTAAGAAGTGGATCCAGAGTTTATCTTCAGGTTATTTAATTCCCACTTCTTATTTTTTGTGCCATGGTATACTGGTCTAACGTGAGCTTTTGCTAAATCCATAAACAGGGAATATTTATTTACATATTCATTATTTATAATCATTTCTATGGTGTCTGAAAGAGTGCTTCCTCATTTCTCCTCCAGTCTATAATATTTTGCAAACAATCTTATTCCCCATGAGAAAAGGACTTTACCAGAAAACCAATAGCATTGCCAGAAAGTAGAGAGTGCTGATTTAACGTCAGTGATTGTGATGTATAGTGTCCTGCACAGTCGTAATATTTTTTCCAGCAAACTTCAGGTACACTAGAGCCAGCACAGGTTTGGATGCTGAGAGTGAGTGAGAGATGTGTGGTTGTACAGAAGTACTTAGGAATCATGAATATAATTAAGTTTTAAAAAGGAGAAGAAAGGTGGTAGGTGTGAATAGTGAGGGTGTGGAGGGGTCCATGGACAGAAGGACTGCAAGAGTAAAAGAGATGTTTTTTATGGGGCACTTATAAGGGCAAAGTGGCAGGAAGTGTGGGCAGATGCCAAGATATTGTTCTGGTCTTGTCTTAAATCTTCTGAATCCCAAAGGCCTAGAAGTTCAGCCAGCTTAGTTGGTTGGATTTAGAAGAAAAGATTTCTAACTCAAACACTGGTAGACTAGAAGTAAACACTAAAACTCAGTATATTTTAAAATCCTACAGACTGAAGTGTAAACTATTTACCACTGTGACTATTTTGTTCACAGTTTATTTTGAAGTTATTGGTAGTATGAGACAAATTTTCATGTAACAATATATGTTGTATGCTCAATCATGTCAGACTCTTTGCAACCCCATAGACTTCAGCCTGCAGGGCTCCTTGGTCCATGGAATTTTCCAGACAAAAATACTGGAGTGGGTTGCCATTTCCTCCTCCAGATGATATTCCAGACCCAGGGATTAAACCTGTGTCTACTGAGTCTCCTACATTGGCAGGTGGATTCTTTACCAATGAGCTACCTGGAAAGCCCATGTAACAGTATACTAGACCTTTTAAAAGAGTACTCCCCAAGGCATTCCTGAAATCAGGAACAGAACAACTTATCCCATTCTACCTGCTGCTCCAGGAGAGTGGAGGTCAGTTCAGTCACTTATCAAGACATGCAAACCCTTTCCTCCCTCAGTCTGTTCTGTCACCCCCACTTGACGGTCTCAGCCAAGGGCACACCATGTACATTCCAAAAAGCAAATAGGAAGCCAGGATAGTATATTCTTTAGATCTATTATGAAGCCAATGTAATTTGTTTTATAAATCTATGAATGACATTATTTTACAGTGTGCTACATACAGTTTTAAATATTGAATCATTTAATTCTAAATTAGTAGTACCTACTCTGTAGGTTCACTTTTCATTACATGCATTTTTCAAGTAAACTGAACTATAGAATTTACTATAGAACTGAGCCTTGCTCAAGGTTATAGCTAATAAGTGGCATGATTTAAGCCCAGACCATCTGGCTCCCAAACCATACACTAACCCTTTTCTGTCTCTCAATGGCCCTTAAAAAATTAAGCTTCTGCCAGTGGGAGAGTTGGAAGAGGTACTCAAGGAAATGAGAACAGAATGGGCAAACGTATGGAGAGGAATAGATATTATTTGAAAATTTGTGTGTTCAGGTTTATTTGATGATGGAATGGGATAAAAGTAGCAATTGAAAATAGTTATGAGTAATGATATAAATTACTCTAATAACATGCAAAACAAATATTTGGGGTGAAGGTGAAAAATTTCTGTGTATTGACAGCATCCTTCCTGAAACTCAAGCCCTTGACTAGAAATGAAGTTCGCCTTTCCAGGGAGTGTGTTGAGGGTCTCCAAGACCAGTCCAAGTTCAGTGATTCACTAGGACTCCCATGACTCAGCATGTAATTTTACTCCTGGCTAAGATTTTTTACAGTGAAAGGATACAAAGCAAAATCAGAAAGGGAAAATATACAAAATGTAGGCAAAACCAGGAACCAAGTTTGGAGAATCTTTTGCCCATGGAGTCACACAATATATACCTTATCCAGCAGAGGTTCAGTGTCCAAGAGTCTTTCTAAGGACTGGTTATATAGGAATTCTGTCTAGCACATTTCCAAATTCTAGAATCCTCAGAGGAGAGTAGGGTTTCAGCATGAACCACATTGTACAAACTGTTCGAGTACAATGAGACACTCTTGTCACTTAAGGAAGTTTCACATCACTGTTGGGAACTGTTTATCAGCCAAGTTCCCAGGTGCAAGCTAGAGTCAACCTTGCAAGCAGGGTTTTCTGTAACTAGACAGACTCTTTCCTGCACAGAAGGTCTCCAGAGAATTAATAAGGTAAAAGATATTGCCTTTTATTCCAAGTATGGCATCCCAAGTGAAAGATGCATCCATGTTCTCATCAATAAGTTAATTTATTTGATATATACTTGTCATATAATGGAGACACTAAATCACAGTACTCAAAAGGCTCTATCTGTAGACAGTTGTTGAGGCCTCGGGCTGAGAATATATAGCTGCAAAACACCCTCATGTTCAAAAGTATAAAGTAAGCCATTTTTCATGTCTTGCAAAGAGGGTATTGCAAGTAAACTGGGCAAACCTTAGCCTACACCCTACTTTAAGAGTTTATGGGACAGTGATGGTAGAGGGCTTAAGGAAACCCATATGCTCAGAAAAACGAGAGGACTCTTGCTTTCATCCTCATGGTAACACATGAATTTCTATATAGGAACCTAGGGAAAGAGAAGGCCCACTAGCTATGGTTGTAATGCTGGGGCTTGTAGATTTTAATTTAGAGAAAATAAAGATAGGTAATATTTCTGACAGAGTTGAATTTTCTGATGAAAAGTTCACTTCTGACACAGTGTCTATAGACTAAATGGAAAAATCAGAAATAGTATAGCAAAAAGGATTGATTGGCTTTAAAACAGGCCAAAACTGAAAGATGGAAAAATGATGTGGACAATATTTTAATGAATATGGATGAATATGTGATACGATAAATATCACATAATAATATGGGTAATAAATCGGTATGATGGGATGCAAGGTTATTTCTTTGTTTTGTTTAGTATTACTAATGCACAGTTATATCCAGGAATAATCCAGGCAGGTTGGATTTGAAAGAAAATGTCTTTACACCAGAAACTCAAACATCAATACACATAAAAGTATACACTAAAACTCAGTATCTTTATAGAGACTTGAAATAACACTCTCAATATTGGGACTATTTTGTTTGTAACTCATTTTGAGGTTGTTGGTAATGTTTACCAAATTTTCTTGTATAAGTACTCCAGACCTTTCAAAACATGTTGTATTTTTTAACACAGAAGAAATTATAATCTCAATAGATTTAAATGTGTGGCCCCTTCACATGCTGGCCATTTTTCGTTCAGTGGTATTTAGACACATTAGATAGGGATATGGGTGTCCCTGGTGACTCAGTGGTAGAGAATCCACTTGACAATTCAGGAGACACGAGTGTGATCCCTGGGTTGGGAAGATCCCCTGGAGAAGGAAATGGCAACCCACTCTAGTATTTTAGCCTGGGAAATCCCATGGATAGAGGATCCTGGTGGGTTACAGTCCATGAGTCAAAAAAGAGCCGGACGTGACTTAGCAACGAAACAACAACAACAAGATAGTGATATGCTGGGTGCTTAATTGCTCAGCCGCGTCCGACTGTTTGTGACCTCATTGACCATAGCCCACCAGGCTCCTCCGCCCCTGGGGATTCTCCAAGCAAGAATCCTGGAGTAGGTAGCCATTTCCTCCTCCAGGGATCTTCCCAACCCAGGGATCAAACCCAGGTCTCCCTCATTGCAGGTGGATTCTTTATTATCTGAGCCATCAGGGAAGCCCAGTGACATACTTCGTACAATGTGAAAGTTGCTGATTTGGTTGTTAAATTTGATTTTATTGTTTAACTCTTTCCCAATACTTTGTGTTTTCTGATTTACAATAATAATGAAATACATTTCAAAATGAAAAAAATAGCATATCCTCTGGAGTGAAATAAAATAAATGAATTTATAATAAACAACTTACATTAGAATATCAATTATAAAATCTGATTTACCCACACTATTGTGTGGGTAGATTTTCTATAGCGTAGAATATTATCATGAAATGACTGATTTTTTTCACATAGTATGTTCTTTCTAATTCTACTGCATATAATAATTTAAATGCTGTTTATTCACATACATTTACAACCATAGTAAACAAATTTTATAATTAAAAAAACTATAGAGATTCTTACAAACATTCTCTGATCTAGTATCTTTCATAGTTTCTCTGTAATACAATGTGAAACTTTATTAATTAAAGAATTTAGCAGTTCTGAATGTTTAATTTCATAAACCTTTTCATTCAGGAGAATGTCTGCTGTACTTGAATGCAATTAGTAATAAGCTTTAATAATTTTCCACAAAAATTATTAGACACTTGTGTTTTCAAACTAAAAATGCTCTTGTAAAAAATGTTTCCTTTTACTTTGCTCCAAATATTCAGAATACTAGCAAAAGCTTCATCTTAAGATAATTTGATATGTCAAGGAATAGCTTCTACTTCTGGTTTTATCATTTATATGGTACTAAATCCCATTTTCATTCGATGAATATTAATAGATTTACTGGAAATATGTCATTATCCTCTTTCATTTAATGGATGATTTCAAAAGAAAAATAGACCAAAAAAATAAATACAGGAGGTAAAACAATGAAATATAACAGGTAGTGTAAAGATTTAAAAAAATTTTTTTTTCTTTTGTAGTTGTATATCATGTCAGTGAAAATGTTAGACTTTTGTGCTTTCTTCTTGCCCCGGGCTCTCATGTCCCTGAAGAATTACTCCCTTAAAATCAGGGAGAGAAAATAAAGACGTACATGCATTAAACAGATATTGCGAAATTAAGTAAACAGAACTGTTTGTGTTCTTTTGAAATTTCCTTTCAGTGGAATCCTGTTAAAGAAGTTTTTGTTCTGCCAACATTTCTTATTCAGGTGCCCTGGAGATAGGAGGTGTAGGTGGCAGTGACTAACCAAATGAACAACTATTATTTACCAAACAAATTTGGACAGGTTATACTTGTGATAGCCTCCTGGAAGGAATCAAAACCACTGACTACAGTCAGACAATCCAAGAGGGCAGCAGGGTTTTTTTGTTTGGTCGATTGGTTTATTGTTTTTGGCCACACCATGCAACCTGCAGGATCTTAGTTCCCCACACCAGGGATGGAACCCATGGCCCCTGCAATGGAAGTGTGGAGTCCTAACCTCTGGACCACCAGGGAATTCCCAGTAGTGGGGTTTTAACTGGTGGCATACTAAGTAATCTGACCCATTAAAGATCATTAACCTTTGTTGGCCGTCTACATTGTGAAGTAATGAGCAAGGTTTTGGAGTTGCAAAGACTCCAAATACCCCTAGCCTTGAGTTTCTTGCAGACTAGTGTGGACTGCAGATATAACATATCACTTTAGTAGGATTTTCAAGTGTTAAGTGTTAAACATGCTTCTACCACAGTCTTTCCCATTTCTATATATGATTGCCCCATTCTTCCAGTTAAGTCATCTTTGACTCCTCTTTTTTCTCATATCTCTGCATTGAAGCTACAGGCAAATTCTGATGACTCTACCACAAAACATGTACAGAATCTGATCATCTCTCACTAACTCCACTTTCTGGCCAAGCCGACTATCATCTCTTATTTGGATTATTAAATAAAATCCAATCTGTTCTCCCTGCTTCCATTTTTGGGCCTTGTAAGTGTATTTTCAACATGGCAACAAGATCACTCCAATTAAAATGTCTGATGGTTTAACTTTTACAAAACCTGCCAGTTGCTTCCCATTTCACTCAATACACTTCCCATTTCATTCCCTGCATTCCTCCTAGACTTCAAGTCTCCTCACTCACTCCACTCCCCATTCTGGCTTCCTTGCCCTTCCTTGAACTCAACACGCTCACTTTCACCTCAGGTCCACTCTCCCTTCCTATTTTGTTTCCTCTTGCTCATAGTCCTCTTTCCCCTTGTCTTCTCATCTCCTTTGTCATTTTCTACATGAGGCCACTTTAGCACAGTTCAGCTCAGTTCAGTCGCTCAGTCGTGTCTGACTCTTTGCGACCCCATGAATCGCAGCACACCAGGCCTCCCTGTCCATCACCAACTCCCGGAGTTCACTCAGATTCTCATCCATCGAGTCAGTGATGCCATCCAGCCATCTCATCCTCAGTTGTCCCCTTCTCCTCCTGCCCCCAATTCTTCCCAGCATCAGAGTCTTTTCCAATGAGTCAACTCTTCACATGTGGTGGCCAAAGTACTGGAGTTTCAGCTTTAGAACATTCCTTCCAAAGAAATCCCAGGGTTGATCTCCTTCAGAATGGACTGGTTGGGTCTCCTTGCAGTCCAAGGGACTCTCAAGAGTCTTCTCCAACACCACAGTTCAAAAGCATCAATTCTTCGGCGCTCAGCCTTCTTCACAGTCCAACTCTCACATCCATACAACTACTGGGAAAACCATAGCCTTGACTAGATGGACCTTAGTCGGCAAAGTAATGGCTCTGCTTTTGAATATGCTATCTAGGTTGGTCATAACTTTTCTTCCAAGGAGTAAGCGTCTTTTAATTTCGTGGCTGCAGTCACCATCTGCAGTGATTTTGGAGCCCCCCAAAATAATGTCTGACACTGTTTCCACTGTTTCTCCATCTATTTCCCATGGAGAGATAGGACCAGATGCCTGAATGTTTTCTGAATGTTGAGCTTTAAGCCAACTTTTTCCCTCTCCTCTTTCACTTTCATCAAGAGGCTTTTTAGTTCCTCTTCACTTTCTGCCATAAGGGTGGTGTCATCTGCATATCTGAGGTTATTGATATTTCTCCCAGCAATCTTGATTCCAGCTTGTATTTCTTCCAGTCCAGCGTTTCTCATGATGTACTCTGCATAGAAGTTAAATAAGCAGGGTGACAATATACAGCCTTGACGTACTCCTTTTCCTATTTGTAACCAGTCCGTTGTTCCATGTCCAGTTCTAACTGTTGCTTCCTGACCTGCATACAGATTTCTCAAGAGGCAGGCTAGGTGGTCTGGTATTACCATCTCTTTCAGAATTTTCCACAGTTTATTGTGATCCACACAGTCAAAGGCTTTTGCATAGTCAGTAAAGCAGAAATAGATGTTTTTCTGGAACTCTCTTGCTTTTTCCATGATCCAGCGGATGTTGGCAATTTGATCTCTGGTTCCTCTGCCTTTTCGAAAACCAGCTTGAACATCTGGAAGTTCACAGTTCATGTATTGCTGAAGCCTGGCTTGGAGAATTTTATGCATTACTTTACTAGCATGTGAGATGAACACAATTGTGCGGTAGTTTGAGCATTCTTTGGCATTGCCTTTCTTTTGGATTGGAATGACAACTGACCTTTTCCAGTTCTGTGGCTACTGCTGAGTTTTCCAAATTTGCTGGCATATTGGGTGAAGCACTTTCACAGCATCATCTTTCAAGATTTGAAATAGCTCTACTGGAATTCCATCACCTCCGCTAGCTTTGTTCGTCGTGATGCTTTCTAAGGCCCACTTGACTTCACATTCCAGGATGTCTGGCTCTAGATGAGTGATCACACCATCGTGATTATCCAGGTCGTGAAGATCCTTTTTGTACAGTTCTTCTGTGTATTCTTGCCATCTCTTCTTAATATCTTCTGCTTCTATTAGGTCCATACTATTTCTGTCCTTTATCGAGCCCATCTTTGCATGAAATGTTTCCTTGGTATCTCTAATTTTCTTGAAGAGATCTCTAGTCTTTCCCATTCTGTTTTTTTCCTCTATTTCTTTGCATTGATCACTGAAGAAGGCTTTCTGATATCTTCTTGCTATTCTTTGGAACTCTGCATTCAGATGCTTATATCTTTCCTTTTCTCCTTGGCTTTTCACTTCTCTTCTTTTCACAGCTATTTGTAAGCCCTCCCCAGACAGCCATTTTGCTTTTTTACATTTCTTTTCCATGGGAATGGTCTTGATCCCTGTCTCCTGTACAATGTCACGAATCTCATTCCATAGTTCATCAGGCACTCTATCAGATCTAGGCCCTTAAATCTATTTCTCACGTCCACTGTATAATCATAAGGGATTTGATTGAGGACATACCTGAATGGTCTAGTGGTTTTCCCTGTTTTCTTCAATTTAAGTCTGTATTTGGCAATAAGGAGTTCATGATCTGAGCCACGGTCACCTCCTGGTCTTGTTTTTGTTGACTGTATAGAGGTCCATCTTTTGCTGCAAAGCATATAATCAATCTGATTTCAGTGTTGACCATCTGGTGATGTCCATGTATAGCGTCTTCTCTTGTGTTGTTGGAAGAGGGTGTTTGCTATGACCACTGCATTTTCTTGGCAAAACTGTATTAGTCTTTGCCTTGGTTCATTCCACATTCCAAGGCCAAATTTGCCTGTTACTCCAGGTGTTTCTTGACTTCCTACTTTTGCATTCCAGTCCCCTATAATGAAAAGGACATCTTTTTTGGATGTTAGTTCTAAAAGATCTTGTAGGTCTTCATAGAACCATTCAACTTCAGCTTCTTCAGCTTTACTGGTTGGGGCATAGATTTGGATTACTGTGATATTGAATGGTTTGCCTTGGAGACGAACAGAGATCATTCTGTCATTTTTGATATTGCATCCAAGTACTGCATTTCAGACTCTTCTATTACATTGAAGGTCAGGAAGGGCAGCAGGAGGAGATACCCCTCATCCAAGGTAAGGAGCAGCGGCTGTGCTTTGCTGGAGCAGCCGTGAAGAGATACCCCACGCCCAAGGTAAGAGAAACCCAAGTAAGATGATAGATGTTACAAGAGGGCATCAGAGGGCAGACACACTGAAACCATACTCACAGAAATCTAGCCAATCTAATTACACTAGGACCACAGCCTTGTCTAACTCAATGAAACTAAGCCATGCCCACGGGGCAACCCAAGACAGGTGGGTCATGGTGGAGAGGTCTGACAGATTGTGGTCCACTGGAGAAGGGAATGGCAAACCACTTCAGTATTCTTGCCTTGAGAACCCCATGAACAGTATGAAAAGGCAAAATGATAGGATACTGAAAGAGGTACTCCCCAGGTCAGTAGGTGCCCAATATGCTACTGGAGGTCAGTGGAGAAATAACTCCGGAAAGAATGAAGGGTTGGAGCCAAAGCAAAAACAATACCCAGTTGTGGATGTGACTGGTGATAGAAGCAAGGTCTGATGCTGTAAAGAGCAATATTGCATAGGAACCTGGAATGTCAGGTCCATGAATCAAGGCAAATTGGAAGTGGTCAAACAGGAGATGGCAAGAGTGAACGTCAACATTCTAGGAATCAGCGAACTAAAATGGACTGGAATGGGTGAATTTAACTCAGATGACCACTTTAGCACAGTCTATCTCAAATTACAATCATCCTAATTCCCAACACTCCTTATTTTACTGCCTGACTTATTTTTTCTCTATAGCACTTCCCACCGTCTGACATCATAATTTTGTTTATGGGTTATTTGGGTCTACTGAATTGAATGTAACTTTCATGACGTTTTTTGTTTTGTTTTACTCAATCCTCTTTCTCTAACACTTGGAAGACTGCCCAACAGAAAGCAGTTGCTCAATAAGTAACTGTTGAATGAGTGACTCCCTTTTTTGAAGTGCTATCTGATTTTCTAAAGCAAACTTAGGCATTTTCTTTCTTAGTCATAATAACTATAACAAACATGCAATTTATTTGTTCACATGTCAGGATGTATGACTGACTGAGTTTCACTACAGAAGCAGAGCTGGCTCCCAAATTTAGAGAGCCCAGGGCAAAATGTAAATATAAGTCCCTTGTTCAGAAATTAAGAATTTGAAGATGGCAACTGCCAAGTATTAAGCCAAGTGTGGGCCTCTTCTAAAGATAGGTTATATGCCCCTGAAGCCAACACTGAAAAGGAACTATACATGTTTCCATTCATCTTCATATCTCAAAACAGAGCAATGCCCCTAGCACATAGTAGGGTCTCCACAAATGCTTGTTGACTGAATGCATGTATCTTTATCTGAAAGAAGAAAAGAAGATAAAAGGAATTTAAAAGTAGTTCACTTATATAGTACCATCACAAAATCGTTTTGGAAACATAATTAAAATGGGGAGCCTGAAGTAAGCTAAATATGCAAGTGACAGGACAACTTCAAGGGGAAATCAAGATTGTGTGTTACCCTTAATTTGAATTCACTGTTTCACCTTCTGATCCAGATTAATTTTCAGAACTTTCTAAGTTTTCTATTTCAGGAATCCAAAAAAAAAAAAAAAAAAAAAAACCAACAAGACAGAGATATGATCCTGATCTACTCAGTCTTCAAATAAATCTTTATTTTATTCAGCGTGTAAAGCAACATCCTTTAAGAAAATACTTCCTAAAATCATAAAGGTGATAGATTTGATCAGTGGTGCATATATCTTGTGATTTAACTTTAGTAACTAAAAATAGGCAATCTAGTATCTAGACATATTTTTCATTTGCTTGATACAAATTATATATATCAGAATATATTTCTGTAATATTTATTTGATTACAAATAAGTTGGTACTCAACTCCCAAGTAGGAGAGAGATTTTTTATGTCAGTGTGGTCCTGTGGCTTATTTTAGAGAAAACAGGAATTTGAAAATGAGCTTTAAATCCCAGGGGAATTTCCCTTAAATTTAGAAGCCATGTCTATTTACAGATGACTTTAGAGAAAATGTTTACTCTATTTTCTTTTTCACTTACTAAAAAAAAAAAGAAAGAAAAGCCTGTAGGTCTGTGAAATCTGCAATGTACTGAATAGACAGATGAAAATAGATATGATTGAATTAATAAATATAAATAAGAGTGAGCCTTCTATAGCAGCAGGAGCAATACAGGATCTTCAGTTAATCTATTCTTTCTTCATTTCCTCAAGATCAACACAGCCTTTTCTCCCTAAAGAACAACAATGATATGATAACACCTCATGTCTGTACAGCAATTTTCATTTTTTCAAAGAAGATATTTTCTGTTCTCACATATCATTGTTAGGAAAATAGAACAGGTAGGATATTTTTATATCCTTCCAAAAATTGTGTATGCATCCACTGAGCATAACTTACAAAAAAGGGAAAAAATGAGAAGGTAATGAGTATGAGACTTCAGTGAGTACTTAGACTAGATTATTTTTACTATATTTAAAAATTCATGTTTTTTAAAATATTTTCTTATTGCCACTTAAGTATATCCAAACTTGTAAAACTGTAAATTTATTATCTACTTCTAAGCATTGTAAGAGAGAAATAAAAGATTAATTCAGTGTAGAGGTCAGTGTCATGGAGATTTTCATTCTTTCTTTGAAATCTATAAATCAGTGTTATTTACCTAAAATTTGTAAATGTAAAGTATATGTTATAATTGCTTACACAGTATTTTCTGAACATCATATAGGTATCTTTTTCTACATATGACATTCAAAACATACATGATAATTTACCATATATTGAAATTAGTATATTCAATGATATCCTCTAAATTCAGAAAATGACAATGTACTGAACTGTAGAATTTGATATTAATAAAAATTTCATGGAATGCTATTATATTCAATAATTCTGTGTCACATACAACCACTGACTTGATTAAATCTTAAACAATAAATGTAATTCAAAACTTTTATTTTGGACTAGAAGAATTCAATATGATTATTTTAAGAGTTAATTGGTTTCTTCCAGACAAATTAAAATCCAGTGATCACTTTTCTGCATATATTCTGTTCTTGATGCATCTGAAGAAACAAACAGTTAATGAGAATTGCAAAACCTGGAAAAAAGGGAAACAATAAGAGATCAAAATGTAATCAGTAAGAATAATTTGTAAAGTTAACACCATGTAATTACCAAAATGTATTCTGCAAAAGGAAAAGGGAGGAAGGAGGGTGAGACCATTTCCAAGTAAGGTACATATCATTGTGAATAAGAAGTCAGCAGAGTAACTCTTGCAGGGTAGCCCAGCTGTCACCAAGTTCATTTACAGAGAGGGTAGGAGGAAAAGTTATGACCAACCTAGATAGCATAATTCAAAAGCAGAGACATTACTTTGCTGACTAAGGTCCGTCTAGTCAAGGCTATGGTTTTTCCAGTAGTCATGTTTGGATGTGAGAGTTGGACTGTGAAGAAGGCTGAGCACCGAAGAATTGATGCTTTTGAACTGTGGTGTTGGAGAAGACTCTTGAGAGTCCCTTGGACTGCAAGGAGATCCAACCAGTCCATTCTGAAGATCAGCCCTGGGATTTCTTTGGAAGGAATGATGCTAAAGCTGAAACTCCAGTACTCTGGCCACCTCATGCGAAGAGTTGACTCATTGGAAAAGACTCTGATGCTGGGAGGGATTGGGGGCAGGAGGAGAAGGAGACGACAGAGGATGAGATGGCTGGATGGCATCACTGACTCGATGGACGTGAATCTGAGTGAACTCCGGGAGTTGGTGATGGACAGGGAGGCCTGGCGTGCTGCGATTCATGGGGTCGCAAAGAGTCGGACACGACTGAGCGACTGAACTGAACTGAAAGGAATAGACTACTCAATTTTAATGACATGGGCTATCACTGGGCTGGATGCTGTGATAAACTGCTGATGTTTTGTGTTCATCATTTTTCTAACGTCATCACTTCCAAAAAACTGCCTCTTTTTGTTACAGGATCATGAAAGATGGTCTGGAAAGGGTAGATGATAAACTGGAACTCAATAATATCCCCCATTTTGTCTTATCTTAATTGCCTCAGGATGAATACAATAGAGAATAAACATTTAAAAGGAGTATCAATGCTTATAAGACTGTCTTGTTTACCACCATCCTGAGACTAAACACTCTTACCAGTTGAAAAGCATTTATGGAACTTTAGGTGAGGGCCCTGGTTGTTGTTCAGTTGCTAAGTTGTGTCCTGGTCTTTGCATGCCAGGTTTCCCTACCCTTCACCATCTCCCAGAGTTTGCTCAAACTCATGTCCATTGACTTGGTGATGCTATCCAGCCATCTCATCCTCTGTCACCATCTTCTCCACCTGCCCTCAATCTTTTTCAGCATCAGGGTCTTTTCCAATAAGTTGGCTCTTCACATCAGGTGGCCAAAGTATTGGAGCTTCAGCATCAGTCCTTCCAATCAATATTCAGGACTTATTTCCTGTAGAATTGACTGGTTTGATCTCCTTGTCAAGGGACTCTCAAGAGTCTTCTCCAGCATCACAATTCAAAAGCATCAATTCTTCAGCATTCAGCCTTCTTTATGGTCCAATTCTCACATCTGTACATGACTGCTGGAAAAGCCATAGCTTTGACTATACAAAACTTTGTTGGCTAAGTGATGTCTCTGCTTTTTAAGACTCTGTCTAGATTTGTCATAGCTTTCTTTTCAGGGAGCAAGCATTTTTTAATTTCATGGCTACAGTCACTGTCTACAGTAACTTTGGAGCCCAAGGTAAGAAAATATGTCACTGCTTCCACTTTTTCCCCATCTTTTGCCATGAAGTGATGGGACTGGCTACCATGGTCTTAGTTTTTTGAATGCTGAGTTTTAAGCCAGCTTTTTCACCCTCCTCTTTCACCCTCTTCAAGAGGCTCTTTATTCCCTCTTCGCATTCTGCCATTAGAGTGGTATCATCTGCATATCTGAGGCTGTGGATACTTCTTTGTGGATCAACATAAATTAAATTTGCTATCCTATTTTGGCCAAATCACATGTTATATATTTATTCTGTTATACTCTATACAATAATAATCTATACAGTCTTAACAATTTCTTTGAATCCATACCCTTCACTAGCTTTTATTGGTCTTCACTGGGACTGGAGAATTAAGTACTGTTTCTGAACCTCGATTTTGCAGCTGGCACCCTGGAAGTCAAGGAATATGTAGATTTTGCTTCCCATTGTATCTCTAGCATCTAGTACAGCACCTGACACATAGTAGGTGTTCTTCCCCCTTCCAAATTTATTGAGTGAATGAATGAAGCAATGAATGAAAGAGTGTATGATTGAATAGATTTACTAATGTCAAACATCTGCCTATATTTAAGAAATTTGCCAGTGTACACACTGCGAATCACGGTCAACTCACTGCCAAGATATGAAGTTTTTTTTTTTTTTTTAATCACAAAGAAATGAAATCACTATCTCCCAGGAGAACAACTTATTTTTTTAAATAAAGCCATTAAAACAATGTGTTTATATATTTTTGAACATGCCATGCAGCCTGTGGGATTTTAGTTCCCCAACCAGGAATCAAACCCAAGCCCCCTGCATTGGAAGTGGGGTGTCTTAACCAACTGGACGGACTGCTATGAAAGTCCTGGATGACAACAATTTCCAGTCTCCACCCAGGCTGATCTAAGGATATTGCCCTCAGTTGGGGCCTCCTGTGTGTGAACAGTTTCAGGGTCCTGGCTCCTATTGGACTAATTAGTCTCCTTAGGTCTCCATCTGGTTGTTCTACAATCTATCCCATACACTTTATACTTAACTTTTTAAAATCTTTAAACATATGAAGTAAAAAAAAAAAAAAAAAACATATAAACAAAAACTTACCTCTGAAGCCAAAAGTCCAAAGTTAATTCCAATTAATGTCAAAGTATTAGCATGATACCATGTGCTGATTTTATTTTCACAACCCTAAGGAAAAGAACTTACTTAGATTGACTTGGAGATATAAATGGTTTCATACATAATTCCATTACAGAGAAGAGACAAAGAGATTAGTAATGTAACAAAGTCTAAAAAGCAAGTAAACATCTAACTGGAGACTGGACTTTTAGCCCAGAGCTGCTGCTAAGTCACTTCAGTCGTGTCTGACTCTGTGTGACCCCATAGACAGCAGCCCACCAGGCTCCCCCGTCCCTGGGATTCTCCAGGCAAGAACACTGGAGTGGGTTGCCATTTCCTTCTCCAATGCATGAAAGTGAAAAGTGAAAGTCAAGTTGCTCAGTCGTGTCCAACTCCTAGCGACCCCATGGACTGCAGCCCACCAGGCTCCTACGTCCATGGGAATTTCCAGGCAAGAGTACTGGAGTGGGTTGCCATTGCCTTCTCCATTAGCCCAGAGAGCTTCCTACAATAGCAGGATGCCTCAGCTGCTACTTTTTAAGTTGCTAAGATGTTGTCAGGTAGTTGAAATCAGAAATTTATTAAGTTTTGAGAGGGATTTGATTTTCTGAACACTACTGAAATTCAGCAGGGCATATACATTGCCTAACATGATATTTCCCAAAGAGAACCTTTCTTGGAGAATCCTCCAAATGGAGATTCCTTAAATGGAAATTCCTTAAGTGGAGATTAAATGGAATCCTTAAATGGAGAATCCTCCATTTCTCTATGAATGAATTATGTTATTGAAAGACATCTTAAAATTAGAATAACATCAATATAGAAACTAAACTAAACAAAGTATTAGAAGTTATTGGATGGAAATCCCTAGTTTATCATGTCCTATATCTGTAAAGAGCAGTTGCTACAGATGAACCTCTTCTCTGGTTTCTGCCACCTCTATGTGAACACTACCCTTGACACATCTGGGATTTCCTCCGTTTTTTGCCAAACCTCATGCCTCTTTATTTCTGCTGTTGCAGTTCATTTACCAGTCCTATACAATGGAGATTCACCAAAAGGATCTCCTCTGTCAAAAGATGGTTGAGGAGAGAGTTAATGGAATCCCAAGTTCTAGGCACACTTAGATCACATATTCCAGAAAGTTTAATGACTTTGTTATGTAACTGATACAATCCACTTCTCTGTGCTTTCATTAGCAAGGTACTTAAGAACCTAATAACCATGAATGGCATTGTTTTTAATACAACAATTTGCTCAGGATTCTAAAATGACTTGCAAAAAAACAAAACAAACAAACAAACTAAAAAAACAGGGTACAGTAAACACTTGGAGAAGGCTTGGCTTATATTTACCTGTAGGTACGTTGCATTCAGTGGCTCATCACAAAACCACTTTCTTAATGTAGAATTTGTGCAAGAACATGGCACCTGTTCTGAGTTTTCTTTATTCTTGTTCTTGGTCCAGTCTGTGTAATTTTTTAGGCCACAACACTGAAACTAGAAAAATGATTCTATAAGTTTTACTATAGAATATTCAAAATACAGTTAATTATATGACTCCTATGCTTCTCAAAGTGGTTTTATGATAAATTTATTAATTTATTCTGCATTTAAATATAACAGATTAAACAAATATATTTTTGTTTGTTTAAACAAAAATATTTTTGTTGCTATTGCTGCTATGGTTGATATTAATCAGAATTAAAGATCTCTACTCATATAAGTGAGCTATGTTTGAATGAAATTGTTATATCTGAATTTACCTTATAGAGTTCAGGATAAAAGATATACTGGATTTACTAAATCATGTTTAGAGCCAGAACATAGGAGGGAGAAACCCTTGAGCCATACATTCTCCTAACTATAACAGTTTTCTTTATGATTTATCCAAAATATGCTGCCATATGTGTTTAATATATAAAGAGACTCAGGTTATTTCTACATTCTTAGGGTTAATGTAAGATGTTAACCTTATATTTTGTATGCTGTGAAAAGCTGCCACACACACACACCAAAAAAAGCCCCAAAGGTAATAAGGAAAAGAGTCATAGAAGTGATCAAGCATCTATGAAATGTCTCATTTCCAATCCTATCAAGTTGAGTTGAAAGGATGTGAAAGAATCAGCTTATATATTTATCACCTAGAAAATAAGAGAAAGTTAAAGTGAGTAGATCATTATTTTCTAAACTTGTTATTGAAAGTTATAGCATCAGTACCACCTATGTATCAGTACCACCATAATCACAGAAAACTAGTCAATCCAATCACACTAGGACCACAGCCTTGTAGTGGAGAGGTCTGGCAGAACGTGGTCCACTGGAGAAGGGAATGGCAAACCACTTCAGTATTCTTGCCTTTAGAATCCCGTGAACAGTATGAAAAGGCAAAATGATAGGATACTGAAAGAGGTACTCCCCAGGTCAGTAGGTGCCCAACACGCTATTAGAGATCAGTGGAGAAATAACTCCAGAAAGAATGAAGGGATGGAGCCAAAGCAAAAACAATACCCAGCTGTGGATGTGACTGGTTAGAAGCAAGGTCCAATGCTGTAAAGAGCAATATTGCATAGGAACCTGGAATGTCAGGTCCATGAATCAAGGCAAATTGGAAGTGGTCAAACAGGAGATGGCAAGAGTGAACGTCAACATTCTAGGAATCAGTGAACTAAAATGGACTGGAATGGGTAAATTTAACTCAGATGACCATTATATCTACTACTGCGGGCAGGAATCCCTTAGAAGAAATGGAGTAGCCATCATGGTCAACAGAAGAGTCTGAAATGCAGTACTTGGATGCAATATCAAAAATGACAGAATGATCTCTGTTCGTTTCCAAGGCAAACCATTCAACATCACAGTAATCCAAATCTATGCCCAACCAGTAACACTGAAGAAGCTGAAGTTGAATGATTCTATGAAGACCTCCAAGACCTTTTAGAACTAACACCCAAAAAAGATGCCCTTTTCATTATAGGGGACTGGAATGCAAAAGTAGGAAGTCAAGAAACACCTGGAGTAACAAGGCAAATTTGGCCTTGGAATGCAGAATGAAGCAAGGCAAAGGCTAATAGAGTTTTGCAAAGAAAATGCACTGGTCATAGCAAACACCCTCTTCCCACAACACAGGAGAAAACTCTACACATGGACATCACCAGATGGTCAACACTGAAATCAGATTGATTATTGCAGCCAAAGATGGAGAAGCTCTGCTGCTGCTGCTGCTGCTAAGTCGCTTCAGTCGTGTCTGACTCTGTGCGTCCCCATAGATGGCAGCCCACCAGGTTCCCCCATCCCTGGGATTCTCCAGGCAAGAACACTGGAGTGGGTTGCCATTTCCTTCTCCAATGCATGAAAGTGAAAACTGAAAGTGAAGTCGCTCAGCCGTGTCTGACTCTTAGCAACCCCATGGACCGCAGCCTACCAGGCTCCTCCATCCATGTGATTTTCCAGGCAAGAGTACTGGAGTGGGGTACCATTGCCTTCTCCAGGAGAAGCTCTATACAGTCAGCAAAAACAAGACTGGGAGCTGACTGTGGCTCAGATCATGAACTCCTTATTGACAAGTTCAGAATTATATTGAAGAAAGTAGGGAAAACCACTAGACCATGCAGGTATGACCTAAATCAAATCCCTTATGACTATACAGTGGAAGTGAGAAATAGTTTTAAGGGCCTAGATCTGATAGATAGAGTGCCTGATGAACTATGGAATGAGGTTCGTGACACTGTACAGGAGACAGGGATCAAGACCATTCCCATGGAAAAGAAATGTAAAAAAGCAAAATGGCTGTCTGGGGAGGCATTACAAATAGCTGTGAAAAGAAGAGAAGCAAAAATCAAAGGAGAAAAGGAAAGATATAAGCATCTGAATGCAGAGTTCCAAAGAATCAAGGAGAGACAAGAAAGCCTTCCTCAGCGATCAATGCAAAGAAATAGAGGAAAACAACAGAATGGGAAAGACTAGAGATCTCTTCAAGAAAATTAGATATACCAAGGGAACATTTCATGCAAACATGGGCTCGATAAAGGACAGAAATAGTATGGACCTAATAGAAGCAGAAGATATTAAGAAGAAATGGCAAGAATACACAGAAGAACTGTACCAAAAAGATCTTCACGATCAAGATAATCATGATGGTGTGATCACTCACCTAGAGCCAGACATCCTGGAATGTGAAGTCAAGTGGGCCTTAGAAAGCATCACTACGAACAAAGCTAGTGGAGGTGATGGAATTCCAGTGGAGCTATTTCAAATCCTGAAAGATGATGCTGTGAAAGTGCTGCACTCAATATGCCAGCAAATTTGGAAAACTCAGCAGTGGCCACAGGACTGGAAAAGGTCAGTTTTCATTCCAATCCCAAAGAAAGGCAATGCCAAAGAATGCTCAAACTACCACACAATTGCACTCATCTCACCCACTAGGAAAGTAATGCTCAAATTTCTCCAAGCCAGGTTTCAGCAATATGTGAACCGTGAACTTCCAGCTGTTCAAGCTGGTTTTAGAAAAGGCAGAGGAACCAGAGATCAAATTGCCAACATCCGGTGGATCATCGAAAAAGCAAGAGAGTTCCAGAAAAACATCTATTTCTGCTTGATTGACTATACCAAAGCATTTGAATGTGTGGATCACAATAAACTGTGGAAAATTCTGAAAGAGATGGGAATACCAGACCACCTGACCTGCCTCTTGAGAAACCTGTATGCAGGTCAGAAAGCAACAGTTAGAACTGGACATGGAATGACAGACTGGTTCCAAATAGGAAAAGGAGTACGTCAAGGCTGTATATTGTCACCCAGCTTATTTAACTTACATGCAGAGTACATTGAGAAACACTGGGCTGGAAGAAGCACAAGCTGAAATCAAGATTGCTAGGAGAAATATCAATCACCTCAGATATGCAGATGACACCACCCTTATGACAGAAAGTGAAGAAGAACTAAAAATCCTCTTGATGAAAGTGAAAGAGGAGAATGAAAAAGTTAGCTTAAAGCTCAACATTCAGAAAACGAAGATCATAGCATCTGGTCCCATCACTTCACAGGAATATAGATGGGGAAACAGTGGAAACAGTGTCAGACTTTATTTTTTTTGGCTCCAAAGTCACTGCAGATGGTGACTGTGACCATGAAATAAAAAGACGCTTACTCCTTGGAAGGAAAGTTATGACCAACGTAGACAGCATAGTGAAAAGAAGAGACATTACTTTGCCAACAAAGGTCCATCTAGTCAAGGCTATGGTTTTTCCTGTGGTCATGTATGGATGTGAGAGTTGGACTGTGAAGAACGCTGAGCACCGAAGAATTGATGCTTTTGAACTGTGGTGTTGGAGAAGACTCTTGAGGGTCCCTTGGACTGCAAGGAGATCCAACCAGTCCATTCTAAACGAGATCAGTCCTGGGTGTTCTTTGGAAGGACTGATGCTAAAGCTGAAACTCCAATACTTTGGCCACCTCACGCAAAGCGTTGACTCATTGGAAAAGACTCTGATGCTGGGAGGGATTGGGAGCAGGAGGAGAAGGGTAAGACCGAGGATGAGATGGCTGGATGTCATCACCGACTCGATGGATATGAGTTTGATTAAACTCCGGGAGTAGGTGATGGACAGGGAGGCCTGGTGTGCTGCGATTCATGGGGTTGCAAATAGTCGGATACAACTGAGCAACTGAACTGAACTGACCTAAACTCAACCAACTATGTTTCAATACGTGCCAACAATCTTGCCACAGTCCTGGAAACATTGAAATATTAACATAGTACTTTAGATACTGGGTACTGAAAGTTAGTTAAACAATCAAATCTACATATACTATCTCAATGCTCAATGATATTCATGGCTAGGTAACATAAGTTGGATTCTCATTAATGACAGTGATGTCATACATATAGACATGTTTTCGTGCTGCTGTTGCTGCTAAGTTGCTTCAGTCATGTCTGACTGTGCGACCCCATAGACGGCAGCCCACCAGGCTCCCCCGTCCCTGGGATTCTCCAGGCAAGAACACTGGAATGAGTTACCATTTCCTTCTCCAATGCATGAAAGTGAAAAGTGAAAGTGATGTTGCTCAATTGTTTTCTGATTTATCAGTTAATGACCATAGGATGGTTTGATATACTGCTATCTGTCATAAAGCTATCTGAAAATGCAATACCTTTTCAGATCACATACACCAAAGAAAAAATAAGGTGAATAAAATCATTTATAATACATTTAAATTCTCCTAATAAGCTTTTCTGTTATTAAATATACTAAAGACAGTAACTGTTTATGTGAAACTCTGGTATAGCACTTGAGCATAAAATCTAGTGTAGATCGTCAGGGATTGAATTTTGGCTGTGCCATCTATTAGCACTGGCTAAGTTATGAATTTCTCTACTTTCATCTACAAAATGAAGATAATAGTTCTTATTGCATTGGATTGAGGGGACTAAATCATTTAATATATGCAAAGTGCCTAAAAAGGGACCTAGGCCTATGAAAATGTTTGCTTTTTTTTTTAATCAAGCACTTAATATGTTCCTGTGCCAATCTATTCTTGTAACCATTTCGCTAACTACACACATTCCCTTACCTTGCCAAGAAACATCTGAACAGTGAAATAATAATCCTAACAACATTAGCTGACAAATATTAGTTGCTTACTGTGTCCCAGATGCAAGGCTTTCTATGTATTATATATATTACTTCCTTTATTCTTGACAACCAGAGGTAGGGGTTATTCTGCCTATTTTGTTAATATGGTATCTGAGGTTAAGAAGACTTCTTATCCAGGATCATAAAGTTACCACGTGGAAAACCTGATGTTCAGGCTCAAATGGGAACCATCAGGATCCTCTGCTGCCCAGCAGGGACTGGGCTTAGAATTTATCTCCCTCTGGATGCAACCGAGTAGATTACTGTTACACTTGGCAGAAGACTCCCAACACTTTTATAGATGAATCCAGATTAAAATGACCAGACATCAGTTGACCCAGAAAAGCAGATACACCTTACAAAAGAAGAGTAAAACTCAAGATCTGTAAGTTTAGACAATCCTATCCCACCTCATTTCTTTAGAAGAAATACAAGAACCTCTCATTCGTGTATCCATCCCCTGTCCTTCCTTGTCTTCCCACTTTTCAGCTGTCACCTTTGGTGTCTAATTTTTTAGTTTTATGATACTTTCATCTTACCATTTTCTGCAGAGCATTCAGAATCACCCACTTGGGTATATCTTGAGGAAAATCCTCAGATCCATACTCAGAAATGATGGAATCAATTTTATCATGCCACGCTTGGTGAACCTGTTGAAAATTTTATTCAAAATGAAAATTTGATAGAAACTTCCCTTATGGTTCCTCATAAAAAGTATTCAGACTCAGTTTGTTGTTTTCAACTTATTTCTAAGTGTTTATTTTCTTCCTATCATTATTTTTAGCAATGAGCAAATGTGAATACCTATGGTATTTTACACTGTGATCTATAGGAAGACTACATTAGACTTCTTTATGATTAGGAAGAAGTTATGTGCTGCTCTCCTCAGTGTTGAAAGGTTCTAACATTTCTTCTCATAATCCCAGGAAAAACTGTGAAAGACTTATAAATGGAAAAGATGACTGAGGATCTTTTCAATGAAAACTAGGTTTTCTCTAGTATACGTTCAGGGTTCTCGGATTCTATGAGTCTGTATTTTTCACAGTTTTTAATTTATTTTCCAACTTTGTAAGTTGTGTATTTGTTGGTCTCAATGTCCCAATTCAAATGATTCTTTGTTGGAGAGAATTGCTGATGAATTTTTCCTGGTGGGGATGAAATTGATCCCTTTCCTTTCGAAGTCAGTTTTTATGTCAGTTTTTCTCTTTGTACTCTCCTTCTAATTGGTTTTTATATCTAAACTAGTTTCCACATTAATCAAGGTGTTAAATAAAATTACTGACCTGAATCTACTGTATATTTTACAAGAAATACATTTTCAATTTAAAAATTATCTTTTCATAATGCTAAAGCAAAAAAATCATATCTGAAAGTTTGGGGGAAATTGCTATTTTGTAATTTAGATATTGCATGGGTAATTTTTAATTATATAAGCATTTAAAAGTTTATATGGCTTTCATAACTAAGTCCTAATTTGGTCCTAAAAATAGTAAAAGGTAGAAATTCCAGATAGTATTTTCATTTTATGAACCATGATATAGATACTCAGAGAATATGATCATTTCCTTTGTTTACATGAATGAAGAAGAGGTGTGAATTCTAAACCTAATTCATTTGAAATCTAGTCTAATACTTTCTCATTATCATACTCAATCTTTGAATAATGAAAACTAAATAACTGGTTGGAATACTACAATAATTAAGACATCTGTACAAGTTAAACTCTTACACACTTACATCTAAGAAGATTAGAATGATATAATGTGTTATTCATATAATCTATTTTACATATTTTCTGAGTTAATTTTTATTCAGAATAGAAAATGATCCTTTTCTATTTTATACTGTTGTGATAACAGGGAGACATATCCTCATTTACCTTTTAAAGCTTAACTTGGGAGATTGAGAGTGACTATGAATCACACTTTAGTATATAAGAGTAAAAATGATTTTCATATATAATCTAGGTTACTACTATAAAAATAATTCCCTCAAATATTCAATTTGAAAAATATCCAGTGAAGCCCTAGTGCATCTCCAACACTGAGTCAGCGTTCAATTCAGTTCAGTTCAGTTCAGTTGCTCAGTCGTGTCCGACTCTTTGTGACCCCATGAATCGCAGCATGCCAGGCCTCCCTGCCCATCACCAGCTCCCGGAGTTCACTCAGACTCACGTCCATTGAGTCAGTGATGCCATCCAGCCATCTCATCCTCTGTCGTCCCCTTCTCCTCCTGCCCCCAATCCCTCCCAGCATCAGAGTCTTTTCCAATGAGTCAACTCTTCGCATGAGGTGGCCAAAGTACTGGAGCTTCAGCTTTAGCATCATTCTTTCCAAAGAAATCCCAGGGCTGATCTCCTTCAGAATGGACTGGTTGGATCTCCTTGCAGTCCAAAGGACTCTCAAGAGTTTTCTCCAACACCACAGTTCAAAAGCATCAATTCTTCGGCACTCAGCCTTCTTCACAGTCCAACTCTCACATCCGTACATGACTACTGGAAAAACCATAGCCTTGACTAGATGGACCTTAGTCGGCAAAGTAATGTCTCTGCTTTTGAATATGCTATCTAGGTTGGTCATAACTTTTCTTCCAAGGAGTAAGTGTCTTAATTTCATGGCTTCAGTCACAAACTGCAGTGATTTTGGAGCCCCCAAAAATAAAGTCTGACACTGTTTCCACCGTTTCCCCATCTATTTCTCATGACATGATGGGACCAGATGCCATGATCTTCGTTTTCTGAATGTTGAGCTTTAAGCCAACTTTTTCACTCTCCACTTTCATCAAGAGGCTTTTTAGTTCCTCTTCCCTTTCTGCCATAAGGGTGGTGTCATCTGTATATCTGAGGTGATTGATATTTCTCCCAGCAATCTTGATTCCAGCTTGTGTTTCTTCCAGTCCAGTGTTTCTCATGATGTACTCTGCATAGAAGTTAAATAAGCAGGGTGATGATATACAGCCTTGACATAGTCCTTTTCCTATTTGGAACCAGTCTGTTGTTCCATGTCCAGTTCTAACTGTTGCTTCCTGACCTGCATACAGGTTTCTCAAGAGGCACATCAGGTGTTCTGGTATTCCCATCTCTCTCAGAATTTTCCACAGTTTCTTGTGATCCACACAGTCAAAGGCTTTGGCATAGTCAATCAAGCAGAAATAGATGTTTTTCTGGAACTCTCTTGCTTTTTCCATGATCCAGCGGATGTTGGCAATTTGATCTCTGGTTCCTCTGTCTTTTCGAAAACCAGCTTGAACATCAGGAAGTTCACGGTTCACGTATTGAGTCAGCATTGTAAATGACATAAAATATTTAAAAGCTTGTGAGAGCTCAATCCAGTCTGAACTGTAGAAGTCAAGGTGATATAAACTAAGCTGCTATCTCTAGGGCTGGCTAATAAGTGTTAATTCAGATTCTGTCATTTGGCCGTGATATATTTTACATGTATTTCTCTGCTCAAAACCTCCGTTTCTGTTCTAGAAAGCAGGCCTTACAATGCATCTCTAGGATTTGTTATGAGATCAATAATATAGTGCCAGTAAAGTGCCTGTCACATTCTTTGGCACATGGTGGTTATTATTAAATGATAGATTATTCTTAAAATAGGTGGAGAGGAGTATCTGAATAATACTTAAATAAATATGGGTGACATTGATTAACTATATCCATGTGTTAAAGGCCCTTAAGTCTGATATTCAGGTTCTATCACCAGGTCCAAAAGTTAGAGGATGATGTGTTGGGATCAAGACAGCTTTACAGGACTCACTTGACTGCGTGTGCGTGCACACACACACATGCACACACATTTTTTCATGTGGAGAGAAGAAATTTTAGATATAAATGCCAAGTCATTAACAATAGGTCCTAGGTAATTAGATACCCAGGACAGATGCCAAGCACAAGAGAGCAAATGAAGTTGGAAAGCAATGGTGCTATATAGAAAAGGTTTTGTTGAGGTTTGGCCATTAATTAAGAGTTTAGATATATAGATATATATATCACATATATATATCATTTGCTTAGAGAGAGAGAGAAGGCAAGTGTAAGTGAGAGAGAGAGTTTGAAGGCTAGGAACCATAGGAATTGCTCAGGGTCTCCTTCAAAATAAAATAAGGGAAGGACTTTCCTGGTGGCCCAGGGGTTAAGAATCCACCTGCCAGTGCAGGGCACATGGGTTCAATCCCTGGTCCGGGAAAACCCCACATGCTTCGGGGAAACTAAGCCTGTGCTCTGTGACTACTGAGCCTGCATGCCTAGAGCACGTGCTCTGCAACAACAGAAGCCATCACCATAAGGATACTGTGCAACACAGGGAAGAGTTGCCTGTGCTCACCACAACTAGAGAACGCCTGCAGGCAGCAACAAAGACCCAGCACACCCCAAAATAAATAAATACAAATATTTTTTTAGAAGTCAAATAAGGGAAGAGAGAGAGCTCTCAAATAGCTACCCTGTTACAGGGACTTTACAACTGTCAGTTAGTGATAACTCCATAAGGTAGTAGATGAAGACATAGGTTTAAGGATTGACTTCAAGTCCATGCTCTTAGTGCTATAAGACAGTCTCCCAGGATACAAAAACAGACCTTGACTGCACTAAAATACTCAAGTTTCTTAAAGAATTAAAAGTAACTATAGGCAGTAAAGAGGTAAGTTGTGTTACCGAAAAGTTTTCAGGAAATTTATTACATGCTTTTTTGAACTTAAAAAATATAAATCATCTGTTAATTTAATTGTGTCACTTATAGCCATAACTATACAAATAGATGAATTATTCAGCACATCTTATTTAAATGAAATTGCTAAATTTAAAATTAGTACTAATTAGTATCTTTAGAAAGTCTAAAGATATTTCTTTACAAAAACAGAATATAGTATGGTGATGTGGTTACTAGTGATAGCAGGGTTGGCTGAGGGGGCCAGTTTTGGATTCCCCACTCTAAGTATTATCTCCTTTTCCTCCACATTTTTTTGTCATTTACAACAACATTATTAGTCTTCTGCAGACAGAGTTAGACATGAACTCTGTCCTCCATTCCAATCTGACCCTTGTCTCCTTTCCATTACACGATTCTAGTACTTCCATTTCATCCCTTTTCCCCTAAAGACATTTACTTACCTTTAGCTTTTAATATAGGTTTAATATAGGTTCAGGTCTCAATAATCTACAACATCTGATTTTCCTATTTTTCAAATAAAAAGATGATGTTTCCATACCTCTTCCTTCTTTGCAAAGATGAGTGTTGAAAGTACAACCTGAACACCAACAGCCCACATTAACAGTACTGCATACTACGAGAAAAGAGACATAGAGATGAGAACTATGCTCCTAATGTATTTTTTAGATACTACAGTGATGGAAAATGCACATCATATGAAATATGCAGTCTTAAAATATATATATAGGTATTACTGAAGTTTCCTGTTCTCATATACATGAGTGAAATCCTTACATCAAAAGGCAAAAAAAAAAATCAGTGAACATTTGGATAAGAGTAAGATCGAAAGAAGTGATAATATTTCATAAGAACTCTAACAGACTACTTGGTCTAGTGGAGTTGACAATGATACCCTCTTCATTCAGATCTAAAACTCATAGCTGCTGCTGCTGCTGCTGCTGCTGCTAACTCGCTTCAAAGGGGGATTTAAATATCTTGACTTCCGCTTAACACCATTCCGCTAACACTACAGAACTCACTAAATTGTGGCCAGACATAAACTATTCCATCATGCACAGAGCAACGACAGCATTAACAACAACAACAAAATAATGAGAAAGTTGCAGCCATGAAATTAAAAGATGCTTACTCCTTGGAAGAAAAGTTATGACCAACCTAGATAGCATATTCAAAAGCGGAGACATTACTTTGCCGACTAAGGTCCATCTAGTCAAGGCTATGGTTTTTCCAGTAGTCATGTATGGATGAGAGAGTTGGACTGTGAAGAAGGCTGAGCGCCGAAGAATTGAATGTGTTTGAACTGTGGTGTTGGAGAAGACTCTTGAGAGTCCCTTGGACTGCAAGGAGATCCAACCAGTCCATTCTGAAGGAGATCAGCCCTGGGATTTCCTTGGAAGGAATGATGCTAAAGCTGAAACTCCAGTACTTTGGCCACCTCATGTGAAGAGTTGACTCATTGGAAAAGACTCTGATGCTGGGAGGGATTGGGGGTAGGAGGAGAAGGGTACGACCGAGGATGAGATGGCTGGATGGCATCACTGACTCGATGGATGTGAGTCTGAGTGAACTCCGGGAGATGGTGATGGACAGGGAGGCCTGGCGTGCTGCGATTCATGGGGTCGCAAAGGGTCGGACACAACCGAGCGACTGAACTGAACAAAGGCAACGGCGACAGTAGAGTCTATATGCGTATTTGGACTATTGCTTTGAGAACTAAAACTACTTCAAAATGATTTTTGCATTATTTGACTATTTTCTTGTTTCAAAACGTAACAGCCACTGCCGTCTTCTTCACTATAGCAGCACAGTGTTACATATTATCTAGAATTCAAAATAACTTCTAAAGTAACTCGTCTGAATATTTTACTAAATAAAATACAAGAATGATTTCATTATTATTATTAGTTTTACATATTTTAAACATTTAATACTTTAAAATAGTCCATTAACATTGCTTACTCGACATACATCGTGTTTCCTATTTTCAGGGACAAAAATAGGTTTTTGTCTTTAGCACTGTTTAGAAGTTTAGGTTTTTAATACTTCTAAACACAATACCTCACTTAATCTTCACTATCAAGAAGTAGTGGTGAAGACAGGTAGAGACAGAGAAAATGTGCAAAACAATTTTTTTTTTTTAAGTTACTGGATTTCTTTTCAACGGCAAGGTGGCTGAGGTCTACTGGACTCTCCCGGGTTTCTGATTCAATGGCAGTATGAAATGTTACATTTGCCTAAGCTATTATTCAACTCTCTAGAGAGTTAATTTACAGAACTCTGATAGTATCAATAATACAAAAGTCCCATCATAATGCCAATGATTGCTATTCATGAAAATACAAATGAATACAGGTTTTAGGGGATATAAATCTCCACAAGTCTAATTCTCATTTAAACCAGTTGTTACTTCTTACTGGTGGTTCCCCTATTGATTAATTATTTAAATAAAGTCTCTGACACATGTTCATTTTCATACAGGTTATTCATGATTTTATCCTTGAAAATTATTATCTTTTAACCTCAGTTAGATGTCTACAGAAATAAGATTAAAACTTTCCTTCAAGCCATTTCTGTCCCAGTTTCCATATTCAAAATCAGAAGTCCCATGAGAAAATTATGCTAAAGGCCCTAGAATAAGAGAAAGATAAAATCTGAGAGTTGAAGGTGTGCCTTTGAGGAGAATAAAAAGAGAGAGTGAGGTCTTTTTTTCTAGGTATTGCCAGGATAAAGTGGCAAGACCCCAGAGGGAAACGAAGGTGCGGTTTCCAGATCTGCATAAAATGCTTCTTCCCCCGGTAATATTCAAATAACAAGTAGCAATTACTAACAATAGGCGGCAACTAATTCCTCTGCCAGGCATGACTCTAATTGCTGTGTCATCGGCAGGGTTGAATGTCTCAGGTCTCAGGGGAGATAAACTGCAGGAAAGGAACTGAGGTAACTGTTCCTTACCAGTCCTTCACAAGAGAATTTCACCGATATGCCTGTACTGGTATATACTGGATGAAGAGCAACCCTGGTTTGCTGCCCTAGGCCATTCAGACAGCAAGCGCATAGTCCTGAAGGAATCACATCAGCTGGGAAAGGGAGTGCGTTCATGGTAACTGGTGTAGACTGATAACAAAATCCAGAGTGATTACCAGGACTTTCCGTGCTGCATAAGAGTTAGGGATTCTTGGCAAGAGGCACAGTTTGCTACATTTGGATTTCTTTTCTGCATCACAGGAAAGTACCTGTGAATTAAAACTGATTTGAGGACTTCCTGGTGGTCCAGTGGCTAAGACTCCGAGTTCCCAATGCAGGGGTCCTGGTTTTGATCCCCGGTCAGGGAACTAGATCCCGCATGAAACAACCGAAGAGCCCACAGGCTGCAACTAAGACCTGATGCAGTCAAACAGTTGCAAAGTCACTTCTGACTCTTTTGCGACCCCTTGGGCTGTAGCCTACCTCTCTCTGTCCATGGGATTTCCCAGGGCAAGAATACTGGAGTGGGTTGCCATTTCCTTCTCCAATCTGTTTTAAAGAAAATGTTAAATATGTTTAAAAATGTTTTTAAAAAGCTATATTTCATCTGAAGATATTAAGAAGAGGTGGAAAGAACAGAAGAACTATACAAAAAAGATCTTAATGTCCCAGATAACCACAATGGTGTGATCATTCACATAAGCCAGACATCTTGGAGTACGTAGTCAAGTGGGCCTTGGGAAGCATCACTATGAACAAAACTAGTGGAGGTGATGGAATTCCAGCTGAGCTATTTCAAGTCCTAAAAGATGATGCTGTTAAAAGTGCTGCACTCAGTATGCCAGCAAATATGGAAAACTCAGCAGTGGCCACAAGACTGGAAAAGGTCAGTTTTCATTCCAATCCCCCCAAAAAAAGTCGATGCCAAAGACTGTTCAAACTACCACACAGTGGCACTAATTTCACATGCTAGCAAAATAATGCTCAAAATTCTCCAAACCAGGCTTCAAGAGTACATGACCTGTGAACTTCCAGATGTTCAAGCTGGATTTAGAAAAGACAGAGGAAACAGAGATCAAATTGCCAACATCTGTTGCATCATAGAGAAAACAAGAAAATTTAGGAAAAACATCTACTTCTGCCTCATTGATTACTCTAAAGTCCTTGACTGTGTGGATCACAATAAACTGTGAAAAATTCTTAAAGAGATGGGAATACCAGACCACCTTACCTGCCTTCTGAGAATCCTGCATGCAGCTCAAGAAGCAACAGTTAGAACCAGACATGGAACAACAGACTGGTCCCAAATTGGGAAAGGAGCACATTAAGGCTGCATATTGTCACCCTGTTTATCTAACTTCTATACAGAGTGCATCATGCAAAATGGTGGACTGGATGAAGCACAAGCCAGAATCAAGATTTCCAGGAGAAATATCAATAACCTCAGATATGTAGATGGCACCACCCTTATGGCAGAAAGTGAAGAGGAATTAAAGAGCCCCTTGAGGAAGGTGAAAGAGGAGTGAAAAGGCTGGTTTAAAACTCAACATTCAGAAAACTAAGATCATGGCATCCAGTCCCATCACTTCATGCCAAATAGACGGGGAAACAATGGAAACAGTGACAGACTATTTTTGGGGGCTCCAGAATCACTGAACATGGTGACTGCAGCCATGAAATTAAAAGGCACTTGGCTCCTTGGAAGAAAAGTTATGACCAACCTAGACAGCATATTAAAAACCAGAGACATTACTTTGCCAACAAAGGTGCATCTAGTCAAAGCTACGATTTTTCCAGTAGTCATGTATGAATGTGGAAATTGGACCATAAAGAAGGCTGAGTGCCAAAGAATTGATGCTTTTGAGCTGTGGTGTTGTAGAAGACTCTTGAGAGTCCCTTGGATTGCAAGATCAAACCAGTTAATCAAATCAGTCTTGAATATTCATTGGAAGGAATGATGCTGAAGCTGAAACTCCAATACTTTAGTCACCTGATGAGAAGAGAGCCTACACATTAGCAAAGACCGTGATGCTGGGAAAGATTAAGGGCAGGAGAAGGGGACGACAGAGGATGAGATGGTTGGATGGCATCACTGACTCAATGGACATGAGTTTGAGTGAACTCCAGGAGATGGTGAAGGACAGGGAAGCCTGGTGTGCTGCAGTGCCTGGGGTCGAGAAGAGTTGGACACGACCGAGTGACTGAACAACAACATAATTCACCAGAATCTGTGGATTGGCATACCATTCTCCTGTATGGTAAATGGCTCAAGTTCAGATTTGTCTTCCGTATTATGAGTTATCTTTTCATGTATATGCCTGGGAGGAGAGAGTGTGCTAACCAGATGCCAGAGTCTGGCCCCCTCAGCAGTTATGTTTCTCTTTGTTAAATTATATATTCTGATCTCAGTTATAAGTTAGCATCCCACATGGTACACCCACAGGGAGAAAATGTGCCAACTACAGGCCATTGTTTCCTTTTCCCTCCTAAGCTTCAATGTTCATTGACTTTAACACATTTTATTCTGATTTTAGTTAGCTGTAGTTCACCTTCAGCAATGGATACATATTGACCCTGTCTTCAAAATCAATATCAATGTATTAGGTGTTGATGTCCAGATTTGGTCCACTGAAAACTCAGCAAGAAAATTTTGTCCAAGCAAAGATTCTTGGGAGGGGGCACTTCATTGCCTTGCCCCCAAGAGCCCATTATACGGCTGTGTTCCAGTGACATAAATCATTTTTGCTCACTTGAGTAATTTGAACACTGAAAATCAAAGCTACAAATTCAGACTATTGAATTGAAATACGTACCAGAATTAGGAGCCACCTGATCTCATTGTGAATTCCCAAATAACCCAAGAGACAAAGAAGAAGAATAGCAGATCCAGTTCCAATCAAAATTCGAAAAATATACACTGTCAAGTGATTATTTTCATCTGTGGAAACCACAAAATAGCTATTATTAAGTGATATGTGTTTTCTATTTAATAATAAATGCAGCAACTCAAGGTTTCCCTAAGCTGCTGCTGCCGCTGCTAAGTCGCTTCAAATCACTAGGATTCTCTTTCTCTCTCTCTTTTTAATCTCATTCTAGCACCTCTTACTTATTCTTAAGTACTTTTCTTCCTTTAATGACATGATAGAGAATTTCTTCAATCTTGGAAGATCTCTTTTAACTTTGTCTTTAATGTCTTCTATGAAAGAAGACAACTTTTTCTTGAATGAATTCTTCTATGTATAACATATGTCCAAACATTTATGTATTCATTCATTCATTCATCAAAAATAGTTTGAGTACCTAACATATGTGGGCTTCCTTGGTGGCACAGTGATAAAGAATCTGCCTGCCAATGCAGGAGATGTGGGTTGAATCCCTGGATCGGGAAGATCCCCTGGAGAAGAAAACGGCAACCCACCTCAGTGTTCTTGCCTGGGAAATCCTATGGACAGAAAGAGGCTGGCAGGCTACAGTCCATGGGGGTCACAAAAAAGTCGGATATGACTTAGCAACTAACCAACAGCCTAACATGTGGGTTAAGTTTCCCTTGTATGAGACCCTGAGTTTATTGCTAATATGGCCCCATTAAAAGTATATTTTATTCTCTCTCCATCTAGACTGAGCTCTCCAGGCTAGAGACTATATATATATATTTATATAGTCAACAGACTAATTGTTAAATGCTTAGTGCTATGGTACAGATGTAGTGCTTAAGAAATACTTTTTTAAAGGGAGAATGAATACATTAAATATGCCCTAGGTTTTACGGGAGAAGAGTAGAGGCAGTGGGCAGTGGTGTGCTGGAACAAGATTGTTCTGGCACATAAAGCCAAGGGTTACATTGTCACAAAATCTGTAAGCTAACTCAGTCCACAATGGCACCTTAAAACTGGCCATCCTGGGATTCTTTAAACCACAGAAATCAGCACATAAAAACCCAACAAACAAACAATACTCCATTGCAGAATGCTTACTGGCACAGCACTGGGTAGAAAAGCAGCTAATCCAGTAGGGGAAGAAGGTGAAGGTAGGCAAGATTACTGGAGAAGGTAACTCTTGAGTTTAGGCTCTGAATTATAATTGGAAATCTCTACATTGGAATGGTGGAAACATTCTGAAGCACGGAACGTTGCAATGTGTATAGGAAACTTAGCCTTGCTGGCAATTAACAGTTTCAGGCAGGTGAGACTGGGAAGGTTTGCAGGAGTGAAATTATGTGTTTTTGAGTCTTCCTCACTGGAATTAAACTCCATGAGGACATGCCCTTTATCTTTCTTGTACACTACTGTATCCTTAGCTCATGGGATAGTGCCTAATGATATATATATATATATATATATATATATATATACATTATATATATATATATATATGACCTGGGCTTCCCTGGTGGCTCAGACGGTAAAGCATCTGCCCGCAATGCAGGAGACC
Organism: Oryx dammah; assembly: GCF_014754425.2. NCBI lineage: Eukaryota > Metazoa > Chordata > Mammalia > Artiodactyla > Bovidae > Oryx > Oryx dammah. The sequence continues at coordinate 102,256,485 of NW_024070213.1, read as the reverse complement.
TAAGTTCGATCCCTGGGTCGGGAAGATACCCTGGAGAAGGAAATGGCAACCCACTCCAGTACTCTTGCCTGGAAAATTCCATGGACAGAGGAGGCTTGTAAACTACAGTCCACGGGGTCGCAAAGAGTCGGGCACGACTGAGCGACGTCACTTCACTTCATATATATATATATACACATATCCTTCTTTATCCATTCATGCATTCATATTCAGTTATTTCCACATAGGGAATATTATATTTCTAACCATGTGATGGTGATAGGATATGGTAACTGAGTTGTTGTGGGTTTTTTTTTTTTTGGCTGTGTTGGGTCTTTGCCACTCTGCTTGAGCTTTCTCTAACTGTGGAGAGCGGGGACCACGCCCCGCTGCACCGTGCGGGCCTCTCGCTGTGATGACTTCCTTTGTTGCATAGCACAGGCTTGAGGCTCGGGCCTCAGCAGTTGCAACTCCCTGACTCTAGGACCCATGGGCTCGGTAGCTGTGGTTCCGGGATCTAGAGTACAGGCTCAGTAGTTGTGGTGAATGCGATTAGTTCCCCTGCAGTATGTGGGATCTTCCTGGATCAGGGATCAAACCTGGGTCTCCTGCATTGGCAGGCAAATTCTTATCCACTGCACCGCAAGGGAAGTCTGGTAACTGAGTTTTAAAAGAGATTATTTAACTTGGGCAGTGAAACTATATTGATCTCCATTATCTTTTAACATTTATAAATCTGTAAAAGTCTAGAGTTAGCAGAACCGCAATCCTCTATTTCTCTCATCTCTCTTGCCCAGAGTTTCTAGCTTTTTCTCTCAAAATTTTCTCTCCTTTATGGTCTTGGATTTGTCTTATTATTTAATAAGGCGTTTCTAGAACCAATTGACAAAGACCTTCTGAGGAAAAATTGAACAGTATTTTATGAATTTTAGGGAAACACTGCCACCTGCTGATTAAGTCACTGTACTCAGTTGCTTAACATTGAATGACTTATTTGATTTAGAGAAAGCAAAATAGATACATACCCAAAGCTGTGAAAAAATTATTTCCATCTAATACAAGCCAGGTACCAAATCCCATGAGTAAAAGTCCCAGAACCTACAAAAAACAGCCAATACTTATTTTTTAAGTAACTGCTAATAAAAATGTACATTTTCTTTACTAAATAATTATGAAGAAACTTACCAAGAAAGCGCCATTAATGAGATTAAGAAAGTATTTAAAAATCAACCCTTTGTTTTTCCTTAACATTTTTTCCTCCGCATATACTGATTCTGAAAAGACAAGCACAACTTTTACTATAAACACCACAGTAAGAACTTGAAATAATTCTGCCTACTCATATCTTTTATTTGCATATTTTATCCTCACACCAGCAGTCAGTATAACATTCCTCTTTGTTTTCCCGAATATAACAAAATACTGAAGAGTGTCTTGAAACTGTGTCTGTCTTTATCTGCATATTTTGTCCAGGCAGTTGAGATCAAAGGGCATTTGTATAACATGTCACGAGCTGCCATACTGAATTTCCTGCAGTTTTCAGAAAGTAAATATTTTATTTTGTTTCCAGTCATAGCACACCTCGTTCTCCTTGCCAGAAATCTTTCCTTTCCATCTGACCGCCTTCCTCTTTCCCAGAATAATGTTATCTCAGAAGCCTTTCCCTAATCTCAGTTTGTTGCCTATGTTCATCTTTACTTGTCTCCCTTCCCATGTAGACTTTAGGGGCTTTACGCAGAAAGAATAGATCTTGTATGTAATAACCCCAAGTCTAACATATAGTGGGAACCATGTGTTACAAACACAGATTTGTCGAATCAATCAACAGGTGAATTATATTATTTAACTAGTTTACAATTTACTTTGTTATACAGTACAGGGAAAAGAACTTAATGTGGTTTAAAAAAAATTGTTTTCCAGATACCTTATTTTCCTAAAATATGTACGGAAAAGTCAACACTTATCCTACTGGTTTTGAGTGCTTGGTCTATTAGATATGTAGGTTTTACCTTTTCTTGGGTATGTTCCTGGGTTTTCTTTTTTATTTCACTTTTTCAATTCTAGCTAGCTCCATATTTTAAAAAGTACTGTGCTTTACAATGTTTCAACACATGCAGTTGATAATTGACACAGTGACACCTTCAAAGTGAAACAGCAATATAAGGCCCTGTCCTTTGAAGGAAAATGCCTTTGCTTTAGTGCCCCAGGACTCCACTGAGTCTCAAAAGGCTGACTCAAGAGGTAATGATTAGGAAATGTGAAGATGTAGAAACAAAGAATAGCTGTTGGGCTAGGGAACTGGTAACAATTTAGATTAGAAATCTGCCATACAGCAGAACCACTGAACTCATAGTACCCTGAAAGATACAAATAAAGGCCTGACACATTCCTAAATTATTATTATAAGAAACAGACCCCCACCAGATGAAAACTGCTGACCATAAGAACACAGACCCTAGAGTGGTTGAAACCCAAGGATTGATGATGCTTAAGACTTCACCTTGATGCCAACCAATCCAAGAACTGTGTATGAGCTGATCACATACCCCCGAAACCACCTCCCTCACACTGCCTTTAAACCCTTCCCTGAAAGCCACCTGGGAGCTTGGATGTTTCAAGCATGAGTGGCCTGTTCTCCTTGCTTGATGCCCTGCAATAAACATTGCGCTTTCCTCTAGCACAACCCAGTGTCAGGGGATTGGCTTTACTGCATGTGAGCGAGTGGACCCAAGTTTGATTCAGTAACAAAAGCAGGTTTAGTAAGACTAATTTGAAGCTGTCTGTCCCTAGCTAGGAAGAAAACAATCCATTTGTTGAACTGAAAGATGCCTTAGAAAGCGGTAAGACATGTATAGGACAGCACCCACACACTTTTCTCTTTACTTCATTCTAAGGCCATATTCCTCCTAAAAAACCCCCAAGGCATTTCTCCCCAGCTTCAGGAGTGTCTCCAGGCTTTATCTTCCACCCTCTGCCTCAAACTCTTCTGCTGCTGCTTGGCTTCTCCACTTTCTGTCCTCTAGGCTTATTAGTGGATTCCTCCAGTGCCTGGACTTTCTGGGTGGGACACTCAGTGGGAAAGACAGCCTGTTTTTTGTTTGTTTGTTATTTCCAAGATGCTTTAGATCTACATTTTGGCTTCTGTTTTATTTACCACAGTACATGAGAAAGCTGTGATCCTCTTCTGAACGAGAAAGTGAAAGTGAAAGTTGCTGTTGCATCTGACTTTGCAACCCCATCCACTTAGTCCATGGAATTCTCTAAGCCAGAATACTGGAGTGGGTAGCCTTTCCCTTCTCCAGGGGATCTTCCCAACCCAGGGATCAAAACCCAGGTCTCCCACATTGCAGGCAGATTCTTTACTGGCTGAGCCACAAGGGAAGCACAAGAATACTGAAGTCGGTAGTGGGTAGCCTATCCCTTCTCCAGTGGATCTTCCAGAGTCTCTTGCATTGCAGGAGAGGAACTGAGCTATGAGGGAAGCTTTACCAACTGAGCTATGAGGGAAGCTACTTAAGCCCTAAGTCCTGGCTTCTGCTTCTCTACAAATGAGAAAGAGAAAGAAGACTAATAAGTGAGAACTCTCTACAGGGACTCTGGTGTGGAATGTTGAACAAGAGGCTTGACTATTGATTTGATAGTAGTTAGCAGGTTAGAGTCAAGGTTAAAATGTTTTATCAAAGGACCCAAATACAAAAATAAACTGAAGTTTATTCTCTCTCAGTCCATGGTATGTAATTGGTTCTCTACTGGGAAATCATCCTAGAAATGTGGGGTTTTGCTCCAGCCTGTTAAAATATATGGCTCCCAGTGGAAACAGTGGCTGACTTTATTTTTCTGGGCTCCAAAATCACTGCAGATGGTGACTGCAGCCATGAAATTAAAAGACACTTACTCCATGGAAGGAAAGTTATGACCAACTTAGACAGCATATTAAAAAGCAGAGACATTACTTTGCTAACAAAGGTTCGTCTAGTCAAGGCTATGGTTTTTCCAGTGGTCATGTATGGATGTGAGAGTTGGACTATAAATAAAGCTTAGTGCCAAAGAATTGATGATTTTGAACTGTGGTGTTGGAGAAGACTCTTGAGAGTCCCTTGGAGTGCAAGGAGATCCAACCAGTCCATCCTAAAGGAGATTAGTCCTGGGTGTTCATTGGAAGGACTGGTGTTGAAGCTGAAACTCCAACACTTTGGCCACCTGATGTGAAGAGCTGACTCATTGGAAAAGACACTGATGCTAGGAAAGATTGAGGGCAGGAGGAGAAGGGGACGACAGAGGATGAGATGGTTGGATGGCATCGTCGACTCAATGCACTTGGGTTTGGGTGGACTCTGGGATTTGGTGATGGACAGGGAGGCCTGGCGTGCTGCGGTTCATGGGCTTGCAGAGAGTCAGACACGACTGAGTGACTGAACTGAACTGAACTGAAATTTACTGGAGGTGCAGTCCTCTCCAGTTGGCAGAAAGGAAGAGGATGAGTAACCTTAGGTGAGCATCTTTTAAACACGTAAGGTGGAGTTGCATACTTCTCTTCTGCTTATTTTCCTTCACACAGCAGTTAGTCACATGGCAATTCTCAGCTGGAAGTGGAGGTACCTATATGCCCACGATGAAGGAAAGAAGTGAATCAGGGTGGGAAAAGCCACACAAAATGCCCAACAAGAAACTGTGATATGAAAGATAATCAGAGAGAGAAAAAGACGGCTTTGACATATTTCAGTGTGCTTTACTATGAATAAGAAAAGAATCGAAGATGATCAGAAAGATTTTTTACAATGGGAAAATAAAAGAATAATGATAATCACTGGAATTGTGTGAAAAAATTCATAAATTCTATTAATTTAATAATTAAAAATTCAGGTTTAATTGATAAAAGAAAACCTTGTGGTTAAGCATTGGAAATTTAGGGCAGGCATGTGGAGAGCATAGACAATATAGAATTGGGGTCATCCATAGACAGCTGATATCTTGGGACTAAATGAAGGAGATGAGGGACTAACTATAGCTTACAATAAGCAGAGGTTTGATTATAGAAAATGACATAATTAGGAATTTGGAGTTTATATTTTTATGTATGTATGTATTTTCTTATTTGTTTTTTGGCCATGCCTGTATAGCATGCGGGATCTTATTTCCCCAACCAGGGATCAAACCTATGCTCCATACATTGGAAGTATACAGTTTCAACTGCTGGACAGCCAGGGAAATCGCTAGATTTTTAAAAAATCAGACTTTATGAAATGAGAAAACAGTCATTTCCAAAATAGTGTTACATGAGACAGATGTCAGAGGGAGAGAATTCTGAACTCTCAAAGTCAGCTGACTTGTTTAAGGAGGATGGTCATGGTAACTTCAAAGTAGAGCTTTAGTCCATTTAGACCATTTTCTATTAATTGTGTATGTTTCACCACCTATGTCAGTCAAACTATTTTTTTTCCCCCTTCTCTTATGCTGAAGTAAAAAGCTTGTTGAATAACTGGACTCTGAATGTTTTCTCTCTCTTTAAAGAGAATAGATAGAAAAGAATGTGGTAGGGAGTGATGGTAAATCACAAAATTGGATCAGAAATTTTTAAAAATTCTCCCTTTTTAGACAGTGAGTCAATCTGATCAGTTGCAGAGTTATACTATTGACTGATGAAGGTTTGAAAGTTCTCTTTCCAGAATAATTTTTTTTGTTCAATTCTACATTAGAAAAATAAAATATTGGTTTGGGGATGTGATAAAAATTTAGATGTTTTTTTTTTTGGTAGTTCTTCCTCAATAATAAATGAACCACTTCTAAAAGTAATCACAAAGTTTGGAAAGTTTTGTTCATAGAGGTTTGATAGTATAGAGAGGAAGATGATTAATTACTCAGACCAGCCTGTTCTTTGCTTTCTTCATTTTAGGGAAAAAAATTACGTAGATACCACATGAAGTTAGAGAAACAATTGTGGTAAGATCGTGAATCCTGTTGATATCTGAAAAGTGAGAAAAGAGATTATGGCATGTGATAGTTACTTTTTTCTTTGCTTCTAGAATGGACAAAAGCCCATGATCACACTAAGTTATCATTTAGATTTTTTTGCTTTTACAGTTGAGACTAAGCCCCTCTCCCTGCCTGTGCCATCCATCACTTGAGACTTCACTTCTGCTGTGTGCGTGTTTGTTAGAGAGCAGGGCTACAATATTTGTTTAACCTCCCTAAGAACCATTCAAGGTATCTCTCTTGAAAGCTGCTAATTTATGGTCTAGCAGACTTACGTTATATGCAGATAGTAATTAACTGTGAATAAAAGAATGAGAAGTGTGAGGCGAAGGAGCAAACTGAATGCTTCACCGGTAGCAACCCAGAACTGTCTCCTGGCCCTGCATCTTGTAGGGAAGCAGGCACTTTTTTGCTCTTGTGTTTTAAAAGCTGGAACTGAATTGTGCCATATTTCCCATTGCTGCTGAAATCACCCATAGAGGACACGCGGCCTGTGTGCATTGTCACATATCTTAATGCCAGTCCTTTGCTTTACATGACATAAATAAGTTGGTGGTTTTCTTTTAGTGTGGTAGAGATTTTTTTGTTGTTTTTTAGTTTTGCTTTTACAGATGGTAAAGAGTCTGCCTGCAGTGTGGGAGACTCGAGTTTGATCCCTAGGTCTGGAAGATCCCCTGCAGAGGGAAGTGGCAACCCACTCCAGGATTCTTGCCTGGGAAAACCCCATGGACATAGAAGCCTGGCAGGCTACTGTCAATGGGTTCGCTAAGAGTAGGACACAACTGAGTGACTTCACTTTAGTTTAGTCCAGTTGGGCTGCTATAACAAAATACCAAAGATTAAGTAGTCAACAGAAATTTATTTCTCACAATTGTGGAAGCTGGAAGTCTGAGATAAAGGTGCAAAGTTTCAGACTTCTTTTATCCTCATATGGCATAGGGACCTCTTTGGGATCTCTTCCATAAGATCACTAATCCCATTCATGAGGGCCCCACCCTCATGAACTAATCACCTCCTCTTAAAGATCCCATCTTCCAACACCATCACATTGCGTGTAAGGATTTCAACATGTGAGTTTTGAGGGGACACAAACATTCAGACCACAGCAAACAGTTCAAGTTAAAGAGAACACATCAAACCAGGTGTCTCAGCGACAAGCGAGGAAGCCCTAAGCCATGTTTGCACAGAATGGTGAGAAGGTTATGTGCTGATCTTTTCAGTTATAAGCCTCACATACTAAAAAGGTTGTCAGTGAAAATGATTTGCTTACAAAAGTTACACAAGTTAGTGCAGTTCCTATGTAAATATTTGTAATGTGGTAGACATATTTTATTTTGCTTTAGGCAAAGAATTTGTTTTTAACTTAAATAAAGTCCTGGTATGGTATTTCTTTGGTTTATTTCCTGATTCATTAATAAATGCTCTAACAGCAGAGAGATTTTTAAGAGTACAAATGCTATAGGGAAGGACAATTTACAGTAACTCACCTATTCATAAGTGTCATTTTTCATTAGTTAAATAATACTCTAATAACTGTTTTTAAGTTCCTTCTAAGTGCCAGAAGATGGGAACACACACACACGCGTGCGCACACACACACACGCATGCACGCACACACACACACACACACACGAATAAATAAGACAAACCATTAGGGAACCAAATCGGTGGCCAACTTTGAATTGTGTGTTGGGGGTTCAGAGTCTAGGAATAAATGGAACTGGGAAGTGTCAGCAAGGAGGTGAATTTGAGGTAATCCTTGAAGAATAATTAAGAGGGTTCCAGTCAGACAAAAGGGGCTTCCCCAGTGGCTCAGTAGGAAAGAATCTGGTTGCAACATAGGAGACATATGAGATGCAGGTTCAATCCCTGGATCAGGAAGCTCCCCTGGAAAAAAGAATGGCAACCCGCTCCAGTATTCTTCTTTCCTGGAGAATCCCAGGGACAGAGGAGCCTGGCAGGCTCAGTCCATGGGATTGCAGTAGAGTCTGGACAAGACTTAGTGACTAAACAACAACAACTTCCTAACTAACTACATATCACTTATTGCTGGGAAAATCCCAAGGGCAGAGGAACCTGGCAGGCTACAGTCTATAGAGTCACAAAGAGTCATATACCATTGAGCACAAAGACACATAGATAAAAACAGGTTAGAAGAGGAAGTTTTCAATAGAGATGGAACACTGTTCCCAGGCTTTGGAGTGAAGTGCATGAGGGCTTGAGTAGAGTGGCAAGAGATGACAGATACGGCTGGAGAAGTAGACCCAGTAAGGATTGTGAGGGATCATGAGTGCTTTGCTAACAATTTGCAAACAGTCATAGACTATAAATCAATTCAACTTGAAACTATTGTTTAACTATGCAGCCTTTAGCAAAAATCTATTTAATTGCACTCTTCCTAGAAATTATACCCTAAGTGGATTATATTATTTTTTTCCATAACCCTTTAACCTGAGTAGGTTTGTGTGTGTGTGTGGTTTGTTTGGTTTTTATAAGTAACTTGAAAGTATAAGTTGTAGAAACGTGCACCACAAATTAATCTTCAGAAGAACTTGTAGGATTATTCTTTTTTGCTATTAATTTGTTTGACAAGGTAAGCATTAATAAGGAAAGAAATTTAAACAACATCTTCAAATTAGTTGTTTAAGGTCAGTTTTAGAAATTAATTGATTACTAATGGATTTTATATTCTTTAGGAATATAAATATAATATAATATATTTTAAATAAAGAGTTTGAAAGTTTGTAAATCAGCAACAAAACTAAACTAAAAAAAGGAAAACTGTTACTTGAGTATGGTCTTTAATAATGAAAATATCCAAAATTCAATTCTAAAACCAGTAGTTTATTTTGAAAATCATTTTCTTTCTTGAACGAAGAGATAATATATTTTTTAAATATTAAAAGTCTACTTATTTCTCACTCTATATTATTAATTAAGTTGACACAATGTATTTTATTATTCAATTGTTACCAGGAAACATGGTCCATTTTCTTTCAAAGGCTCAATGATATTGTTTGCTTTTAGCTTAGGGTATATCAGACAGCTTCTGCAATTACACTTAACTACTTCCTCTTGGAATTTAATGCTTCATTTGCAAACTTTAAAAAAATGAAAATCAGTTGTATAAAATATATTTTCTTCACCAATAATAGGAACTTTATGAATTTTTAAGTTAAAATTAAATGTTATTATATAAGCTTAAAATTCAAATTTCATATTAAAACAATGTGTGTCACTGTCAATGTTTTACAGTAAAACATATTCCAGAATATAATTTTTTAATTTCTCACCCCACACATCCATTCACTTAAAAAATTTTGATAGTCATTGCTAATTGTTTTTTTTTTTCTATATTAAAAGAAACTGGTGTCACGCAAGGCAAACAACTTATTGGCTTGTCTTCCATACTTTCGGGCTCCACAAATCACTATTCAGGACTAAGATTCTGTGGAATGTACAATTTATACACGAGCAACTCAACACTCACTAGATGCACATAATAAAAACAGATAGGTCAGAGACAATTTAAAAGTCAGGCTACCTCTAATTGGGTAGCTGTAACAAAGTGTCGTTTCTTTTTAATACTTTCCAAAATTAATTAAATATTAAAATCTACCTGGAATAAAAGTAAGTTCCTCACCGAGCTCCGAGATGAAGCGTTCGTTTTCGTTTGGAATAGTTTGTCCTGCTGGGGCACCTGTAAAGCCCGTCTTCCTTGGGATTGGCGGTTGCCGTGGTTACTCTTTGTTTGGGAGGCGGGCACTGTTTTCCAACCGTGCTGGAGGATTCAGACGCTGCTGGGTGAGCGAGCGCCCCTCAAGACCCGGGTTGACGGAGCGGGAGGTGCCCCAAAACTGCGGGAGCGCAGGTGGAGCCGGGCCCCTCTCCGCCAAGGCCGGCCTTGAGGGCGAAGGGGGGCCCCGCGCCCAGGGAGTGCTGAGCCAGTCTGTGGTGCGAGAGGCTCCTTTCAGTTTTGAAAAATTTTGGTAGTTCACTCAGAACTTGAAGAACTATAATTGAAGGGTGGGGTTCCTTAAAATTTCCCGTTTGGGGCTGCTTTGTGTGCGTGCTCAGTCATGTCCGGCTCTCTGCGACCCCAGGGACTCTAACCCTCCAGGCTCCTCTGTCCGTGGGATTTCCCAGGCAGGAATATTGGAGTGGGTTGCCATTCCTCCTCTAGGGGATCTTCCTGACCCAGAGATCGAACCCGTATCTCTTATGTCTCCTGCATTGGCAGGCGGGTTCTTTACCAGCTGAGGCACGAAGACTCCCCACTTAAGCCATTAAGACACCCCACTAAGCTCGCTTGGCACCTTTGGCCAACTCCAACTGATTTATTATCAATTTGAAGTAGTTTAACTAACCTCTTTGCAGTGGGATCGATCCAAGGCTGCTGTATCCAATTCTGTAACCACTGGCTATAGGTGACCATTGAGAGCTTAAATGCAGTAAGTCCAAATTGAAATGTGCTGCAAATGTAAAATACACAGCAGATTTTGAAGAATTATTAATGTACAAAACAAAGTGTAAACTTTTTAGCTGACTATATAATGAATACTTTTCTGTTGACTATGCTGAAATAATATTTTGGATATAATGGATTTAATTAATATAATTATAAAAAATTCAACTGTTTCTCTTTACATTAAAAAAATGCCACTAGAAAATTTAAATATGTTGCTCAAATATGTAATTGGACTGGACTGATCTAAAGAGCCAGTAGATGAGCTGAGATGGACATATGATGGAAATGTCCCTTTCCTTTACCCTATTTTTCTGCCTTTCTTTCTACATAAAGTTTTGTGTGTCTCTGAATTCTGCTTTATAGCCATTTAAAAAATCTAATTTTCCACCTAGCAAAGGTTTTTCTCCCTATATTCATTCAAAGCTTTTGAATTGCATTTTAAGTAAGTTAGATTGTGGGATAGCATTTTGCATCTGTTCTGGTTTTATTTTGGATGAAGGAGGTTATGAGTAAAATTGGAAAATAAAAGCTGATTAGTACGGCATTGTTCAAACTTTTTTCTTTACTTAGACCCACATTAAAACAAAAATTTACATTGCATTTCATGTACACGTGCACACATATACCTGTACTTATAACTGAAGCAAAGTTTTTAAAACAATTTTTACTTTTACTATATATACTGCACTTATAGTTTCTTTTCTGATCTACCCTAACTTTTCCTATCCTATCCCATCATTTAATCTAGACCAAAAATTGCTGAATTAATATCTTAATCCATGAACGGATCACCATCTGCAATTTGAAGTCTACTGGTTGTTCGGAAAAACTGGTAGGCAGATAATGAGCTTTCCTAATTTTGGATACCTTTGAATTGGGGGGAAAGCACTGACTTTGGATTCAGAATCTCTGAATTAGGATCCTACTCCCATTATTTTTTAGCATAATGCTATGGGGAATTAACTAACCTCTTCCAACCTTAGGTTTCTCATCTATACAATGACTGTAATGACCTTTAATCTGTGAAGTTACTCCAGAGATTATCAGTCACACAAGTGTCTACTAGTGCCTGGCTTGTCACAGGTACTTAATATACATGGAAGCTAATGATGGTAGTTAACAATGATGATATGAAGATATTCTGCAATGTACTGCTTGACCTGTATCCATTATAAGCCTAAAGATTTAAATGAAATGAATGTTGAAGTTATACATCATATATTACTCATTATTTCATTGTTGTGGCTGTCTGGTAGAATTGACAACTCTGATTTAATGAGTGCAAACTAGCCAAATGTGTCCCAAATGTGTCCCCATATATAGACCTAGGATGTTCTCTTATAAGTATTTTAATTTCTGAATACTCAAGCTGTTAACAGTTATTTTGCCATTAATTATTGCCATGAAAGTGAATTTTAGTGTGAAGTTTCTTGATTCAGGAAGGTAAGCCAAACCCATTCCACATAACTTTTCCTTCAGCGAATTTTAAAGAGTATCATTAAATTTGATCATTTTGTAATCAAACACTAAAGAAATAAGGGATGAAAATAGGGAGAAAGCAATTTTCTTTAATATATACTGCTGCTGCTTCTAAGTCGCTTCAGTTGTGTCCAACTCTGTGTGACCCCATAGACGGCAGCCCACCAGGCTCCCCGGTCCCTGGGATTCTCCAGGCAAGAACACTGGAGTGGGTTGCCATTTCCTTCTCCAATGTGTGAAAGTGAAAAGCAAAAGTGAAGTCGCTCAGTCATGTCCAACTCTTCTTGACCGCATGGATTGTAGCCCACCAGGCTCCTCTGTCCATGGGATTCTCCAGGCAAGAGCACCAGCATGGGTTGCCATTTCCTTCTCCATCTTTAATATATAGTATAGGCACAATAAGGTGTGATAAAATTTTGTTAAACTAAAGCATTTTTACATAGAACATGTTGGATTGGTGTGGAACATTAAAGAACCTATAGATTTTACTAGCATTTAGCCTCTTCAGTTTTCTCTAAATGGTTCTGTGTTTTATTATGAAGGATGATGGAAGGCAACAATGATGATGATATAAAGCTCAGAGAAGAAATAGAGGCTGAATTGGATAAAATCAGCATTTCTTCCTTGGAAAAATATGATTTTGATAGCGATTCAAAATCAGAAACCCAGAGTGATAATAGTGATACAGTAAGTTTTGTGTTGTACTTTTGAGACTTTTAACTGAAGTAAGCTTTTCTAGGAGAAATACTACTTTTCTCAGTGTGTTTTTTATACTCCTCTCATTTTTTTCCCCTTAGGGTGACCTTTAAACAATGCATATTAGCAGATATTTAAATATAAAAACTATATTGATAAATTACCTATAATTTCACATGATACATGTGCATTTTTTCACAAAATTGAGATTTTACTATTCATATAATTATGCGTAGGTATGTATACATATATGTTGTTGTTTAGCTCTAAGTCATGTCCAGCTATTTTGTGACGCCATGGACTGCAGATTGTTCTGTTCATGGGATTTCCCATACAAGAATACTGGAGTGGATTGCCATTTCCCTCTCCAGGGGATCTCCCAACCCAGGGATTGAACCCATGTCTCCTCCATTGGCAGGTGGATTCTTTACCACCCAGTCAAGGTAAAGTGAAAGTGAAAGTCACTCAGTCCTGTTAGATTCTTTGTGACCCCATGGACTATACAGTCCATGAAATTCTCCAGGCCAGAGTACTGGAGTGGGTAGCCATTCCCTTCTCTAGGGGATCTTTGCAACCCGGGGATTGAACCCAGGTCTTCTGCATTGCAGGCAGATTCTCTACCAACTGAGAATGGGAAGACATACATATATATTAGTATCCTGCTTTTTTACTTAATCATGAGTATATTGTTATGTGATTAGGTATGCATAAAAATAAAAATGTATGTGAAATCTTTAGATCAAAGAAATAGTTACATTTTTTTGAAATCAAATATATATTCATTTGTGTATTTCTTCCAGTGTTTTGGTTCAGTTCAGTCGCTCAGTCGTGTCCGACTCTTTGCAACCCCATGAATTGCAGCACACCAGGCCTCTCTGTCCATCACCAACTCCCAGAATTTACTCAAACTCATGTCCATTGAGTTGGTGATGCCATCCAGCCATCTCATCCTCTGTCATCCCCTTCTCCTCCTGCCTCCAATCCCTCCCAGCATCAGGGTCTTGTCCAGTGAGTCAACTCTTCGCATGAGGTGGCCAAAGTATTGGAGTTTCAGCTTCAGCATCAGTCCTTCCAATGAACACCCAGGACTGATCTCCTTTAGGATGGACTGGTTGGATCGCCTTGCAGTCCAAGGGACTCTCAATAGTCTTCTCCAACACCACAGTTTAAAAGCATCAGTTCTTCGGTACTCAGCTTTCTTTATAGTCCAATGCTCATATCCATACATGACTACTGGAAAAACCATAGCCTTGACTAGACGAACCTTTGTTGGCAAAGTAATGTCTCTGCCTCCAGTGTTTATATACCTAGAAAATTTATTCATGGATTTGTTCTTTTATATAAAAATTCTTAATCCAATGGAAACTTATTTTCAGCTATATTATAAGAAGTACATCTAATTAAAATTTCCCTGAAATATTTATCAAATATCCCTGGTGTCACTTGTAGAATAATCCACCTTTTCTCAAGTGACTTGTCATATCTGCTGTATATACTTAGTTGTTATATACATATCATCTATCCAGGGTTATCTATTCTTTTCCATTATTCTGTTAATTTTTGCCCTATTCTTGTTTTATATTTTTAAGTATAAAATGGGCCAAATTCCTTTAGTAGCTTTGCTGCATCAACTCTTTTCAACTAAGCTTTTTTTCCCAATAAAACACATTTGTCAAGTTTCTTGAAATAATTATACTTTGATTTTTTAATTAGGATTGCAATAACCTACATAATACTTTAGGAAAAAATAATATTTAAGTATGTCTTTTTATCCATAGGTAACTTAAATAAGACAGAAGTTCTGAAATTATTCATTTGAGGATGAGTTCCAACAGAATCATGGATGCAATTTATAGCCATCTGAAAATGAAAAGCAAACTTTAACCAAATGTGTTTGTTTGGACCATGCTTTTTATATGAAGCTCTTTTACCTCATTCACACATTTTAGTCAAAATTTTGGCGTTTCAAAACAAATTTTGATGCATAGTTTTAGTAAATAATTTTACAGTTCCTTTTATTCGTCGTACTTTTAGGATTCGGATGAGTTACCTGAGTCGGTTCTTCACTGTATCAACATCATAAAGAATAAGAGTAAAACTGCTGAAGAGCTCATTCTTCAGGACTTGGAGGATGCTGATGCTGTAAGTAAGTACAGTTTTCATCTGCTCGGTAGATAAGTTTTCTGTAAGTATGATTTATAATTTAGAAAATTAAACTGCTTGAAGTTATTTCTTCTCATATACAGGTGTGTGCATTTATCTCTAATAAAATATCTATAGTATATTGGTCTGTTCAATTTATTTCACACATCAGTTTTAATTACTACTTTCCTTATATCTCCAATAAATACTAGTCGCTAATAATTTGTTTCACTAGTCCTAATTAAAGCCAGACATTCTGTTACTTTATGTCAAAGGAACCCAAGCATGGGACTATTTTAGAATTATCAGTTTATATGTATTTTTGGAGAAAAATATAATTTATATAAAATCCTCACAACTTTATTTGCCTCAACTGAGCAAATTTATATCTTGCAATTATTCTAAGAATAATAGAATGAACAAAGATTTAACTAGAAGTAATCCTAGCTTCGTTTATAATGAAAAATGGCAACAATTTAAATGTTCAACAGGACGTTGGTATGTCTAACAATATACTCTTTAAAAAAAATGAAAGACATTTTTAATAATACAAGTTTTATGGTATACTATAAAAGTGATTATGAAATCCAGTGTCATTTATGCTTATATTGGCATAAATTATATGGATATTCAGAGATGTTTATACCAAAAATATTAGTGTGTGAAAGGATCTGTTGTAGCCACTGAGAATACAGCAGAGAACAAAACAGGCAAAGATCTTGCTCTGTTATTCTAGTGTTGCCATGTTGGGAGACAGATAATAAGTAAACACATAATATTTCAATAATGATAATTCTATGAAGGGAGGATTTCAAGATAAGGGGATAGAGATTGATTTTGCTGTTTTAGATATGTGAAGTCAGGGTAGGCATCTCTGAGGAAGTGATATTTAAGTAGTGTCTGAAATGAGATAGTAAGCCACGTGGGATATGCTGGTGAAGAAGTGAGTCACATAGCTATCTAGAGAGCTGGTATTCCAGAAAGAGGGAATTGTAAAGGCCAAGGCACACTCAGTGGGCTTAATGTGTTCAGAGAATAGTCAGCCTTTGTGGTTATATTCAAGCAAAGAAAGGGTCAGATATACAAGACTTTTATAAATCCAAAGTGTGGACTTTGGATTCTGCTCTGAGTATATTAAGGTTTTTCAGAAAGGAGTGACAGAGTAGATGTATTTTGAGGCAGTCATTCTGGGAACTGTGTAGTGAAGATGCCTTGAGGTAGCAAGAGTCTACAAGACTATTACAGTAGTATGGTTAGAGATTATAGCAGTTTAAATACAAATGGTGAAAATGGTCATATTCTAGAAAACATTTTTAAGTAGAAATAACCAAAAATATTTATTGATGGATTGATGTGAAAGGAAAAGAGGAAACTGACTGCAAGATTTTGTTCTGAGTACATGTGTGAAAGAATATGTAAAGACTTCTTAAATGCAGACCCTTTAGATTTTAGCAGTGATTATTGTCAAGTTAAGGTGGGTTTTAGTAATTTGTTTATTTATGTTTACTAAGGTTTATAAAATGAAAATCTATTTTAAATATATTGGCAAGTATAGAGCCTGATTATGTAAAAATCAAAGGAAATATGGAAAAATTAGTTACATGAAAGATTATAAGAACTAAAGTCATAGTAGTGGTTTAGAAAGTTATAAGATCACATGTGTATAGCTCTAACAAAGAGGTCTGATAGTCTCAATGAATAGACTAATTTTCTAAGAAAATCCAAATTATCAAAATTGCTTGAAAAAGTAGAAAACATGCTGAAATCAGTAATTTGGCAAGAAGGTAGAGGTTTCTTCTCAAATGTCAGTAGGAACTAGGGATAATTTTGTAATTGAATTGTTCCAATTCATCAAGGAGCAGAAAACCTGCAGATTATATTTCATTCATTAAAAACGGCACATTTTAGATACAAAACTGTGTAAGCATAGCATACACATACATAAGAGAAACTAGAGGCTAATTTTATTTGTAAATATGGATGTATTGATGAAAGCTGTCAGTTGTATGCTGCTGCTACTGCTAAGTCGCTTCAGATGTGTCCGACTCTATTCATGCTTTTCCCCCGTCCCTGGGAGTCTCCAGGCAAGGACACTGGAGTGGGTTGCCATTTCCTTCTCCAATGCATAAAAGTGAAAAGTGAAAGTGACGTCTCTCAGTCGTGTCCAACTCTTCGCAAGCCCATGGTCTGCAGCCTACCAGGTTCCTCCATCCATGGGATTTTCCAGACAAGAGTACTGGAGTGGGTTCAGTTGTATACAAAAACTATTTTAGCCACTTTAAGCAGTAAGGTTTGGGGGTATTTGTGTAAAACAAACTTAGAGTTTTAAAATAACAGTGTGTTGTTATCTTTGTATAGTTCTACAGGTTCACTGGGCTTTGCCAGGTAGTTCCTGCTTGGATTTCTTACACATTGACAGTCAGATGTTGTTTAGGGTCACAGTCATCTGAAGTCTTTACTGGACTGGAATTCTAAGATGGCTCACTAACATGGCTTGCAGTTGATGCAATTTGTTGGCTGGGAATTCATGTGGGGCTGTCAGTTGGAGGAGGCACCTACATGTGGTCTCTCTCTGTAGCTTGGATGGCACCTGGATTTTGAGAAAGAGTATAACACGAATAAATTATTAAGAGACTAAGGAGTTTAAAGTTTAGTCGCTCAGTCGTGTCCGACTCTTTGCGACCCCATGGACTGTAGTCTACCAGGCTCCTCTGTCCATGGGATTTTCCAGGCAAGAATACTGGAGTGGGTCGCCATTTCCTTCCCTGGTGGCTCAGACAGTAAAAGGTGTCTGCCTGTAACGTGGGAGACCCAGGTTCGATCCCTGGGTCGGGAAGATCCTCTGGAGAAGGAAATGGAGAGACTAAGGAGGTACCTTGTAAAGCTTCAGATGACATTCTCCAAAGTCATGCAACATCTTTACTACATCTTGATGGTTACACAGGGTCAGCGCAGATTCCGTGTGGGAGGGGAATACACAGGATATGCATACCAGGAAGTGTAGGACTAACATCTTTGGAGGCTATTAATAGTAACTACAATAAATAACAGAATTGTTAATAGAACTGAAAAAATCAGATTCTATGTTGAATATCTAAAGTGTAGGAAAAAATACATGCATGCACACTGTGAAACTGTGCTGTAGCAGGAGCTGCTGATAAAATGAAGAAATCCAGAGATATTAATCCTCTTCTATACACTCCTATCTCCAACCCAAAGCTCCCTCTATCATTGTCTGAGCCAGAAAAATGAAAGTATCTCTCTCTGCCTTTCTTCACTCATAGTATTTTTATGAAAACAAAGACTTGCACAAATATATCAATTGGCAGAATCTAAATCAACCTCAGAAACATACCTTCAAGGGAATCTGGAGAATTTTTTTTTTTTTTTTTTGCTTTTCAGCTTCTCACATAGGAAAACATGCCAGAGAGATTGTGAATGGGTGTTGAAAAAGAAAATCTATAATACTGGTCAAAATACTTGTGAATAGTCAGTTAATGGCAGAATGGTCATCTGTAAAAAAAAAAAAATACAACCAAGGAATAAAACAAGCCAACTGAACAAGAAAAAGAAACATAACTACCTCTTCACAGATAATAAAAAGACACTAAAATTCAACAAAACTTCACAAAATTGGGAATGAAAATTTCTTTCATGAACATGTTAGTCATTATAATGTTTTAAATTGAGACTTTTATTAAAGCATTTTCAGTATCTTGTGCAAGATTATGTTGTTTGTGGCATGTAGACTTGAACCTTTGCTGATTTCTAGTCAAGGTGTTATTGTGATATTAAACACAGCATTATTCTTTTTACATGGAAAGTGAACTTCAGTTATAGAAATTGAAAGGTGATAAGAGTGCTCTAAAAATCTGTTGCTTTTATTTTTGAATAAAGATTACAGATTTCCTCTGTTCTTGGTTCTTCAGTATTTTAATATTGCTTTGATCAAGACTATTCTATGATAAAGAGTTTAAGATTAAAGGATGATAAAATAGTTTGGGATTTTAACATGTGTCTTGCTTTAATATTTAAAAATGTTATAATTTCTTTCTCTTTATAGGCTGTGGTTATGGAGGAGTTTCTAATAATCATATGCATTTAAGGATAGAATTACCAACTGAATGTAAAGAAAATAAAGAACAGTTAATAAAGGTATATGTTGTTTGACTGAAAGTGCTCAATATTATATAGTTAGAAATTTTCCTTTTCATCTCATATAGGATTTAAAGTTCACTGTCTTAAAAATTAAATTATTTTAAGCATATAATTGTTGGTTTTATTTTCTCTTCTGGCATAGAATATAAAGCAATGCAAAGTACAGTCTTTAAAATATTAGAAATGGTGATTTGAGCCAGCAATACTTGGAAATTTAATGTAAATAAGACCAGCATAACTATATTGGATGGTATTTTTTACCTAAAAAATCCAAGGAAAACAATGAAATATACTTTAATATTGTTACGTTGCTTAAGAATATAGTATGATTCAGTGGAGTCTTTAAATACCCTGTAGAAACTTTAAATGTAGAATGTCTTTTTTTTTAAGGTAAAATAAAAACATCTGTAAAGGAGTGAGAGTAAAGGAAAGCCTAGGATTTGGGGGTAAAACTCCTGGAAATATATTCCAGAGAAAGTCTCTTCCACAGGCTCAGTATCTTGTTCATTTTTCTTACTCATTTGACATAACTCTAATTGTAGGTAACTGTATTCTTGCTCTTTCGGAGAAGGCAATGGCAACCCACTCCAGTACTCTTGCCTGGAAAATCCCATGGGCGTAGGAGCCTGCCTGCTAGGCTGCGGTCCATGGGGTCTCGAAGAGTCGGACACGACTGAGCGACTTCACTTTCACTTTTCACTTTCATGCACTGGAGAAGGAAATGGCAACCCACCCCAGTGTTCTTGCCTGGAGAATCCCAGGGACACGGAAGCCTGGTGGGGTGCCGTCTATGGGGTCGCACAGAGGCGGACACGCCTGAAGCGACTTAGCAGCAGCAGCAGCAGTATTCTTGCTCTTTGTGAGGTTAGCAGAATTTGAAAATTACTTGTATGTATGTTTCTTACTCTATTTTTTGGTAACACTCAGTCCTGATATATTAATTTTGAATTATATTGCTACTTCATTGGAATAGATATCCTGTACCTTTTAAGCTGGAGCATGGTGGAAATCTAATTATGGAAAAATATGAATCAAAATTATAACTTGTATATATTTCAAGGTAAATTAGAAAAAAAAATTGTCTTTAAAACATATTGAATATATTAGCAATTTGTACATATGTGCAATTGCTGCAAAAAGGAAATATAAAAAGATGTTAGGAGGAAAACACATATTAATAGAAACATTTGGACATGAGTGTCAAGCAGGTTAATTTTGAATATTATAAGTAAATATTAGAAAGGAATTAGAATTCTGAAATACATAAGGCGGGGAAAATACAATTTGCTTCCCTGAGAAAAGCATTTTTCTTCACCATAAAAGAATAATTATCAATGTGCTATAGAATTGTATTTGAGAGCAATTTGAAGTAAATCATTTTCTAGATATGTGTGTGTAAATACTTAATACATTATTGAAATGACAACTTCACTCTGTTTTGTTTTTCTTTAATCATTGGTACTTTCTTTAACCTCTTAGATATTATCTGAAATAGAAAAAGAAGAATTTCTAAGAAGTAAAACTCACTGTGGCAGTCCTGATTTGGTTCTGGAGTCCGATCTTTGTGATTTGCCAGTGGATGAACATGGTTTGACAGGTGGATTAACTTGCTTGATGATACTTTTGATCATTTTAATATGATTCACTTTAATTATCTAAAATCCTTAAACAGTTTTCTTTTGCCATTTAGAAGAAAATAGTCATGGTATTTGAAAAATACTGTACACTTACTATGGTTATTTAAATACATGTTTCATAGTTTTGTGGGTTTTTTTTTATGACTCCTAAATTAACTTCATTGTGGCTTAGCTGGTGAAGAATCCATCTGCAATGCGGGAGACCTGGGTTTGATCCCTGGATTGGGAAGATTCTCCTGGAGAAGGGAAAGGCTACCCACTCCAGTATTCTGGCCTGGAGAATACCATGGACTGTATAGTCCATTGGGGGTCACAAAGAGTCAGACACGACTGAGTGACCTTCACTTTCAATTTAACTTTATATAAGTATATTTGAAAATTTTCCACATGTAGAGCTGACTGCAGTAGATGTACCCAGACCTGCATTTTTTAAGTGTCTCTTAACTATGTTCCATATATATCTCTTCACCACAGACATGAATGCGTGCATGTGCACGCACACACAGATACACACACATAGTTTTCTGGAATAGTTTGACAAGTTATATGATTTCTTTATTGACTGCAATGGAGTTTACATGTATTTTGTACATTAGCACATTGTCGCTTTCACTTTGATAATATATTGACATTATTTCTTTATTTTGAAATTACTTTTAAATTTTATATTGGATCAGCTTTGACTGGTTTAATTTAAATTTTTTTCTCTTCATGAATACAGATGATGCTGATATAAATTTTGGATACTGTGAAGTGGAAGAAAGATGTCGGCAGTCCTTTGAGGCTTGGCAAGACAAACAGAAAGAACTAGAAGACCAAGAGAAAGAAACTCTCAAAGTTCAGAGGGATAGAGAAGAAAAGCAGTTTCAAGAAGAAGAAAAAAAAAGACATTGTTGGATGAAACAATTTGAAGTTGAAAGGAGGAAATTAGAGAATATTCAGAAGGTAAGTTTTCTTATTTTTATTTTTCATTCATTGTTTTTTTTAATCAGTAACTCCTGAACAGTACTGATGTTTTGGATTTTGGTGTAGCTCGAGCTCCATTCTATGGGTTTTAGTCCTAATAATCAAAGCAGTTCACTGGGGATTAACAGTATTAATATGGACCCCTTGCTTATTTTCCGTGAAATTCGTTGTAATTTTAGGTACTGCTTTGGATTTTGAGATCCCCCAGAGTCTATAAAGTTTCAAAGACTGTCCTAAAAAAGCTGACATTTACAACATAAATTGTTGCTTTTCTATGCCCTTCTAATCATAGAAAAAGGCAACAGAATTTTCTCCATCACAAAATGTCCTTATTATGTAGTCTGATATCTAGCAATTATGTAAAACATATTTGGTTAAAGTGGTTCAGGCATGTAGGTAATAGTTGTGCTGCATTCCCATGAATGAGCTCATTTCTGGGACTAGAACATTTTTGGCATAAGGGAGTTTTGTGTTGTTTTCCTTTCTGTTTTCTCCCAGCTACTCCTCAGGTGGTCTACATCCTCAGGCCATGGTAGTGGCATCTGGAGAAACTGGTGGATTTCTGAGACTCACTTGGGGACCATCAGGATCCTTAGACTGTATGGATAACAGGCAGGACTTTCATCTGTTTTGCATTACTAAAGTTAGCTTATGTATTACTCCCAACTTACTAGTTTTGAGTCTTCCATGTACAGAACATTAGCATGTCATCACATAGGCAGTTCAGGGTATCCTAGCCTCTCATGTTGAGTACATTGCATTTCTGAATTATGTAGAAAGTAAATACATTAAAAACAATGATAATGTTGCAGAACCAGCTTGTTCCTTTTAGTTCATATTTTCTTTTCCACAGACTAGATTAGTTATTTTCAAAAGTCAGAAGCTATTTTTTTTTCCCATTCCAGAATAGAAGTTAATAATACAATGTAGATTATTGGAGTAGTGTTTCCTGGCTTGTGGCAAAATGTATCACTGCTATTGATTGTTAGTGATATTTTCTAAAAAACAGCTGATTTTTAAATTCTGTTTTCATTGCCATTTTTAGTTTGTTTTGTAACAAAAATTTACTGACTACTTCAAGGGCAAAACTTTCAGCTATACGCTTGATGTTACAAAGGAAATATAACGCCAGGGCCTTACCCTTAAAGAATTATACCTTAGTTTTTGAAAGCAGTTTGTACTTTATCATAAATTTATGATTTAAAAATATATATGACATTAGTAGTTAATGAGTTTCTAAATGTGTGCTTCATTTTACCTTGGAGCTTCAAAGTTTTCCACTGGGACCATTCCATAATTTTATAATGATGGCTTCTAAATAGATAGATAATTTGCATACTCAGTAATTCTCACCTGTGTCTTTGCTAGCTTCTTTTTCCATTTCTAAAACTGCTATTATAAATTTCTTTCTTTAAGAGTTCTACCCAACTCCCTCTT
Organism: Oryx dammah; assembly: GCF_014754425.2. Classification (NCBI taxonomy): domain Eukaryota; kingdom Metazoa; phylum Chordata; class Mammalia; order Artiodactyla; family Bovidae; genus Oryx; species Oryx dammah. The sequence goes on along the minus strand of NW_024070213.1, from coordinate 102,233,550 downwards.
CCTTGTTATTGTAAACGATCACATTTTTGCATCAATTACGAACTTCTTTTTCTTTCTAATCCGATGTTTGCTAACTGCTAGGTTGCTTCAGTCGTGTCTGACTCTATGCGACCCCATAGATGGCAGCCTACCAGGCTCCTCTGTCCCTGGGATTCTCCAGGCAAGAATACCGGAGTGGGTTGCCATTTCCTTCCCCAATCCCACATCTAGTTAACATTAATTTTTGTGGTCGCCTTTTTAACTTTATTTTTTGCCTTTGTTCTTATCTCCATAAGAGAGCTTCTACCAAAGGCCAACTTTTCATTCTTTGCTCTATATTTTACCATTTTCCAGTTTACTTTTACTTTTTCCTATATGTTAAAATACTCCTACAACTTCCTCCTTTCTTATTGCTTATACTCATGTTCAGTTTTCTCGTGTCCTAGAAATAAAACAAAACAGAAAACTCAGATCACTGTTGTTTAAATATCTTTCTTTAGCTGCTTTTAGCTTTACTTATCACAGACAGGCTTCTTAAGGAGTAGTTATTTGTGCTCAATCCATTTCCTCATCTTTCATTCAAATCCAAACCTTCTAGGTACCTTCTACCTCCATCCCGATGAATTAAATTGCTTTTGACAAAACCAAAACAAAACAAAACGTTGGCTTCTAAGCTGACTTTGATAAAAATACAATGACTTCTAGAACCATACTCACGGGTTCTCTTGAAGTTGTTCAGTCATGTCCAGCTCTTTGCAATCACATGGACTGTAGCCTATCAGGGTTCCTCCATCCATGGGACTTTCCAGGCAAGAGTACTGGAGTGGGTTGCCATTTCCTTCTCCAAAGGATCTTCTCAACCCAGGGATCGAACCCAGGTCTCCCACATTGCAGGACGAAGCTCTACCATCTGAGCCACCAGTCAGCATTTAGTTTTGCCTCTTTTCCTTTTTATGCCAGTAAAAATCTATTGACCGTTTCATTTTCCCTTCACTTCTGTGGGACCACACTACCTTGATTGTCTTCTTACATGTTTGGCCATTTTTCTTTGGTATCTTTTTTTAGGTTAATTTTTTTCTCCTTCTCCCTGAATGTGTTCTACCCCAGATTCCATCTTTTGCTTTCTTTTCTTATTCCATGTATTTTCTCTCATGATAGTCTCAAATACAGCAATGGCTGTTCAGAACCAAATCTGTAGTTACAAAATAAAGTGAACTACATAACTGGTCCACACTCAGAACTTAATGGATCTAAAACTGAATACATTGTCTTTCTGAGCCGTGCTCTTCCTCTGGTATTCGTTAGTCATTATTTTGATGAGCTATGCTCTCATCATAGATTAAGCTAAAAAGTTGAGTACCATTTCTGACTCTTCTCTCTCTTTTAGAGGTCCTATCCTTCTAATAGTTCATTATCCACTGTCTCATCCATATGTCGACCGCTGCCCCATAGTTCAGGATGTCCTAATGTCTAGCTTGGAATATTTACTATACTCTCTAATTGACCTTCCTACTTTTGGTCTTGTATTCTGGAAACTCATGCACAGTAATGCAGTCAGAAGGATAATTATTTTCCAAAAAAATGTTATTTCCATGCTTAAATGCAATTAAATTTCCCACAGCTCATACGAGATAATGTCCAAAGAACGTTTCCCACTTCCTTTGATTCAGTCAGTGGGCAGTTGGTAGCAGTTTCATATTTGCATCGTGTTTGCATCTCTCCTGACTCCTGTGACCTCATCTGTAGAAGGCCCTCACTGATTCTGTCATGGACTTCTCTAATACCTACTTCACTGATCCCCTTAGTGTTTCCTTGCCTTACTTTCTTATTAAATGTGGTGGATTAGTTGTTAAGTCATGTCCAACTCTTGCGACCCCGTAGACTGTAGCCTGCCAGGCTCCTCTGTCCATGGGATTATCCAGGCAAGAATACTGAAGTGTTTTGCCATTTCCTTCTCCCGGCGATCTTCCCACCCAGGGATTGAACCCAGGTCTCTTGCATTGCAGGCATATTCTTTACTGACTGCTATCAAATGTAACCTTACAATTTTCCTGAAACTGGGTTGTAATCATTTTCCTAGTTCAAAAACTTTTTAATAAATGCGTCAAATGTTTATTTAATCTCTTAAAAGCCGAGTCATTTCAAAAACAATCTTTTGTATGAGCCTTTCATAATCCTCAAGTGGGCCTTGGAAAGCATCACTACGAACAAAGCTAGTGGAGGTGATGGAATTCCAGTTGAGCTGTTTCAAATCCTGAAAGATGATGCTGTGAAAGTGCTGCACTCAAATGCCAGCAAATTTGGGAAACTCAGCAGTGGCCACAGGACTGGAAAAGGTCAGTTTTCATTCCAATCCCAAAGAAAGGCAATGCCAAAGAATGCTCAAACTACTGCACAATTACACTCATCTCACATGCTAGTAAAGTAATGCTCAAAATTCTCCAAGCCACGCTTCAGCAATACGTGAACCATGAAATCCCTGATATTCAAGCTGGTTTTAGAAAAGGCAGAGGAACCAGAGATCAAATTGCCAACATCCACTGGATCATGGAAAAAGCAAGAGAGTTCCAGGAAAACATCTATTTCTGCTTTATTGACTATGCCAAAGCCTTTGACTGTGTGGATCACAAGAAACTGTGGAAAATTCTGAAAGAGATGGGAATACCAGACCACCTGACCTGCCTCTTGAGAAATCTGTATGCAGGTCAGGAAGTAACAGTTAGAAATGGACATGGAACAACAAACTGGTTCCAAATAGGAAAAGGAGTACATCAAGGCTGTATATCATCACCCTGCTTATTTAACTTCTATGCAGAGTACATCATGAGAAACGCTGGACTGGAAGAAACACAAGCTGGAATCAAGATTGCCGGGAGAAATAGCAATAACCTCAGATATGCAGATGACACCACCCTTTTGGCAGAAAGTGAAGAGGAACTAAAAAGCCTCTTGATGAAAGTGAAAGAGGAGAGGGAAAAAGTTGGCTTAAAGCTCAACATTCAGAAAACGAAGATCATGGCACCTGGTCCCATCACTTCATGGCAAATAGATGGGGAAACAGTGAAAACAGTGTCAGACTTTATTTTTTGGGGCTCCAAAATCACTGCAGTTTGTGACTGCAGCCATGAAATTAAAAGACGCTTACTCCTTGGATGAAAAGTTATGACCAACCTAGATAGTATATTCAAAAGTAGAGACATTATTTTGCCAACTAATGTCCGTCTAGTCAAGGCTATGGTTTTTCCTGTGGTCATATATGGATGTGAGAGTTGGACAGTGAAGAAGGCTGCATGCCGAAGAATTGATGCTTTTGAACTGTGGTGTTGGAGAAGACTCTTGAGAGTCCCTTGGACTGCAAGGAGATCCAACCAGTCCATTCTGAAGGAGATCAGCCTTGGGATTTCTTTGGAAGGAATGATGCTAAAGCTGAAACTCTAGTACTTCGGCCACCTCATGGGAAGAGTTGATTCATTGGAAAAGACCGTGATGCTGGGAGGGATTGAGGGCAGGAGAAAAAGGGGACAACTGAGGATGAGATGGCTGGATGGCATCACCAACTCGATGAACGAGAGTCTGAGTGAACTCCGGGAGATGGTGATGGAGAGGGAGGTCTGGCGTGCTGCGATTCATGGGGTCACAGAGAGTCGGACATGACTGAGCGACTGAACTGAACTGAACTTCATAATCCTCTAATTATTACATCTCTTCCTACCGTAATCCTTATAGTTCTTATCTTGTGATTAACTTATTCTGTTAAATTTGGGGTAATTTGTGACCATATGATAGCATTTTAGAATTACTAAAGGTAAAGTTTTTGAGGAAGGGGATTATATTTTACTGATCTTTATTTATTTTTCAGAGCCTTAACAAAATAGATTCTAATAATGAATTAATGAAAGAAAACAATTACCCTCTGAGATGATTTATTATGTGAATTAAATGAAATAGTGTGGAGAGAAAAAAAAACCTGTAATGCAAAACCCATCTTAACATACATTATCATTTGTAATTTTTGCATTATCCAGGAGTATTTCTAGCTAGTGCATTTTATTATGTGAATAAATATACTCAAATTAATAAAAAAGCTTTCCAAGATTATAAATATCTTCATGTGCTAATGGGAAACCTAGGTATCATTTTATGATATTTTAAGTTGGGATTAAATTTGTTATTCCAGTACTAATATCTGGGGGCCATTGGGTGAGTTATTATCTTTAACCATTGTTTACTAATATATGTTGTAAGAGCCACATAAAATAAACATAATATTTTTGATATGTGAATATCATATTTCAATATTATCATTTGTTCAGCAAGAACAGGACAAGATGAATGATGAACTTCATAAAGAGGAGAAAATATGGAAGGAGAGATTTAAACAGCATGAGGTATGTATTTATTGTTTGTAAGTCGCACAATAATCATTGTCCATTTGAAATAAATTGCTATGCTTGGACTGAATATTTTAACATAATATTGCCTAGTTGGTATAGGATTTAATTTACTCAAGTTTTAAAAATACTTAGTCACTAGAAACTCTCCTTGAAATAAATATCCTAATACGGAAGTTAAACTGGTTCAATTAGTGAACATGTCTATGTAAAACTGTAATTGTATAATTTCTTCTAAGGTTTGAGGAAACATATTGTTATGTTTAAGGAAACATTATGTATGAGGAAACATACCATTATTTCATTATGATTGAGGATTGTTATGAAAGGTTACTGAGTTTCTTTAATGCAACTAATTGAATGTGTTAAGTATCCCTTTAAGTTTAAGATGACATGTTTATTAATTTTTAACTAATTTACACTGCAGTTTTTATATAAGATTAAGTAATTGCAAGTAAAAAGTAGATAAAATTTCCCATAATTCTGTAATGTATTCTTTGTATTTCTGTAATGTCTTTCTTTGTATTTTTCCAAGTCTTTTTTATACTTTATATAAACACATTCCTGAAAAAGTAGGCATATCCTATCCATCTTTAAATAAAAAGTTGGTTAAGCATGTGAAGACACAGATTCAATATGAATGACAAGAAAAAAAAAGACAATAGTGATTCACAGGTAATCCAAACGTTGGAGTTAGGAGAGCCATGAAATTCCCATAATTATTATGCAGTAGCAAAATAGATAGGAGATATGAAAAGAAAATTAGAATCTTTAATGTAATACTAAGTATATATTCTTCCCCTGGAGGAGGGCTTAGCAGATCTCACTAGTATTCGCTGGAGAATTCCATGGACCAAGGAGCCTGGCAGGCTACAGTCTATAGGGTCACAAAGAATTGGGCACAACTGAAGCAACTTAGCACAACACAGCAGCACAAAGTATATATTCTAGACTTGAATAGTTCAGTGTAAAAAAGTAAAATTTCAGTGGATAAATTTAACATTAGATTTGATAAAACAGATGAGAACATTATTGAAGCTAAAGGAAAGTCAATAGAAAATGCCCAAATGTAAGCACAGAGAGGACAAAAATGGGGAAAACAGAAAAGCGAACAAGAAATATGTGATACATAATGAAAATATTAAAAATGTATATAATAGTAATTTGGAAGGAAAGGAGAGAATGGGGCAGAACCTATGGGTAAAGAGATAATAGTTGAAATGGTTTCAAATTGTTTTAGAAAATTCAACTTGAACATTTAAAGATGAGTAAAGATCCCCAAATTGAATCAATACAAAGAAAATCACACCTTGGGATTGAATAGTATAACTATTAAAATTCGAGATAAGGAGGGGAAATCTTAAAATCAGCCAAAGAAAAGGCTCATTACCTAAAAAGGAGCAACGGTAAACTGGCAGCTGATGTTCCTCCTTGCATGAAATGATGGAAAGAAGATGATAGAATAAAAAATGTAAGTGCTAAGTGTTAAGGGTTCCTTTGATCATTGTTGTTCCGTCGTTCCGTCAGTCGCTTAGCCTTGTCCAACTCTTTGCGACCCCCTGGACTGCAGCACACAAGGCTTCCCTGTCCTTTACTATCTCTCTGAGTTTGCTCAAACTAATGCCTATTGAGTCAATGATGCCATCTGACCATCTCATCCTCAGTTGCTCCCTTCTCCTCCTGCCCTCAATCTTTCCCAGTATCAGGGTCTTTTCCAATGAGTCGGCTCTTCATGTCAGGTGGCCAAAGTATTGGAGCTTTGGCCTCAGCATCAGTCCTTATTTAGGGTTGATTTTCTTTAGGATGGACTGGTTTGATCTCCTTGCTCTCTCTGATTAGTGTTCTTTGAGTCCTCAGTCTTCCTCTGCTTTCTGGACTCAGTTTTCCTTTCTTGGAGTATACAGCTAAACACTTGTCAAATGTATACTTTTGGACAGGAAATTTTATCCATGTTTCCACAGTTGAAAATGTTTTTATTTTGCTTTTAAAACTGAATGATTAGTTTTCTTGGATGCAGAATGGAGGTTTATTACAATTTAGTGCTGGGGCCAGTGTGAGGAACTCCGCCCATGGCAAAGGTCATGAGGAAGGAGGCTTGGCATACGCAAAGGCATGATCAAGCCTCTGGAAATCCCCTGTTCCCGAGCATCTACCCCCAAAACCAGAGTCTATCTTCTTTACTGTATCATGCTCTCGCCTATACCTCTGACTTTATGGGGGGCTGTTCCCCACCGGTTCTCTCAGAGAAGGAGTAAACGTGCAGCTCCAAGTCAATAAAAATTCCTGGGCATGGCAAGAGTGTTTCAACTTACGAACTCCTCTGAAGGTTATCTAGCCCGCCTGTATAGGTTCATCTGGCCACTTGTGATTGTTTACAGCCTCCCAACCATGAGAGGCAGGAGATGCTTTAAAACTTTCTAAATACAGACTCTTTTGAGAAGTTACAAAATTATTAGTATAGTATAGTGGGTTGGTTAGGAATTATATTGATGAAGGGTTTTTTACTTATTGTGCCAATAGTTACTACTAATTCCCTGCCCTGGGTGTGACAAGGGTGTCTCAGGTCAAACCTCTCTGCTAACAGACTAACTTGTGTGACAACCTCTCAACCATAAACAGCACAGAGAGTTTGGAGTATTTTGAAAGTCTTAATTAGCATAGGGCTTTTCTCATTGTTGAGTCAATGATTGCTGCCAGGCCTCCATATCCTTAGGCACCTGGGAATATATTAATCAATGTATTTGGAATATAGAAAAGGAAATATAGTAGTTTTTGATGTTAGCAATACTAGACTTTTTGAGTACGAATTTTCTCTTTTGTTATAGATCACTGTACTTTGTTATAAATCACTGTGTCCTTGCTATGCAAAAATGTAACTTTATCACTATCTTAAGACTAAATAGATCTTAAGGGGAACATTGGTGAAGGGTTTTCATTTGTTGAGCCAATATTTGCTGCTAAATCTCCATATTCCCTGCCCTTATAATGAATACAACTAGCATATAGGAAAAATAAGTATTAACCTTTAAGATTAATCATGTTAAACCTTAGGTTAAGTAAGTTCCTTTCTTGATTGTAACCCACTACACCCTCACCCTATAGGAATGCAACTTTATCTGCTACCTTCAGAGAGTGGCGTCTGGTTTAAGAAAAAACACCCTTGGACAAAATAAGTTTTTTGGTTATCAGAAAGAAAGGATCATAAAATGTCAGCAGGCCTCATGGCCAGAAGATGATGTAAAACCCATAAGACCTTTGTATAATTTTATATGTAGCACCTGATTGTGACAAGGGTCAGGTCTGCTGACCCCCACGTGACTCTGTATTCATCCCTATGTATAACAAAAGGTATATAAACAAACCTAAAAAATAAAGAAATTGGATCAGTTTCTGGGAAGACTGATTCCCCCGTGTCATTTTTTTCCCTTCTGGCTGAATTCCCATCTGGTACGTGGGGTACTCACCAAGCCTACTAATTCTGCCTGGGCTTCTAAGATCGGACCGGGGAGGCCTCAGTGCCTCCTCTCCTTCGGGAGAACGGAAAGATGCCTGTGGCCTACGTAGGTGGTGATTGGTATTCCACATAAACCAAGTTATTCAGCCTCTTTTTCTCCACTAATTTTCCTACTACACTATCCGTTTCTAATCTCTCTATATATCTGTAATTAAATAAGTTTTTTCCTAGGACGCCTACTCTGTCTCCCCTTTGAATTACCCTGGATCCACCGGGGCTGGACCCCGGCAATTTAGTTTTAGCAATTTAAAGATAGAACTCCATTACATGTTTATTTTTGCACATGCCATCTCTGGGCTTCCCCTGTGGCTCAGCTGGTAAAGAATCCACGTGCAATGTGGGAGACCTGGGTTCAATCCTGGCTTGGGCAGATCCCCTGGAGGAGGGCTTGGCAACCCACTCCAATATTCTTACCTGGAGAATCCCCAAGCACAGAGGAACCTGGCGGGCTACAGTCCATAGCGTCTCAAGAGTAAGACATGACTGAGCGACTAAGCACACACAAAGCACATGCTGTCTTTGATTGCAAATCTGATGCTCATTTACTAAGTTCTTTTGAAGCTTTATGATTTTTCACTTTTTTGCATTCATCCACACATATTTGCTGGTTTTCTACTGTGTGCTGGGTAGGTACCTCTCTGTGAGTACTCAGGATACAGCAGTGAATAAAACAGAAATAATCCTTGCCTTCATAGAGCTTATATTCCTTAGTGTTCTGAAATATTGTGTTTACTATATGAGCCATCATTTTGTGTGTGTGTGTGTGTGTGTGAAATTGACTCATCTGAAGGCCTTTGTTTTTGGTTTAGAAAACATTTTTCTATGATTCTCTTCTCTTCAGTTTTTCTCAATTTTTTTTTATTTTGGAACTCCTATTAGTCATGTGTTGAAGTTTCTGTGTTGATTGCTTTTACACCTGAACTTCGTATATTTCCTAACTTTGTGTTTTGTATATTGTTTTGGGAAACATCTAATTTTGAAGGTTTTTTTTTTTTTTTAATGGAAACAAGTCTTTATTAAGTAACTTTTAATATCAGAAAAATAAAACTTTTATAATTCTCTTTACAGCAAATATATAATATCAGTGCTTTGGCCATCTTAAGTTAAAGGCCCTTTATCATAAAATATATGGTTTTAAACTTTACTTAAATTGAATTTATAATCCCTATGACTTCCCTACATATACATAACAAAAGAGTTTAGTAAAATTAGCAAATACTAAACTATATTGATAATTTATCATTCTTAGTTTGTGGTTTTTAGAAACAGTACACGCACCTAATATATGTCGATTCCTTGGCTTATTAGTTGCAATGCACAATGCAACGAAATACAAAATACATGCTTGGTGAACATTCGTTTGTATCTACAAGACGGCAGCTAAAGATTAGGTTGCAATACTGACGTTTAACTATTCTACAAGCAATTAGCATTACATCATAATATGCCATCAAGGCAATTTTTTATACTGAAAAAATCAAAATAAAAACCGTTATTTGTAAACTTTCATATGAAATGTAACTCTTCAAGTGGAAATAAAAAATAAAATTTGTCTATTTACTATTCAGTACACAGGCGCTTCCCTGGTGGCTCAGAGGGTAAAGCGTCTGCCTGCAATGCAGGAGACCAAGGTTCGATTCCTGGGTTGGGAAGATCCCCTGGAGAGGAAATGGCAACCCACTCCAGCACTCTTGCCTGGAAAATCACATGGACAGAGGAGCCTGATAGGCTACAGTCCACGGGGTCGCAAAGACTCGGACACGACTGAGCGACTTCACTCACTCACTCATTCAATAGGATTTCAATTTTTGTTATAGGCATTTATCTGTTCAACCATTTTATCATGATTTTTGTTTGTTTGTTTGAGTGAGTCATATATTTTTATTTGGGCACTTGCATTTCATTTTTTATATGATATTCTTATTTAAACATTTTTTCTTAAAAATAGCTTTTACTTAAATAGTTTTCTCAGAAATTGGACCTTCCTTTTGCTTATTGAAGCATTTTTGTTACTTCACATCATTTGTGTTAGTTTTTCTAAATATTTGCCCAGTTTTGTTGATCTGTTTACTTTTGTTTTAGTTTAGGGACAATGATATTCTCACCCAACTCTGGATCACCTCACTTAGTGCTTTATGTGGGCTTATCAGCTCTCCTAATAGACAGGATAAGATATATAACTAGACTTATATGTATCTACTACCTCACCTTCCTTATACTAAAACTTTACAAACTCATTCCCTGTTTCTCCAGTCTCTGTGCTGCTAGCTCTAGGGGTCTCTTTTATCAGAACACCCGTCTTATAGAGTTTGAAGTCCTTTTCTCCTACACAAATTTTAGATTTTGGCTTTTCTTGCCTTTTCTCTGTGTCATTCTGACTGCATATGCTTTCTATCATCAAAGAATTCCTCAATTCCCCAATTTCAAGTACAGTCATAATATTAGAGTATCAGCTTACTAAACTGATAGAAGCTACTAAATATTTAAAAAAATCAATAAGCCCTTTTAAATAAATTACTTTAGTTCCTCTAAGTAAATTTTCTATTGATTTTATTATAATTTCAGTTTCAGTATTTGTTTTAATCTATATTTCATATGATACTTTAGTAATATTTCACATTTAGCTTATGCTGACTACTATATATCTTACTTTATTTTAGGAATTTATTAGAAACTTACATTTACAAATGGAAGAAGAAAGAACAAAATTTAAAGAACTTCAGGAAAAAGAAAAAATGCGTTTGTCAAAACTGCAGCATAATGCAGCTGTAAAAATTCAAGCTAAATATAAAGCATTTGTGGTCTACCAAAAATACGGCCCAATCATAAAAGAACAAATAGAAAGTAAGAAAAAAAAAGCACAAGAGTGGAAGGAAAAGGAAGCAAAAATACGACAGATAGAAGAAGAAAAACGGAAAAGATTAGAGGAGAAACAAAGAAGAGAAGAAGAGATAGAAAAGCAGATGCAAGAGGGAAGGAAAAGGAGAGAAAAAGAATATATGGGAAAAAAGAACATCCTGAGACAAGAAAGGGAGCAACTACTAAAGATGGAAAAATTGATATTGAGAGAAGCTACAAGAAAACAGCTAATAATAAGTAGAGCATTAAAGAAGGGAGAATATAATGCCAAACATTTACGTATTGAGGATACATCAAAGAATAAGGATGATGGAGCCAAAAGGCTAGGAGATAGAAAGTTAAAAATGTGGGAAGATGCTTCCCCTTGGTTAGCTGAAGAGTCAGATAAGAGAAAAAATGTAGATAGAGAGCTTGTATTGAAAGAATCAGTACAAGTACAATTAAAAGAATCTATATCAAGCCAAGCAATTTTGGCTGTATTTAAAGTGGAAGAAAAAAGTGAAAACCTAGCAGTACAATGTTCAGAAGAATTGGTCAAGCAAAAAAGGAATTATGAAAACAGAGATCAAAAAACTCAATTGGAAAACCTGCATCTAAAAGAAAATGTCAAAGAACAGTTGCAGTTGCAAGAATTACAGTCTCAAGTACAAAAAGAGGAAATCTTGAAACCTTCCATAAATGAGACTATGAGACAAGAAACCCAAATAATATTAGGAAATAATCAAGAAATTGATGAAGTAAAAGGCAGTGAATCACAGAAAATAATTGATGATAACCAACAGAATAAGATGCAAAAAGCAGAAAAAAAAATATCAGGACAGTTAGGAACATTATATGAAGAAAATAATATCAAGGAAATTTCGGTGATATCAATGAAACAAACACCAGTACCACTGAAATTAGAAAAATCTGAAGATATAGGGGAAAATACATTCCTACAAGAAGAAGAAATTGATTTAAAATCTAAAGAAGCAGAGGAGAACCCAAAAGGCAGTGCTCTGAATAGTGACTTGGTTTTTCACACTAATGATACTGTGATAAATGTAGAAGGCAAAATAAACAAGCACAATTATATTGCAGATGCTCCTTGTGAAGATTTGGGTGGCTACATTGCAAAGAACTATTTGGTTTTTAAAGAAGAAAACTCTCTTAAGTCTCAGGTTCAAGAAATTCCAGAAGAATGTCATGAAAACACAGCTGAATGTGAAAATACAGTGGCCTGCTCTATAGAGCCAACACTTCTATCTTCTATTGAAGAGAAGAGGCTAGCTTGGATAACATCATTTAAACCCTGGTTTGAAATTTTCAAGCAAAATCAACAGAAGAAAATTGTTAGAAGAAGGAAACTTATAAAATACCCAGTCAACACGATGCCCCCTTTGAATACACTAGAAATTCTTCGATGTGGTCCTTGGGATACTTTACAGCAGGTATTTTATACTCTTTACATACTGAATTTTAATTGGTTTTCTAAAATGTAACTTCAAAAATCTTTATATAAGGCAATTTTTATTTTTAATTGACGTATAGTTGATGTACAAAAGGTTACAGGTGTACAATATAGTAATTCATAATTTTTAAAGGTTATACTCCATTTATGGTTATTATAATATATTGGCTATATTCCCTGTATTGTACAACATATCCTTGTAGCTTACTTATTTACTTACTCCCCCCTTTCCTCTCCCCACTGGTAACCACTAATATGTTCTTCGTTTCTCAGAGTCTTCTTTTTTTTGTATCCAAGAATTTTCTCAGTCAATGGAGTTACTAATGAAATACTTATCCTATTTGAGAAGAGTTGTACTTAAAAGATCTCCTCAATTAAAATTATTCAGTCCATCGTCTTCAGTGAGGCACTATGAAGAGCTTTGATTTATATCTTGAAACCTATTTTCGAGGGGCCTATAGCATTATTAGGCTTCTAACAATGGAGTCATCTGGGAAAGTAGAGTTGAATTAGAGTAGAAAAATTGTACCTTGATCCTCAGCTTGGAGCTAGTTTGTTTTAGTCCTGGACCACAGCACCACCTAGTGGCTCCTTTTGTAATTCAGTCACGCGCTATATAAACATGGTACATGGCTCCTCCGTCCATGGGATTCTCCAGGCAAGAATACTGGAGTGGGTTGCCATTTCTTTCTCCAGGGGATCTTCCCGACCCAGGGATCGAATCCAGGTCTCCCGCATTGCAGGCAGACGCTTTAACCTCTGAGCCACCAGGGAAGCCCGAAATTTAAAGTAGCTGTCACCAAATGCTACTAATTCACTATGCTTATTAAAACATAGTTTCAATCAAAAAAAAAAAAGATAGAAACTAACATATGTGTAGAAAAACAGGAAAGAATATTAAATACTAGAAGGGATTTAAGATGAAAGATTTAAGATTAAAATACACATGTTTAGGCCTTAATAGGCTCAAAGTATAAAGTTTATTTGATTTCTTGATATAGGCAAGATACCAAGACAAGGAAACATTAATGTTAATGTGTATACATTGTTTTATTCATTCACTCAGCAAATATTCATCTATCCCATATGATCAAGTCCATATTTATTGTTAGATTAAAGGGACAGAAACAAACCCGTCTTTGCCCTTATGCTTCTGACCTTGGTAGGCAAAAAGACATTAAACAAATAAATACGTTACTGTGGACTTTTATTTTTAATGTATCAAATGAGATCAGGGTTCTCATTCTCTTTCTGCCATTTACTGGCTGTGTCACCTTGCACTGGGTCACCTTGCTCTTTCTGAGCCTCAATTTTGTCTTCTATAAACTGGGAAGAGAAATACCTACTTTATAGGATTGTTGCGTTTTCAAATACTGTATGTGAAGAATTTGGTCTTGGGCTTGTAACATATGTAGTAATCATTGTCAAATGTGGTCTCAAACATCTGAAGAGAACGGCAATGGACTTCTGTTTAGCCTATTTCATCAATAAGTTAGAACGTTGAAAATGCTGAATCATCTACTATATGGAACAGTACTCCAGAAGGGTATGACTGAAGAGCTGGGATTATTGACGGCTAACTTTTTCTTCCCCTAGCAGAATGCTTTAACTAATTCATTTTTCTTTTGAGCATTTTGCTACTAATGGTAACTAGCCTTAAATAACAACTGAAAAAAAAGGGTATAGCTTAAGGACTTTTTTCTATGGCTTTACCATACGGCATGGATGATGATAACATTTTAGGGGCTGATTAACTTTTAGGTCAGAATGTCTCACTTCATTCAAGAAAGACTGTAATTGAGTGGTGTTGTGATGCTGCATGACTTAGTCAAAGTTATATTCTCATTCATTTAAGCCACAAATCAAACCTCAAATTCAGTCTCTTTGCAGCTGATTTTTTAAGCAATATTATTTCTCCAGGTTGCATAGATTTGAGATTGTGGCACAATCACAAATTTGTAACACAAAGCATAACACTCATTGCTTCTGTTACTTTTGCAATTAGTTTACCATAGATGAATGACACTGCTTGGGTTGAATTTCTCAAGTGTAATTGAGAGTGAACTCTATAAAAAAAATATGTGGCTCTTTTAGGTCATTTTATTTATCAAAACTGTCAAGGATTTGGGGAAAATATAGATGATTAAGTGGAAAACTAATTTGTGATATTTTATCAAGATGTAATGAATGAGTCTTAGGTTGCTCAGTTGGTAAAGAATTCACCTGCAATCCAGGAGGCCCTAGTTCTATTCCTGGGTTGGGAAGATCCTCTGGAGAAGGGCAAGTCTACCCACTCCAGTATTCTGGCTTGGAGAATTCCATGGACTGCTTTGGGCTTCCCTTGTAGCTCAGCTGGTAAAGAATCTGCCCGCAATGCCAGAGACTTGGGTTCGATCCCTGGGTTGGGAAGATCTGGAGAAGGGAAAGGTTACCTGCTCTAATATTCTGGCCTGGAGAATTCCATGGACTGTATAGTCCATGGGGTCGCAAAGCATTGGACACGACTGAGTGACTTTCACTAGGTTCAACAAGTCAGTTCATTTTTAAGTCATGAGAGACCGAAAATATTAGTTTTCCAAATATTTTTATATTACCCTTTGGTAATATGGGCACACAACTATGAATGTTATAAATGTTTTAGTTTTGCCACAGAGCTAAGATAATGCATTTGTTCAGTTATTTGAGAAGCATTTAGTGACCATTTACTATGCCCCAGTTGCTCTTTTATCCGGCTGATCATACACTGATGAACGCCTATGAGCATTAATTCTATATTGACCTTAATTTTTAGAGCATAAAGCAGTTTTATTTGTGTGATTATTTTCATGCATGTATCAAAATGATTGGACTTCCCATGTAGCTCAGTGGTACAGAATCTGCCTGCCAATGCAGGAGACATGGTTTCAATTCCTGGGTCAGGAAGATCCCAGGGAGGAGGAATTGGCAACCCACTTCAGTTTTAATTTTCTTGCCTGGGAAATCCCTTGGACAGAGGAGACTGGGGGCTACAGTCCATGGGGGTCACAAAAAGTCGGACGTGACTTAGCAACTAAATTAACGACAATCAAAATTATTAGTGTAACAGTTTATTTGATATCATATGTTTGGGAAAATCTAGATGCAACATGTGAGAGCTGGACTGTGAAGAAGGCTGAACACCAAAGAATTGATGCTTTTGAACTGTGGTGTTGGAGAAGACTATTGAAAATCCCTTGGACTGCAAGGAGATCCAACCAGTCCATGCTGAAGGAGATCAGTCCTGGGATTTCTTTGGAAGGAATGATGCTAAAGCTGAAACTCCAGTACTTTGGCCACCTCATGCGAAGAGTTGACTCATTGGAAAAGACTCTGATGCTGGGAGGGATTGGGGGTAGGAGGAGAAGGGGACGACAGAGGATGAGATGGCTTGATGGCATCACCGACTCGATGGACGTGAGTCTGAGTGAACTCCAGGACATGGTGATGGACAGGGAGGCCTGGTGTGCTGCAATTCATGGAGTGGCAGAGTCGGACACGACTGAGCAACTGAACTGAACTGAACTGAACTGAAGGAAATTTTTAAAATTTAACTTATTTTCGGCACTGGGTCTTTGTTGCTGCACGTGAGCTTTTCTCTGGCTGCAGTGAGAAGGGGCTGCTCTCTGGTTGTTCACAGGCCTCTCTCTGTGGTGGCTTCTCTTGTGTTGGAGCTTGGTTTCTAGGTGCACATGCTTAAGTATTTGTGGTGTGTGGGCTCAGTAGTTGCCACTTATGGGGCTTAGTTGCCCCATGGGATTTGGGATCTTCCTGGACCAGGGACTGAACCAGTATCCCCTGCATTGCAGGGTGGATTCTGAACCAGTGGACCACCAGGGAAGTCCCAGAAAATTTTTAAATGTTCAGTACAAGGGAGGAGGAAATACCAAGAAATACTGCATATTCAAAAGTAGACACCACTGACAAGTACACTGCAGCAGCTATCACTCGTATACTGCAATTAGAGAGGTTGCTACATTATAACTAGAACTTAATGATGTTTATATGTTTGTAAAGTAATATTCAAAATCCTTCAAGCTAAGCTTCAACAGTGTGTGAACTGAGAACTTCCAGATGTTCAAGCTGGGTTTAGAAAAGGCAGAGGGACCAGAGATCAAATTGCCTAAATCTGTTGGATCATAGAAAAAGCAAGAGAACTCCAGGAAAACATCTACTTCTGCTTCATTGACTATGCTAAAGCCTTTGTGTAGACCACAACAAACCGAAAAATTCTTTAAGAGATGGGAATACCAGGCTCTCTTACCTGCCTCCTGAGAAATCTGTACACAGGTCAAGAAGCAAAAAAAGCCAGTCTATGTTCGATGCAGGAAGCAGGATGCTTGGGGCTGGTGCACGGGGATGATCCGAAGGGATGAAGTGGGGTGGGAGGTGGGAGGGGGGTTCATGTTTGGGAGCTCATGTACACCCATGGTGTATTTATGTCAATATATGCCAAAACCAATACAGTACTGTAAAGTAAAATAAAGTAAAAATAAAAATAAAAAAAAACAATTAGAACTGGACATGAACAGACTGGTTTAAAATTGGGAAAGGAATACATCAAGGCTGTATATTTCACCCTGTTTATTTAATTTCTATGCACATCATCTACAATGCCGAGCTGGTTGAAGCACAAGCTGGAATCAAGATTGCTGGGAGAAATGTCAATAACCTCGGATATACAGATGACACCACCCTTATGGAAATGGCAACCCATTCCAGTATTCTTGCCTGGAAAATTCCATAGATGGAGGAGCCCATGGGCTACAGTCCATGGGGTTGCAAAGAGTCGGACACGACTGAGCAACTGACTTAATTAACTTAACCATCCTTATAGCAGAAAATGAAGAGGAACTAAAGCCTCTTGATGAAGGTGGAAGAGGAGAGTGAAAAAGCTGGCTTAAAACTCAACATTCAAAAAACTAAGATAATGCCATCCGGTCCCATCACTTCATGGCCAATAGGTGGGCAAACAATGGAAGCAGTGACAGACTTTATTTTCCTGGACTCTAAAATCACTGCTGATGGTGACTGCAGCCATGAAATTAAAAGACACTTGCTCCTTGGAAGAAAAGCTATGACAAATCTAGACTCATATAGACTATATTAAAAAGCAGACTCATCACTCTGCTGACAAAGGTCCATCTAGTCAAAGCTATAGTTTTTCCAGTGGTCATGTATGGATGTGAGAGTTTGACCATAAAGAAAGCTGAGCACTGAAAAACTGATGCTTTTGAGCTGTGGTGTTGGAGAAGACTCTTGAACTGCAAGGAGATCAAATCAGTCATTCCTAAAGGAAATCAGTCCTGATCATTGGAAGGACTGATGGTGAAGCTGAAACTCCAATACTTTGGCCACCTGATGTGAAGAGCCGTCTAATTGGAAAAGACCCTGATGCTGGGAAAGATTGAAGGCAGGAGGAGAAGGGGACGACAGAGGATGAGTTAGTTGGATGGCATCACTGACTCAATGGAGATGAGTTTGAGCAAACTCTGGGAGATACTGAAGGACAGGACAGCCTAGTGTGCCACAGCTTGCAAAGAGTTGGACACAACCGAGCAATTGAACAACACTAACAACAAGGCACTATGTTATTAAACTGGGCAGGAGAATATAAATGAGAGAGTAGCATTTGTTACTATAAAGCTTCAGCTGTAGCGTTTTCAGTTTTTAAGTGTTCAATTCTCATTTGTTCAGTTTTTTAGTGTAGAATCAGTTTTCTAATTATAGAATTTATAGTATCTCCTTTGGACAAGTTATAGGGACATTAAGCAGCAGTTATCCTGACACATGTAGGTAAATATGTTTCTTTCTGAAAAGTTATAAAAAAGAAATTTGTTTCAAAATTTGTTTTAGATTATTGGTAATTGAGAAATTCCTAAAATCATTTTGAAACTAGAAAATTCATTCACCAAATGTTTAAAAAATACCAGATATTGCTTTTGCTACTTAAAGCATGGGGTAGACTAATCCCTTCATTCTGTTTCCATGAATGTATGATCTTCCCATTCACTTACACAAATATATAAATGTAAAACTTTATTGCACAGGAAATATTCCACATGAAGAGGAGTTGCACACTTAAGAATTTTATGCTTTCCCCAGCTTTTTTTTTTTTGAAGTAATAATGCTTTCAGTTTCAATAAAACACTTTTAAAATTTCTTTGGCATGTGTTATACCCTAGTATATATGCTAGTATACACTATAAAGCTAATAATTTTTAAATTGTTATTCAGTACATAGGAAATCTGGCCTTAGGACTTCTAATGTGGCAATATGAAAGTATTCTTACTATAAAGCAATTTAGTTTATATATTTATTTCAATGCATAGACTCAATTATAGTGAAGAAGCAACATATCATTACATTATTACTGTGCCCAGTTTACTTAGGTGAGAGATCCTGAGTTTAATACATGGAGTGCTTTTCAGTAATCTCAAAATATTTATATCTGATATATTCTTATAGAACTATAAGTATATTCCTTAATATACCTACCATAAAGTTCAATACATTCTTTGATGTTGAATTTTCTTTATTTGAAAAGACTTAAAAAGAGAAAAGTTCCTTAGGATAAAAGCTTTATGAAGTAGTGAGTGCACGGTAATATCTCAATGATAGGAAATGTTATAAATGTATGATAAGTATTCATGATTTGTTACACTGCAGATTCTATATGATCTGGGTATATACATTATTCAATAGTAAAGGGTGATTCATACTTTTATAACACAGAAGCATAATACAATGTTGTTCTTATTGCATGGTTCAGTTATTTTTGCATGTTTTGACTTATTACAGGTTTTATAATATCTCTACTCAGTTAAACTTGTTTCATTTTTAGAAGAGAGCTGAGCTATTCATGTTGAAGCATGGCAGGTTGGTTATAAAATCTGTCCCTGATCTGTTATGGCTTCTGATACTATGTAGATATCCCATAGTGAAAGTGAAATCACTCAGTCCTGTCTGACTCTTCGAGACCTGTAGCCTGCACCAGGCTCCTCCATCCATGGGATTTTCCAGGCAAGAGTACTGGAGTGGGTTGCCATTTCCTTCTCCAGGGGATCTTCCCAACCCAGGGATCAAACCCGGGTCTCCCGCATTGTAGACAGACGCTTTACCATCTGAGCCACCAGGGAAACCTCCAAAGACACTGTCTTGAATGTTTATATAGTGCAATCCTGAACATAATGCCAAGAGACACGAAGAACAGGAAAATGAGTTTGGTGAAAAGTCAAGGAGTAAACTAATAAATGATTGTATTATGATTGCTTCTGTGTGTATTACCTTTGAACTTGAGTTGGTCATGAATGATTACATTATTTTGCCTTTCTATGAGACGAAGAAATGTGGCAAAATGGCCAGAGAGCTTAAATGAAATTGAGTTGTTAATAAAAGTGGGTTTCAATATACAGCATTACTTTTTTTTAGATGAAAAATGTAAAACAATTTTTCAAGATGAATATAGTTTGTCTTCATTATATTTGGATAATGATACACTGTGAATTTTTTTTTTTTTTTTAATTCTCTAGGTTGCAACAATAACATTTCAAGACTTGCCAGGCTGTAGTCTCTCCACACTGGCAGAGTGTCCAAATCTTCAGTTTCTGTCTCTTCGGCGCTGTGGATTAACTTCCTTGCACAGTCTAAGTAACTGCAAAAAACTGAAGTACATTGATGCACAGGTGTGTCCTATGCTATCATTATTTATTTTATAATAAAATGTAAAACAGATTCAGATGTACATTTAAGGAATTACAATTTTGAAGGCACATTTAATAAAATAGCCTGTAACTCAGGCTCTAGAGAGATCAAGGGCCAAAATTTGTGAGAGCCATACAGGAAAGATGCTTAGGTGGTATGACCTGGGAAATAATCTTCATTCATAGGTGACAGAGTTATTATTTTGTTACTTTTTGCTGCATAACAAATGACCACATTATTTAGTAAAAAAAAAAAAAAAAGCAGCCATTTTATTTTACTCTACTTCTGTGGGCCATGAATTGAGGCCAGACTTATTCTGGGCATTCCATCTGTTTCATACTGTGTTGCCTGGATGTCTGATGTATTTTGCAGTTGGGGCTGGAATGTCCAAATACATTCTGTTATATGTCTGGTGCTTTGGGAAGTTGAAATTTCCCTCCCTCTCTATGTCTCTCTCTGTCCCCTCCCACCACCTTGGGCATCTTTACAGGGTGAGCTTTCCACAAAGACAATCTTCAGTATTAGGGCTTATCAAGCATCTGCCTGCATCATACTAGCTTATGTTCTATTCACTAAACTTTCAGTTCAAGTGGGAGGGGACTGTATGTGTGAATATTGGGTTGTGAAGTTTATAGGAAACTGCTTACAAAATAATAATCTGCAATCTGCTTCCTGGTTCCTAATGAGTTGTATCTTTCCCACATGCAAAAGGACTCATGTCCCAAAGACCCCTGAGTCTTGTGAACTTATGACATCTGACTTGGAATTGAAGCACAGAATCTTCTCATCTAAATCAGATCCAAGTGGAGATGATCTGCTCAGAGAGGGTTCTTTCAATTCAGAGATCTGTAAAGTTAAGGGAAAAGTAGTCTTCTCTCACTCCCCAACATCAGTGCATGCTGGTGAGACAGGATTTAGTTAATTACAAGAGTCCTTATCCTTCACTATGGGAGAGAACAAGAAGCTCATGGCAGTCCTTGGTCCATAGCTAAGAAAGTAGCATCAGTCCTTAGTAAGGACTTGGTTCTGCTCCATGGGAATAGTTCTCTATGACTCTTAGTTCTGCCTAATAGTCTTTTAACTCCATTCTCAAGGCATACCTTCTTTTGCATTGCAGCTGAGAATTTTTCTCAATCTGTTTCTTTCTCATAGAAGACTGGGGGCAGGATGCTAGAGTTACCTTTTATTTTTGATCCTTTTCAGTTCAGACTGACAGTGCTTCCACCAATATGATTTTCTTTTTAAACTTTGTGTTCCCTATGCTTTTTAAGTTTACTCCAGTTAACAAAGACTATACTCATAGATATTTTTGAAAGAGTGTTGTGGGACTATACCACTAAGATTCTTAAAAGCCCATTTATCCTTCTGAGATCTTTCCTTGTGGCTCAGCTGGTAAAGAATCCACCTGCAATGCAGGAGACCTGGGTTTGATTCCTGGTTTGGGAAGATCCACTGGAGAAGGGATAGGCTACATACTCCAGTTTTGTTGGGCTTCCCTTGTGGCTTAGCTCAGAATCTGCCTGCAGTGAGGGAGACCTGAGTTTGACACCTAGGTTGGGAAGATCCCTGGCGAAGGGAAAGGCTACCCACTCCAGTTTTGTTGGGCTTCCCTTGTGGCTTAGCTTAGAATCCGCCTGCAGTGAGGGATACCTGAATTTGATACTTGGGTTGGGAAGATCCCCTGGAGAAGGGAAAGGCTACCCACTCCAGTATTCTGGCCTGGAGAATTCCATGAATTGTATAGTCCATGGAGTCACGAAGAGTCGGACACGACTGAGCGACTTTCACTTTATCTTTCTGAAGTCTTAAAATAGAGAATGCTGTTGCATCCCTGACATATATGATCTTGAGCTTGAGACCAATATTCTGTATTGAAGAGATATCTATATTTAATAAAAGTATAAATTTTCATATAAGATATATACCTAATTCATGGTATTGACATTGCAAAAGGAACTGAGGAAGGGAAATGGGTAGATTTCAAATTTTTGTGTTTGATTTCTTTAAAGTAAGTTTGTTAACAACTGTGACCAAATCGTTCACTCTTGTTCAGATAGTTTGAAATGTTTTCTTACTGATCCTCTATATTTTCTCTATTTTAAAAGATTATTAATAAGTTTAAATCAGTTAATTATTTATTGGATTGCCTAATATTTTCATTCAGATAGTGTAGTATTCTACATAGTTATCTTAAAAGTTAGGGACTCAGATAATCATTTAAATTCAAGTATATCATCTTTTTTCTTTTCTGAAAGCTTTAAATGTTTCATTAGTAAGCCATTGAAATAAAACTAATTACATTTGTTCTTTGTTTTAGGAAAACCATATTGAAACTATCAACTGTGAAAATTTGGAAAATCTCTGCATCGTTCTTCTTAATAAAAATCAATTGACTTCTCTTCATGGTTTGGATGGCTGCACTAATATCCAAAGTCTTGAACTTTCATATAATAAAATCACTCGAATTGGTGAGAACAATGGGATTTGACTATATCAACATTTATTTTTCATGATTATATATTGTTTCATTTATTCTTCTTTAAGAATAGGACACAATCTCTAATTTGCTAATTTTAACCAAGCCATACTTATTTAATCTTTTACCCAAAAGGAAACAAAACTATTTTTAATATATATAAAACGAATATGCTCCTACCACTGGCAAATGGATGGTCATTAGTAGCTCCTTAAATTAGTATATTTACCGCCCTGTTCCTTTTCTTATAACTAATAGTGATCTGAACTCTACTGGGGGATATATTGATATATATTATTATATATATAACATACCCTTGTTTATTGCCATCATATTTTTATAGACCCTATGCTTACTATGGGCTTCCCAGGTGGTGCTAGTGGTAAAGAGTCTGTCTGCCAAAGCAGGAGATGCAAGAGACGTAAGTTTGATCCCTGCGTCAGGAAGATCCCCTGGAGGAGGGCACCACAACCCACTCCAGTATTCTTGCCTGGGGGATTCTACGGACAGAGGAGCCTGGTAGGCTGCAGTCCATAGGGTCGCACAGAGTTGGGCACCAGTGAAAAAACTTAGCACATTCATGCTTACTATACTTCTCAGCAACTGTCATTGCTGTTTCTTGATAGGACATTTCTCTCTTTACCTACATAGATAACTTGTACTAACCTTTCCTTCTTTGTGTATGCATGCTGAGTTGCTAAATCATGTCTGACCCTTTGCAACTCCTTGGACTGCAGCCTGCCAGGCTCCTCTATCCATAGGATTTCTCAGGCCAGAATACTGGTGTGGGTTGCCATTTCCTTCTTCAGGGGATCTTCCCAAGCATGTCTCCTGCATGAACTCGTGTCTCCTGCAATAGCAGGCAGATTATTTACCACTGAGCCACCTAGAAGCCCTTCCTTCTTTAGATAAGGCTACTAACACCACATAAAAAGAAAGAACTTATCTGTTTGAATCTCCCTCATCGTCTTTGTCCCTCCATCTGTCATTATGAGACATTACTTTGCCAACAAAGGTCTGTATAGTCAAAGCTATGTGTTTTTCCAGTATCTATATACCTCTGTATCAATAGCTGTTTCCACCCTTATTCTTTGTAATCCATAAAATTCAGTGATGAAAATGTCTTATTTTTAGGTATTTTTCTTGTTTTGGGATCTATGTGGGATATTTTTTATAAAGTTTAAAATTAAAAAAAATTTTTTTTATTTTGTATTGGGGTATTTTGCCAATTAACAATGTTGTGACAGTTTCAGGTGAACAGAAAAGGGACCCAGCCATACACATACACATGTATCCATTCTCCCCCCAAACTCCCCTCCCATCCAGGACACCACACAACACTAAGCAGAGTTCCATGCGCTATCCAGTAGGTTCTTGCTGGCTGTCTGGAAGTGCCTTTTCTTATTTAAGATCAGCCCTCCTGTTTTCGTAAGTGTCCCTGACATTCTCCTCTGGTATATTCCTCCATCATTTATCGCCTTCCTCATGTCAGATTTTTCCAGTTGCCATTCATTTCTGCCACTGCCTCATCTCTCTTTCCCCTTGTTGTCAAGTCTTGTGAAAGACTGTTCTGTTCTTGCTCTCACTTCTCATGTCTTACTACTTAACCTCCCTTTTCTGCCACCTGAAATTCAGCTTCTACTCACTTCTATACATTTTCAGTGGGGTAAGTCTAAAATAAAAATCTCATGTTTTTCACTCATGTTTGGCTTAAACTTCTCTGGGTTTTTGTTATTATTGTGTTTTATTTTTATTTTCTATTGTTGTAGCTTTGAGATTCTCAAGGGACTTGATAAGGGCTTGTTGTTCAGTCACTCAGTCGTGTCTGACTTTTCGACACCATGGACTACAGTCCACTGGGCTTCCCTGTCCTTCACCGTCTCCTGCAGTCTGCTCAAACTCATGTCCATTGAGTTGGTGATGCCATCCAACCATCTCGTCCTCTGTTGCCCCCTTCTCTTCCTGCCCTCAGTCTTTCCCAGCATCAGGGTCTTTTCCAATGTGTTGGCTCTTCACATCAGTGACCAGAATATTGGAGCTTCAGCTTCAGTCCTTCCAATGAATATTCAGGGTTGAGCTCCTTTAGGATTGACCAGTTTGATCTCCTTGCAGTCCAAGGGACTCTCCAGAGTCTTCTCCAGTGCCGCAGTTGGAAAGCATCAATTCTTTGGCATTCAGCCTTCTTTTTGGTCCAATTCTCACATCTGTATATGACTACTGGAAAAAACACATAGCTTTGGCCATACGGATCTTTTCATTGGCAAAGTAATGTCTCTGCTTTTTAATACACTGTGTAGATTTATCATAGCTTTTTTCCAAGGAGCCAGCGTTGTTTAATTTCATGGCTGCAGTCACTATCCACAGTGATTTTGGAGCCCAAGAAAATAATGTCTGTTACCGTTTCCATTGTTTCCCCATCTATTTGCCATGAAGTGATGGGACTGGATGGCATTATCTTAGTTTTTTGAATGTTAAGTTTCAAGTCAGCTTTTTCACTCTCCTGTTTCACCTTCATCAAGAGGCTCTTTAGTTCCTCTTCATTTTCTGCCATAAGGATAGGGTCATCTGCATATCTGAGATTATTGATATTTTTCCCAGCAATGTTGATTATAGCTTGTGCTTCATTCAGCCTGGCATTTCATATGATGTACTCTGAATATAGGCTTCCCTGATAGATCAGTTGGTAAAGAATCTGCCTGCAATGCAGGAGACCCCAGTTTGATACCTGGGTTGGGAAGATCCACTGGAGAAGGGATAGGCTGCATACTCCAGTTTTGTTGGGCTTCCCTTATGGCTTAGCTCAGAATCTGCCTGCAGTGAGGGATACCTGAGTTTAATACTTGGGTTGGGAAGATCCCCTGGAGAAGGGAAAGGCTACCCACTCCAGTATTCTGGCCTGGAGAATTGCATGGAGTGTATATAGTCCATGGAGTCACAAAGAGTCGGTCTCGACTGAGCGTTTTCCGCTTTCACTCTGCATATAAGTTAAATAAGCAAGGTGACAATATATCACCTTGATGTACTCCTTTCCCAATTTGGAACCAGTCCATTTTTCCATGTCCAGTTCTAACTATTGATTCTTGACTTGTGTGCAGGTTTCACAGGAAGGTAAGGTGGTCTGGTATTCCCATCTCTTTAAGAATTTTCCACAGTTTGTTGTGATCCACACAGTCAAAGGCTTTACTATGGTCAAGCAGAAGCAGATGTTTTTCTGGAGCAATATTGCTTTTTCTGTGATCCAGTGGATGTTGGCAGTTTGATCTGTGGTTCCTTTGCTTTTTCTAAATACAGCTTGCACATTTGGAAATTCTCGGTTCACACTCTGTTGAGGCCTAACTTGAAGGATTTTGAACATTACCTTGCTAGCATGTGAAATGAGTGCAGTTGTGTCTGAACATTCTTTGACGTTGCCCTTCTTTGAGACTGGAATGAAAACTGACCTTTTCCAGACTTGTTGCCATTGCTGAGTTTTCCAAATTTGTTGGCTTATTGAGTAATATAATGGTTGAATATAACCTAGCCTTAAGTAATGGTTAATCAATAATCAAGATTTTTAAAAAATTCTGAACTAGATAAAAACATTACTTTGATATACTAATAATGGCTTAAAATATTGTACCCCTAAAAGGTACATTCTTTCCACCTTCTCTAACCTACATTTGTTAGGAAATGTGATATGGACTGAATTGTTAGGGAATGAGATTGGAGTAAAGGAAAAATTAGAAGTAAGCCTACTTTCTGTGTTTAGGCCTGGTTCTACTTAGGCCTTCTAAATACTAATTTTATTAGTTTTCTTTTTTCTTTCATTTTTTTTTCTTGTTGAAAATTTCAAATATTTACAAAATAAATACATGGAGATTCCATGTACCATATTCAGCATTGGGTACATCATTACTATTTGTTTTTCTTCTTCTTTTTTTAAAACAAATCCCCAAATCAGAAAGTTTCATCCTTGCATAGCTTAGGAGATTTTTTAGAATAATAAGTCCCTTCTTACTTAACTACAATGCATTGTGTCACCTAATAAAATTAATAATGATTCCTCTTTCAAGTAATAATCCAATATGCAAGTTTCCTTATTTTCTTAATATTACCAGGGTTTGTTTGACTCATAACCCAATGACCACATATAGCATTCACATGGGTGACTGAAGTTCTCTTTAATCTCTTGCAGTCCTTCCACTTTTCTTTCTCCATACTGTTGATTTTTTACAGACCTTTACTAATTGCCCTATACAGTTTGGGCAATTTCCCTAAACCTTTATTAATTTGCCCTATTTGGGGTTTATCCATTTACTTTCTTTCAGTGTATTAAAATTGTTTCATTATGCTTGTAAATGTTTCATTTCCTGTTAATGAGAGCTAGTTAACAGGCTTGATTTTAATTAAAATTTAGTCATTTTTGGCAGGAATTTTCTATTTTTGCTTCATAATGCCTTACATCAGAAGTCATACAATGTTTATTTGCTTTTAATGATGCTACAGTTACATATTGGGCATGCTAGTAATAGCCTGAATGCTCCATTATAAGGTTCCCCACTCAACAAGCTTGTATCTAGTGCTCTCATTTATTGATTTTTGTGGCCTGAATCAATTATTAATGCAACGGGGAATACAAAAGTGAGTTTTCTAAGTTGAGCTTTCCTTCCACATTTTTAAAGCTGGAATAATTTATTTAATAACTATTTGGTTACCTTGGAATCATTTGTAGAGGAAAGATAGGGATATGCCTATCTTTATATTAACAAACTATACAATAAAGTCTTATTAGTCCTTTTTACTTTCCATGTTTCCAAGTGAATTTTTTTTATTTTTTTTGCATTGTTTTGGCACTTGTTTTCTCTCTCTCCCTGCTTTCTCTCTTTCTTAGTATTCTTATGAACTCATATAATTTTATAGTACAGAATATTTCAGTCTCTGTTCTTATTATACTGTTTGATGCTCAAATTGTCCTATCCTGTGAATTTGAGTAAAGACAGATAATATTGATATCTCCAATTCAAATTTAGTTTTTGAACTTTATAGTGTTCCTTTTCTGTTCCACTATAGTCCTTGGTTGATACCAACACTAACATAACTATTTGCTATATATTATAATATATATAAAATAGCTTTGAAACAGCAGTGCCAATATTAGAAACCTTCAGAAGTATTTAAAGGAAAGCTACTACATTGATTTTGAGATTTTTTTTTTTGCATTTCTTTGGCCCTTGTACTTTGTTCCCCAAAGTGGTATGCTTTCTTGAAGTGTTTTATCCTTGTGATTATGTTATAAATTTGAAATATAACTGCTTCGCTTTCCCCATTTAATTCAATTTTACTTTTGAGATGTAAAACAGATATATGTTTCTAGAGTCAAACTACATTTAAAAACTCAAAGAAGTTGTGCTTTCATGCTTGTTCTTCTCACTCTGTTCTCCCATCTGCTTTTTTAATTTTTATTTTTACTTTATTTTGCTTTACAATACTGTATTGGTTTTGCCATACATTGACATGAATCCACCACAGGTGTACATGAGTTCCCAATCGTGAACCCCCCTCCCACCTCCCACCCCATATCATCTCTCTGGATCATGCCCATGCACCAGCCCCAAGCATCCTGTATCCTGTATCAGACATAGACTGGTGATTCATTTCTTACATGATAGTATACATCTTTCAATGCCATTCTCCCAAATCATCCCACCCTCTCCCTCTCCCTCAGAGTCCAAAAGTCCGTTCTATACATCTGTGTCTCTTTTGCTGTCTCGCATACAGGGTTATCCTTACCATCTTTCTAAATTCCATATATATGTGTTAGTATACTGTATTGGTATTTTTCTTTCTGGCTTACTTCACTCTGTATAGTAGGCTCCAGTTTCATCCACCTCATTAGAACTGATTCAAATGTATTCTTTTTAATGGCTGAGTAATACTCCATTGTGTATATGTACCACAGCTTTCTATCCATTCATCTGCTGATGGACATCTAGGTTGTTTCCATATCCTGGCTATTATAAACAGTGCTGCGATGAACATTGGGGTACACGTGTCTCTTTCAATTCTGGTTTCCTTGAAGTGTATGCTCAGCAGTGGGATTGCTGGGTCATGAGGCAGTTCTATTTGCAATTTTTTAAGGAATTTCCACACTGTTCTCCATAGTGGCTGTACTAGTTTGCATTCCCACCAACAGTGTAAGAGGGTTTCCTTTTCTCTACACCCTCTCCAGAATTTATTGCTTGTAGACTTTTGGATCACTGCCATTCTGACTGGTGTGAAATGGTACCTCATTGTGGTTTTGATTTGCATTTCACTGATAATGAGTGATGTTGAGAATCTTTTCATGTGTTTGTTAGCCATCCGTATGTCTTCTTTGGAGAAATGTCTGTTTAGTTCTTTGGCCCATTTTTTGATTGAGTCATTCATTTTTCTGGAATTGAGCTGCAGGAGTTGCTTGTATATTTTTGAGATTAGTTGTTTGTCAGTTGCTTCATTTGCTATTATTTTCTCCCATTCAGAAGGCTGTCTTTTCACCTTGCTTACAGTTTCCTTTGTTGTGCAGAAGCTTTTAATTTTAGATAGGTCCCATTTGTTTATTTTTGCTTTTATTTCCAGTATTCTGGGAAGTGGATCATAGAGGATCCTGCTGTGATTTATGTCGGAGAGTGTTTTGCCTATGTTCTCCTCTAGGAGTTTTATAGTTTCTGGTCTTACATTTAGATATTTAATCCATTTTGAGTTTATTTTTGTGTGTGATGTTAGAAAGTGATCCAGTTTCATTCTTTTACAAGTGGTTGACCAGTTTTCCCAGCACCACTTGTTAAAGAGATTGTCTTTTCTCCATTGTATATTCTTGCCTCCTTTGTCGAAGATAAGGTGTCCATAGGTGTGTGGGTTTATCTCTGGGCTTTCTATTTTGTTCCATTGATCTATATTTCTGTCTTTGTGCCAGTACCATACTGTCTTGATGACTGTGGCTTTGTAGTAGAGCCTGAAGTCATGTAGGTTGATTCCTCCAGTTCCATTCTTCTTTCTCAAGATTGCTTTGGCTATTCGAGGTTTTTTGTATTTCCATATAAATTGTGAAATTATTTGTTCTAGCTCTGTGAAAAATACCGCTGGTAGCTTGATAGGGATTGCATTGAATCTGTAGATTGCTTTGGGTAGTATACTCATTTTCACTATATTGATTCTTCTGATCCATGAACATGGTATATTTCTCCATCTATTAGTGTCCTCTTTAATTTCTTTCACCAGTGTTTTATAGTTTTCTATATATAGGTCTTTAGTTTCTTTAGGTAGATATATTCCAAAGTATTTTTTATTCTTTTTGTTGCAATGGTGAATGGAATTGTTCCTTAATTTCTTTTTCTACTTTCTCATTATTAGTGTATAGGAATGCAAGGGATTTCTGTATGTTGATTCTATATCCTGCAAGTTTACTATATACATTGATTAGCTCTAGTAATTTTCTGGTGGAGTCTTTAGGGTTTTCTATGTAGAGGATCATGTCATCTGCGAACAGTGAGAGTTTTACTTCTTCTTTTCCAATTTGGATTCCATTTATTTCTTTTTCTGCTCTGATTGCTGTGGCCAAAACTTCCAGAACTATGTTGAATAGTAGCAGTGAAAGTGGGCACCCTTGTCTTGTTCCTGACTTTAGGGGAAATGCTTTCAATTTTTCACCATTGAGGATAATGTTTGCTGTGGGTTTGTCATATATAGCTTTTATTATGTTGAGGTATGTTCCTTCTATTCCTGCTTTCTAAAGAGTTTTTATCATAAATGGATATTGAATTTTGTCAAAGGCCTTCTCTGCATCTATTGAGATAATCATATGACTTTTATTTTTCAATTTGTTAATGTGGTGAATTACATTGATTGATTTGTGGATATTGAAGAATCCTTGCATCCCTGGGATAAAGCCCACTTGGTCATGGTGTATGATCTTTTTAATGAGTTGCTGGATTCTGATTGCTAGAATTTTGTTAAGGATTTTTGAATCTATGTTCATCAGTGATATTGGCCTGTAGTTTTCTTTTTTTGTGGCATCTTTGTCAGGTTTTGGTATTAGGGTGATGGTGGCCTCCTAGAATGAGTTTGGAAGTTTACCTTGCTCTGCAATTTTCTGGAAGAGTTTGAATAGGATAGGTGTTAGCTCTTCTCTAAATCTTTGGTAGAATTCAGCTGTGAAGCCGTCTGGACCTGGGCTTTTGTTTGCTGGAAGATTTCTGATTACAGTTTCAATTTCCATGCTTGTGATAGGTCTGTTAAGATTTTCTGTTTCTTCCTGGTTCAATTTTGGAAAGTTGTACTTTTCTAAGAATTTGTCCATTTCTTCCATGTTGTTCATTTTATTGGCATATAATTGCTGATAGTAGTCTCTTATGATCCTTTGTATTTCTGTGTTGTCTGTTGTGATCTCTCCATTTTCATTTCTAATTTTATTGATTTGATTTTTCTCCCTTTGTTTCTTGATGAGTCTGGCTAATGGTTTCTCAATTTTATTTATCCTTTCAAAGAACCAGCTTTTGGCTTTGTCGAGTTTTGCTATGGTGTCTTTTGTTTCTTTTGCATTTATTTCTGCCCTAATTTTTAAGATTTCTTTCCTTCTACTAACTCTGGGGTTCTCCATTTCTTCCTTTTCTAGTTGCTTTAGGTGTAGAGTTAGGTTATTTATTTGACTTTTTTTCTTGTTTCTTGAGGTATGCCTGTATTGCTATGAACTTTCCCCTTAACATTTCTTTTATAGTGTCCCACAGGTTTTGAGTTGTTGTGTTTTCATTTTCATTCGTTTCTATGCATAGTTTGATTTCTTTTTTGATTTCTTCTATGATTTGTTGGTTTTTCAGAAGCGTGTTGTTCAGCCTCCATATGTTGGAATTTTTAATAGTTTTTCTCCTTTAATTGAGATCTAATCTTAATGCATTATGGTCAGAAAAGATGCTTGGAATGATTTCAACTTTTTTGAATTTGTCATGGTTAGATTTATGGCCCAGGGTGTGATCTATCCTGGAGAAGGTTCCGTGAGCACTTGAGAAAAAGGTGAAATTCATTGTTTTGGGGTGAAATGTCCTATAGATATCAATTAGGTCTAACTGGTCTATTGTATCATTTAAAGTTTGTGTTTCTTTGTTAATTTTCTGTTTAGTTGATCTGTCTATAGGTGTGAGTGGGGTATTAAAGTCTCCCACTCTTATTGTGTTATTGTTAATTTCCCCTTTCATACTTGTTAGCACTTGTCTTACATATTGTGGTGCTCCTATGTTGGGTGCATATATATTTATAATTGTTACATCTTCTTCTTGGATTGATCCTTTGATCATTATGTAGTGGCCTTCTTTGTCTCTTTTCACAGCCTTTGTTTTAAAGTCTGTTTTATTGGATATGAGTATTGCTGCTACTGCTTTCTTTTGGTCTCTATTTGTGTGGAATATCTTTTTCCAGCCCTTTACTTTCAGTCTGTATGTGTCCCTTGTTTTGAGGTGGGTCTCTTGTAGGCAGCATATATAGGGGTCTTGTTTTTGTATCCATTCAGCCAGTCTTTGTCTTTTGGTTGGGGCATTCAACTCATTTACATTTAAGGTAATTATTGATAAGTGTGATCCCGTTGCCATTTACTTTATTGTTTTGGGTTTGGGTTTATATGCCCTTTTTGTGTTTCCTGTCTAGAGAATATCCTTTAGCATTTGTTGGAGAGCTGGTTTGGTGGTGCTGAATTCTCTCAGCTGTTGCTTGTCTGGAAAGCTTTTGATTTCTTCTTCATATTTGAATGAGATCCTTGCTGGGTACAGTAATCTGGGCTGTAGGTTATTTTCTTTCATCACCTTAAGTATGTCTTGCCATTCCCTCCTGGCCTGAAGTGTTTCTGTTGAAAGATCTGCAGTTATCCTTATGGGAATCCCCTTGTGTGTTATTTGTTGTTTTTCCCTTGCTGCATTTAATATTTGTTCTTTGTGTTTGATCTTTGTTAATTTGATTAATATGTGTCTTGGGGTGTTTCACCTTGGGTTTATCCTGTTTGGAACTCTCTGGGTTTCTTGGACTTGAGTGATTATTTCCTTCCCCATTTTAGGGAAGTTTTCAACTATTATCTCCTCAAGGATTTTCTCATGGTCTTTCTTTTTGTCTTCTTCTCCTGGGACTCCTATAATTCGAATGTTAGAGCATTTCATATTGTACTGGAGGTCTCTGAGATTGTCCTCATTTCTTTTAATTCGTTTTTCTTTTTTCCTCTCTGATTCATTTATTTCTACCATTCTATCTTCTATTTCAGTAATCCTATCTTCTGCCTCACTTATTCTACTATTTGTTGCCTCCAGAGTGTTTCTGATCTCATTTATTGCATTATTCATTATATATTGACTCTTTTTTATTTCTTCTATGTCCTTGTTAAACCTTTCTTGCATCTTCTCAATCCTTGTCTCCAGGCTATTTATCTGTGATTCCATTTTGATTTCAAGATTTTGGATCATTTTCACTATCATTATTTGGAATTCTTTATCAGGTAGATTCCCTATCTCTTCCTCTTTTGTTTGGTTTGGTGGGCATTTCTCCTGTTCCTTTACCTGCTGGGTATTCCTCTGTCTCTTCATCTTGGGTATATTGCTGCGTTTGGGGTGGCCTTTCTGTATTCTGGGAATTTGTGGAGTTCTCTTTATTATGGAGTGGGTGGGGTTGTATCAGTGGCTTGTCAAGGTTTCTTGGTGAGGGAAGCTTGTATCGGAGTTCTGGTGGGTGGAGCTGGATTTCTTCTCTCTGGAGTGCAATGAAGTGTCCAGTAATGAGTTATGAGATGTCTATGGTTTTGGAGTAACTTTGAGCTGCCTGTATATTGAAGCTCAGGGGTGTGTTCCTGTGTTGCTGGAGAATTTGTATGGTATGTCTTGCTCTGGAACTTGTTGGCCCTTGGGTCGTGCTTGGTTTCAGTGTAGGTATGGAGGTATTTGATGAGCTCCTATCAATTAATGTTCCCTAGATTCAGGAGCTCTCTGGATGTTTTCAGGATTTGGACTTAAGTCTCCTGCTTCTGGTTTTCAGTTTTATTTTTACAGTAGCGTCAAAACTTCTCCATCGATACAGCACTGATGATAAAAGATCTAGGTTAAAGATGAAAGGTTTCTCCACACTGAGGGACACCCAGAGAGGTTCACTGAGTTACACGGAGAAGAGAAGAGGGAGGGAGTAGTTAGAGGTGACCGGAATGAGATGAAGTGGGATCAAAAGAGGAGAGAGCAAGCTATCCAGTAATCACTTCCTTATGTGCGCTCCACAGTCTGGACTGCTCAGAGATGTTCACGGAGTTATACAGGGAAGAGGAGAGGGAGGAACTAGACAGAGGTGGCCAGGAGGATAAAAGAGGGAAATGAAAAGGAGAGAGACAGATCCAGCCAGTAACCAGTTCCCTAAGTGTTTCCATCATCTGGATCACACAGAGATTCACAGAGTTGGGTAAAGAAGAGAAGGGGGAGGGAGGAGACAGAGACAACCTGGTGGAGAAAAAGGAGAGGCCAAAGGAGGAGAGAGTGGTCAAGCCAGTAATCTCGCTCTCAGGTAAAATTGGGTACTGAAGATTGGGTTTTTAAATGTACAAAATTGACAACAAATACCAAAAAGCAAAGATTAAAAATCTAGAGTAGAGGTTGGATTTTCAAAAATACAATATTAAAGAAAAGAAGAAGAAGAAAAAAAAAACAAAGTCACGAGAACTATTAAAAAACAACAACCACAAAAATTATATATATAGTGTTTGCTTTAAAAATAAGGTCTTTTTTTTTGAAAAGTAATAGTAAGTTATAAAAATAAAAATTAAAGGAGAAATAGAGGAATTAAAAATTTTTTAAAGTTTAAAAAAAAAGTAGAAAAAACAATCAAACATCATCATCAACAACAACAACGAAGAGAGAATGGTCGTAAAAATAGTAAAGATATATCTGGGACTTTCTCTGGTGTTGTGGGCAGTATAGGGTCAATTCCAAGGCAGTTCCCTCTGTTTAGCTTCTTCTGTTTGCTGGTCTCTTCATTGTCTGATTTCCGCCCTGACACAAGGGGGTCTGTGGTGGACACTTTTTTTTTTTTAGGCTCACTTGTTCAGTCACACTGTGGGGAGAGAGGGATGCTGCAAGCAAATAACACTGGCGTGTGCTCACAGTATCTCAGCCCCACTGGGCCTGCCCCTGCACATGGCGCACACCACTCAGGCTCTACGTTGCTCCGCCAGGAACCATCTGAGGCTGGCCCTGGGCTGCATGCACCTCCCCTGTCTAAGCCGCTCAGGCTCAGCTCTCAGGTAGCCCTCAGAGGTGCAGGTTCCGTTGGGCCTGCATTTTGTGCCCTTCCCAGGACCAAGTAGCTCAGGTGTTTGGTGAGCGCAGCCACTGCGACTTATCGCCTTTCACGTTCCTGCTGCTCAGTTTTCTGGGTATACTGCTGGCACCCCTTGTCAGGCAGATGGTGACTGTCCAGAACCCCAAGAAGTCTTAGGAAAGAAGCCTGCTTGCAGTTTGGTAGGTAATGTCTCTCCGGGGCTGCAGTTGCCCCCTTCCAGCCCTTATGGCTCTGGCTGCCTCTCACCGGAGGGGGATGGTCTGCAGCCAGCTATTTCTGTTCCATCCTTTGTTCTGTGTGCAGTCCTGGTGGTGTCTTATGTTAGAGCTTTTTGCATGGTAGCTATCCCAGAGTCTGGTATGCTAGCCCAAGTTAGTTCGCTCTGGTTACACTTGGGGCATTCCAGCCCGATTCTTAAAAAGCACTGCAGCCCGCACCTCTCTGCCCAGCCCCCACTTGCTAGTGGCGGATGCAGACGTCTGTGCTGCTTCTCCACTGGGGGAGTTACCGTTGGGCTCGTAATCTGTGGGTTTTAATTATTTATTTATTTTTCTTCCCTATAATGTTGCCCTCTGTGCTTCCAAGGCTCGCCACAAACTTGGCAGCAAGAGTGTTTCCTGGTGTTTGGAAACGTCTCTCTTTTTAAGACTCCCTTCTCGGGACGGGACTCCCTTCCTGGGATGGAGCTCCCTCCTTACCTCCTTTGTCTCTTTTTTCATCTTTTATATTTTTTTCTACCTGTTTTTGAAGACAATGATCTGCTTTTCTGGGTGCCTGATGTCCTCTGTCAGCATTCAGAAGTTGTTTTGTAGAATTTACTGAGCGTTGAAATGTTCTTTTGATGAATTTGTGAGGGAGAAAGTGGTCTCCCCATCCTATTCCTCTGCCATCTTAGGACCGCCCCCTCCCATCTGCTTTTGTATATAGACATATATGTATAATAATACATGTGTATCACATGTATAATATGTGTTTATAAATGTACACATAGACATATATATAAGAAATATGTGTATATATGCTAATCCTTTCTTTCACAAAATATAGAATATTTTAAGTACTATTCTTTATCTTGCTCTTTTCCTTTAATAACATGTATGGAATTAATTCATAGCATTCTTTTGCCATGGTTTGATAGTCTTCGATTGTGTGCATTGACCAGAGTCTGTTCCACTCATCCCTGGTTCTTGGACAGTGCATGGTTTATGGTCTTCCACACTGCTACAATAATTAACCTGATACCTATGTCATTTCATACTTTATCAGATATATCTTTAGGTTAATTTCCTGATGCATATACTTTTGGGGACAAAGGGCATCTTTAATCTAGGAACACAGTGCCAGATACACTTTATATGGGTTATAGATTGTACCATTTTGCCCTCCTCCTGTTAATTCATGTTAATACTGGGGTTTTATTGGAGTTTTATTTGCTTTTCTTCTGTTTATTATGTTTTTCTTTTCAATTTTTAAGTTAAACATACAATTCAATTATTCTTTTTCATTTTTTACTCTTGTTGACATAAGTACTTGAGTCTATAAATTTTCCTCAGAGCAGTATTTATTTCTGCAATTCCTGATATAAGGATATTTTCATTTGTTCTATAATTTAATGAAGTGTTTTATCCTTTACCTAAAAATTTAAATTTCCATATGGAAAGGCCATTTTTGTTGTCTTTTTTTTTTTCTAGTTTTATTGCATTATAGTCAGAGAATTATTTTTGTGCTATATTTGTTTTTTGAATCTTGTGGTTTTCTAATATGTGGTTAATTTCCAGGAATGTTTCATGTGTACTTGAAAAGAAGGGTTTGTTGTTGTTGGAATATAGAGTACATCTTTTCATCTTTTAGCTCTACATTAGTAATCTTTTATTTTTGGTTTTCTATGTCTACTTGATTCACCTTGGACTGAAGGAGTTGAGCTAGTTTAAATGTATCTTAAAAATTTTTTATCTATTTATTTTTGTCTGTGCTGGGTCATCGTTGCTGTGCATGGGCTTTCGCTAGATGCAACGAGCAGGGGCTGCTCCTTAGCTGTGTTGTGCGGGCTTCTGGAGCCGCGGCTCCTGGGCTCTGGAGCACAGGCTCAGTAGTTGTGGTGCGTGGGCTTAGTTGCTCCTTGACGTGTGGGAACTTCCAGGTGGATCAGGGATGGAACCCAGACCTCCTTCACTGTCAGGCGGATTCTATCACTGAGCCCCCAGGAAAGCCCTAAACGTATTCTTAATCAGCCTATTTCTTTACATCCTTTGGTTTCTGCTTGATGAATGTTGCTCCATGCAGTTACACAAGACACTCGTGACTGTGTTATCTTTATTGTGGATTTTAGCCTTGAAAATGATAAGTTCCCTTCTTTGTCTCTCTAATACTTTTTTGAATGAATTCTACCTTGTCTGATAGGTTTCATTTTGTTTGTATTTGCCTAATCAAAAAAAAGCTTTAACCTTTCTGAGTCACTTTGTTTTAGGTATGTACTTGTATTCAGCACAGATTGGGGTTTTATTTACTGATCCGAGCTTAAATGTTTTTCTCTCATACAGACTGTGGCTGTTTGGATTTATTAATTTAATTCATATGCTTTGTTTCGGTACTGATCACCCTCAGGATGAATCTCTCTCTTTCTCAAGGGAGGCTTCGCTGGTAATAAATGGGTTCTTCCACCCCAGGACACCTTTATTTCTTACTTTTCCTTTCAGTTTCTGTAGGATTTCCTTTGTAAAAGTGTGAATTCGGCCTGGATTGTGTTGATCTCAGATACTTATTACCCTACTTAGGAAAAAATGTAGCTTGTGACTTCTTTGTCTCCCATTTGCAATGGAAGCATAGGTTCTGAGTATTTTGATTTCTTTGCCGCACTTTATGAGTTTCTGGCAGAGATTTGGGGAGAATTGAATCTAATCAGTCACCATCAACTCCCCCTTTTTTTGTTTAATAAGGGAAACATATAGTTGTTTTCACAAGGCAAGCTTTTGTTTTGCAAACATATCAAGACACAATTTTTAAAATGTAGTGTATATTGCTCTTTAATATGTTTGTTTGCCTATATGTCCATGCTGCCTACTTTGGGACCATTCATGACTTCTCCCATATGGAAATACTGATACTTTTGATACAACTTTTATATTAAAATTTTAATTTAAAATGCATACAGAAATAATTTTGTTGTTGTTGGAATGAAAGCAAGCGCACTGATAATGTATGTTACTTTATTGGCAAGCACTAAAGCAAGTTTGAGAGAAAGAAAAAGGTTGTTTGTAAGAAGAAATGCTTGAACTTCCATTCACTCCATTTTCATTGCCAGCAGTTCTGTATGGGATTTTTTGTAGTCAGTGAATTTCCTGGGATAGGATATCTGCAAGATTTATGTGAAAACTGCCATAGTATTAATTGATGTACCTGAGGTATCTCTGTGTAGTACACTTGAGCAAACAAGGTAAAAGACATCTTTGCTGTCTGTTGGGTACCATGAAATGCTGTATTTATGGAGTGTGAGGAGAGTATACAGGAGAAAGTAGATTTTCTGAACCAGTTGGAGTCTGTTTTTCATCTTCAGGAATTGCTTATGGAGATTCTGGTTGAGCTCAGTGAAAAGCATAGATTTTGTCTTTCAATGATATATTGATGCCAAGAACTCTTATGAAGGGGCACAAAGATAGATTTGTGTTTGTAAGTTAATAAGTCACTATTCCATACTATAATATTTCTTAAAGAGGTGAAATAAAATTGGAAGGAAAACCACATATTCTACACTTGTATTTTCGAGTTTAGTTTGTTCCTAATTCTAACTAAGCTATAATTATTACACTAGTTAATATGTGATATAAGTTCTAATTACTCTTTTTATTAGAAAATATTGTATAGTTTTATTTGATTTTATTTGCATTTAGTGAATCAAAATAGTAACTCTGTTATTCTCTTCCAGGCAGTTCATTTGAAATCATTTGTTGCTAAATATTTTCCATTCTAGTTGAACTAGTTAATTGTTGAAATAGAAACATAATGTGAACTATACTTTTTCAAAGTAAAAGTTTAAAATTTAATTCTATAAATAGAAAATAATGAAGTTAACACTTTGCTTAAGCATGTTGTTGCTGTGATTATGGAAATAAAAGTTTCTAATTGTTAATCATAACTGAAATATTAATTTCAGAGATAATTCAAAATTATATACTTAAAATATGTTACATATTGAGGTACAGATTATTTTCTGGTCAAATGTAGCAAAAAATAAGTTACTATGTTGGGTATACATGGTCATATAAATTTCATAGTAATTTAATGATTACTTTTTTGATCTGGATTATTTTGCATGTCTTGAATGCACAAAATAATTGCTTTAAGCTCTTTAACTTTAGATTGATGATTTTAAAGACAGATTTATTTTAATGGGAAAAGAGATTTTATTATACTTTTTAATTCTGAATAAAGTTTTATGTTTTTTCCTTAAAGTTACATGAATCTTTATCTTTTATAACTAACTTTAATTTAGATGGACTTCAGTTTAAATTTTAAGGCTTATTACCATCGTTGTATTTCATGCTTTCTTTTGCCTGAAATTTCCCATAAGATTTTCTTTCTATAAGTAATGTTGAGAAAAAATGAAAGAAACTTTTCTTAAATGAATGTTGCCACAGTGATCATTAAGCTGATAAAACTCATCTGTGGGGAATCTTTCATGTTTTGAGTTATATTTTTTAATTTTTTTAAATGAATAGCCAACACAAATGAAAAATAAGTGATTTGTAAATTATGATTAGTTTTCTTTTATCCTCCGAAAATATGTTATATTTTATTGACTTTCTAGCAGAAACATTTTAAAACTAAATTAATTTTTTAAATTCATGCTTCATGACCAAGGTGTTTTATAGAACTTAGTATAATAAATGTAGTAGTAGATAACATTTTTTTTTTACTACCAACCAGGCATTTATTTTATGTACTTTATACATATTAACTCATTTGATTTTCACATAAATGGTATGAGTTGGGTACTGTTTAATCTTTTTTTTTTACAGATAAGAAAACTGAAATACAAAGTTTAAGTAAGTTGTCTAAAATCACACCATTATTTAGTGATAGAGCCAGGATTTGAAAATCACTTGTTTATGCTGATACCTGATTTTTTGTTTCATTCTATTGCCTCTCATAAATATACATTTAGCATTATTTAAGGTTATTACTGTTTTATTATACCATATTATAAACTCTTATGCTGAAACATATAATTTTAAGATTTATTTACTAATAAGCTTATTGATGAGCAAATATATTGAGCACTGACTATGTGTAAATGTTTTTCCAGGCATTAGAACAGAAAGAAAGAAAATAGGTGTAAATTGATATATTTTCTTTGTTGACTATTGGGTAAAAATGAAAATAAGTGTGTTTTTAATGTGTAAAAGCGTATAATTGTTTTTGTTTCCTTATTCATGCAGCTTCTATCTCTAGTATTTTAGTAAAACTTTGATCTGGAAAAATGGTTTCTTTGAGGCCAATAATTTATAAATCATTAATTTATAAATTTCAGGTAACACATTTGTAGAAAATAGTATTGGAAGTAGATAGATACCAGGAGTTTTTTTGTTGTGGTTGTTTTTTCTTGCTGCTTTATTTTCAGTTAATATTGTCTTCTGAAAAAAATGAAACTAGTATTGTAAGTTTGGAAGATACTGAACTAATTCAGCATTTTCACACAGGTTTGATTACTGTATTGTGGCTCATGGAGAAATGTGCCTGAATTAATTCTTGCTGCCAAATGTTGTCATTGGAACATTAGGAAAAATAATGAAGTAAAATAAGAGAAAGCTGTAGATATTTTGCTTGTAGAAATGTTTTTCAGTATACACTTAGTGAATCCTTTGGATTCCACTAGATGGTGCTAGCTTACTAAATGCTACACAATGCCTAGTACAAAGCTGAAAGGGATTTGGCAGACCTGCCAGTCCAGGCTTCTTAGTTTACAGATGGAAAAACAGACCTACATAGTATTCATCTAACTTCTGGCATAGGTGGGACTAGAATCCTCATTTCCTGATTCCTGTTTCAGTATTCTTTTTTTTTTTTTTTTCTGTACAACCTGTATGATCCTGAAGGGCTTCTGATGGAAACTGAAAATCTCATGTGTAACTCAGCACATATGTACATAGCTGTCAAACATAGCAGTCATGGAGCAACTAAAGGAGGGAGACCTTACCAAACATTTAGTGAAAACCTTCAGCCTAATTCAAAATCTTTATTTTTGCTGTTCTTACAGGAAATTTTTTTTCCCCCTCCTGTGGCAAGAATATTAGACCATTGGCTCATTTCTGTAGAAGGAATTCTTTGAAATAGATATTTATAACAAGTATAGCCAAATGCTAATTTTGCTGCAGGCAATGGCTTTTTGAGGGATAAATGTACTCGACTTCAGTTTTATTTAGTGGGACCTAGGAACTTTTTAAAGGGCTACTAAGGAATATATTAAAGCTGTAGACTCAAGAAGATTTAAGCAATTCTGTATTATTTGAAAGGCCTTTGAAAGAGACTTGAATTTTGGGGGGTTTTATTTGTTTTGTTTTGGATGGATTGTAGAAGAAATGTCAGAAATTTTGACTGGGAGAGAATAATTTTCTTAGAGATGTTGAGGAAGTAATGCTACTCTAACATAAGTCTTGCTATAGGTCTATTTTGCTCAATTCTCATCCTTTATTTTACAACAATTTCTGAGATTAAAAGAGGAAGGCGGTCAATTTATTCTAACTTCCTTTCCATCTAGATTCTGCCTTTTGATCCAGTGTGTTGACTGGGTCAAATTACTGTTTAATCATTTGTGTATAGACATTTCTGAGTGTGTATTAATATCCAATTCCTTCTTCAAGTTTTAGCTCAAACATATCTCTTTGAAGCCTTATTTGGTCACTGCAGTAACAGTTTTCTAACTCCTTGTTTTTATGAGGATGATTGTTAGGAAACAATAACTATTACTTTTAGTATGAACATGTGAAAGTGCTGTACATGCTACTGAAAATATTTTAATCCTCCCAATAGAATGAAATCATTCCCATTCCACAAAAAAAGGAACAAAGGATTAGAGAAGTTAAATAACTTGTTTATATATATAGCTATTTTCAAATCGGCGTGTGTTATTAAAATTCAGGACTGCCTGACTTCAGGGCCTATTCATTAGTGATATACCCTGAAGTGAAGTGAAGTGAAAGTCGCTCAGTTGTGTCGACTCTTTGCGACCCCATGGCTGTATAGTCCATGGAATTCTCCAGGCCAGAATACTGGAGTGGGGAGCCTTTCCCTTCTCCAGGGGATCTTCCCAATGCAGGTCTCCTACATTGCACGTGGATTCTTTACCAGCTGAGCCACAAGGGAAGTCCAGGGATTGGGGGCAGGAGGAGAAGGGGATGACAGAGGATGAGATGGTTGGATGGCATCACGAACTTGATGGACATGAGTCTGGGTGAACAGTCCATGGACTTCTCCAGGCCAGAATAATGGAGTGGGTAGCCTATCCCTTCTCCAGTGGATCTCCCCAACCCAGGAATCAAACCAGAGTCTCCTGCATTGCAGGTGGATTCTTTACCAACTGAGCTATCAGGGAACTTAGTGATATATACCATACTGCTTGTTGATTAAATGGGGCACTGGTCCTGTTAGCATAGTCCCAGAGAAAACATGATTTACATGACTCCTGTGATGATTGTAGATTGCAGATCTTTATTGTTATAGCTTTTTTTTTTTTTGCTTTAAATATTGTTACTGTAACACTGGAAAAACACAAATGAATTTTTTTGGACAATCCATTTTTGAGGCCATGCTATCTGGTGTACACAAATTTATAACTGTTATCAGTTCAGTTCAGTTCAGTCACTCAGTCGTGTCTAACTCTTTGCGACCCCATGAATCGCAACACGCCAGGCCTCCCTGTCCATCAGCAACTCTTGGAGTTCACTCAGATTCACGTCCATCAAGTCAGTGATGCCATCCAGCCATCTCATCCTGGGTTGTCCCCTTCTCCTCCTGCCCCCAATCCCTCCCAGCATTAGAGTCTTTTCCAGTGAGTCAACTCTTCGCATGAGGTGGCCAAAGTACTGGAGTTTCAGCTTCAACATCATTCCTTCCAAAGAAATCCCAGGGTTGATCTCCTTCAGAATGGACTGGTTGGATCTCCTTGCAGTCCAAGGGACTCTCAAGAGTCTTCTCCAACACCACAGTTCAAAAGCATCAATTCTTCGGTGCTCAGCCTTCTTCACAGTCCAACTCTCACATACATACATGACCACAGGAAAAACCATAGCCTTGACTAGACGGAACTTTGTTAGCAAAGTAATGTCTCTGCTTTTGAATATGCTATCTAGGTTGGTCATAACTTTTCTTCCAAGGAGAAAGCGTCTTTTAATTTCATGGCTGCAGTCACCATCTGCAGTGATTTTGGAGCCCCCCAAAATAAAGTCTGACACTGTTTCCACTGTTTCCCCATCTATTTGCCATGAAGTGATGGGACCAGATGCCATGATCTTAGTTTTCTGAATGTTGAGCTTTAAGCCAACTTTTTCACTCTCCTCTTTCACTTGTTACAGGTTTCTGTTAAATTGACCCATTTTATCATTTTTAATATCCCTTTTCAACTGTATCAGAGATTTCTTCCTCGGTCTTGTGTGTCTGACAAAATCAAACCAGCTTTATTTTGAACCCAGGACTTTTCTGACATTCTTAAAAATTATTGGGAACCTCAGTTACCTTTCATTTATATGGGTCATATATATCAATATTTACTGTATTAGAAAAAACTGAGATGTTTGTTTTTATTTGTTAATTTATTCAAAGTTTAATAAATTCTTTGCATTTGTAACAGTTTTAGAATAATAATTGTATTTTTAAACAAAAAAATACAGTGAGAAGAGGGTCATTGTTACACATATTTGCAAAGCTCTTTAATGTCTAACTTAACACAAGACAGCTGGATTTCCCTGTGTCCCTCTGCATTCAATTTGCTACAGTATCACACCTCATGTAGCCTCTGGAAAGCTCCACTATACGCTCTTTAGCAAATGGGAGTAGAAAAGACAAATGGCCTCTTAGAATTATTATGAAAACAGGTTAAACTCCATGAAATCTTTAAAAGTATCTCTGGATGGGGACACTGGACCACACTTTGAGCACTGCTGTTTTAGTGTTTACATAATACATCTTTCTCTAACCTTTCACTTTCAGTATTTCTACAAGTTCTCTTCTTGGAATTTTTGTACTATACCAGAAAAATGTGTTGTTTTGTTATTGTTTTAGCTGAAATGCCTGACAAATTTAGTTTGATTTGTAGCCTTTAAGTCCCTGATACTGTAATCAATAATTAAGTACAATTATTGAGATATTTGAGATTCAATTACTCTATTACTATTTGATTCTATTTGTTCTTCCTGATTTGCTTTTTCCCCCCTTTTTTCTTGCCCTCTTTTGCTTTTGCTGAAGATTTAAATTATTCTATTTTTCT
Source organism: Oryx dammah (assembly GCF_014754425.2). NCBI lineage: Eukaryota > Metazoa > Chordata > Mammalia > Artiodactyla > Bovidae > Oryx > Oryx dammah. Next base: position 102,189,377 of record NW_024070213.1, on the reverse strand, counting down.
TTTATATTTTCAGGTTTATATTATTTTACTATTCTTTTGGCTTAACATAGATGTTATATCATTCCTCCTTTGTTTACCAAATCTAAGTTTATTTATCACCTTCCTCTTTATTCCAAGGCAATTCTAGGATCTTAGAAAATTTAATTTGTTCCCTCCCAACTTAATGTACTATCAGTGAGTTATTAACCCTGCGTGTATGTATATGTGTCTATATGTGTTTTGAATGCCTTAAGACAACATTATTTTATATAGTCAGTATCATTTGGATTTTCCAAATTTGCTGACATGTTGAATGCAGCAGTTTAATGGCATCATCATTTAGGAATTTAAATAGTTCTGCTGGAATTCTATCACCTCCATTAGCTTTATTAGCAACAGTGCTTCCTAAGATCATGGCATCTGGTCCCATCACTTCATGGGAAATAGATGTGGAAACAGTGGAAACAGTGTCAGACTTTATTTTGGGGGGCTCCAAAATCACTGCAGATGGTGATTGCAGCCATGAAATTAAAAGATGCTTACTCCTTGGAAGAAAAGTTATGACAAACCTAGATAACATATTGAAAAGCAGAGACGTTACGTTGCCAACAAAGGTCCATCTAGTCAAGGCTATGGTTTTTCCAGTAGTCATGTATGGATGTGAGAGTTGGACTGTGAAGAAAGCTGAGCACCGAAGAATTGATGCTTTTGAACTGTGGTGTTCCAACCAGTCCATTCTGAAGCAGATCAGCCCTGGGATTTCTTTGGAAGGAATGATGCTAAAGCTGAAACTCCAGTACTTTGGCCACCTCATGCAAAGAGTTGACTCATTGGAAAAGACTCTGATGCTGGGAGGGATTGGGGGCAGGAGGAGAAGGGGACGACCGAGAATGAGATGGCTGGATGGCATCACAGACTCAATGGACATGAATCTGAGTGAACTCCGGGAGTTGGTGATGGACAGGGAGGCCTGGTGTGCTGCGATTCATGGGGTCACAAAGAGTCAGACACAACTGAGCGACTAAATTGAACCGAACTGAACTGAAGGCCCACTCGACTTTGCACTCGACGATGTCTGGCTCTGAGGAGAGACTACACCATCGTGGTTATCCGTGTCATAAATATCTTTTTTGTACAACTTTTCTGTGTATTCTTTCCATCTCTTCTTGCTGTCTTCTGCTTCTGTTAGGTCTTTACCATTTATGTCTTTTATTGTGGCCATCTTTGGATGAAATGTTCCTTTGATATTTCCAGTTTTCTTGAAGAGATCTCTAGTCTTTCCCTTTCTGTTATTTTCCTCTATTTTTTTGCATCGTTCATTGTTCGTGCTAGTAAGCTTATGCTCAAAATTTTCCAAGCTAGGCTTCAGAATCATGTGAACCAAGAACTTCCAGATGATCAATCTCAGTTTAGAAAAGGCAGAGGATCCAGAGATCAAATTGTCAACATTTGCTGGATCATAGAGAAAGCAAGGGAATTCCAGGAAAAACCTCTACCTCTTTTTCATTGACTAAAGTCTTTCACTGTGTGGATCATAACAAACTGTAGAAAAACTCTTAAAGAGATGGGAGTACAGTATCCTGCATCCTGAGAAACCTGTTTGTGGGTCAAGAAACAACAGTTACAATCCAGTATGGAACAACTGACTAGTTCAGGATTGAGAAAGGAGTATGACAAGGCTGGGTGTCACCATGTTTGTTTAACTTATATGCAGAACACATCATGCAAAATGCTGGGCTGTATGATTTACAAGCTGGAATCAAGATTGCTGGGAGAAATATCAGATAAGCAGATGATACCACTCTAATGGCAATAAATGAGAAGGAACTAAAGAGCCTCTTGAGGGTGAAGCAGGAAAGTGAAAAAGCTGGCTTAAAACTCAATATTAAAAAAAAAAAAAGTGAGATCATGGCATCCAGTCCCATCACTTCATGGCAAATAGAAGGGAAAAGGGTAGAGCAGTGACAGATTTCCTCTTCTTGGACTCTAAAATCACTGTGGATGGTGACTGCAGCCATGAAATTAGATGCTTCTTGGCAGGAAAGCTATGACAAACCTAGACAGTGTTAAAAAGCAAACACATGATTTTGCCAACAAAGGTCCATATAGTCAATGCTATGTGTGGTCTTTCGAGTAGTCATGTATGGATGTGAAAGCTGCACAATAATGAAGGCAGAGCACTGAAGAATTGATGCCTTTGAACTCTGGTGCTGGAGAAGATTCTTGAAAGTCCCTTGGACTGCAAGGAGATCAAACCAGTAGATTTAGGAAATCAACCTTGAATACTGTTTGGAAGGACTGATAATGATGCTGAAGCTCCAATATTTTGGCCACCTGATGCAAACAGCTAACTCATTGGAAAAGACCCTGATTCTGGGAAAGATTGAAGGCAGGAGAAGAGGGCAACAGACAACAAGATGGTCGGATGGCATCAAGGGACATGAATGTGGGCAGACTCCAGGAGATGGTGAGAGACAGGGAAACCTGGCATGCTGTACTCCATGGTGTCACGAAAAATTGGACATGACTTGGCAACTGAAAAATACCAATAAAAGTCACTATTTAAACCTTTCCATTGATCTTTATTCTACCTTTTGTCTGTGATATCCCTTTCCCCTGAAGAATATGCATGCGCGCGCGCACACACACACACACACACCACATCTGTGTGTATGTATTTTGAGATACCTACTTATCATCTGATATCCATTTGCTGCACTGTGATTGCATCCTATTTTATTATGGTTTTCCTTGCCTAGGTTGATGTGCAACAACCTAATTGTTGATCCTTGGAAGAAAAAATTATTTCCCCTTTAAAGACTTTTTTTTTTTGGCCATTGTTTTCATCGGTTTACTCTGATATTCCTACTGTAGTGACTTTTGTATTCACCCTGCTTGAATCCACTGTACCTCTGAACCAGTGGTTTGGCATCTTTATTCAGTCTTGAAAATTTCTGAGCTATCATTTCTTTATATAAATATATAGATGTAGATATATATTCCCTCTGTATTCTATAACCCCCTTTATGTTTTATAATTCTCTGACATTTCCCTTACATCTCTATGTGCCATTCTGGATGTTTCCTTGTGACTCAAATTATAGTTCACTAATTCTCTCTTTAGCTGTGTCTAATATAATGTGTGATCCATTCGTAAAAGTCTTGTTTGCAGTTATATAGGTTTTCAAGTTTAAAACATTTATTTGCTTCTTTGGTTTAGAATTCAGTTCACATTTTATAGTACCTCATACATAAGTTTAAAATTTTAATTTTCTTTAATAGGCTCAGCAGAGTTTTGATAATTTCTGTGTCTGGTGACTCTATTATCTGGATACCTTGTGCATAGTTTTGATTATATGTTGTTTTCTGGCTCTGTCTTCACCTGATGTTATCCCACTGTTTAGTTTTTTTGTTATTTTACAGTCAGAGAATACTAAGAAAAACAAAACTACAGGATCAATTTTGAGGCGATGATTTTATTATTTTTTTCTCCAGCGGTCTTTGCTGTTTAAAGCTACAAGCATTAGCAATTTCTGTTCAGCTAAATCCATATTTTGGTACTGATGTTATTTAATCTGGGCTTCAGTACCTTGGGAACTATTCTATATTTGCAGTGATGTGTAGCACGTGGAGGTCCTAACCATACGTAAGGTAGAGATTCTCATTCCTCTTTTGCTGAGAAGAGATGTGGGGTCAATTTTGATCCCCTGGTGCTACAAGCTTTCCTTTTTCAGATTAATTGATATCCTGAATGATATCCATGTGTTCACCTCATCTCTTCTGAAACGTAATCCTCTTATTCTACATAATATCATTTATGCTTATGTGCCTTCAGCTATGTTTATATTTTTTCTCATTACCTAGTCCATTGTTATTGTAAACAGAATGTCTTTGCTACATTTTCTGTTTTGCCCCTTCTCCTCTCAGGTCTTCTTTTGACTTACTTGGTATTTCCCCCCTCATTTCTTCCTTTCTTCCTCAATTGTTTTATAGTTATATACTTTATTAATTTAGTGGTAACCAAAGAAATTATAAAATACACTCCGTTTATCTCAAGTTAATTGATTTTTCAGAATTTTAAGTGTATTTTTATTGAACCCGTCAAGCTATACAGTTATGGGTATTTTATACAGTCAGTGTTTGCACATATTTGCCCATGTTTATTGCTTTTATGCCCTTTATTCTTTTTTTCATTTAAGATCTTGAATCACCTTCATTCTTCATGATACAGATACTTTAAAAAATTTTTCTCTAAGAAGAGAACCAGTTTGTGGAAGATTCAGTTTTTCTGTAAATGAATATACTTAATGTTTACTGTTGAATTATAATTTAACTGGGTGTATTTTTCTAAATTGAATTTCATTTTCTTTCAATAAGCTATAAATATTATTTTATTACTTTTTAACTTTCAATGTTGCTGTAAGAAATCAGCTCTTAAATTTCTGAAACTTTGAGCATATTTCCCATGTCTTTTCAAGTATTTTTTCTTGTTATTCATGTTATGAATTTGTATTCTGATGTGTCTAGACATCGGTTTCTTTTTAATTCATCCTTTTGGGGTCTAATGAAATTATTGAACTTGTGATTTTCACTTTTGAAGTTTATCTGTTAGTCATTATCTCTTCAAAAGTTATCTTCCTCATTTTGTTGAAGTACTTCATATACACTACATCTTCTGACTCTTGTCTCCACATTTCCTATATTCTATCTTTCTGTCTTTCTTTACTTCCTCTAGTTAATTTCTATACATTCCAATTAATAATTTCTAATTTACTGTTAATCCTAGTCATTGAGTGTTTATTTTGAGTTAATTCTGATTTTCGTGTGGGTCTAGCTTTGCTGGAATTTGTTATTTCTGATAACTCTTACAGCATCTTATTTCTTTGTGTATTTCATGTGCTTTTTTGTTACCTGTTTATTTCCCTTAGGACTTAAACTTTGTGATTTTTCCTAGTTATGAGATTAAAGTTTGTTCTTTAGAGACTTTTTCAGATTCCAAAGGACAGAAGTAATATAGAATCATTTGTGCTACATCTTTGGTGGAAGTTTTCTGCTCACCATTATTGTGAATTTGAGTTGCAAGCCTATGGGAGAGTCATCTTGTGTTTATTATTTTAAAGGGAGGACTGTTTCCCTTTTTCACTGAATATTGAGGTTTTGAGATAGGTAGTTTAATTTCCTGTCTTCTGGTTGGGTATAGCTGATTGGGGTCCCAGTTTACTTGGGGTTGTCTGTCATACTTGCTTACTGTTGGTGAATTTTAAGTTTTGCTTCCTCAAATTGTGAGGCTATAGAAATTGATCTTCATATTCATCGGATTTAATAAGTTTTCTCACTCTGAAAACTTGCTTTGCCATTCTGCTTATTTCTGTTTATACTTGCTTACTGTTGGTGAATTTTAAGTTTTGCTTCCTCAAATTGTGAGGCTATAGAAATTGATCTTCATATTCATCGGATTTAATAAGTTTTCTCACTCTAAAAACTTGCTTTGCCATTCTGCTTACTTCTCTTTGCCTACCATATCTATTGAGATTTTGGACTGGGAATTCTTCCCTAACAGCTCATTTGGAAACACTTTTAAAAGATGTAGTTACTGTTCTTAGTTATTTTCAAGGGTAAAGATCTCACTATCTGAACAGAAATTTCTGGAAATTGAATTTTGTATCTTTTTCTAACTTTTAATCTACACAATCTTATTTTCTATAAATTGTAATGTAAAGTGATAAAATAACAATCCATATTCCCACCATCCAGATATAGCCAGTATTGATGAACTTTCTAGATTGTTTTTTATCCATTTAAAAAATCACTACTGTAATATTGTTTTGAAATTAACTTTATTCACTTAACATTAAATTGTGAATAATTGTCCATGTCATATTTTTTTAATTCTAGTTGAATTTATCAAGTAGATGATACTTGAGCAGATATTCTTTCTATATTCATTTTCTATTTCCATGAGGACACAACCCAGTCTTAGGACTGTACAAGAAGTTATGAGTTGTATATTATAAGTAAAGCTATTTTTAGAAAAATAGATTTTCATATTTATAATAGAAATGTGAAAACTATAAATAATCTATATATGTTAACAGAAAAGGTATATCATGCCTATTATTTCAAGAAATTAGAAAAAAATCATCACATACAACTAATAAGAAAATAAAAACTATAATAAGCATAGCTAATACCTGAATAGAGATTCAAAACTCTTTGAGGAATAGCAAATGTAGAATGGTAAACAAAATGACCTGCTTTATGAAGAAGATATGTTATACAAAAAAATGTGATCAAAATATGAAATCACTTGAATGAACACTATCTGTAGCAATTCAGGCAGTGATGCCTACTTTTTCTATGTACATGAATCTACTTAGGATAAAGATTAAAGAAGGTTTAGATAATTAAGTAAAGTTTAATTAAATATTAAAAAATGTTTAATAAAACCTGTGATTATTAAAGTATATGTAAAATGATGTGTTCTAGGCATACATTTTTTATTCTAATAGTGAAGTAACAGTTTATTGTTTTTGTTTAGACCCTAAGTTGTGTCTGACTCTTTTATAACCCCATAGACTGTAGCCCACCAGGCTCCTCTGTCCATGGGATTTCCCAGGCAAGAATACTGGAGTGGGTTGCTGTTTCCTTCTCCAGGGGAGCTTCCCAACCCAGGGATCAAATCTGCGTCTCCTGCACTGGCAGGTGGATACTTTACCACTGAACGACCTGAGAAAACCTCATGGACGTTGCTCCACTGCATTTTGATATGTTTGTTTCTGCGGTTAAACTAGAGGCTACCTTGATTTTACTCCTTCATAACTGGTTTCTGCTCAACTACCTGAATAATATATCCTTTGTCCTTGATTAATAAATTCAGCAAGACATCTTATTGTCAGAAAACTCACATAAGTTTTTCTTAGAATATGTTTTTAAACTATAGATTTTTCTTCTTTCATTTCTGGAAAAATTTTTTTAAATAAATTTGAAATCTTTTTTGGCTTGGTTCTATTTCTCAATCATAGATAATCCATATTCTGGTTGACTTTGTCAGGTCTGTTTTTATCTAATTAACATAATCTATGTCATTTTATCTTTGCTTCTAAATATTTTATTCTCAGTGTGGCTATCTCTTCTTTGTGAGCCATCCAATCTTTAGCTCTCTGTCCTGTACACTGGTTTTTCCAAGTGATTTATCACTTCTGTTATGGTGCTATTTTGGTCCATTTGTTTACCTATTTCTTTTATTTTCATGTATTTGAATTCTCATTACATCGAATTTCTTTAAATGTTCTTTCCTAGCCCCAAACATTTTCAACATTTTCTTCTGTCTCATGTTTTCTTCAGAGCAGGATCCTTACTGTATTAGTTATTTATTTTTCTGAAGCAAAGTGTCTCCAAATTTAGCAGTTTAAAACCACAGACATTTATTACCTCCTGTTTTCTGTGGATCAGGTATCTGGAATTGGCCTGGTTGGGTGGCTCTAGCTCAAGGTTTCTCTTGGGGTTGCAGTGAAGTGGTGTCACTGGGCTGCCATCATCTCAAGGCTCAGTGAGGCTTGACAGGTCTACTTTCCATCTCACATTCACATGGTTGTTGGCAGGCCTCAGTACATATATTCAGATGGTTTCCTTTTCTTCATTAGGCATACACACACAGGCACAAATGCACATCTCCCCCATCCTCCTGCAGTGTTAATAGTTAGGCCAGTGTTTTATACATCCTGCCAAACCTCTTTTGCCATTTCACTAAATTTCCTCCAAATTTTGATCTTGAAATCTAACAGATATGCCCTCCTTTCTATAAACTGTGTTCCCACAATTTGGCTGTATAGCAAACCCTTCTAATGATTGATAGCATCAGTTTTTTCTCATTTTTGTTCAGTCCAACAACCATTTGGTGATAGTGGTAGTCAGAATTAAATATAGAATAACAATTCTATTCAGTACTTGCTCTGATTTTTTTTAAAAAAATGTTGTTTTTAAAATTATTATAGAATAAGTATGTTCTCATTTAAGAGGAGAAGGAAATGGCAACCCACTCCAGTATTCTTGCCTGCAGAATCCCATGGACAGAGGAGCCTGGTGGATTACAGTCCATGGGGTCACACAGAGTCAGACATGGCTGAGTGACTAATACTTTCACATTTAAGAATTAAAACGTAGAGAAGTATACAGTGTATACAGTTTAACTTCTCTCTGTCTGCTTCTTCCATTCTCTTTCTTATTTTGAGGAGTAACCACTATTTACAGTTGCTTACAAATCAATCTAGGCCTTGTTCGATGTAATATAATCATAGAGGTGTATATTTAAAATACGGTATACTCAATAGCTAAAATCCTGTGTGTTCAACTTGGATTTTACACGCAAAGCTACATCATGGGCATTCTTCTAGACTAGTTCATATTGAAGGTTATACATATTCATTTTATAGATGCTCCATGATTTATTTGGGTTTTCCTTGTGGCTCAGCTGGTAAAGAATCCCCCTGGGTTTGATCCCTGGGTTAGGAAAATCCCATGGAGAAGAGAAAGGCTATCCACTCCAGTTCTGGCCTGGAGAATTCCATGGACTATATACTCCATGATGTCACAAAGAGTTGGACATGACTGAGTGACTTTCATGTCATTATTTATTTTACTTTTCCCATACTGATAGACATTTAACATTTATCCATTTCTTTGCTTTTTAAATAATATGGTAAGGAATCTCTCTATATGTTACTTCATAGTTGTGTGTGTGCTACTATATAATTGATTCCTAGAAGTAGACATGCTCAAACATTCCTTAGTATCTGAGGCTTGAAATCATGATAATTTCACCAGATTGGAATCTCTGACAGAATCTCTATGGACAAGTGTACCTTCTCTGTATATTAATAGAGAATCATGGCGTCTTAATATCTGAAATCGGCTGATTTGTTGTTGTTTGGTCACTCAGCTGTATCCAACTCTCTACAACCCCATGGACTGCAGCTCACAGGCTTCCCAGTCCTTCACCATCTGCCAGAGTTGGCTCAGACTCATGTCCATTGAGTCCGTGATGCCAACCATGAGATCCAACAATCTCATCCTCTGTCATCCCCTTCTCTTCCTGCCTTTAGTCTTTCTCAGCATCAGGGTCTTTTCTGGTGAGTCAGCTCTTCCCATCAGGTGGCCAAAGTATTGGAGTGTCAGCGTCAGCATCAGTCTAATTAGCTGATGAGCTTTAATTCTTCCTAGCCTGTCACACCCTGATTGTTGTTTCTCACATATTCAGGCAGCCCTGAGTGGTATGTTCAAGGAACAGCCAGGAGGTCAGCTTGTTAGAATGAACCAAGAGAAGGGGATAGTAGAGAATTAGTTCAGAAATGGGGTATTGTGGGCCATTTTAAGGACTCTGAAAGGTCTTCTCACCATTATTAAATATCTAAAAAGTAGTCGACACTCACTGTCTCCCTTCCACTGTACTGTGGCTTTCCTTCTATTACTCCATGGGGTCCTCCAGCAAAATTCTTCTGTGGCATCGTTACTTGCCAAGGCAGTGGCCTTTTCTCTTCATTTGCCCACTCTGACTCACACTGTCAACTATATATAATTTAGTGTAAATAGAAATACCTTTGATAATTGTAAAATGTATATTTATTCATCACTGCCATCAGCACAGAATCTCATTTGCCTTTTCTTTTCCCAATTATTCTCCTGCTTTATGTGCTGTTTCCTTTTACTTTTAGCTTTTGTGCCAGATTATTTGCCTTTCTTCAGTGTGTAAGCTAATGTTTCATACTTGGTTCTCCACTTAGGTGACCACTGGAAGTTTCACAAGTGCATTCCCTGCTCTAAATGAGCTAATAGAAAATCCTCTTCTTCATTAGCTCTGAAAAACTTAAGAGCAATGTGCATGGCTTTTAAAAATATTAAGCCTATGGAAGCAGATTGCTTAAGGCATTTAAATATTTGATAAAGGACATTTTATTTTATACAACTACAAATTAATATTAATTAGCATTTTTGATTGAAATGACTTATTTTCTTGAGCAGGTTAATTGATGTTCAGTTCAATTCAGTTCAGTCGCTCAGTCATATCCGACTCTTTGCAACCCCATGAACCGCAGCATGCCAGGCCTCCCTGTCCATCACTAACTCCTGGAGCTTACCCAAATTCATGTCCATTGAGTCGATGATGCCATCCAACCATCTCATCCTCTGTTGTCCACTTCTCCTTCTGCCCTCAATCTTTCCCAGCATCAGGGTCTTTTCAAATGAGTCAGTTCTTCACATCAGGTGGCCAAGTATTGGAGTTTCAGCTTCAACATCAGTCCTTCCAATGAACACCCAGGACTGATTTCCTTTAGGATGGACTGGCTGGATCTCCTTGCAGTCCAAGGGACTCTCAAAAGTCTTCTCCAACACCACAGTTAAAATCATCAATTTTTTGGTGCTCAGCTTTCTTTATAGTCCAACTCTCACAACCATACATGACTACTGGAAAAACCGTAGTTTGATTAGACAGACCTTTGTTGACAAAGTAATGTCTCATATGCTATCTAGGTTGGTCATAACTTTCCTTCCAAGGAGTAAGTGTCTTTTAATTTCATGGCTGCAATCACCATCTGCAGTGATTTTGGAGCCCCAAAATAGTCTGACACTTTCCACTGTTTCCCCATTTATTGCCCATGAAGTGATGAGACCAGATGCCATGATCTTCATTTTCTGAATGTTGAGCTTTAAGCCAACTTTTTCACTCTCCTCTTTCACTTTCATCAAGGGGCTTTTTAGTTCCTCTTCACTTTCTGCCATAAGGGTGGTGTCATCTGCATATCTGAGGTTATTGATATTTCTCCTGGCAATCTTGATTCCAGCTTGTGCTTCTTCCAGCCCAGCATTTCTCATGATGTACTCTATGTAAAAGTTAAATAAACAGGGTGACAATACACAGACTTGATGTACACCTTTTGCTATTTGGAACCAGTCTGTTGTTCCATGTCCAGGTCTAACGGTTGCTCCCTGACCTACATATAGGTTTCTCAGGAGGCAGTTCAGGTGGTCTGGTATTTGACTTCCCTGGTGGCTCAGAGGTTAAAGCATCTGCTCGCAATGCGGGGGACCTGGGTTTGATCCCTGGGTCAGGAAGATCCCCTGGAGAAGGAAATGGCAACCCACTCCAGTATTCTTGCCTGGAGAATCCCATGGATGGAGGAGCCAGGTGGGCTACAGTCCACGGGGTCGCAAAGAGTCAGACAGGACTGAGCGACTTCACTTTCACTTTCATCAGAATTTTCCAGTTTATTTCGATCCACACAGTCAAAGGCTTTGGCATAGTCAATAAAGCAGAAATCGATGTTTTTCTGGAACTCTCTTGTTTTTTCCATGATTCAGTGGATGCTGGCAATTTGATCTCTGGTTCCTCTGCCTTTTCGAAAACCAGCTTGAACATCTGGAAGTTCATGGTTCACGTATTGGTGAAGCCTGGCTTGGCGAATTTTGAGCATTACTTTACTAGTGTGTGAGATGAGTGCAATTGTGTGGTAGTTTGAGCATTCTTTGCCATTTCCTTTCTTTGAGATTGGAATGAAAAGTGACCTTTTCCAGTCCTGTGGCCACTGCTGAGTTTTCCAAATTTGCTGGCATATTGAGTGCAGCACTTTCACAGCATCATCTTTCAGAATTTGAAATAGCTCAACTGGAATTCCATTACCCCCACTAGCTTTGTTGATAGTGATGCTTCCTAAGGCCCACTTGACTTCACATTCCAGGATGTCTGGTTCTAGTTGAGTGATAACATCATCATGATTATCTAGATCGTGAAGATCTTCTTTGTACAGTTCTTCTGTATATTCTTGCCACCTCTTCTTAATATTTTCTGCTTCTGTTAGTAGATATGATTACAAGGAATTCTAAACTGAAGTATTTTCTGGTTCATCAGATTTTAAATTTTCTCAGTTCAGTTCAGTTGCTCAGTCGTGTCCGACTCTTTGAGACCCCATGAATCGCAACCCACCAGGCCTCCCTGTTCATCACCATCTCCCGGAGTTCACTGAGACTCATGTCCATCGAGTCCGTGATGCCATCCAGCCATCTCATCCTCGGTTGTCCCCTTCTCCTCCTGCCCCCAATCCCTCCCAGCATCAGAGTCTTTTCCAATGAGTCAACTCTTCGCATGAGGTGGTCAAAGTACTGGAGTTTCAGCTTTAGCATCATTCCTTCCAAAGAAATCCCAGGGCTGATCTGCTTCAGAATGGACTGGTTGGATCTCCTTGCAGTCCAAGGGACTCTCAAGAGTCTTCTCCAACACCACAGTTCAAAAGCATCAATTCTTGGGCACTCAGCTGTCTTCACAGTCCAATCATGTCCAACTCTTTGCAATCAGCCCATGGAATTCTTCCAGGCTAGAATACTGGAGTGGGTAGTCGTTCCCTTCTCCAGGGGATCTTCCCAATCCAGGTATTGAACCCAGGTCTCCTGCATTGCAGTCAGATTCTTTACCAGCTGAGCCACAAGGGAAGCCCAAGAATACTGGACTGGGTTGCCTGTCCCTTCTCCAGCAGATCTTCCCATCCCAGGAGTTGAATCAGGGTCTCCTGCATTGCAGGCAGATTCTTTACCAACTGAGATATGCGGGAAGCCCATATTGAAGCTTTATATGTTTATTATTGTATGTTATATATTATTTCTAATACCTTGGAGTTGATAACATATAGTTCGTTCATTTTAGTCAAATATCTTATAGGGCAGAATAATTCACTCCTTGATAACATCAGATAATAATTTTCTCTTGGTCATAATTGCTATTTTATATAACAGGAAAATACCATTACATTAATTCTAAGTAAGAATTTTAAAAAGTACAAAAATGTCTGAATTAAAATTTGAGTCTTTCTTTTGTTCCTTTGGGTCTTCTATGCCTTTTTCTGCTTCTCTTAGGTATTGCAACATTTTTCATTATGTGAAAATTTACATTTTAGCATAAAATTTTTTATGAGAAATAATCGTCCATAATATTAAGTTGTTTATTTTACTCCAACTATTAGATATACTGTAATTAAAAAAATAATCTTAATACGTATCTTTGTGAAGTATTTTTACAATACACTCAGAATTCAAGTTATTATACTATCTGAATTTTTAAAAGATGATACAGAGAATTAAGTTTTCTCATGAAATCTTGGTAATATTACTTGGTTCCTCCTTTTATTTATCCACTGTGGATATAAACAAACCATCTGCCCTTTCTATAAATCACAGTATATAATAAAAGGAATAAATCTTGGATTAAACGCTTTAAATTCCTTCAGGAAAAATTAATTACATATATTCCCAATTTTAATTTGTATTCATAATTATGTTTCTTTTAAGATGATCTTTTAATTTATTATCATATAACATTTTTGGTAGAAAAACTATTTCATCGTTTATTTGAAAAAGTTATTCTGTGCGGGCTTGACAAAAAATTAGAATGAGGTTCAGTTCTCTAATGTCTAGTTCAATGCCTCCCATCTGCACGATACTCACAGAAGACATTCTGCTTACTAGTACTTACCCTAAACCTTAAATGATATTTCCAGTTTCTCGAAATGCTTATTTTATATAACAGAGTAGTAGCTACAGAGAAATGTAGCTATATAGTCAAATGTTCTCTCTAAATAAATTTTTTTAATATTTTTAATACCTTCCTGTAACTTTTACAGACTTCCTTACCATCTCTTTCCAGTGATGACTTTTTTTTTGACTTATTTAAACAACCTCAGTTTTTTTCTTTATAGTCACTGAGCTATAGTCTAATCTAAGGCTCCTCTGATATTTTTTAGATGGAAATCATTGATTTTAAGTTTATTTGTGTAAAAAGAAGGCCACTGTCACAATCTTATAATACCAGAAAAATATACTTAATATTTTATTGATATTAATAAGTTATACCTACTTCATTAGTGACTCTAAGGTAGATATTTCAATGGTATGAAAATTCATTCTATTAATATATAACCAACTTAACCATATATTCAAAAGTCAAAGACTCTGAAACTGAATTTAAAACTGTTATTTTTTCAATGATTACACCCCCTCCCTTGTTATATTTTCATTTGAAATACAACATTCAATGCCCAATATATGACTTCTAGTATTTTGTTCAATTTTGAAGTGGTATATAATTGTCATTCAAAAATATGTCTCTTCAGTATAAGTTCAAATAATAATGCATTTTACACTTACACATATTTTTTCCTCAGAAAATTGAGCTAAGTCTTGTAATTAGGAATATTCAGAAATAAAAAGATGCATTTATTTAGAAGAAGATTGAAACTCTAGAGTTTGGAAGAATGTATGATAAAGTGATCCTGGAAAATTTTTCTTCCAGGTGGCTTAGAATCATTGAAAAATCTTCAGCAACTGATCGTGGACCATAATCAGTTAATTAGTACAACAGGTCTTTGTGATACACCTACCCTTATATACCTGGATTGTTCACATAATCATCTTACTGAAGTTGAGGGCATTGAAAACTGTGGATTGCTCCAAATACTGAAGTTACGGGGAAATTATCTAAGTCAGGTAATTGATTTGAATTAATTTGATTAACACAAAATTTTTCTTTTGTTGCAAATATCAACCACACATTTTAAAAGCAGTTTGTTTAATTTTTATTCTTTTTGCTTATCAACTGAATTTCACTTCCAGTTTAAACTATTATATACTTTTCACTATTTAAAAGCTGTTCAACATTATTGCAGTATCTATAAACAAATAAATTCAACATTAGTTTTTTATAATACTAAAATATAGATCATAACTTTTAAGTTATGATTCAGTGTATAAGTGGGACCAAATTTATCTGCAATTGTAATTAAGATTTGTCATGAGGCCCTTTAATTTAAAATATGCTAATTATGAAAATAATTATTGGAAATTTATTTATAATAACACTCTCAAATATTATACTTTGATTTATGATATGCTGTTTATCAGAATATCTGTTAGTTTTGGTAGGCTTTATATTTTTAAATTTGGTTAACTGACAAAAATGTTTTGCTTAATAACTCAACTTTAAATATAGCTTCCATTCTTGGGGAATCACGTTCTTCTCAGAGAATTGCACTTGGATGATAACAGCATTTCAACTGTGGAAACATTTTCTTCATACTGGCTGCCTTTACTGCAAATCCTGACTATCTCTCAAAACAGGTACAAGTATAATTTGCTTTATTAAGCTTAAAGGCAGTGAATCATTCATGTAAATGTATGATCTTCATAATAAGTAGAAAAGCTGTTAGGTTTTTCCAATAATTCAAGGAATGTACATTACAGTAACTTGGTGCATAAATTATAAATCTAACTTCATGTGTTGACATATCCTCAAATTTTAGTAGGATTTTAATTGTCACTGATCTTACTCATTTTGTTCCTTCTCAAAAATGTACTTATGGAAATTTCTCAGGGCAGATTTGTTTATATTTGTAAAGATACCCTCCTTGGAAAACATAGGAGGTAGTTAATTTAATTCAGGAGGATGTCTCATTCTCTCAAATGGTACTTATTAAGTCCTGGAAGAACGATTTTTAATCTGCTCTCAACTTGCATGTCTTTTTGAAACTGTTAAGACAGATTTAAATTTGATTTCCCTAAGGATATAAAGTAACACTTAAAAAAATACCTTAATATTAAATCGAGATGGGTACCTGCCACAGAAGATCCATTTGAAACCACCAAACATCTGGATCTTTGCAGAGAATAGCTGTCTAAAACTGAAACTGAAACAAGAGTACAAGATGTATATGCCTCTCTCTGTTTAATATTTCATTGAGGCCTATTAACTCTAATATGATTAATTTGGTCATCAAAGGCACAAGAAGTAAGGGAAAGGAGCTATCTTTTACAAGAAGTTGTTTCTGCGAGTGGTATAATTCTTGCAAAACAAGTGAACAAAGACAACTCATTGTTTTATATATATATATATATATATCCCCTCCCAAACATAATTTTCTTTCAATTTCTGTCACAGTAGTGCTCATCCCTTGAGTCCTAAATGATTTGACTTCTACCCATTAAACTATTCCACAACTTGACATGTCAAAAACTGAATTTGTATTTTAAAATTCCTTCTAGTTGTTCTAATCATATCTAAAATATGAAAGTTGATTTGCCTTTAAAAAGATATTTATTTCTGAACAGCACTGTCAGATAATACTATTTAAGTAATTACACCATCACAAACTTATCGGATCTTTTCACAGTATTTTTCAGGTTAGAAATACAATTTCTGTAGAAATACTCAGTTTATGTTTTGGACAGACACATAAAGCACTCAGTTACTGACATATCTAACATTTTATAGAACTTAGTTTTCATGCCACATTGATGAACCTTAAAGAATTTAGAAAATAGTTAAAACATCAACTTTTTTGAGAAATAATACCATTATTTCTTTGGACAATTTAAATTGTCAAAGAATATTCTGCTTTTAAAAGTTAAAGTTCACACTAGCTAATAGGCTTCTGCCCTATCAATATAATGTGTCTTCTTTCTCATATCAATTATAGATGACCAGGAATTTTGTTAAATGAACTATTTAAAAAATTTGAGAGTTGATAACAATAACTGGGATACTTAAACCAAATAATCCTTATTTATAATTTTGTGTGCAGCAATTAGCTTCATAACACTTGGATATTCAGGTGGTATTTGCTATATTGGGTGATACAAGACTGAGTAGCATATGTCCTTACCCACAAAATCTCTTAGAAATAAAAGAACAATCTGGAGCACTTAGCTGTATAAAAAAGTGGTAAAACTATATAATATATATTATTTTGTATTTTTAAACAATATCACTTATATTTGAAGGGTTTTATTGTGTGAGTTTCTGAAAGCTTTTTGCTAAATAACCTACCATTTTGAGAAGATAAGTGAATAAGTCCTGAGGGCACCAGGAAAATGTGATTGATAGAAATAAACATGTAAATTAGTTAAATTATCTCCTAAAATCAGTGAAAAAATAATCTTCGTACTAGGTATTTTTCACCAGAAGCTAATACTATTAACTGTAGAAATTACCCATATTATGTTAAGCTTTTACCATGTGTGTTGACTTATTTGAACTACTTTAGATTTGGTAAAACTTAGGATCAATAGATCTGGCTGGGCTTGAATTCTGAATTAATGACTTACCTGTCAGTTGACACTGAGCAAATCTTTTCTCACTACCTGATCCTCAGTTTTTTCACATATAAAAGGTATGGTAATACCTACCTTACCTATTTTACAGGATTTTGTGATTATTCAAAACAATACTGTATGTCAGTACATGTTGCAAACCTGGGGAGAATTTTATAAATGTGATTTTGAATTTGTGGTTGGCATGTCTTTTAAAATGTACATATTTTTCTTTTAATTTTTGATAAATATTTTCATCACAAGGAAGAAATTATGTATCCATGTGCTTTTTTCCAGCAAATCAAATACATATAAAGAATGATGCTTACTGCTTATTGTTTGAAATATTTGTTTCATCCTGACTTCTGTTTTGAATTTTCATTAGGACATGTGACTGTTTTAAGTTTTTCTCAGTGGAGTTCTAACTGGAAGACTCTCCAGCTTCATAAGTCTTTCCTCTTCGAGTGAGACTCTAAGTAGGAGCAGAAAGTGGAAACTATTACCCATTGGCTGCTCATTGTACAAATCTTTTGCTTTTTGTCGTCTTTGAAATTTATATCTTTTTTATGCCCAGGGCTAATGTGACAAGGTCAAATGGTATTAGGTTTTCACTAATGTCCTTTGTCTTTCTGGTTTGAATTTTCTTGGAAAAAAATATACACAGAATGTCAGTAAAAGGAAAGTTATAGAGGTTAAAAAAAATGATCCTACTATTAGGTTTCTGCCATCCTAATGAATAGTCATAAAGGTGAATGAATAGCCAGTTTTCTTGACTAAAATTTCAAAAAAAAAAAAAAGAATATGATGCTAAAAGCATGGTTCTCTGAAAAGATAAAATTCTGATATTATGAAAAATATGTAGTTAAACCAAATATTTCTTTACCTGAAGAAATACTTTATTTTTGCAAAGATAATTTTATTTTCAATTTTAAAACTTTATTGGTTATTTTTAGTTGATGTCTCTTATAACCTATATGTTACCAAATATAACTTATTGGTTAAAAACATGAGATCATCTGACAAAAGAGAAAAACTCAGTATCTATTAATCTTTCAAAATCCTTTTAGCATAAGGGCAAAGATTTAGTATTAGAAATATACTAAAGGTAAAAAAAGTAAGAATTTTCTTTTAATAAATGCATTTATTAGTATTGTATTTTCACTTGAAGAACTTAAATTTCCTACTTGTAATAATGATCTAGAATGCCTGAGTAGGAAATGTCATAAAATTAGGACTCAAATCCATTGATTATGTATTGAAAAAGTTTTACATTTCTTTCTTTTTTAGAATACATGTGATGTTTCAGTAAATTTTGCTATTAAGGAATGTATATGCAGATAATGAACCATATATACAAATGTAATGACCAATATTTGATCACTTTTTCTTTTATTACCTTGGATATTTTCCCCTGGAATTAGTGTTGCTCAGGTAGTATAAATACTAATATTGTACTTAGGATTGAATATAATCAGAGAGATCTTCCAGTCTCCTTATTTAGTCTATTTTAGCATCAGTACCATCTTCTGTTTCTCTTCTAATGTAGAACAGGATAATCCAAGAGAGGAGTGACATGAGGCTTCCAGTCACAATATTATACTGTAAACTTCTGATCTTAGAATAATAGTACTTTTCTTTTTTTTTGCTGTTGTTGTTGTTGTTTTTACCATGGCAAGATGTTGGTAGGAATAAAGATGTAAAAATCTCTGCCAGGACAACTGGAGGGACATTATAAACACCAAGAAAGTAAAAGTAGAAGTTAATACATACTTTTTTTCTGTTTTGTACCAGAAGTACTCCTTTAGTAAAAGCTTATTCTGAACATGTATGAATCTTTAGCATTTATAGAGGGCATTAATTCAGAAGACTTTTTTTATTTGTGACGAGAATATATGTTATACAAAGAAATTTTCATCTTTTTTAAAGATTTAGATGAACTAGCTTAATTTTTATTGCAGGTAGCTAGGGTAATGTGATGCTATGTAACAAAGAAAGTGTAATCTTGTCTTAGTTTGAAATGCAAATCAAACTAAAATTAATTTTCCCTTCATAGCTTTTTGTTACTAATACTGTGAATATTTTCAATATCACTTATATTCCTTGTTTGAATGTGGGGTATTAATGACAGTTGTATCTTTAAAAATGATAGAAAGTTTTAAAAGCCAGAGAAAAGTTTACTATTAGAATTTGAACATGCTTATATTAATGAGTATGAATTTTAAATATTAGTATATCTTTGATAAATTTAAGTATTTTATCAATAGAAAACATTTTCTATTATTCTGTTCCTTAAATGCATATTTCCTATTTAAAAATAACCCCAGTGTAACTTTTATACTTACAGGACTTATAATACTTTGAATCTAGTAAATGAAACTTTTTAAAATTAAAAAGTTATTGACTCTAATATTGTTAATAAGTAAAAATAAACAATCTTATGTTTTTGACTCTTAATGGTTTGTTATATGTTTAAGCCAAAAAAATACAAAGAAATTATGAATTCTTCGTAAATTTAGCCATATACAAAGACAAAACAAAACAATAGAAAGCCCATTTATTCTTATTTTAATACCAAGCACACATTAAGCTTCCTGATATTTATTATTGATATTAGCAATTCCATGATCATGTAAAGTAAAAATTAAAAATAAATAAATAAATTTAAAAAAAAGAATACATTAAAAAAAATTAAAAAAATTAAAAAATTAAAAAAATAAAAAATAAAATAAATAAATAGGAAAAAAAAAATATCTACTTTCTAAGGTTGCTGCAAGATTAGATGAGATATACTGTATGTTTCAGAGGAGTAGATATTTGTCATTAAGTATTTGTTAAAAAAAAAATAGAAATAAATATAAATATTAATATGTTTGTATATGTTATTATAAATATATTATAGAATAAATATTTAGCATCTTATAACTACTATATTTTTTAAAGTACTTTTATTTAATGTTACATTATTGTATTTTATTGTGAAAATGCAACTGTTATGAATTTCATCCAGAGTTATAATTTATAACATTATATTATTGTATTAAATAAATATATTATTGTATAATTACATTAATAATATTAAGAACACTCCAATTTATATTTTCTTTAAATTCCATTTTGGTTTTCAGCCTGACAAAAATCGTACCACTTTTTCATTTTGTTTCTTTGGAAAAATTGGATGTCAGCAACAATTGTCTTTCTGGTAAGTTTATAATAATACATAGTTGTTTCTCAAATAATAAGCTTTTGGGTTTCTGTTCTAAATATGGTAAGGAAATGTTCTGTGTAGATGTATATAACATACCTATACAAAATGGTGTAGAGGAAGAAAATTTTCTCTTTTCTCAAACTGGGCCTGAGAATTAAACTGATGTAAGTCAGATAAATAGAAGAAAAAAAATACAAGTTTTAATTTTTTTTTTTACATGTACATGAGAGTTCTCACAAGAAAATTAAGACCCCAAGAAGCAGTTAAGGTTGAACTTACATAGTTAGTTGGACAAAGAGTAGTAAATCATGAAAATGAGAGGAGGCCAAGGGGCTTGGGCAGTAAGGTAGTTAATTGGATTGAAAAGTGACTAGGAAATAAAGGCTAGTTTAACAGGCTTGTTTGCATACATAACTCTTGGCCTTAGCTTCCCATCCTTAAGACAAAAATGTCTCTTTGCTTCTGTTATAGGAAAATATCTTTCACATGGGAATTTAATTTCTTGCTTTTAAGAAAAAGAAGGAAGATTAGAGGGCTCTTAAATTTGCTCCTTTTTTTTTTAAGTGCATTTAACTTAAAATAGTCAAAATGCCAGAATGGCTTATTATGGTGCCAGGTATTCTAAACTCCTTTGAATGTGTGGTGAAATAATTTAATTAAAATTTTCTTTATACTTTTAAACTCATATTACTTCCATATCTTTCTGGTAAACCTTGGAAAATGTGAGAATTATATTCTTATTTAAAATTCATATATCCTATACCTATGAAAAAAATTAGTCTAATGAAGATAAGTAAACACATTTGTCTAACTTGTTGACACCTAACCATTACAGAGGAGACATCCATCAAAAAGTTTATTAAAGAATGATGTATTGATTTGGTTAAACAATCCCTCACCCTCAAACTTCCAATCCCAAATTTTAGTCAGTCCCCTTGTAGAGATAATCACAGTTCTAAATTTGTCACCATAGGTTAAATCTAACTTTCCTACATCTTTATATTAATGGAATCAAACAGTATGTTCTTTGTTGACTCTAGATTTTGTTTGGCATTCTTGGGATATTCCACCACATCAGTTGTTCAGTTGTTTATATCAGCAATATGTTTTTTTTTTTCCCCTGATGTGTGGTCCATTGCATGAATACATCACAGTTTGTCCATTTTCCTGTTGATTAATATTTTGTTTGCTGTTTGGGATCAGTTAAGTTCAGTTGCTTAGTAGTGTTCGACTCTGCAACCCCATGGACTGCAGCACTCCAGACTTCCCTGTCCATCACCAACTCCCGAGGTTTGCTCAAACTCATGAACATCTGGTCAGTGATGCCTTCCAACCATCTCATCTTCTGTTGCCCCTTTTCCTCCTACCTTCACTCTTTCCCAGCACTGGGGCTTTTCTAAAGAGTCACATCTTCGCATCAGGTGGCCAAAGTACTGTAACTTCAACTTCAGCATTAGTCCTTCCAATGAATACTCAGGACTGATTTCTGTTAGGATGGACTGGTTGGATCTCTTTGCAGTCCAAGGAACTCTCAAGAGTCTTCTCCAACACCACAGTTCAAAAGCATCAATTCTTTGTCACTCAGATTTCTTTATAGTCCAACTCTCACATCCATACTTGACTACTGGAAAAACCATAGCTTTGCTAGACAGACCTTTGATGACAAAGTAATCTCTCTGCTTTTTAATATGCTGTCTAGGTTGGTCATAGTTTTTCTTCCAAGGAGCAGATGTCTTTTAATTTCATGGCTGCAGTCACCATCTGCAGTGATTTTAGAACCCAAGAAAATAAAGTCTGTCACTGTTTTCCCATCTGTTTGCCATGAAGTGATGGGACTGGGTGCCATGATTTTTGTTTTTTTGAATGTTGAGTTTTAAGCCAGCCTTTTCACTCTCCTCTTTCACTTTCATCAAGAGGCTCTTTAGTTCCTCTTTGCTTTCTGCAGGTGGTGTCATCTGCATATCTGAGGTTACTGATATTTCTTCCAGTAATCTTAATTCCAGCTTGTGCTTCATCCAACCCTATACTTCGCATAATGTGCTCTACATGTAAGTTAAATAAGCAGGGTGAAAATATACAGCCTTGATGTACTCCTTTGGGAAAGGAGTACACCACATCCAGTTCTAACTGTTGCTTCTTGACCTGCATACAGATTCCTCAGGAGACAGGTAAGGTGGTCTGCTATTCCTATCCCTTTAATAATTTTCCAGAGTTTATTGTGATCCACACAGTCGAAGGCTTTGACATAGTCAATGAAGTGGAAGTAGATGTTTTCTGGAACTCTCTTGCTTTTTGATGATTCGGTGGATGTTGGCAATTTGATCTCTGGTTCCTCTGCCTTTTCTAGATCCAGCTTAAACATCTGGAAGTTCTTGGTTCATGTGCTTGAAGCCTAACTTGGTGAATTTTGAGTGTGTGAGATGAGTGCAACTGTGAAGTAGTTTGAGCATTTCTTTTCTTTGGGATTGAAATGAAAACTGACCTAATCCTGTGGCAACTGCTGAGTTTTCCAAATTTGCTGGCATATTGAGTGCAGCACTTTCACATCATCATCTTTTAGGATTTGAAATAGCTCAGCTAGAATTCCATCACCTCCACTAGCTTTGTTCATGGTGATGCTTCCTAAGCACTTGACTTCACACTCCAGGATGTCTGGCTCTAGGTGGATGATCACACACCTTTGGTTATCTCAGTCATTAAGACTTTTTTTTGTATAGTTCTTCAGTGTATTTTTGCCACCTCTTCTTAATCTCTTCTGCTTCTGTTAGGTCCATACCATTTCTTTTGTTTATTGTGCCCATCTTTGCTTGAAATGTTCCCTTGTTATCTCTAATTTTCTTGAAGAGATCTCTAGTCTTTTCTATTCTATTGTTTTCCTCTGTTTCTTTGCATTGATCACTGAGGAAGTCTTTCTTATCTGTCCTTGCTATTCTTTGGAACTCTGTATTCAGATGGATATATCTTTTCTTTGCTCCTTTATCTTTAGCTTCTCTTCTTTTCTTACCTATTTGTAAGGCCTCCTCAATATACCATTTTGCCTTTTTGCTTTTCTTTTTCTTGGGGATGGTTTTGATCACTGACTCCTGTGCAATGTCACGAACTTCTGTCCAAAGTTCTTCAGGCACTCTATCATATCTAATCCTTTGAATCTGTTGTATAGTAGTAAGAGATTTGATTTAGGTCATACCTGAATGGTGTAGTAGTTTTCCCTACTTTCTTAAGTCTTAAGTTTGCAATAAGGAGTTCGTGATCTGAGCCATGTCAGTTCCTGGTCTTGTTTTTGCTGATATAGAGCTTCTCTATCTTTAGCTGCAAGGGATATGATCAATCTGATTTCAGTATTGACCATCTGTTTGGGGCACTCTGATTATAAAGTTCCTATGGAAATTCATGTACAAATACTTTTTTTTTTTTTTTACAAATACTTTTGTAACATAAGTTTTCAGTTTTCTTGGATATATGTTTAGGGATGTAATTACTGAATAATAGAGTAGCTGCATGAAAGTCAAAGTGGAAAGTATTAGTCACTCAGTCATGTCCAACTCTTTGTGGCCCCATGGACTATAGCCCTCCAGGCTCCTCTGTCCATGGAATTCTCTAGGCAAGAATAGTAGAAGTGAAGTGAAGTCACTCAGTTGTGTCCGACTCTTTTCGACCCTGTGGACTCTAGTCCATCAGGCTCCTGCATCCATGGAATTTTCCAGGCAAGAGTCTTGGAGTGGGTTGCCATTCCCTTCTCCAGGGAATCTTCCCAATCGAAGGATTGAACCTGGGTCTGCTGCATTGCAGGCAGTGTCTTTACCATCTGAACCACCAGGGAAGCCCCTGTTAGTGCATGTTTAACTTTATAAGAAACTAATAAAACTGTTTTACCAAATAGTTGTAACATTTCACTTGCCCACATTAGAGTTCTAATCACTGCATTCTACAAGGTTCTGGTATATCATTGTGTTATCTTGTTATGGTTTTAGTTTGCACTTCCCTGATGGATAATGATATTGAGCATCTTTGCATACATTTTTTGATGGTTTCTGCATATTGTTTTGTGTCTTTTCAAGTATCTTACCATTTTAAAAATTTGGCTATTTGCTTTTATTGATTTGAATAAATTCTTTATGTATTCTGGATGAAATTCTTTGCCAGACATATGTTTTGTGGGTGTTCTGTCCCAGTCTTTCTTTTACCTATTAATTTTGTTAAGATAAGCAGAAATTTAAATTTTTTTATTTTTAATAATTTTTGCTGTCTGTGTCCTTTGTAATATTTTTCTACATCCAGAATGAGATAATTTTCTATGCTTTTTAACTTTCTTATAAAGGTCTTGTACTTTAAGTTTTTACTTTTAGGTCTATGACCTACCTCAAGTTAATTTTTACAAATGGTGTGGAGTCAAAGATGAGTTGTTGTTGTTGTTGAACAACTAAACAACATTTAGTTTTTCCAGAAACATTTGTTGAACAAACTGCTTTCAACATTGATTGACTTTGGTGTCTTTGTCAAAAAATTGATTTCTATTTGGTCCACCTTGATCTACCTTTTAACTGTTTTTCTCTTAATGCTACATCATATTTTCCTGTTTCTTTTTAATGTCCAATACTTTGTAACTGTATGCTGAGCATTGTTCATACTACAGTTTACTGAGTCCAGCTATTGTTATCTTTCTTTTAAAGTGTAGTAAATGTAATTCTAGAAGGCAGTTAAGGTATTGATGGATAATTGTGTTTCTGTCAACCTTAATTTCATTCTCTCCTCCAGCAAATCATTTTAATTTTCAACTCTCAGTGCATTCCTCTAACCTTGGGCATTGTCATCACTCCTAATACATGGTCTTTCTGGATTTTAGCTGAGTCTCTGAGATGCTGTATTCAGTTAAGTCTTATCTGATGGGGCTAAAATTCCAGTGTCTTTCCCTGCTGCATGAACTATATTGTCATCACTCAGCCCTTAGCCTAAGAGCAGGTTAACTTTGCTAGGTGTTTCAGAATGTTGCCCTGTCTAGCACTCGTCCAAGGAGCTGTGGTAAACCCTTACATATACTTTTCCCCCAATTCTCTTCCTACCAACATGTACACACTCAGCTTCTTCTCAGTACTTTTCAACGTAAATTCCAGCCTCATGTCTAAACTTGGCCTCATGACTCAGTAAAACAGCCTCTTTGCTTGATTTCCAATTTCTTGCTCTAAAGTGGTTAAATACTTTTAGGCCAAAAAAAAGAAATAAATTGTGATAGTTAGCTCACCATGTATGTTTACTGTTTTCTCCCAAGTCAGGCTTAAAAACAGGTGCTTCATGTTTATTGTCCAGTTTTATGATTGTTTTCTGTGGGAGAGCAATTCCAGTATAAATTACTCTTAATGTACCCTGGATTGCTGGATTGACCTACTGTTTTTACTTTTGAAAGTATAAATGTAATTCTGTTTAGGCAAATGTTCAATTTTTACCACTATCAGATTACTTTTATTTTACTTTTTTATATGTTGTGTTAACGATCTGGCAAAGCTTGCTCTAAGCTGTGTACATGCTCGTTTAATTCTCACTCTATGAGATAGATATAAACCTGAATTTCCAAGCAACTGTATGATTTGCATAAATTCACACAGCTGCTAAATGGTAGAAATAATGTATTATGATAGCAGAGTCTGTTCTTAATATGATCTTTTAAAAACATATTCTGTAGAATAAATAATTTTTGTGCTTTTCTTTAACAGTCAAACATAAAGTGGTCATTTATGTATAACTATTTTTCTTTATCTGTAATGCCTCATAATAATTTTTATTGTTTATTTTCTATAGATCTTACAAGTGCCATAAAGTGGTTTGATGCATGCTTTTCTCTCCATGAATTGTCTCTTACTGGAAACCCACTTCTTCAAGAACTAAACTGGAGGTAAATAAATATCGTTGCACCCTATGTATGTACTTTATTATAATTGCAGAGAACACAGTTTGATGAAAATTGTTCTGTGTATATTATTAATAATTCCCTGGGAAAAGTGAATAAAGAATAATTCAAAAGTTATTCTAAATAGAATAATTTTATAAAAGTAGTTTAAAAAATACCTTCTGCCTAAAACAAATTTTTTGTACATGTAAGAACTAATGCAAATTTGAAATGATAATTCTGATCCATACCACTGATTATATGACAATTTTAGTATGATGTTGACTTAGGTTTCTGTTTATAGAAAATACATTTTTGGGGAATTGCTTTTTGAGTCATCTATATCCTGTAGCTTGCCATTTAAAATTATTTCCTTTCTGGTAATGATTTGATTTTATTTAATTTCTGAAAAGAGAAAGTTGCTGTCTGTTAAAGTATGTATTATAAGCATGTATGAATTCAGGCCTCTGTTTGGAATACTGCAGTAAGTACCTAGATGTAAATGAAAAAATATTTGTATTTGTAATTTTTTTAATATTTGTAATTTTTAAAATGAATTTTCTTTTTAAAAAAGTTCTCTAATCTGAAATTCTCAAATTATGCTAGCATCATTTTCCCCAAGATAGCCAACATCTTTTTTATAATCAGGTTTTTTGAATTAATTTACATATAATAAAATTTATCAGTTTTATTTATGAATATGAATATTGTATAGAAATCATCACAATCGTTTTTATCACCTTGAAAAATTACCTTATTCCTCTTGGTGGTTAGTCCCCTCTTCAAGTATTTCATAACCCTATCTCTCTCTAATTTACTGGTCTTTTAAGAGCTCTTCCCATAAATTGTGATGCTGTAGCATGATGCTGTGGAGAAGGCAATGGCACCCCAACTCCAGTACTCTTGCCTGGCAAATCTCATGGACAGAGGAGCCTGGTGGGCTGCAGTCCATGGGGTCGCTAAGAGTCAGACATGACTGAGCGACTTCCCTTTCACTTTTTACTTTCATGCATTGGAGAAGGAAATGGCAACCCACTCCAGTGTTCTTGCCTGGAGAATCCCAGGGACGGGGGAGCCTGGTGGGGGTCGCACAGAGTCAGACACGACTGAAGTGACTTAGCAGCAGCAGCATGATGCTGAGTATCAGTAGCCTGAATGATAGTGCTTTTTTCTTCTTTTTGACTTGTGCAGGGCCTCCACCTCCTTTGGATCCAGGCATCTTTTCTGGATCTTGGCTTCCTTAGATACCTGCTTTCCTTTGACTCCAAATCAGAGATAGTGCGTTGAGCATAGCACCTGTACCTAAAGGCTGCCTAACACTCTGAGGAAAGCTTGCCAATTATCTTCATGTCCATGCACCCCAAAAGCAGAAAACAACAAAATCAATAATGTGCTAATTTGTTGCTATAAAGACTGGTGATGATTTAGTCGCTAAGTCATGTCCTACTCTTGCGACCCCATGGACTGTAGCCTGCCAGGCTCCTCTGTCCATAGGATTTTCCAGGCAAGAGTACTAGAGTGGGCTGACATTTCCTTCTTCAATTACAAGGATTAGTTGTACATAAATAGATTTGTAATGAGAGTAAGTAGGTTATTCAAAAGCATGTATAATCATTGTAGGACTGATTTAAGAACTACAAAATACCCAAAGTAGAATTTCTGTAATATCTAATGGGGTTTCAGTTTTGTTTTGTTTTTAATGACTATTTGCAAGCTATCACTGTTAAATTCACACACATCAGATTAATCTGAAAAACCATGTTATTCTTGGTTATGGTAGGACTCCTGTTATGATTTGCAACAAGTGATGTAATCTCTGCCTGGGTTTTAGTTTGTAAAATAAATGCTAATATTAACCTACCTCAAAACTTGTTGAGGATCTGTGAAATACTGAGTGAATGCCCCAAATAAAATATTGTTATCTTTTTATTAAAAAAATGTGTCTCCACTGTCTTATGGCTTTCACTGTTTCTAAGGAGAAGTCTGTGGGCATTCTTGTCTTCATTCCTCTGTCTCTGGGTACTTTTAAGATTTTATCAGTGGTTTTCAGCAATTTGATTATAATGTGCTTTGATGTGGTTTTAGATAGATTTACTCTCCTTAGGATTTTTTCCTTGTTTATTTGCTTAGCGTTTTTCTAATGCTGTAGAGTTGTTTTACCATGTTGTGTTAGTTTCAGATGCACAGCAACATGATTCAATTATTTGTGTGTGTGTATTCTTTTCAGAATTTTTCTCTTATGGGTTATTATAAGATATTAAATATAGTTCCCTATGTTATGCAGTAGGTCCTTATTATTGATCTTATATATAGTAGTATACATCTGTGTTCTTGCCTGGAGAATCCCAGGGGCGGGGGAGCCTGGTGGGCTGCCGTCTATGGGGTCACACAGAGTCGGACATGACTGAAGTGACTTAGCAGCAGCAGCAGCAGCAGCAGTATATATCTGCTAATTTTGTTGTTGTTATTCAGTCACTAAGTCGTGTCTG
Organism: Oryx dammah; assembly: GCF_014754425.2. Taxonomy (NCBI): domain Eukaryota; kingdom Metazoa; phylum Chordata; class Mammalia; order Artiodactyla; family Bovidae; genus Oryx; species Oryx dammah. The sequence continues at coordinate 102,160,700 of NW_024070213.1, read as the reverse complement.
ACTTTTTTGCAACCCCATGAACTACAGCCTGCCAGGCCCCTCTGTCCATGGGATTTCCCAGGCAAGAATACTGGAGTGGGTTGCCATTTCCTTCTCCAGGGGATCTTCCTGACCCAGAGATCAAACCTGGGTCTCTTTCGTCTCCTGCATTGGTGGGCAGATTCTTTACCACTGAGCCACCAGGGAAGCCAGCTCCCAGTGTACCCCTCTTGCCTGCCTTTATTCTTTGGTAACCATAAGTTTATCTTCTAAGTCTGTGAGTCTATTTCTGTATTGTAAATCACTTTTTTGATTCCACATATAAGTGATATAACATGATATTTGTCTTTGTCTGACATACCTCACTTAATATGATAATTTTTAGTCCATCCATGTTGCAATTCTGCTTAGAATTTATTGAACCTCTTGGATCTTGGATATAGTAGATTCATAGTTTCCATAAAATTGTGAAAAATTTTGGCCATTATTTTTAAGTATTTTTTTCTGCTTCCTTCTATCTTCTCCTACGAGAACTCCAACTTCACCCATATTAGACCACTTGATGTATCCTTGAAGTCACTATTGCTTTGTTCTTATGTTTATTGTTTTTGTTTTCTGCCTATATTTCAGTCTTACTAGTTATTGCTGTGGCTTCAAATCCCCTGATATTTTCTTCTTGTGTAACTGCTCTGCAGTTAATCCCATCTAAACTGTTTTTCAGTTCAGATTAGATGTAGATTTCATTTCTACAAATTTATTTTTTTTAACATTTACAGTTTCTCTCTTAATCACGTTCATATATTCTTGAATCATCTTGAACATATGGATAATATTTATAATAGCTGTTTTAACCTCTTTATATGTTAATTTCATCATCTCCCTCATTTTGAGGTCTGCTGCTGCTGCTGCTGCTAAGTCACTTCAGTCATGTCCGACTCTATGCGACCCCATAGATGGCAGCCCGCCAGGCTCCGCCGTCCCTGGGATTCTCCAGGCAAGAACACTGGAGTGGGTTGCCATTTCCTTCTCCAATGCATGAAAGTGAAAAGTCAAAGTAAAGTCGCTCAGTCGTGTCTGACTCGTAGCGACCCCATGGACTGTAGCCTACCAGGTTCCTCTGTCCATGGGATTTTCCAGGCAAGAGTACTGGAGTGGGGTGCCATTGCCTTCTCCGATTTTGAGGTCTATTTTTATTAATTCTTTTTTCTGATTCTGATTTTCCTACTTCTTGCATGCCCAGACAATTTTGGTTATATTCTGAACATTTAAATTTTTCTACTTGTTGATTCCTTAATTTTCATTTTTTCCTTTATATAATATATGTTGATATTTTGCTTCTGACATGTACCATCTGTTTAATATGTTTCTTGGAATTAGTGAGATGATTTCAAAACTTCCTTTTAAGTTCCGTTAGGGAAATCTCAAAGAAATCTTTATTTAGACTAGTACTAATTTAGCCCAACTACTATGCCTCCAGCTTTCTTAGTATTCTGCCTAATGTCTCTTCTATGTATCCTTTTGACTTTGGCTGATGAGAATTATTCCTATCCTCCTGTGGGTTCCTATAATATTTGCTACCATTTGCTTCCCACTTGTTATTTCCCTTGGCTCCAAGTGATTTTTCTCTTACATATCTCAGACTCATTTACAGTTCTAGGTGAATTACATCCTAGTATACTGAGAAACTTTGCATATGCAATTTGGAATTTTCTAGTACTGATGATGTTTATAGCCTGAACTCCTATCTCTTTTTAAGTCCAGAAGCATGCATTTGTTAAATGATTTAACATGAATTATTATAAATTTGACATTTGTATCATATCAGGACATGGGTATATCAAGGCAGAACAAGCCAAAGTGGACTGGTCTTGTAGCCTAATTTAGCAAGGTGGATTTGGCAACATGCTAAGTGTAGGGAAAGACAAACATGTACTAAAATTCAGGTAGGAAAAACTATTTCAAAATCCTAATTTTGAATCAAGTTAGCAAGTCATATCAGTTTGATCAGATAGAGAAATACATTTATGAACAAAATAAAGACAAGGAGAAATGAATAACTGAAAAAAAAAGTGGTGTACATCTGATCCTAGGGTGGAGGCAGTTGACTTTTCGCCCTGATTAGGTTTCCCTGTGATGTATGGCCATAGCCAGAAAGGTCCTTGTTTTTCTAAGTATTTCAGAGGAATATAAGATATCTTACCAAAAAACCAAGGATCTTATTATGTTTACAATCCCTGTACCTGACTTAAGCCACCTGTAGAACAAGATAAGAGTCTAGGGAGTAGTCCCTGTTGTCTCCCTTGTCTAAGATCACTGCAGACCTATGACATTCTCTTTCTAGATATACTGGGTTCTTAAATTTGTCCATTGACCTTTAGTGAAGAAAATAGCAGCTTTTTACACCAAGTCAAACACCTGTGTGATTTGTTGCTTACCGATAACTTATCACAGAAGAGTTATTATATTTTTTCTAGAAAATCTATTTTTCTTTCTTTTTGCTTTAAAACTGAGTTTCCACATAGATTTCTAATGTTACCCTGTTTGTTAGGCAAATCTGGTATGTTCCACATGTTTTAGAATAGAACCTGTCAACCTCTGGCTTAGAAGCATCTGTTTTCAAGTGCGATTTAAGTTGTGTAGCACGGAGGAAAGAGTATAACCCAATGCAGTGGTTCTTAACGCTGTATGCCTCTTCATCATCACCTAGGAGCCTGTTAGATATGCAAAATCTTACACTCTACCCAGATCCACCAAACCAGAAAGTAGCACATGATTCCTAGTAATCTTTTCAAGCCTTTTGGGTGATTCAAGGTGCACTGAAGTTTGGAAATCATTGTGTTTTTAAATAAGGACATCTTCCTGCCCCATGCTTTGTTATCCTGGGAAAGTAACAGCTTTTCTATGTCTGTGAATCTTCACTGGTAAAATGAAGATAATAATTGTACCTATCCTTTGGCATAGCCACTAGATTTGAACGAAATAATACATACATTCCGTTGATAATAATCCCTGGAATGTGGCGAGCGTACAAAAATCTATTATTTACTATTACTAGGCCAACCAGACTGTACATGGGTGCTTATTCAATCACCAAGTATTTAGTGTATGCCTACTACATGTAGTCAGTATCCTAACATGTTGGACATTATAAGGGAAATTCAATGTAAGCCATGATTTCAAGTCCATTTTTATAATCTTGTTAGAGATAGAAAATGTATGCAAAAATGATAACCATGAAAGCTAATGATAACAAATACTGATATAGCATTTACTTCGTGCCCAGCACTGTTTTCAATTAATCCTCACAATATGATAATAAAATAGCTACCTAATTTCCCCACTTTATATAAGCAGAAAGGGCTAAGTCACCTACCCAATTTGACACAGCTAGCAAGTTGAAGACCCAGGATTCAAACCTATGCAGTCTAGCACCAAAATCTACTCTTAACTCAAATTTTAGTACCTAATAAACTACAAGTGTCAAATGATTATTGTAGACAGCAGATATGCTTTAGAAATTTGGAAATATCATAATTTAGACCAGGCAAAACTGCCTGCACCTAAGAGGCAAACTTTGAGTTAATCCTCTAATAGTTTGGTAATATTGAAAATCAGAGAGTTGCCTGGCAGTCCTGTGGTTAAGACTCCAAGATTCCACTGCAGGGTGTATGGATTCAGTCTCTGATTGGGGAACTAAGATCCAGCATGCATCACAGTCAGTTCAGTCCAGTCGCTCAGTCATGTCCGACTCTTTGCGACCCCATGGACTGCAACATGCCAGGCTTCCCGGTCCATCACCAACTCCCAGATCCTACATAAAATCATCGCGTTGGTAATGCCATCCAACCATCCCATCCTCCGTCATCCCCTTCTCCTCCTGCCTTCAATCTTTCCCAGCATCAGGGGCTTTTCCAATGAGTCAGTTCTTCACATCAGGTGGTCAGAGTATTGGAGTTTCAGCTTCAGCACCAGTCCTTCCAATGAATATTCAGGACTGATTTACTTTAGAGTTGAGTGGTTGGAATTCCTTGCAGTCCAAGGGATTCTTAAGAGTCTTCTCCAACACCACAGTTCAAAAGCATCAATTCTTTCAGCACTCAGCTTTCTTTATAGTCCAATTCTCACATCTGTACCATCCATGACTACTGGAAAAACCATAGCTTTGACTAGATGGACCTTTGATAGTAAAGTAATGCCTCTGCTTTTTAATATGCTGTCTAGGTTGGTCATAACTTTCCTTCCAAGGAGCAAGTGTCTTTTAATTTCATGGCTGCAGTCACCATCTGCAGTGATTTTGGAGCCCCCCCAAATACTTTCTCACTGTTTCCCCATCTATTTGCCATGAAGTGATGGGACCAGATGCCATGATCTTCGTTTTCTGAATGTTGAGCTTTAAGCCAACTTTTTCACTCTCCTCTTTCACTTTCATCAAGAGGCTTTTTAGTTCCTCTTCACTTTCTGCCAAAAGGGTGGTGTCATCTGCATATCTGAGGTGATTGATATTTCTCCCGGCAATCTTGTTTCCAGCTTGTGCTTCTTCCAGCCCAGCATTTCTCATGATGTACTCTGCACAGAAGTTAAATAAGCAGGGTGACAATATACAGCCTTGACATACTCCTTTCCCAATTTGGAACCAGTCTGTTTTTCCATGTCCGGTTCTAACTGTTGCTTCTTGACCTGCATACAGATTTCTTAGGAGACAGGTCAGGTGGTCTGGTATTCCCATCTCTTGAAGAATTTTCCAGTTTATTGTGATCCACACAGTCTAAGGCTATGGCATAGTCAAAAAAGCAAAAATAGATGTTTTTCTGGAACTCTCTTGCTTTTTAGATGATCCAGCAGGTGTTGGCAATTTGATCTGTGGTTCCTCTGCTTTTTATAAATCCAGCTTGAACATCTGGAAGTTCACAGTTCATGTACTATTGAAGCCTGGCTTGGAGAATTTTGAACATTACTTTGCTAGCCTGTGAGATGAGTGCCATTGTGCAGTAGTTTGAACATTCTTTTGCATTGGCTTTCTTTGGGATTGGAATAACAAATGACCTTTTCCAGTCCTGTGGCCATTGCTGAGTGCTGAGTTTTCCAGATTTGCTGGCATATTGAGTGCAGCACTTTCCCTGCATCAAAATAATAAGTATAGTTAATTTGATTAAAGGATCAAAATAAAAGTAAAAAGCACTTCTGATAGAGGAAATATTCAAAAGAGGAGGAAATATGAAAGATGAAGTTAAGCTCTGTAGAAGACCAATGTGTTCAGGTAAAGTGAATATAGTGAGAAATACCACTGGAAAGAAGGAAGAAATCTAGTACTTAGGCTTACAGTGTGTCAAAGTGGGCTAAGTACTGTACATGTTCCTTCACTTAACAGCAACTGAGTTGGGTTCTGTAATTATCATTCTCATTTTACAGAGTATTTACTGAAGCTTAGATACCTTGTGATTTGCTCAGTTAGGAAGTAAGTGTCAGGGGTGTTATTTGAGTTCTGAAGCCTGGAATTTAAACATTGTGTTCTGCTTTTTCATGTGTTATGTTGTGGCCAGATAGTAAATTTCATGTCTAGGATAAAAAGTCTCTTTTATCCTGAAAACATACACTTGAAACATGTAGTTTTCAAGCCTTGTGAGTAAACTCCTCATGTGCATATCTAGCTCTACCACTTCCTAGCTGTTTGCCTTGCTCAAGTTACTTCATTTTGCTATGTCTCTTTCTTCATCTGTTAAATGGGTATAATAATAGTACCTATCTCTTAAGATAGATTCATTAGGGTAATATAGATTATACCACACAACAGCAAACTTAGAAATCTGTGTGGTTTCATCAACAGAAATTTTGTGTTTGTTGGCATTATGTCTGATGTGAGGTTGGCCTGTCTCTTCTAAGCAGATTCAGAAACTCAGACTGCTTCCGTTTTGTGACTCTGAGTCACAACACTTGACCATAACTTCATTTTTATAGGTAGTAGATTGTGATGGGGGAAAATGACCACCAGAAAAGCAACTGACATTTAACCACTCTGCCCTCAAAAGTGGCAGATATCACTTCTCGCATATTGTATGGCCTGTAACTAATCACCTGGCCAAACTAACTGCAAAGAAACCGGGAAAACATAGGGAGGAACATGAGTTTCAGAGCACAGAAGTCTCTATGAGGAGTAAATATATATGTTACCACATGGTAGCACTTTATAGCCATGCCTAACAGAAAAACATTTGATAATGCTAGGCTTTATTTTTAAGGAGTTATAGAGAAATTTTCAACAGTTATGTGAAAATGAAAACAGTGTTTGGGGAAGCTTGTTTTCAGCAGAAAACTGACAAAAAAATTAAGGAGAAGTAGCCAAATTAAATGAAAATGCTAGCATTAAAAATGGCTAAAATTAAGTAGTAGAAGTGGCCCCAGGTATTGTACAGATCCTTATAGAGTCCTTGGATGACATCCAAATTATTTGTTGAAGGTATACATTACTAAATTTAATTACATTATAATGTGTAAATGTGTAAAAAATACATGTTTCAGCCACTAATTTTTCTATTGAACTTACTCAGTTTTACTTTCATGACTGACAATGTCATCTTCTCAATTGACAATTTATATTATTCTTGATTTTCAGTAATTATCAATATCTGAAGTTCTAAAATTGGAGTCCTCAGACTCCTTGGGGACCATAGTATTTGTGAAATTCTCCAAGTTTCCTGAGAAACTGATCTTAGGAAAAGTTATTATAGGAAATGTCAACTGTTAGTTAACATCAAATCAGACGGTGATCAGAAATTACAAGTATTTAAGGAATGTGTGTGCAGACGTGCAAAGGCCACCTGACTATGTTTCTAGACCTTTTGCCAGCTTGGTGAAGGACTTTGTCTTCTGGAATAGAAGCAGTCAAGGTCCCCATACAGGTGCATTAACTTGCAATCTAGGACTGCTTCTCTTTCATTGTGATTTAGAGCACTAATCCCCAAGTTCGGGTCCTCACTTCTTGAAACCCATATAAAGAATGCAGTTATGTCTGAAGGACTGTTTGACAGGTGATATTATTTATTATAAAGATGTCTAATGGGTTGTTTCTAGAGAGATATTTTTATTTTCCCAAGTAACTATAGAGAATAAGTTATAGAATTGGCATACAATGACAAGCCAAAATGGCAGTTGTGTACATTATTCAGAGCAAGGGGATAATGGTTTTACTCTTAGGTGTTTTACTCTTGGGTGTTAGTTGATCTGGTATCTGTTACCATCTGAACAGCAGCCATGTTGCAAGTTGTAGCAGCTAAAAGCAAACCTATGTCCTGAATAATTTTTTATTTATTTTTTGTTATTTTGTTTGTAGAAAACATCAACACTTATTTAATTGAATAAAATATGCTTGTTGTAAAACCTACTGATATAACCTATTGTAAAACATATATAAAGATAATATTCACATTTTACTGCACTTAGTATATATACTTTATAGTTTTAAAGAAATTAGAGAGATGTTGTGGGGAGCGGGGTGGGAGGGGGGTCCATGTTTGGGAACACATGTACACCTGTGGTGGATTCATGTCAATGTATGGCAAAACCAATACAGAATTGTAAAGTAAAATAAAAAATAAATAAATAAATAATTAGAATAAAAAAAAAGAAATACTGAGAGAAAATAGATTAGTATTTATATGTACAATTATTTACCTATTATATTGTCTATGTTTAAATTAGTCTTTCTGAACTAGAACACTACCAACTTGTAAATTTTACCTATCAAATTTCATATAGATCCAGTTGCCCTAATACAGCTCTCATAATTTTAAGAAGAGATTCATTTATCTAAATAGTTTAAAATCTAGCGATCTATAAAATATGGATTTGTTAATGAAAGGATCAACTCAAACTTTTACTAGTGTGTTCCACTGAACTTTACATAACCCCTTGATACCAACAAAGGGATTAGTTATAGATTTTCCCAATTGGCTTCTTACTTTCATGTCCAGCCAGTGATAACACGAACAAAACTGATGTACTAAAAAATCTCTTTTTAAAACTTAATCCACAGACTCAGTTTGGAATTTCCTTTGGGAATGTGTTTCATTCATGAATGATTAATAGAGCTTCTTAAGTGACAGAATATTCACCAGGAAGTTTTCACTAAATGAAATATTGGTTCCTTGACTAGGAGGAGCCCAGCTGGAAAAACTAAGGCTGAGATCTCACAGTGTCCTTATACTTCATTTCAAACATGAATCAACTTGTTACAGCACTTTCTAATATATTTATCACAGAGTGTTTATAAGGCTGCATTTGAATTTTAAGCCAATCCATGCACTACTAATTTATACAAATCTGACTACTGTTCCTTAAAAAAAGATTCAAGAAAAAAAATTGTTCAAATAAAACATTAGCTCCAATCTGGATATTTATTTTGTAATTCACAGATTTCAAGACACTGTCACACTCTTCAAGATCCCACCAAACTACATGTGTACATCCAAAGGTTCAAAACAGTCTAACTAAAACTGGGAACTATTTTATGTAAAGGTGATGAGTGTAACATCAAAATATTCCAAATATAAAAATTCAAGGTCTGTTGCCCCACATTCTCTAGAATTATTATGTGTAGCTAAAATATTATACTTACTGAGTCTGTATCAGTAACTATTATTATGTCCAAAATATAGCATTTGATGATAAAGCTATCACTTTTCCCCGTGCTGATCTGGCATCAGTTAACATATCAGTAGCCTCCACATGATGACAGTTGCACCACCGAGAAACAGCTCTGCCGTCCTGTGTTATCTCTGAATGGATCTTTCATTACTTTGGTTGTCTGGAACATAAACATTTATTTTATTAAATAAGATATTTGTGGTAAAATATTAATCTGATCCTTAATCAGATAAAACAAATTCTAATTTTTTTTGCCTCTTGGATGGTATTCATTTATTTGGTTAAAATGGCTCTTCATTCCAACCATCAATTATTTATGAATAGAAATAATTGCTCAGAAATATTCAGACATATTTATGAATTATTTCTTTATGTATTTGGTATGTACTATTGAATTTTAGAATTACAGGGATAGTTTTCTAAAAACACCACACCATTTATATAAAGCTAATGGCAATGTTAACCAATGACATACCATTGGAATGTTACTGCCCAGAGACCACAGTGTCTCTTATTTTAGCAAACTCTTCTGATATCATTGATATATAGAGTATAAGTTTCCTTAAGAAAAATGCAAGCTTTTTTTTTTAATTTAAGATAATTTATAATGATTTGGGTTTCAGGTTTTTTTTTTTACTTTAACCTTGACCATCTCTGATTTTAGCATAACATACTGTAGTCTATTTTCTTCCCAATGTAGTGATTTTATTCTTTAAAGTACACAAGAAAGACTGAATTAAAAAAAAAATATATATATATATATATATTTCCCCGAACCTGTCAGTAGAGGTCTATGTGTAGCTGAAGACTCTTCATTGCAAAAAACATCCCAAGCACAGCTGAAGAAATAGTTCAAGGACAAACTTTTCAGAAACACTACCCTGGCGGTTGAAGACCCACATAAAAATCTGCCTTGAATTCTCATCTCAATGAATTTAGAGAGTGACTAAGGCAAAGACTTAGACTTCCCTGATGCTCAGACGGTAAAGCGTCTGCCTACAATGCGGGAGACCCAGGTTCGACCGCTGGGTCAGGAAGATCCCCAGGAGAAGGAAATGACAACCCACTCCAGTATTCTTGCCTGGAAAATCCCATGGGTGGAAGAGCCTGGTAGGCTACAGTCCATGGGGTCGCAAAGAGTCAGACACGACTGAGCAACTTCACTTCGCTTTAAGGCAAAGACAGAAGTGTTAGACCCTGAGGCTCTCATGTGAGCAGCATGAGCATTGCCTTCTTTTTACTGACTCCTCATTCAGCCGTATTGAGACCTGAAAGATGACTGCTCACGAGTGTCTCACAAGTGCCCTGTCACTATGGGTCCACCATCCTGGTGAAAAGTTTTGTGTATACAACCACTTACTGAAATGATTATATCCTCAAGGAAAAGATAATTAGCTTTACCTAACCCCTAAGAATACAACTTATAATAATAAGATAATATGCTTTATTAATTTCTCTTCCAAGGTATGCATATGTGTGCAGTTGCTTCAGTTGTGTCCAACTCTTTGAGGCCCTAGGGACCATAGCCTGCCTGGCTCCTCTGTCCAAGGATAGTCATTCCCTTCTTCACAAGATCTTCCTGACCCAGGGATCAAACCCATGTCTCTTAAGTCTTCTGCAGTGGTAGGCGGGTTCTTTACCTTTAGCGCCTCCAGGGAACCTATTTCAAAGACTGGAGCCTGTCACTGGCATAGCTCATTTCATCAGCTAATCAGGTTCATTCTGGAAATCAAGGTATCAGATTGATCTTTGCTTGGTACCCAAAGAATTAGAAATGTTGCTATTCTCAAGAACTATTTTCACCAAGTTATTAAAAGCCTTTTATTTGCTCTTCTATAATTTAGGGGATTTAATGTTTTTTAAATTTACCAGTAATAGAAATAGAGCATTTTTAAAGCATTATGAACACCTGTATAGTCTTAACTTTCAATACTCTCTATTATCACCTCTCAAAAATCATTTTTTCACACTTGACATCACAGTCATATCTTAAAGAAATTTGACTAGGTATTTTTATGAATAGTTAGAATACAATGTTGCTTTCTTAGTACTGTAATAAATTATTTGGTAGGATTGAATATTTCCTTGCTTTGATGAAAAAGTGAAATTGAAAGTCACTCTGTTGTGTCCGACTCTTTGTGACCCCCTTGGAGTTTCCCCAGACCAGAATACTGGAGTGGGTAGCCTTTGCCTTCTCCATGGGATCTTCCCAACCCAGGGATCGAAGCCAGATTTCCCACATTGCAGACAGATGCTTTACCCGCTGAGCCACTAGGAAAGCCTTAAAGATTTCCTGTTATATTTAATCAATATTGTATCTCTGAGGTGAATGCCTCTGCTTACCTTATCACCTATGATGAATAGCTATTATCTTAAGGTAACGTTCTGCTTTTGAATCATATCTTCATACGACTCTAAGCAAAAACACAATATATGCCAGATATTTAACCCTTTGTGGTAAGCATTATAGGGAGTTTTTGAATTGATAAGCATTTCTAACTTCAAGCCACCTAAAAAAGTTCAAAATAGTGCTAGCTTCAGCAGCACATATACTAAAATTGGAATGATACAGAGAAGATTAGCATGGCCCCCTGTGCAAGGATGACACATTAATTCACAACCCAGTCTATATTTTGTAACATATGTAGAATAATAGCCAGGGAGGATTTGCTGTAGGACTCAGGGAACTCAAAACTGGGACTCTGTGACAACCTAGAGGGGTGGGATTAGTTGGGAAATGAGTGGGAGACTCAAGAGGGAGAGGACGTATTTATAGCTATGGCTGATCCATGTTGATGTATGGCAAAAACTAACAGAATACTGTAATTATCCTTCAATTAATAATAAATAATTTTTTTAAAACTCAAAATATATGGGCTTAAATTTTTAACAGCTTAAACTCTTTATTATTAGAAAGCTTTTATCTGCTTCTTAACATTGTAAAACATTTGATAATTACCCTGAAGAACCAAACCTAAATCTAATTTTTTTTCTCTTATTTGTTATATGTAAGGGGGAAATAAGGCAGTATTTCTGGAATGGTTGGAGGAGTGTAGGGAGCTAGTCAACTGTATCCCCAGGAAATGGAAAACTGTGGTATTCCTCTATTTTGTTTCATTGAAAAGATGTATTTGTACCTCTCTTATGATGACTTTTATTTAATACCAAAGCTAGCAAGATCATAAACTAAACACAGGATGCATTATGACTTTGGTTAGCCTTATGCATTTTTGCCTTAATGGACCACTTCCTCCATTAAAAAATAATTAAAATTATATTTTACAACTGTTTTTGCACAAATAGCTATATCAATCCTGACTATACAACCTAGATAGAAGGAAAAACAGTTATTAGGGCTTTGCCTTCTTAACTCTTAGCATTTTAGTACTCTTACCCTGCCATCCTTCATTTAGTGTTTAGGAGCTGTTTGTTTCATTTTTTAAATACCAAAATTTATTTTTAGAGCAATTTTAGGTTAACAGCAAAGCTGAGCAGAAAGTAGAGAAAGTTCACACACACACCCAGTCCCCACACATGTACAATATCTCTCACTGTAAATATCCCACACCAAAGCAGTATACTTTTATTTTTTGGCTGTGGTGAGGGGCATGGAGAATCTTCATTCCCTGACCAGAGATCAAATCTGTGTTCCCTGCATTGGAATCATGGAATCTTAACCACTGGACTGCCAGGGAAGTCCCAAAGCAGTACATTTTTTACAGTCAATGAACCTACACTGACACATATTTATCACCCAAACTCCATAGATTTATATTAGAGTTCACTCTTGGTGTTTTACATTCTATGGGTTTTGAATGTGCTATAACATGTATCTACCATGTGGTAATGTGTAGAATCATTTTACTACCCTAACAATTCTCTGTGCTTTGCCCTTTCATCCCTCTCTCTACTTTAACCCCTTGTTGTTGTTGTTGTTCAGTTGCTCAGTCGTGTCCACTTCTTTGGACTGCAGCACACCAGGCCTCCCTGTCCATCACCATCCCCTGGAGCTTGCTCAAACTCATGTCAATTGAGTCGGTGATGCCGTCCAACCATCTCATCCTCTATCATCCCCTTCTCCTCCTGCCTTCAATCTTTCTCAGCATCAGGGTCTTTTCTAATGAGTTGGCTCTTTGCATCAGGTGGCCAAAGTATTGGAGTTTCAGCTTCAGCATCAGTCCTTCCAATTGATTCCAGTTGATTCCAAGTCCTTCAGGACTGATTTCCTTTAGGATATACTGGTTTGATCTCCTGCAGTCCAAGGGAGTCTCAAGAGTCTTCTCCAGCACCACAGTTCAAAAACATCAATTCTTTGGCATTCATCCTTCTTTATGGTCCACCTCTCACATCCATACATGACTACTGGAAAAACCATAGTTTGACTAGATGGACCTTTGTTGGCAAAGTGATGTCTCTGCTTTTTAAAATGCTATCTAGCTTAGTCATAGCTTTTCTTCCAAGAAGCAAGCATCTTTTAATTTCATGGCTGCAGTCACCATCTGCAGTGATTTTAAAGCCCAAGAAAATAAAATCTTTCACTGTTTCCATTGTTTCCTCATCTATTTGCTGTGAAATGATGGGATCAGGTGCCATGATCTTCATTTTTTGAAAGCTGAATTTTAAGCCAGTTTTTTCACTCTTCTACCTTCATCTCGAGGTTCCTTAGTTCCTCTTTGCTTTCTACCATAAACGTGTTATCATTAGGATACCTGAGGTTACTGATTTTTCTCCTGGCAATCTTGATTCCAGCTTGTGCTTCATCCAGCCTGGCATTTTGCATGATGTACTCTACATTTAAATTTAATAAGCAGGGTGACTATATATTGCCATGATGCACTCTTTTCACAACCAGTCCACTGTTGCTTCTTGACCTGCATACAGGTTGCTCAGGAGGCAGGTTAGGTGGTCTGGTATTTCCATCTCTTTAAGAATGTTCCACAATTTGTTGTGATCTAGTCAAAGGCTTTAGCATAGTTGATGAAGCAGAATTCTGTTTTTCTGGAATTCTGTTGCTTTTTCTGTGATCCAGTGGATGCTGGCAATTTGATCTCTGGTTCCTCTGCCTTTTCTAAACCCACCTTGAACATCTGAAGTTCACGTACTGTTAAAGCCTAGCTTGGAGAATTTTGAGCATTTCTTTGCTTGCTTTAACCCCTTAAAGCAACCATTTATCTTGTTGTCTACATAGTTTTGCTTTTTTTCCAGAACGTATAACAATTGGAATTACACAATGTATGCCTTTTTCAGATTGGCTTTTTTCACTCAGTAATATGCATTTGCATTTCCTCTATGTTTGTTCATGGATGGAGAGCTCATTTCTTTTTAATGCTAAGTAATTTTATACTGTATGAATATATCACAGTTTATCTTTCAGTTCACCTACTGAAGGACATCTTGGTTGTTTCCAATTTTTGGCTGAAACAAATAAAACTGCTATAAAATATGTGGGCAGGTTTTTGTATGGACATGCATTTTCAGTTCATCTGGATAAATACCAAGGAGACTGATTGCTAGATCAAAAATTAAGATGTTTAATTTGGTAAGAAACTACCAAACTATCTTCCAAAATATCTCCCATTTTTCATTACCACCAGCACTTAATTAGAATTCCTGTTTCTCCACATCCTCACCAGCATTTGGTGTTATCAGTGTTTTGGATTGTGGACATTTTACTAGGTAGGTAGTAGTATCTCATTGTTGTTATAATTTGCAATCCATTAATTAATGCTTGTTTGTCATATTTATATATTTTGGTAAGATGTCTTTAATATGTTTGACTCACTTTTAAACCAAGACATTCATTTTCTTATCATTGAGTTTTAAGCATTTTTTAAAAAATATTTTGGATAACAGTGTCTTTTGCAAATATTTTCTCCCAGTGTATCACTTGTGATCAAATTGACAGTGTCCCTAGGTGTGGGAATTTTTGATTTTAATGAAGTTCAACTAATCGACAATTTTTTCATAGGTATGTCTTTGGTATTGTATCTAAAAAGTCATCACCATACCCAAGGTCATCTGGATTTTATTATATTTTTTCTTATAGAAGTTTTAGGGTTTTGCATTTTGCTTTAAAGTCTGTGATCCATTTTGAGTTAACTTCTGTGAAGCTTAAGAGGTCTACCTCTGGATGTTTAGATTCTTCTATTTTTTTGCACAGGGGGATGCTCAGTTACTCTAGCACCAATAGTTGAAAAGTGTTATATTGTCTCCATTGTACTGACTATGTTGGTCTATTTCTGCATTCTCTATTCTGTTCCATCAATCTATTTGATTATTCTTTTGCCATTACCAAATTATCTTGATTACTGTAGCTTCATAGATTATTTTGAAGTCAGGTAGTGTTAGTCTTCCAAATTTTCTTCAAAATTAAGTTGGCTATCTGCTTTTTTTGCCTGTTTATATAACTTTCAAATCACTTTGTTGATATCCACAAAATATCTTGCTGATATTTTATTTTTTAATATAAATTTATTTATTTTAATTGGAGGTTAATCACTTTACAATATTGTATTGGTTTTGCCATACATCAACATGAGTCCACCGCAGGTATACACGTGTTCCCCATCCTGAACCCTCCTCCCTCCTTCCTCCCCGCACCATCCCTCTGGGTCATCTCAATGCACCAGCCCCAAGCATCCAGTATCATGCATCGAACCTGGACAGGCAATTCGTTTCGTGTATGATATTATACATCTTTCAATGCCATTCTCCCAAATCATCCCACCCTCGCCCTCTCCCACAGAGTCCCAAAGACTGTTCTATACATCTGTGTCTCTTTTGCTGTCTCACATACAGGGTTATCGTTACCATCTTTCTAAATTCCATATATATGCATTAGTATACTGTATTGTTGTTTTTCTTTCTGGCTTGCTTCATTCTGTATAATAGGCTCCAGTTTCATCTACCTCATTAGAACTGATTAAAATGTATTATTTTTAATGACTGAGTAATACTCCATTGTGTATATGTATCACAGCTTTATTATCCATTCATCTGCTGATGGACATCTAGGTTGCTTCCACGTCCTGGCTATTATAAACAGTGCTGCGATGAACATTGGGGTACATGTGTCTCTTTCAATTCTGGTTTCCTCATTGTGTGTGCCCAGCAGTGGGATTGCTGGGTCATAAGGCAGTTCTATTTCCAGTTTTTTAAGGAATCTCCACACTGTTCTCCATAATGGCTGTACTAGTTTGCATTCCCACCAACAGTGTAAGAGAATTCCCTTTTCTCCACCCTCTCTCCAGCAATTATTGCTTGTAGACTTCTGGATCTCAGCATTTCTAACTGGCGTGAAATGGTACCTCATTGTGGTCTTGATTTGCATTTCTCTGATAATGAGTGATGTTGAGCATCTTTTCATGTGTTTGTTCAGTTCAGTTCAGTTAGTTCAGTCACTCAGTCGTATCCGACTCTCTGCAACCCCATGAATCGCAGCACGCCAGGCCTCCCTGTCCATCACCAACTCCCGGAGTTCACTCAGACTCACGTCCATCGAGTGCATGATGCCATCCAGCCATCTCATCCTGGGTCGTCCCCTTCTCCTCCTACCCCCAATCCCTCCCAACATCAGAGTCTTTTCCAATGAGTCAACTCTTCGCATGAGGTGGCCAAAGTACTGGAGTTTCAGCTTTAGCATCATTCCTCCCAAAGAAATCCCAGGGTTGATCTCCTTCAGAATGGACTGGTTGGACTCCAAGGGACTCTCAAGAGTCTTCTCCAACACCACAGTTCAAACACATCAATTCTTCAGCACTCAGCCTTCTTCACAGTCCAACTCTCACATCCATACATGACCACAAGAAAACCCATAGCCTTGACTAGACAGACCTTAGTCAGCAAAGTAATGTCTTTGCTTTTGAATATACTATCTAGGTTGGTCATAACTTTTCTTCCAAGGAGTAAGCGTCTTTTAATTTCATGGCTGCAGTCACCATCTGCAGTGATTTTGGAGCCCCCAAAAATAAAATCTGACACTGTTTCTACTGTTTCCACATCTATTTGCCATGAAGTGATGGGACCAGATGCCATGATCTGTTTTCTGAATGCTGAGCTTTAAGCCAACTTTTTCACTCTCCTCTTTCACTTTCATCAAGAGGCTTTTTAGTTCCTCTTCACTTTCTGCCATAAGGGTGGTGTCATCTGCATATCTGAGGTGATTGATATTTCTCCCAGCAATCTTGATTCCAGCTTGTGTTTCTTCCAGTCCAGAGTTTCTCATGATGTACTCTGCATATAAGTTAAATAAGCAGGGCGACAATATACAGCCTTCACATACTCCTTTTCTTTGGAGAAATGTCTATTTAGTTCTTTGGCCCATTTTTTGATTGGGTCGTTTATTTTTCTGGAATTGAGCTGCATGAGTTGCTTATATATTTTTGAGATCAGTTGTTTGTCAGTTGCTTCATTTGCTATTATTTTCTCCCATTCCAAAGGCTGTCTTTTCACCTTGCTTATAGTTTCCTTTGTTGTGCAGAAGTTTTTAAGTTTAACTAGGTCCCATTTGTTCATTTTTGCTTTTATTTCCAATATTCTGGGAGGTGGGTCATAGAGGATCCTGCTGTGATGTATGTCGGTGAGTGTTTTGCGTGTGTTCTCCTCTAGGAGTTTTATAGTTTCTGGTCTTACATTTAGATCTTTAATCCATTTTGAGTTTATTTTTGTGTATGGTATTAGAAAGTGTTCTAGTTTCATATCTCTAGATCAAGTTGGGAAGAACTGACTTTTGACAATATTAAATTTTCTTATCCACAGATTTATTTTCCCATGGGACATCTTTCCATTTATGTAGTCTTCTTTGATATCTTTTGTCCGTGACTTACAATTTTCCTCATAGGAACTGTTAGTTTTTTAGTAAGAAGTTTTACTCACTCAATAAGTTTAGTTTGCCCCGTGACCATAAACAGCCTTGTGAAAAGAAGCCTACATGCTTTTTTGTGTAAAGCTTGGGAAGTACTTCGAAGTGGCTGGGTTTGGTAGACCGCTTTTGCTTTCTGACCTGTTTTTTCATAGCATTAATGTCTTAAATTGATAAAAACTTTTGCTCATATTTTGGAGTTTATTTATTATAATCCTTACCAAGATTCAAGGAGAAATATCATAATTTTGGATTTTCCAGATCATGAAATATTGAGTAGTCACCACCCTTTTTAACTCTATTTTCAGTATATTTCACTGAGAAATGATCAGAATTCTCACCTACTTCTGAAACAGACAGTAGCTTTCAGTTAAATTATCTATTTTAGAAAGAGTGTACCTCATACTCTCTTTCTCATAATGCAGACTTTTATTTACTACTCACAGCCCAAGTTTCCTGCTGCTTGAATTTACCATTTCTGGTTTAGAAGAAAATGATTAAATGTGTATCAAGAACTCTGAAACTTATTTGATATATGACATGATACCATAATTTAAAAAAATAGAATTTTCTCTAATCAATAAGTTTCAGAGATATATTCTCTGCTTATATTATTTAAATAATAGGCACATAATTATTTTAGATATAAACTCTCCTTTTCCATATTATTAATTTTTTTCCTATTTTTAATAGGCATTCTCTACTAAAGATATTACCTGCTCTAAGAATCCTCAATGGTGAAATGCTAACCTCTTATTCAGAAAGTCACACTGAAGAAGACTATCAACTAGAATTAAAGCATTTCCTGGAACATTGTCAGTCCCAAATTAGAGAATTTAACTTACTAAGTGAAATATATATTACTGGAGACAGGTAAGACTTTTATCTTCTTCTTGCAATTAAAAGATATAGTGCAATTTATACATAGCATTTAAAACTTTTCTGATCAATACAGTGCTACTTTTTTGGACTTGTACAGTGTGTTTTAGTAATATTTTCCTCTTTTTTTTTTTAGATTTAAAAGGTGATAATTTTTTTTCTTTTTATTTATTTATTTTTTATTTTACTTTACAATACTGTATTGATTTTACCATACATTGACATGAATCAAAGAAACAAATCACCAGTCTAGGTTTGATACAGAATACAGGATGCTTGGGGCTGGTGCACTGGGATGACCCAGAGAGATGGTATTTTCCTCTTTAAAAAAGAAATTTATGAGCATCATCTTTTATTATTTGAAATGTAATCATCTGTATTTTGAGCATATTTTAAAGTCTAAAATTAGATCAAAACAAATGAAAGCATGAAGATAGCTTCACAACAATATACAAACATTCATTCAGTTGTTCATTCAATTATTTGGTCATACATTTATTCATCAATTATTGATGGACAAGACACATAAGAAGCTAAGTATTACATTTTAGCCTGAAACAATTAATGATTTCATAAAGAGAAAATTAGCTAAATAAGTCATTACAATGGAACTGTCAAGTTTTATAAAACATATAATATTTATATCTATTATATAAAGAATAATATTACCCATGTTTTTATGTATTAAGTTATTATGGATGCATAGTGGAGAAAAGCAGTCAAGACATGCACATATTCAGAGGACAGAGGCTGAGAACAGAGTCCTAAAAATATATCAAATAAAGAGAAAGTCCTATCCCCCACCCTGAATTCTGAATTCAGTTCAGTTCAGTCACTCAGTTGTGTCTGACTCTTTGTGACCCCTAGGACTGCAGCATGACAGGCTTCTCTGTCCATTACCAAATTCTGGAGCTTACTCAAACTCATGTGAATCGAGTCAGTGATGCCATCAACCATCCCATCCTCTGTCATCCCCTTCTCCTCCTGCCTTCAGTCTTTCCCAGCATCAGGGTCTTTTCCAGTGAGTCAGTTTTCTGCATCACGTGGCTAAAGTATTGGAGTTTCAGCTTCAGCATCAGTCCTTCCAATGAATATTCAGGGATGATTTGCTTTATGATGGACTAGTTTGATCTCCTTGCAGTCCAAGGGACTCTCAAGAGTCATCTCCAACACCATAGTTTAAAAGCATCAATTATTCAGCACTCAGCTTTCTTTATAGTCCAACTCTCACATCCATATGTGACTCCTGGAAAAACCATAGCTTTGGCTAGACATACCTTTGTTGGCAAAGTAATGTCACTGCTTTTTAATATGCTATCTAGGTTGGTCATAACTTTTCTTCCAAGGAGCAAGCGTCTTTTAATTTCATGGCTGCAGCGACCATCTGCAGTGATTTTGGAGCCCCCCAAAATAAAGTCTGTCACTGTTTCCATTGTTTCCCCATCTATTTGCCATGAAGGGATGAGACTAAATTCATGATACATGAATCCTGAATGTATTACTACAAATGAATTATAGTTGATATATTAAAACTCTATTTTATAATTTATACTACTCCAAAAAATACAAATGAAAAAGAAAACTTATTTTATATTTTCATATGATGTCTGCATTATAAATGGGACAATGAAATGTGCTTCCAAATGTCTAAACTTAATTACTAAGTTACATATTAAATTTTGCTATTTGTACTTTCATACTGCTCGTCCTATGTACAGTTGGTTTTTTCTGTTTAAATGGCTTTTTTAATATAGTCTATTCAGATTATAAGCAAATCTTACAGCTTTAAAAGTAATTCCAATTGTTATGGATAGTTTACTTTTAATAAATAGCTTATTTTACATTTGTATTTTTGTAAATCTAAATTGATATCTCCTTGTGTATGTATGGTAACCTACGATTTTTATGTAAAGATGACTCTTAACCTTCATGTTGAAATTTAGGTTCACAGTTATTTTTAAGAATATATTGCTATTGCAATTAAGTGTCACTTTAGAATTAGAAATTGACCATTTTTATGTTAGATCATAAATGGTGGTGAATTCACCACTTAGCCATAAACAGTTGACATCCAATATTGAAGTGAACTTTTTCTGCATTATTCACCAACAAAAGGATATATTAACATATGTTAGAGGAATCTATGCTAATGTCTCCATTTGTAAACATAGAAAGTGTCTATCTCTACATTTTAGGAAATATAACTTTCATTTTGTTTGGAATACTTAAATCCAACAATTATTCAGGAGAATCACAGGCATTTATGTCTTAAAGTATTTGAATTATCTTTGCAACAGAATTTTTTTTCCAGAGAAAAATGGAAATAAAAACTTTCCCATAATGTAAGTTATTTGTTTAAATGTCCAATACAAATATTTTGCATGGCAAAAGTCAGTGTACAAAGTGCTTTTAATCTTGTTTCATAAATAACATCTCCAAATTTAGGCAGCCATGATTTCTCGTGTTTATGGCAGTGAAAGCATGAATTTTTCTCATTCACTTATACCAAAAATACCTAGGATAAAAGTGATTCTAAAACTTCCAGATGTTTTGTCTGGATTAATGGATTGAGATTAACTACAAAAGTATTTTCACTTTTTCTGAGTAATGAGATCAGTTTTTACAAAAACAATCAGAAATCAAGTTTCAATGAATTTTGCAGTAAAATTTAATATTCATAGCAGGCCACACAGGGATATTTTCAAAATCTGTACAGGTGTAACCATTTGCTGATATAATTCTTTTTATTAAATGTCCTCATTATTTATTTGCTCAGAAATATATTCACCTTGGATGTTGCACAAAATCTCTGCTATTATTTTAAGAAATTGATGACACTTAGTAATGAATGTCGATGTGTACATGAACACGGGGATGTGAGTATCACCAGGAGAGGTGAATTAGAAGCCCAGCAAAATCATTTGCCTCCTGCACACAGTGACAGCATACAGCAAAACAGAGCTCTTTACTCTTTTGCAAATGAATATAAACTGAACTCACCAGATATTTCTGAGAAATGGATGGACTCTAGCCCTAGTCATTCCTCATCAACCAACCCCTCCTTATGTGAAGATACTAAAGAAAGAAATCAGGAAGAAATAGTAGACCAGAAAAGAGAAGACAGCAAGACAAGCAGTTTCCCCAGCAAAAGAATACCATTCATAGAAACAGTAAGGACAAGGTTTCTACTGGAGAACTGCCAGAATACCGAATATCACAGAAAAATGTAAGTTTTATAGATCATTTTTCTTTTACCATTATGTTTTATTGTTTTTATGGATGATTTGGTAAAGGATTTAAATCATATCATATTTCATGTTCATTTCCTTATGTTTTATGATATGCACAGATTATTAAATACAGTACAGATTAATTTGGTTGAATTTTGTCAGGTTCTTATTTAAGCAACTAGTATTATTTAATTTAAGATGAGTAACTGTGAAATTATTTTTTCTGCCTTCTAATCTGTAAATCGGAGAAGGCAATGGCACCCCACTCCAGTACTCTTGCCTGGAAAATCCCATGGACGGAGGAGCCTGGTAGGCTGCAGTCCCTGGAGTCGCTAAGAGTCAGACATGACTGAGTGACTTCACTTTCACTTTTCACTTTCATACACTGGAGAAGGAAATGGCAACCCACTCCAGTACTCTTGCCTGGAGAATCCCAGGGACGGGGGAGCCTGGTGGGCTGCAGTCTATGGGGTCACACAGAGTCGGACACGACTGAAGTGACTTAGCAGCAGTTCAGTTCAGTTCAGTCACTCAGTCGTGTCCAACTCTTTGGGACCCCATGAATTGCAGCACGCCAGGCCTCCCTGTCCATCATCAGCTCCCGGAGTTCACTCAAACTCACGTCCATCGAGTCGGTGATGCCATCCAGCTATCTCATCCTCTGTCATCCCCTTTTCCTCCTGCCCCCAATCCCTCCCAACATCAGAGTCTTTTCCAATAAGTCAACTCTTCACAAGAGGTGGCCAAAGTACTGGAGTTTCAGCTTTAGCATCATTCCTTCCAAAGAAATCCCAGGGTTGATCTCCTTTAGAATGGACTGGTTGGATCTTCTTGCAGTCCAAGGGACTCTCAAGAGTCTTCTCCAACACCACAGTTCAAAAGCATCAGTTCTTCTGCGCTCAGCTTTCTTCACAGTCCAACTCTCACATCCATACACAAGTAATGGAAAAACCATAGCCTTGACTAGACAGAACTTTGTTGGCAAAGTAATATCTCTGCTTTTGAATATGCTATCTAGGTTGGTCATAACTTTTCTTCCAAGGAGTCTTTTAATTTCATGACTGCAGTCACCATCTGCAGTAATTTTGGAGCCCCAAAAAATAAAGTCTTACACTGTTTCCACTGTTTCCCCATATATATCCCATGAAGTGATGGGACCAGATGCCGTGATCTTCATTTTCTGAATGTTAAGCTTTAAGCCAACTTTTTCACTCTCCTCTTTCACTTTCATCAAGAGGCTTTTTAGTTCCTCTTTACTTTCTGCCATAAGGGTGGTGTCATCTGCATATCTAAGGTTATTGATATTTCTCCCGGCAATCTTGATTCCAGCTTGTGTTTCTTCCAGCCCATCATTTCTCATGATGTATTCTGCTTATAAGTTAAATAAGCAGGGTGACAATATACAACCTTGATGTACTCCTATTCCTATTTGGAACCAGTAGCAGCAGTAAAAATCTCTAAATAATTAAAAAGAACTTTTAATAAGAAATAAAACAATCACATTATTCTTAAAATACTGTAAAGACCTCTCATATGACGGTCTTAGTACATGCTCCAGGGAAAGTCAGAAAATCCTTCCTGCACATGCCTTTTCTCAAATCCCTTGAATTTAAAATAGTCCCTGGTAGCTCAGTTGGTAAAGAATCCACATACAATGCAGGAGACCACAATTCAATTCCTGGGTCAGGAAGATCCACTGGAGAAGGGATAGGCTACCCACTCCAGTATCCTTGGGCTTCCTTGTGGCTCAGCTGGTAAAGAATCCACCTGCCTTGTCAGAGACCTGGATTTGATCCCTGGGTTGGAAAGATTCCCTGGAGAAGGGAAAGGCTGCCCACTCCAGTATTCTGGCCTGGAGAATGCTATTGATTGTATAGTCCATGGGGTCACAAATGGTCAGAAAATGACTGAGCTACTTTCAGTTTCACTAAAATATTCGGTATGCCAAGTATATTGGTATGTTTTGGGATAGTTTCAGCCAGGGTACCCTAGATATTACCTGTTTAAATCCTGTTAGCTATAAACACTCCAGACATTCTATTGAAATTTCAGATAAATAACATTGAGTTTTTTATTCATGGTAAATAAAATTGCCAAATAATAATAAGAAAGGATAAGGAACTGAAAATATAGACAAACCAAAGACCCAAAGAATAAAGGGAAAAGAAAATGTATGCCCACTTGCTGAACCTTGCCACTCAGTGTTTCAGGAAGATTCATCATCAGTTGTGCTGTTGTTTCCTAAGCATACTTAGCATCCTGTGCTAACGGCATTGTTAGCATCATTGTTTTTTACTAAAAAAAAAAAAAAATTATGCTGGTGATAGTAATAATATGAGCTTCTTTTCCCAACACGGAGAGCACTTAACATTCAGGCGGCCCTAAGTCAGCTTCTTTACCTTTTCCTGCTTTCTGTGTGGTGAAAAGCAGTCCCAGTGTTAGTGTCACTGTGGAAAATACTCCTCATGTACCTTTTTATTTTCTCTCTGGGAAATTTTAAAGATAGTGGGCTGAGGAATTCAAGTGCTAAATGACTGGTCAGCTTTATAAGAAACTCAGGATTACAGTCCATGAAACTTATATGTATCTGTAGAGAAATATAAGGCACTGTCTTAGGTTAAATGTGTTTTTTCCTAATCTTTCTATCTTTTGTTTTAAACAACTTTTCATTCTTTACCAGTTATATATTGCAATTATGTTTTCAGATTTTTTTTCTTTATAACCCAAATATGCATTGGTATTATTGTGCCTTAAAAGTCCTTAACTCATTTTTAATCTTTTTAAAAATTATTTTATGTTGCAGCATATTTAATTAACAGTGCTGTGTTAGTTCAAGTGTACAGCAAAGTGATTCAGTTATACACATATATATATCTACTCTTTTTCAAATTTTTTAACTCATTTTTGTCCAAAAGATGAAGGAATGAATTAATGTATGCCCACTTGCTGAACCTCAGTGTTTCAGGAAGATTCATCCTCAGTTGTGCTGTTGTTTCCTAGGCATACTTTGGATGGCTGAATGATCAAATGTGAATTAATTCCATAGCAAAATTTACTAAGTTCTATTTACCCTGGTATTTTTGCCTGGAAAACTCCATGGACAGCGGAGGCTGGCAGGCTATCATCCATGGGGTCACGAAGAGTCAGACATGACTGAGTATGCAAGAGCACCATTTACCCTAGAAGGAGGAAATGTTTTATTGAAACGTGGTTTTTCTTCATATAATGAGTACAAGTAGTTTATCTTAAGACAGAAAGTTTTATCCACTAATTTAAATTCATAGCAAAATAGATTGAAGATTTCCACAGGCTTTACATAAAATGGTGGTGATGCTGATAACAATATTCATAACAACAGAAAATGATTACTTCATTTCATATCACATGCATACTGAGTTGCTTCATTTGTGCCCAACTCTTTATGACTCTATGGACTGTAGCCCACCAGGCTCCTCTGTCCATGGGGATTCTTCAGGAAAGAATAATGGAGTGGGTTGTCGTGTCCTCCTCCAGTGGATCTTCCTGACCCAGGGATCAAATCCACATTTCTTAAGTTTCCTGCATTGGCAGGTGGATTCTTTACCACAAGCACCACCTCGGAAGCCATCATTTCTGGCAGTTTATTGCTTAATTCCACTTTGCCTTAAACTCACTTTGTTTGAAATGAAAAAATTCTTTGGGCTCTGCAATTATAAAATTATTGACAGCTTTTTCAAGGGAGCCTGGGAAAGTGAATGTGCGTCAGTCACCTCTCCTTTATATGTCTTTTAAAACTGAACTCAAGGGTCTGAAAAGCAATTAAGATAATAGCACTTTGACTATACGATGTACCTTGATAATATTTCTGCTACTTACATTGCTGTTTAATTTTTGCTATTGTTGCTGGGCAGCTTATGGGGATATGGGGAAAACGCAGTGTTGATTGATGGAATGCCAGATAATAGCCAATAGACGTAGACTGGAAAAATGTTAGAATTTACTACTGGGCTTGTAAGAGAATGATTTATGTATTTGTCCATGGGCAGGGAGGAAAATGAAGCTCACAATGACCCAATGAGTCCTTTCTCTGAAAATGAAGGAGGGCCCTTCTTCCTCTCAAAACCTAATCTCCCCACTGTGAACAAGATCCCATCCTCTCGTGCCAACTCAACACTGACTCCTACCTTTGTCCCCCTCTTTGCATCATCACTTTTCCCCCCTTACTACTGGCTCAAATTCCCACTATCATACAAAGTCTCGGTAATATCATCCTCCTTAAAAAAAAACAAAAATCCCTAGGACTCATATCACTAAGTTACTGGCCCATTTCTCTCCTTCAGATTTGAAGGTGTCCATATTATTTTTGCTTCTATGAATACAGTTAAATAAAACAGCAGGTCTTATTTTAAACTAATACTTTATATAGTCTAATTTACAAATAAATATAGCTTATGAGGATCTCTTATCTGCAGCTGTATATTATGGATACTAAAAATAATTTTTTCTCCCCTTAATAGTATGGCAGCTGTGGTAATCCAGGCATACTGGCGTGGTTGCATCGTGCGCAGGCAGATTCATTTCCCTGCAAAGCTACATCCTGCTACAATAGGACCCCTGACATCCCAGCCAAATTCTTGCATTGGAAACCAAACAATTTTAAAGAAAGAAAGAATTAAAAATATCATGAATATCCAAGAACAGAAGGAGAAGGCTGCTATTCTTATTCAGGTTAGTTTTAGTCTTTGGGTGAAACAATTAATCTTGAGAGATGTGTTAGTTTTCTTTCACTGGGTTATTCTGTATAACAGGCAATCCCTGAATCATAGCAATTTATAGATACCTTGATTTATTTCTTACTCATGTAACATGTACACTGCAGGTGCCTGCAGGTTGACTGTGCTTCTACTTGGCATCTACGCTGAAGGAGTAAGTCTGTAATTTGTAAATTCTTATGGTCAAGCTGAACCACACAATCATATTAAAACTTAGGCTCCGATGTGGCATTTAATATGCATATGCTAACTTTTGATTAGTCGAAGCAGCCTCTCTTGGTCTCATCTAGAGCTATTTCTAGAAGCATGTTTCAGTTCAGTTCAGTTCAGTTGCTCAGTTGTGTCTGACTTTTTGCGACCCCATGGACTGCAGCATGCCAGGCCTCCCTGTCCATCACTAACTCCCGGAGTTTACTCAAATTCATGTCCATTGAGTCGGTGATGCCATCCAACCATCTTATCTTCTGTCGTCCCCTTCTCCTCCCGCCTTCAATCTTTCTCAGCATCAGAGTCTTTTCCAGTGAGTCAGCTCTTCACATCAGGTGGCCAAAGTATTGGAGTTTCAGCTTCAACATCAGTCCTTCCCCTGAATATTCAGGAGTGATCTCCTTTAGGATGGACTGGTTGGATCTGCTTGCAGTCCAAGGGACTCTCAAGAGTCTTCTCTAACACCAAAGTTCAAAAGCATCAGTTCTTCCCTGCTCAGCCTTCTTCACAGTCCAACTCTCACATCCATACATGACCACTGGAAAAACCATAGCCTTGACTAGACGGATCTTTGTTGGCAAAGTAATGTCTCTGCTTTTTAATATGCTGTCTAGTTTGGTCATAACTTTTCTTCCAAGGAGTAAGTGTCTCTTTATTTCATGGCTGCACTCAGCATCTGCAGTGATTTTAGAGCCATCTCACACACACAAAAAAACAGTCTGTCACTGTTTCCACTGTTTCCCCTATCTATTTGCCATGGACTGATGGGACTGGATGCCATGATCTTTGTTTTCTGAATGTTGAGCTTTAGGCCACCTTTTTCACTCTCCTCTTTCACTTTCATCAGGAGGCTCTCTAGTTCTTCTTCACTTTCTGCCATAAGGGCAGTGTCACCTGCATATCTGAGGTGATTGATATTTCTCCCAGCAATCTTGATTCCAGCTTGTGCTTCATCCAGCCCAGCATTTCTCATGATGTACTCTGCATAGAAGTTAAATAAGCACAGAGATAGTATACAGCCCTGATGTACTCCTTTTCCTGTTTGGAATCAGTTTGTTGTTCCATGTCCAGTTGGATGCAGTCTCAAAAACGACAGAAGGATCTCTGTTCATCTCCAAGCAAACCATTCAGTATCACGGTGCCCGACCAGTAATGCTGAAGAAGCTGAAGTTGAATAATTCTATGAAGACCTACAAGACCTTCTAGAATTAACACCCAAAAAAGATGTCCTTTTCATTATAGGGGACTGGAATGCAAAAGTAGGAAGTCAAGAAACACCTGGAGTAACAGGCAAATTTGGCCTTGGAGTACAGAATGAAGCAGGGCAAAGGCCAATAGAGTTTTGCCAAGAGAATGCACTGGTCATAGCAAATACCCTCTTCCAACAACACAAGAGAAGACTCTATATATGGACATCACCAGATGGTCAACACTGAAATCAGATTGATTATATTCTTTACAGCCAAAGATGAAGAAGCTCTATAAAATCAGCAAAAATAAGACTGGGAGCTGATTGTGGTTCAGATCAGGAACTCCTTAATGCCAAATTCAGACTTAAATTGAAGAAAGTGGGGAAAACAACTAGACCATACAGGTATGACCTAAATCAAATCCCTTACAACTATACAGTGGAATTGAGAAGTAGATTTAAGGCACTAGATCTGATAGACAGAGTACCTGATGAACTATGGACAGAGGTTCGTGACATTGACAGGAGACAGGGAGCAAGACCATCCCCAAGAAAAAGAAATGAAAAAAAATGAAAATGTCTGTCTGGGGAGGCCTTACAAATAGCTGTGGAAAGAAGAGAAGTGAAAAGCAAAGGAGAAAGGAAAGGTATACCCATTTGAATGCAGAATTCCAAAGAATAACAAGGAGAGATAAGAAAGCTTTCCTCAGCAATCAGTGCAAAGAATAGAGGAAAACAATAGAATGGGAAAGTCTAGAGATCTCTTCAAGAAAATTAGAGATACCAAGGGAACATTCCATGCAGAGATGAGCTCAATAAAGGACAGAAATGGTATGGCCCTAACAAAAGCAGAAAATATTAAGAAGAGGTGGCCTGAATACACATAAGATCTGTATAAAAAAGATCATGATCCAGATAATCACAATGGTGTGATCACTTACCTAGAGCCAGACATCCTGGAATGTGAAGTCAAGTGGGCCTTAGAAAGCATCACTATGAACAAAGTTAGTGGAGGTGATGGAATTCCAGTTGAGCTATTTCAAATCCTAAAAGATGATGCTGTGAAAGTGCTGCACTCAATATGCCAGCAAATTTGGAAAACTCAGCAGTGGCCACAGGACTGGAAAAGGTCAGTTTTCATTCCAATCCCAAAGAAAGGCAATGCCAAAGAATGTTCAAACTACTGTACAACTGCACTCATCTCACACACTAGCAAAGTAATGCTCAAAATTCTCCAAGCCAGGATTCAGCAACACGTGAACCATGAACTCCCAGATGTTGTTCAAGCTGGTTTTAGAGAAGGCAGAGGAACCTGAGATCAAATTTCTAACATCCATTGGATCATCAAAAAAGCGTGAGAGTTCCAGAAAAACATCTATTTCTGCTTTATTGACTATGCCAAAGCCTTTGACCATGTGGATCACATTAAACTGTGGAAAATTCTGAAAGAGGTGGGAATACCAGACCACCTGACCTATCTCTTGAGAAATCTCTGTGCAGGTCAGGAAGCAACAGTTAGAACTGGACATGGAACAACAGAAGCATGTACAAATCTACTAAAATAATTGTTGTGTGTGTGCTCAGTCACTAAATTGTTTCTGACTCTTTGTGACCCCATAGACTGTAGTTCACCAGGCTCCTCTGTCCATGGGATTCTCCAAGCAAAAATACTAGAGTGAGGTGCCATTTCCTCCTCCAGGGGATCTTCCCAACCCAGGGATGGAATCTGCATCTCCGGCGTCTCTTGCATTGGTAGATGGATTCTTTACCCCTGAGCCACCTGGGAAGGCCCAACTTAATTGGTAAAGTCTTTTACCTTAACTCGTTTAACTTAAAAATTCAAAACCTCACCAAGACCAAATTTCAAAATGAAGTTCAATCTGATCACGTTCATCCTTTATTTATTCACTCATCAAATAATTTTTAGAACATACTGTTGTCAAGCACTGTTTTAGGTTTAAGAAATACAACTAGGAACAAAGCATACAAGATCTCTTCCCTCTTAGAGTCTGTGTCCTGGTGGAAAACGACAACAAATTAAATATTTAAAATAAAGTCTAGAAATTTATGGTGCTGCACCTTAATTGAATGCTAGTAACTAAAAATTGTAGTTTCCTTTTATTCACTCATTTAGAGCAAATATTACTTGGCACAAAAATTTTACTAGGTTATATCCTGCTGGGATGTGCAGATAAGTAAGATAAGTGTATTAGACAGTGATAAGCACTAAGGGGAAAATAAATCAGGGAAGCAGGATAGGAGTTACTAAGGAAGATTAATCATTTTAGACAGAATAGATGTGGAAGACCAGAAAAGGTGACAGTGCAGCAAGAGATAAACCATTAGGTATGTAGGGGAAGAATATTTCAGGCAAGGAAACATCAGATTTGAAGACATTGTTCTGGGAGCATACTCACAGTGTTTATAGAGCAGGAGGAAGCACTGTGACAGCAGAGGCGTGAAGGCAGAAGAGTAGGACCTATAATTCGTAAATCATTGTAAAGTCTTTGGCTTTTACTCTGAATGACATGGGAAGATATTACAGGAATCTGAGCAGAGGACTCACGTGACCAAAGTAACTTAGGTTGTGACAATACTCTAGGAAGGCTATAGTAGAAGCAGCGAAATCAGGAAGCTATTGCAGTAATCCGAATAGTAGATAATGGTGGCATGGACCAGAGCCATGCAGAAGTGGTAAGAAAGTCGCATTCCAGAATATATGTTGATTTATATTGAGGGCATAAATATATATATTTGTGTGTATATATATATATAATGTATAATATATATATTTGTATATATATAAAATATAATATATATATATATATATACTTTGAAGGTATACCTAATGATATTAGTATATGGGGATGTGATTTTGAAAGACAGGGAAGAGTTAGAGATGCCTACAAGGTATTGGCATAAGCAACTGAAAAAAATTGCCTTATAACTAAGTTGCTGGTTTTCATTATTAAAGGCATAGTTTTTTAAGAGAATGGTCTTTGCTGTAGTACTAACGAATGCATTTAGTATTTTAGTTGACTTAATTTTTCTGGGCTGCATTCCTCAGGGCAATGCATAGACAAAGCTGTTGCTGATGCCTGAATGGCTTGGGAGGGGAGGCAGAGTAGTGGATTCAAGGAAGCTCGGAGGGAAAGAAATGAACCTCAGTTATGGTCTCAGAATATTGTTCTATTGCATGAGGAATGAAAATGTTATGCAGTTCAAACTTCCTTCTCTCCTCAGTGGATGAGCAATACATTTTTCAACATTGATGGTGAATGTTTGCTTCATTCTATTCAATAAAGTAAAGTTCATTATTTGATGAAACAGTCTAGCTCAGTGACTACATCTGTTGAATGTCCTTCTGTTAAGTTTGTATCTGTAACAAGAGTAAGCATAATTCAGTCTTTCTTTACAACTTAGAATAAGTCTCTCCTGATTTACATCACAGTACTTAAAATCATTGAAGTCAACTCAACTTCATTTTCTTTTCTCCTCAGTACAATCATCTAGTTTCTTAAACTATTCATCTTAAAAATGTGAATTTGCAGAATGTGATATGGTAGAAAGAGCCTGGGCTTTAGAAGGTGCAAAGTGAAGATCCAAGAAGGATGTGGTGGAGACTGCTCACTGCTCACCAGAACCCAAGTCCTCCCCTTCTTCCTAGTGTACAGCCAACCTAGGCATTCTAGCTTCCCTTGCACTTTTTAGTATGGTCCCTTTTTTCTGTAGCTCAGACTGTAAAGAGTCTGGCTGCAATGAAGGAGACCCGGGCTAGATCCCTGGGTCAAAAACATCCCCAGGAGGAGGGAATGGCTGCCCACTACAGTATTCTTGCCTAGAGAATCCCTTGGACAGAGAAATCTGATGGGCTCCAGTCCATGGGGTCTCAAAGAGTTGGACACGACTGAGCGATTATCACTCACAGAGAAGAAAAAGATGTCAAGTGTATCTAATATAAATAGGACTGTGGCCAGGGAATTGATTTGAATGTGTGAGAAAGAAAGGTTAATTTATTATAGATGAATGACTATGGGAAAAAAGTGGAAACCTTACATGAATAAATAAGAATCTGAACACTGATTACACATTTATATTACCTTTATTTCCCATGGCTGGGACTTGAATTTCTGACCCTGCACTGAGGCAGGAGGGAGGTATTTATATGTGTCACAGCAGAAAGTACAGTTTAGAGCTCTGCAGAAGTCCTATCTCTGAGAAGTTAGGCTGGATCCACTGTGAGACATGATGAATCAGTCCTTTCTCTCTTGTCATTGAAGGTCTGTATTAAAGAATTCCCCTTATACACTCTTTTCCCTAGAACTGCACCTAATCTTGGTATCTTAATGGTATAGGAAAAAGGGGATGTTGAGAAGAGATAACTGAAGAAGAGAAGATGATGTAACCAAAAAAAAAAAGAGAGAGAGAGAGAGAGAATCCAGGGAAAGAAAACATGTTTCCCTAATGCTCTTTACTTTGTTGGCACAAGATCAGGGAGGAAGGGATATGAAGGGTACCTCCCTACTGGGATACCTCCCTAACAGGAAGAAATCACAGGCCCATTTGCCATGTTGAGGCAAAGCATTTTGAAAGGTAGCTAGCAACCAAGAGAGCATAAATGCCAGATAAAAGAATCATAAAAGAGGAGTTTTTTAAAAATCCCCAAATGAAGGGTTCTGTTGACTGTTTATATTCTCCACGATGTTCCTAAGTTGAAATTTTATCTCCATTTTGTTGGTATTTGGAGATGGGGACTTTTGGAGGTGAATATGTCATGATGGTGGAGCTCCCATGAGTGGGATTAGTGCCCTTATAGAAGAGAGCCCAGAGAGCTCTCTAGTACCTACTAACATCTGAGGACACAGTGAGAATTGAGCCATCTGTGAACTAAGAAACTTGGTCTCTCCAGACAGTAAATTTGTCAGTGCCTTAGGCTCCTAGCCTCCTCTAGAGTTAGAAGAAATAAACATTTGTTGTGCAAGTCACCGAGTGTATGGTACTTTTCTTACTGCAGCCCAAACAGACTTAAACAAGAGGAAGAAAAGAAAAATTGTTTTTCCCTAAGGTAACTAGATTCCCTATGTCAGTCACCCACAGCATATGACATACCCCAGTCTATAACAACCCAGCTGCATGAGACTAAAAACAAGGGCAGAGAGCTGATGGTACTCTCCATGCTGCTGCTGCTAAGTAGCTTCAGTCGTGTGCGACTCTGTGCAATCCCAGAAACGGCAGCCCACCAGGCTCCCCCGTCCCTGGGATTCTCCAGGCAAGAACACTGGAGTGGGTCGCCATTTCCTTCTCCAATGCATGAAAGTGAAAAGTGAAAGTGAAATCGCTCAGTCGTGTCCGACTCTTAGTGACCCCATGGACTGCAGCCCACCAGGCTCCTCCATCCATGGGATTTTCCAGGCAAGAGTACTGAAGTGGGTTGCCATTGCTTTCTCCATATGGGTAAATTAAAACGAGGAAGTCCACTTTCTTAAGCAATACTTCTAAGTATGTTCCTCATCACACAAAGATATCCTCTCTTCTGTTTCTACCATCCAATACTGTTCAAGTTCTTGATTCATATTAAGATCTTTTCCACACAAAAGAGTTTTGAACTCTCTTGAGAGGTTATAGGAAAAGGCAATGGCACCCCACTCCAGTACTCTTGCCTGGAAAATCCCATGGACGGAGGAGCCTGGTGGGCTACAGTCCATGGGTTCGAGAAGAGTCGGACACAACTGAGCAACTTCACTTTCACTTTCATGCATTGGAGAAGGAAATGGCAACCCACTCCAGTGCTCTGGCCTGGAGAATCCCAGGGACGGTGGAGCCTGGTGGGCTGCGGTCTATGGGGTCGCACAGAGTTGGGTACAACTGAAGTGACTTAGCACCGCAGCAGCAGCAGAGAGGTTATAATTTATTCAAGTTAAAAAGTATTGGAATATTATTTTTATACCAAAAGTCATCTTTAGAGGCAAAATAATAAAAATTTAGTTAATTATACATTTTAAACTTTATGTGATGTTTAATATCACACTTTTCTTATTTGATAAACTAAGTAAATAGAATTTTTATAACAAGGGGACAAAGAAATTGGTAAAATAATATTTAACGAGAGCCTAGTATGTGATAATCATTTATTCATCACTGTGTATAAATGTATATACATTTATCCCACACCCTTCCTTACTTTTGAGTCTATGCCAGAGGCAACTAATGATGGCTGACTCCCTTGCCATAGTCTGTTTTTTTCTTATTTATGCAGTCCTTGTTTCCACTATGTAAGTGCATGTATGTGTAAAAACACACCTGCACACATGCACACACACACATGCACACACCCTTGGCCAACTAGAAATGGGGCATCTTATATGATTGGTTGGGGAAGTATGTTTCGCTGTCTCTTATTGGTCCACTTGATCCTGGGATAGAAATGGGAACAAAAATAGAGAAGCTGGCAGTCATTGACCGAGTCTTAACCATTCTTGGCTAATTGTTGCGGAGATTTGGCCTACTAGGCTGGTTGTCGCAGAGATTGCATGTTACTTCTATTGTCATATACGTTCTGGCAATTATCT
This sequence comes from Oryx dammah, assembly GCF_014754425.2. Taxonomy (NCBI): domain Eukaryota; kingdom Metazoa; phylum Chordata; class Mammalia; order Artiodactyla; family Bovidae; genus Oryx; species Oryx dammah. The sequence goes on along the minus strand of NW_024070213.1, from coordinate 102,126,396 downwards.
GTTTGTATATTCCTCTTCTCAATATATATATTTTACAGAATAACAATACCAGTATTATTGCTAACAATACGATTACTGAAATATATTTAAGGTAACTTTTGTAATTAAATTTACCTTTTGACTGCATTTCACTAAGAGTATAGCCAAATAAATCTATTTCAGAGTTGCTTTAAATATCTTCTTTGTGGTTATGCCCATAGCATAAAATCTCTTTATATATTTTTTCAGGAGTTTCTTTTATTTCATATTTATTTTTTACAATTTTCTTAAGCATGTGCACAATTCCAAATTCAAATCTAAGCAAAGTGTATATTCAGAGACATCTGGCTTCTATTGCTGTATCTTCCCCTCTTTACTATATCTGTAGGTAATAATTTTTGAAATTAATTTTATACTTTATGCTTCCACTTTGTAGATATTAGCAATGACATATATTTAAATATATAAATTTATATATGTGTTTATTATATATTCATATGGGTTTTCATAGATAACTGAAGGTATGCAATACACACTTATTTCAATACCTATGTTTTACACTTACTATATATCCTGGAGCTTACCCCTAGCAGTGTATAAAGATACTAATTTTTTAAAAGCTCTAGTGTTCTTGGAGTTAAATTTAGGAAAGCTCCAAGATTCCATGATTATTGAGGAATCTTAATGTTTTAAATTCTATTATCATGTTCTTGGTTTATTTAAAGATGAAATTAGTTAATTGCCATGGGCCAGGATACCAAGTCTCTAATAGGGCCATTTATAAATGTTGATGTTTTCTTTAATATGTGTTAGTTTATTTTATACATAATCATTTGAAAGGTAACAGAATTGGTTTTCCTCTGTATCTCTTTCTTCTTAATTTAGAATGGGTCCTAGAGGGATTGTCAGATAATTGATTGGTTGACCTACATGTGCAGTTGAGGGAGTTTTAAAGATTCTTTTCTGCTTACTATGAGGAAAGTCCCCTGAGATTCAGAACTTTAGACACAAGCAGTCATTTAATTTATCTTGCAGTTTTAAATGTCACATAAAGTTCAAAAAACAGATTATCAAGCCATTAAACTAAGGTCTAAGATGTTTTATCTTCCTAATGGGATAACACAGAGAATCTGGTTTGGAGTTTGATCTATAACCCTGTATAACATGCTTTAAATTTTTGTTTAGGCAGTTTGGAAGGGCTTTCTTTTGCGAAAGAAACTGACAGCAGCTCTAGAGGCTATTAAGAACGAAGAATCTGAAGAAGAATATGAAGAAATAGATTTGGAAGATTTTACATTTGATGAAGTAAGTGCTAACTACAACATAAGGATATTGGTCTTAAAATATTGGTCTTTTGGAGCTAAACCAGTTTCTAAGGTTTTCATCCTGTTAACACTCTGTTATGGATTTTTAAAAAAAAAAATAGCACTTGAAAAATTATGCTTCTAATATTTTAACATCTTCATTTAGGATACAAGCTTGTATAGTGTGTAAATGTGATCATAGAATATTTACAAGAATTCTTGTATATTCTTCAACCTGATTTATACAATGGTTTATCAATTATTCTTCATTAAATATAACTGAGCTTATTTTATGCCCTGTTCAACAACTAATAGTTCTTTATTGCCTAGCAAAATGAGAACAGCCTCCTCAAATTGTTTTTCAAGGGTTCAATAATCAGGCAGCAAACTCTGCAGACATATTTACCACTTCCCATCCATGGCGTCCACATACTCTAATCACACTGAGCACCCTCTTACCATACAGAGCACTTACCTTTTACATCGTTAGTCTTGCTCATTCTGTTTTGTCTATTTCTAGACAGTCAAACTCACATATTTACCACTCAGATTAAGGTAGAGAACGTATGACTATACCCCGAAGACTTCCTCGTGCTTCCATAGTATTCATACCCCCATCATCATAGATGAGTTTTGCCTATTTCTGGACTTCCAATAAGTAGAATCAACCAGTATTTACTATTTTTTCACATAATATTATGTCTGTGAAATTCACCTATGTGGATGAATATAGTTGTGTATATATCATTCTTTTGAATATCGAATATACTACTTTTAATCTATTATTGAATATACCAATTTTTAAAAGTCTGTATACTGTTGATGGATTATTTGTTACTGAATTATCTCTAGTGTTGCCTACTATGACTAAAGACACTACGAACATTCTTGTACATGCTTTTTGATGTTCATATTCACCTTTCTTTTTGAGATCTGAATTTCTGAGTCATATCATTAACCTGTGTTTAGTAGCTAATGTCTAATAGCATCTTAAGGTGATTGTATCAATTTACAGTCCTATCAGCAGAATATGAGAATTTCAGAGGAGCTTTAGCCTCACCAAAACTTTGTATGTTCATGTCATTTTCTACCAATCCAGTAGGTTTGTAGTGGTATCTAGTTCTTTTAATTAGCATTTTTCTCATAACTAATAATGTTAAATACATTTCATTTGCTTATTGGCCATTTGGATATCTACTTTTGTGACATGATCAAGTGTTTGTGTGTGTTTTTAAGTTCGGTTGTACATCTTTTTTCTTACTGACACAATTGTAGGAGTTCTTTTTATCATCTGAATACTGTTCTGTTTTCTCCTGCAAAAATATTCTCTAAATTCTGAGATTTCCCTTTTTGTCTCTGTGGTTTATTTTGATGAAAAGAATGTTTCTATTTTAAATTAAAAACAAAAGATTTTTGTTTTCATGAGATATAAGAAATCTTTGCTTACTCAGCTCATTAAGATATTCTAGAAACTTTAATATCTTAACTTTCAGCATTTAAATCTGTGGTGCATCTTGAATTAAATTTTGCCTGCAATGTGAGTAGGGGGTCAAATTCTCCTCCAAAGATACACATTTGGTTGTCTCATTGACCCACAGCTGTCTGTTGTATAGAGCATACTTTTCACAATGGATTACAGTGAAAGCATTGTTTAAATTCAGGAAACTTGGTTTGGGTTCTGCTAATTTTTATTGGCATTCTATTACAGTTTATCCTTATATCAGTACTCTAATTACTACATAATTTATGATACATTTCATTATCTAGTCTTAAAAGAGCTCCGCCTTTGTTGTTCTTCTTCAAGAAAGATCTACTCTGCTACTTTTGATCCATTTTATTTATGTACAGATTTTAGAACTATCCTATCAATTTGCACAATACATGTTCAAATTTTCTCTGAGATTGTAATAAATCTATAAGTCAATTTGGAAGAACTGATTTTTTTTGGAATATTACATTTTTACATTCATGAACATAGACTAACTCATCCCTTATTTAATTTAAAATCTCTGCCCACTATACTCTGTATTTTCTTCATAGTGTTCTTGTACATTTTTCATTAGATTTACTCCTAGATATTTGACATTTTATGATATTATTTTGTTTTTGTATACCAACCTTATATCCAGCCACTTTCTGAAAGCACTTACTCATCTCTCAAGTCTTTTTAATATTCTGTACCCACAATCATATCACCTAGCATAATAACAGTTTTCTTCTTTTTTTTTTTCCTAATTCTTATGCCTCTTGTTTATTTTTCTTGCTCTATTGTCCTGACTAGTACCTTCAGTACAATATTAAATAGTGGTGATTTTAGAAGTCATCTTTTGCTAGTTCCTGGTCTCAGGGTAAAAGCTTCCACTACAAAGTCAGATGTTTAATATAGGTTTCTTTTAGAAACTCTATATTTGATTGAGTTAACCTCCTTAGCATCTCCGTACCTTTCCAAGAAGTTAATATATGATGATGATGTTGATGATTCTATACATGATTTGGATTTTATCACTTTGCAGGCTTATGATATTGATTTTCAAGCATTAAACCATGTGTTCCTAGAACAAATTGACTTAGCTATAATGTATTATTAATTTATATACCACTAAATTTGTTCTGCTAATATTTTTTTAGGATTTTTGCCTTTGTATTCAAGAAGACACTATGCCTGTAAATCTTTCTTGGAAAAAATGCTGTTCAGATTTTGATGTCAACATTGTGCCTATTTGATTAGGAAATGTTTCCTATGTTTCTGTTTTCTGGAAGAGTTTGATGTAATATCAATGTTATTTGTTTCTTAACAATTTGTCTAAGCACATAATCTTTTGGGTATAATGTTCCACGTGCACTTGAAAGTGCATTTTTTCAGGTGTTATGGCTACTAAAACCTCAATTACTTCATTTGATAGTTGTATTTTTAAAAATCTTTATCTTTAGTGGTTTGGAGAGGTTTCTACCAGTTATTGACAGAAGAATGCTAAAATCTCTTATTATGATTGTTTGTGTGTGTTTCCTGCTCAGTCATAGCCTACTCTTGGCTACCCCTTGGACCGTTGCTTGCTAGGCTCCGCTGTCTATGAGACTTGCCAGGCAGGAATACTGGAATGATTTGCCATTTCCTATTCCAGGGGGTCTTCCCAACCTAGGGCTCGAACATGGTGGGTTTCTTTAAGTAAGTTTTTAGTTCTGTCAAACTTGGCCTCATAGTTTGAGGATGTATATTAGGGCATACACATTTAGAACAGTTAAATCATTGTATAATTAACCCTTTTAAAATAATAAAATTTCACTCTTTAACTCTAGTTTCCCTCTTGACATATTGAAAATGGTTATAAAATCTTTTATAAGAAAAATTAAGAGAGCATAGAATCTGATTTTACGATCAGAGAAGGCCTGCATAAGGTGAAATATTTTGATAGAGATGTGAAAATAAAGTGAAGGGATAGTCATCAGATAATACTATACATGGCCAAGTGGTATGGAGATGAAAAAAGCAGGGATTTTTAGTATACTAAAGGAACTCAAAATTCACAAGTAGAACTAATTAGTGGGCTTCCTTGGTAGCTCAGCTGGTTAAGAATCCACCTGCAATGCAGAAAACCCCCATTCAATTCGTGGGTCAGGAAGATCCCCTGGAGAAGGGATGGGCTACCCACTCCAGGATTCATGGGCTTCCCTGGGGGCTCAGCTGGTAAAGAATCTGCCTGCAATGTGGGAGACCTGGGTTTGATCCCTGGGTTTAGAAGATCCCTTGGAGGAGGGCATGGAAACCCACTTCTGTATTCTTGCTTGGAGTATCCCCATGGACAGAGGAGCCTGGCAGGCTACTCTCATGGGATCGCAAAGAGTCAGACACGACTGAGCGACTAAGCACAACACAGCACAGTACTGATTAGTAGTGGAGAATAACCTGAGATCAGGAAGAAACATAAAAATGATCAGGGAACAGTCCACCTAAAGCCCATGATATGATTTCAATAACTTTGAATTTTATTCAAATGTGATAGAAAATTATTACTTGCTTTTGAACAAAGGAGTTAAATGTATTATTTGTTTTAAATGGATAAATTTGTTTCTAATACAGAGATTATAGTTTAGGGGAACTAAAGAATTAAAGCTAAATACCAGTTAGAAGGTATTGTTACTTATCTTTCCTTTGATAATTTTTACTGTTTATGTAATTGCCATCACTTAATTTTCAAATAATCTTAACAACTTCAGATGGCATAATCAAATTACCAAAGTGTCACTGCTTTTTTTGTGTTGTTCTTTCTTTTACTTTCCTATATGCAAATGCAAGATTTATCTAACCAGTACTTCCTTTTCATCTTATTTAGGTCATAACAGTAGTTCCTTTGGATTAAGTCTACACTCTTCTTTAAGATATCCACAAAAGAGTTGTAGTCATCTATTCAAACTTATTTTTCACTCCCAGCCAACAAATACTGAATGTTTACGTATGGTGGGCATCATGCTTAGTACCAGCGTATGTACATAGACAGATATAACATGGTCCCTAATCTAGCAGATATCAGAAATATATTTGAATTTTACAGTGAATTACAATTGCTATAAAAGAAGTGAATATAAATCTGTCTTAATAAATTTGCCTCAAACAAAAAGCCTGGATCAGTATGCCATGAAGGTTTTATATTGGTTTGTTGCCTGTCTGAAATGTGTTTGCATTTAACAAATGTTTAACCAAGGGAACACTGATAACCAAGAATCAATTTATTTGGGTTTTTAGTAAGCATGTGTGTGTGAATGCTCAGTCATGTCCGACTTTTTGCAACCCCATGGACTGAAGCCTGCTAGGTAGGCAGGAGTGGGTTATAATTTCCTACTCCATGAGATCTTCCTGACCCAGAGTTTAAACCCACGTCTCCTACATTGGCAGGAGGGTCCTTTACCACTAGCGCCACCTGGAAAGACATCAGTTCACTTCAGTTCAGTCACTCAGCCGTGTCTGACTCTTTGCGACCCCATGGACTGCAGCATGCCAGACTTCTCTGTCCATCACCAACTCCGGAGTTTGCTCAAACTCACTTCCATTGAGTCAGTGATGCCATCCAGCCATCTCATCCTCTGTTGCCCCTTCTCCTCCTGCCTTCAATCTTTCCAAGCATCAGGGTCTTTTCTAATGAGCCAGGTGACCAAAGTATTGGAGCTTCAGTTTCAGCATTAGTAATGCCAATGACTATTCAGGATTGATTTCCTTTAGGATTGACTAGTTGGGTCTCCTTACATAAAGCCCATAGTTTGCTTTAAGTTTTTAAGTGCTGAGAAGTGAGGGATCTGAAATTTTATCGTGCATGCAATCTAACAAGGTAGGCTGCCACACTTTCAAGGGGGCTGGCAGAAGAAATGAGACATTTATTACTTGTCAGGCAGCAGAAATGTCATGCTCGTATTTATTTACCTTTGCCCTCAAGATCCATAGAGAAGAATTCCCCCTTGGGAACTGGGAGGCTTAGGAAACCCTACGTTTTAAAAGGACTGCTAAAAAATCTGCTCGTTTTATGCTCCAGAGGAAGTCATTATTTTCTTATACCAGAACACAAACAAATTTTGCCTCTGCACTGAGAGAAGACACTCAGAAACTATATTTTCCAAATCTGTTCGCTATAATAACATCTTTGGAAAGATAGTCCAGAACAAAAGATGTCATAAGTCACACAGAAGTGTTAAGAGACGTAAAGAAAGCTATCTCCCAACAATATGTACCCCTAGTATGTATATGGCAGATTTTCTCACACATAGCCACTCCAGTGGCCACCGTGAATAATCTGACAGGGGCTAGGACAGAATTCATTAGGCTACCCTCTTGATACATTTAGTGACGGTTACCATGCTTCATTAAATATTACCCAGTTGTAACTTTTATGATGGAAGTAAAGTCTGATGCTATAAGAGCAATATTGGACAGGAACCTGGATTGTTAGGTCCATGAATCAGGGCAAATTGGAACTGGTCAAACAGGAGATGGCAAGAGTGAACATCGACATTTTAGGAATCAGTGAACTAAAATGGACTAGAATGGGTGAATTTAACTTGGATGACCATAATATCTACTACTGTGGGCAAGAATCCCTTAGAAGAAATAGAGTAGCCATCATAGTCAGCAAGAGAGTCCGAAATGCAATACTCTGATGCAATTTCAAAAACAACAGAATGATCTCTGTTAATTTCCAAGGCAAACCATTCAGTATAACAGTAATACACGTCTATGCCCTGACGTAATGCTGAAGAAGCTGAAATTGAACAGTTCTATGAAGACCTACAAGACCTTCTAGAACTAACACCTACAAAAGATGTCGTTTTCATTATAGGGGATTGAAATGCAAAAGTAGGAAGTCAAGAAACACCTGGAGTAACAGGGAAATTTGCCTTGGAGTACCCAATGAAGCAGGGTAAAGATTAATAGAGTTTTGGCAAGAGAATGCACTGGTCATAGCAAACACCCTCTTCCAACAACACAAGAGAAGACTGTACACATGGACATCACCAGGTGGTCAACACCGAAATCAGACTGATTGTATTCTTTGCAGCCAAAGAATGGAGCAGCTCTATAAAATCAGCAAAAACAAGACCAGAAGCTAACTGTGGCTCAGACCATGAACTCCTTATTGCCAAATTCAGACTTAAATTGAAGAAAGTGGGGAAAACGACTAGACCATTCAGGTATGATTTACATCAAATCCCTTATGATTATACAGTGATAGTGATAGCGATAGTGAAGTTGCTTAGTCATGTCTGACTCTTTGCGACCCCATGGACTATAGCCTACCTGGCTCTTCTGTCCATGGGATTTTCAAGGCAAGAGTACTGGAGTGGATTGCCATTTCCTTCTCCAGGGGATCTTCCTGACCCAGGGGTCGAACCCAGGTCTCCCAATTATACAGTAGAAGTAACAAATAGATTCAAGGGATTAGATCTGTTAGACAGAGTGCCTGAAGAACTATGGATGGAGGTTCGTGACATTCTCCAGGGGGCAGGGATCAATACCATCCTCAAGAAAAAGAAATACAAAAAGGCAAAATGGTTGTCTGACGAGGCCTTACAAATATCTGGAAATAGTAGAGAAGTGAAAGGCAAAGGAGAAAAAGAAAGATATACCCATTTGAATGCAGAGTTCCAAAGAATAGCAAGGAAAGATAAGAAAGCCTTCCTCGGTGATCAATGCAAAGAAATGGAGGATAATAATAGAATGGGAAACTCTAAAGATCTCTTCAAAAAAATTAGAGATACCGAGGGAACTTTTCATGTAAAGATGGGCATAATAAAGGACAGAAATGGTATGGCCCTAACAGAAGCAGAAAATATTAAGAAGAGGTGGGAAGAAGACACAGAAGAACTATACTAAAAAAAATCTTCACGACCAGATAATCATGATGGTGTGATCACTCACCTAGACCCAGACATCCTGGAATGTGAAGTCAAGTGGGCCTCAGTAAGCATCACTACGAACAAAGCTAGTGGAGCTGATGGAATTCCAGTTGAGCTATTTCAAATCCTGAAAGATGATGCTGTGAAAGTGCTGCACTCAATATGCCAGCAAGTTTGGAAAACTCAGCAGTGGCCACAGGACTGGAAAAAGTCAGTTTTCATTCCAATCCCCAAAAAAGGCAATCCCAAAGAATGCTCAAACTACTGCAAAATTGCACTCATCTCACACACTAGCAAAGTAATGCTCAAAATTCTCTAAGCCAGGCTTCAACAGTACATGGACCGTGAACTTCCAGATCTTTAAGCTTGATTTAGAAAATGCAGGGGAACCAGAGATCAAATTGCCCACATCTGCTGGATCATCAAAAAAGAAAGAGAGTTCCAGAAAAAGCATCTACCTCTGCTTTATTGACTATGCCAAAGCCCTTGACTGTGTGGATCACAACGAACTGCAGAAAATTCTTAAAGTGATAGGAATACCAGAACACCTGACCTGCCTCCTGAAAATCTGTATGCAGGTCAAGAAGCAACAGTTAGAACTGGACATGGAACTACCAACTGGTTCCAAATTGGGAAAGGAGTATGTCAACACTATATATTGTCACCCTGCTTATTTAACTTATATGCAGAGTACATCATGAGAAATGCTGGACTGGATGAATCACAAACTAGAATCAAGATTACCAGGAGAAATATCAGTAATCTAAGATATGCGGATGACACCACCTTTATGGCAGAAAATGAAGAAGAACTAAAAAGCCTCTTGATGAAGTTGAAAGAGGAGAGTGAAAAACCTGGCTTAAAGCTCAACATTTCAAAAACGAGGATCATGGCATCCATTCCTGTCACTTCATGGCAAATAGATGGGGAAACAATGGAAACAGTGACAGACTTTATTTTGGGGGCTCCAAAATCACTACAGATGGTGACTGCAGCCATGAAATTAAAAGACACTTGCTCCTTGGAAGAAAAGCTATGACCAACCTAGACAGCATTTTAAATACAGAGACATTACTTTACCAACAAAGGCTTGTCTAGTCAAAGCTATGGTTTTTCCAGTAGTCATATATGGATGTGAGAGGTGGACCATAAAGAAAGCTGAGTGCTGAAAAATTGATGCTTTTGAACTGTGGTGTTGGAGAAAACTCTTGAGAGTCCTTTGGACTACAAGGGGATCCAACCAGTCAATCCTAAAGGAAATCAGTCCTGAATATTCATTAGAAGGACTGATGCTAAAGCTGAAACTCCAATACTTTAGCCACCTGATGGGAAGAACTGTGTCACTGGGAAAGACTCTGATGCTGGGAAAGATTGAAGGCAGGAGGAGAAGGGGACGATAGAGGGTGAGATGACTAGATGGCATCACTGACTTGATGGACATGAGTTTGAGCAAGCTCCGGGAGTTGGTGATGGACAGGGAGGCCTGGCGTGCTGCAGTCCATGTATTTGCAAAGAGTTGGAAACAACTGAGCGATTGAAGTGAACTGAACCAGGCATTTCTTCTTTAAGCTTGTGCATTGAACTTCCTATTGGACTTCAGCTTTATTCCAGGTACAGCTGGAAGTCTTAGCTATTACACAGACTCTTTCTTGACCCTCAAAGAAGAATTCTAAGGCAATTCTGCCATCTAAAACAACCCTGGCCAGTGAATTGAGACTTACTTGAATGCTTTCAAGGCCATAGTGGTGTTTCCTTAAACATTTGAAGGTGATATATGACCAGGACACCTTCCAGGTGGCATTTGTCCACACCATAGGAAGACTAAGAATCCAGAGGTGTTTTATGAGGAGGTGGAAGCAGGGACTGGTGCAGGATCTGGGGCCATCACCCGATGTCATGATAGACTTAAGGAAAATGACTGTCACAGTGTAGTCACAGACTCCTAGAAGGGGGTGGCAGGCTCAACTGTGAGTTAAATTTAAGGTCTTTGCACAAGCTTCGGAGGGCCCCACAAGGGCATTTTTCTTATGGTGGGAGGTTTCAAGAGTAGTTCTGAAGGACAGAAGTTCATTAATGTTCTTCCTTTCCCTATACCTCTCAGAATCTGAGGTTTTCTTTTCAAAGATATGAGTAGTTCTAGTTTAAGAAGTGATTCTAACTGGATTGTGTGTCCCGTTTCAGTAGCTATAACTTCACATTTTTAATGTGGTGATTAAAATGATTCTGTATTCACACCTAGACCTTTTGTCTGGAAGCGTTCAGAAGAGGAACAAGTGCATTTTTATAAAACTTAACCAGAATTAAGTTTGTATACCCTAAGCCTCTTTTTGTCAGGCTTCACCCTAAGAATGTGTCAATCAAGCTGGCCTGGAACTTCCTATTAGGGAAAGAAATATATTCCATGCCTAGGAATGATCAAGAGAAAATCCTGATCTGTCAAAATAGGTCTGTGTCATCCTCCATGTGTTTTTGCATAATTATTACATAAGAAGTAGCTGCAAGGGTATGATCCCTTTCTGAGGACAGCCACATAACTGATCAAATTGCCTTATCTAGGCATGTGGACAGAAGGAAGTGAGAGTTGTGAAGTCAGTCTATCAGCTCACTGTTGAGTTAGCTTTTGTGAAAAAGGCACATAACTGTCAGGTTCTAATGGTTCAGAAAACAGAAAAATTATACAGATGAATTTCAAGGGCCACAGCTATATGGCTGAAGTTAGCTAATAGATAATTGAAAAGGTATCAACACTGATAATGGAAGGGAGGGTTTAGAAAGTGTGTTTTGAAATTCATAATGGGCCAAGTTTCCAAGGATTTTAAGGATTCTGAGGTGCAACAAAAGTTATCAAGAAGTGTTAGAAAGGAATATTTTGAAAATGGCATGAGTCAACTTGGGTAGAAGAGGAAGAAACTGTTGGGGCTCAGAGTCAGGGATTATAGAAAGAAAACAAGATCAAGACATTGCTTTAGAATCTGTAGGACTTGTTCAGCTCTAAGAAACCTGTGGCTTAGAGCAAGTCTGATTCTAGTTTCATATGTTAAATGAAAGGATTATACTAGTTGGCATGAAAAATGTTAGATATACATATGCAAATAAGCAATGCAGGAGACCCCAGTTCAGTTCCTGGGTTGGAAAGATCTGCTGGAGAAGGGTTAGGCTACCTACTTCAGTCTTCTTGGGCTTCCCTTGTGGCTCAGCTGGTAAAGAATCCGCCTGAAATATGGAAGAACTGGGTTTGATCCCAGGTTTGGGAAGATCCCCTGGAGAAGGGAAAGGCTACCCACTTCAGTATTCTGGCCTGGAGAATTCCATGGATTCCATGGGGTCGCAAAGATTGGGACACAACTGAGTGAGTTTCACTTTCACTTTCATGCAAATAAGCATGAACGTAACTCCCAGCTCTTCTGATAGCCTTATTTCATAGTCTTTCAAAGTTGGAATATAGGGTAAAAATTTCTTCTCTGATAAAAAGTCCAATGTATGTATATTCAAATGTTGTGAATGCATAATTGCAAATTTATCTGAATTCAACTTTATGTTTTTCTGTTTCCCTGGTTTTGTTTGTCCTCACATGTGTGTTTAATTCTCTCCAGTTTTATCATGATATTATCATGTGTAGACTCATGTATCCACAACCACAATCAGGACTCAGAATAATTCCATCATGATAAGAATCCATCCTGTTGCTCCTGTAGCCTCAGCCACCTCCCCGGTCCAGTCTCTTGCCATTGGCAACCATTCGTCTGTCCTCCATTTCTATAATGTTGTCATGTCAAGAATGTTATATAAATGAGTCATGCAATTTGTAACATTTGTGGATTGTTTTTCTCACTCATCTTAATTCCCTTGAGAGTCTTCCAAGTTGTGTGCGTCCATGCTGTGCTCTGCTTAGTGGGTCAGTCGTGTCCTGCTGTTTGTGATGCCATGGACTGTGGCTTGCCAGGCTCCTCCGTCCATGGGATTCTCCAGGCAAAAATACTGGAGTGGGTAACCATTCCCTTCTTCCAAGGGATCTTCCCAAACCAGTGATCAGACTTGGGTCTCCTGCACTGCAGACAGTTTCTTTACTGTCTGATCTACCATATTACAGTTACTTTTTAAAGTAGGTAAATTTAGATTTTTAGTTGGAGTTTCAATATCAAACTCTCAAAAATTAATAGAACAAATAGGCAGAAAAGTAGAAGGATATATTAGACCTGAAAAGCACTATGTGATTCAGCATAATTCAGATTATACAATTTTCACACAACAGCAAAATACAAATTCTATTATAGTTCCCATAAACCAAGAGACACAATTTTATTTTTAATATATAAATAAATTTTGATTTAGTCTTCAAATAAACAGAAAGCTTTCCAAATTCTCAGTTGTAAATTAAGGAATATCTGAGCAGAAGGTTTTCTTAAGCAATAAATGAAATTTGTATATGCCCAGCAGTAAGAAAGACATATTAATATACATTTTCAAACAGTAGCATATTTATAATTATGACCAATTCCTCCTGATGTTTTGAGTTTTTTTCCTCAACATACTAGATAATATCGTGTATATTTGATATTAATAAGCTTGAACTGGTATAAATCAGTAGTCTTGGAAAGATTTTTGGTTGAGATTATATAATTACCAAGTATCTTTAGCATTTTATATTGCACCTTCTATTTATGTCTCTAAAATTTTTAAAAGACTAAAGTTAAAAAATTATTCTAGAATCTTAAAAATGTCTGTCACCTTATATTAAAAAAAATGAGAAAAGCTATTTTCAAAGTTTTCTGCACTTTTAGATATCAATAGAACTAAAATTTTTCCTAGACTTTATGTAGCTTTTCCAAGGAAGAAACCTCTATATGGTATCATCTATACGATATGGCCACTCACTCACCTCTTTGTACCTCTGTGATCAGAAGCAACAAACAAAGGTCAATCACATATCTCCAATGTTTGGAAGACAGCATCCTCTTTGTCTACCCTGACCACTGAAAGCTATGTGCAACTTACTCCTGAAACACATGAATGACTGCCTGCCTTGGGGCTGCGGAATGGAAGATAGGTAGCTGTCACTGTGCTGAGTTGACATTGACCAAAATTAACCATTTTCCCCAGGGCAACAAGCCTTCAGTAGACTCTAGACTTCTAAAATGGTTATACTAGACAGATTCTGCAGGTTCAGTTGTTGTGTAGGTTGAGAGACAGGTTCCTGGTGCTCCCTAACCCATCATGATCCCAGAATCCTCTGGCATTTTGCCTTTTGTAGTATTGTTTCCACATCTCTTCATTTTAGCAGTTTTATGGAATAAGAATATTAATTTAACAAGAACTGATATGTCTTGGACCTTGATCTTTCCTGGGATAGAACTAAATTTTCCTTGAATTGTCATACAAAATAAATAATTAAAAAATCTCAGCCATGCCTACTGCTTGCAATTTTGCATTTAGTAGCAGCAGCAGCAGCCCCTCTTAAGTCAGATAGATATTCTTAAACCAGGTATAACAAGTATATAACTGTGACATATGTGTTAATAATCTCTTCACAGGTGGAACAATGTACTGGCGCACAACTGTGTTCTTTTTACATAGATATTCAGATAACATAAATTTGATTAGATTTCCTAAGACTGAATGCTATAAACAATGGTCTGCCATTGCACTGCTGGTCTGTAGTCCAAATGTCTTAGTCTTGCCTTTCCAATGGTCTTTCAAGAGACAGTCAAGAAACACTGAAGCTATATAAATGGAAAATTGAATTTAAGTCTTAGCTTATAGTCATTCCAGTTTTTAAAACATAAATATGTTTGATCATTTTAGAAACTTTTAAAAATCAAGTTCATTGGTATTCTGACCATCCTTTTTTCTTAAAGATTTTTTAAAAATTATAGAGCCAAAGAATATTATTTAAACCATATTAGACAAGCCAAGCAAATAAAATTTAGATAATGATATCCTAAATTATACAACCCTAGTGTAACTAGGACAGTTCCATTGTAGAAAGATAAAAAGTTTGGAAATTACCTAAATGGAATAAAAATCTTATAAGATGATGAATGAAGTGACTTAAAATCATTTCAAATTTTATATTTTTATCATTCAAAACTTTAAAGTAGAGAATATAGTATCAGGAACCATGTTCCATATATTGCCACAAAATTCTTTTTTTCCATATATTCAGAAAATTTGTGAAATTTTGAACTAAAATTAAGTAAAAGCTAACTTACAGATAGTATTTTCAGAAAAAGTGATACTAATATGTTAAAATAATATAAATTTTAAATAGTGAGGTTTGATGGAAAATATTATAATTTGCATAATAAAAAGTTAAACGATTATGTCCTTCAGTTACATCTAGAGTTGGCTCAGAATCCTTGTTCTCAAACAGTTAAATACACTGAACAATCTGTACTTCTCATTTTTTAGAACATGTGAGTACTCAAGGTTTCATTTTATTCTACTTGGGGATGAAAAATTTTATCCCATTTTTTAGAATGTTTGCATTAAACAGATTCATAACTAGAGCAAGTAGCAAATTTTCCTCTAAGTAGAAATGCTGATATACTTTCTTAACATTGGTAGTGTGTAAGACAGTTTAAAAGAATCTTTATTAAAAGTTATGCAAACTAAATTATGTACATTAATGTTATTTGTTCAGGCTGCCTTAGAGAAGGAATGGCTTGCTTTAGATTCCGCCTGCTTCCCTTCACAAACACTGCTTCTTCCAAACCAGCTGCACTGGCCAAAGGTAACATGTCATGGAAATCTCTTAGTGCCTCGATCTTTGCTCATTTCTTAAGGTTATGCTATGCTGCAGTGATTAATAATACAATTTATTGACTTGAAAAACACAATTACTTTTAGAAGCCTCTGACTTCCTCCTCATCCCCAGATGTAATTTTTCATGTAGCTTTTCTTTCATTTGCTCCTAATTTTTTTTTCTTTATTTTGGATTTCTTTCAACACTTTATTTCACAGTAGCAAAAAAAAAAAAAATATATGATATGCTTCAGCTGCATAAAATCACTCGTTTACAGCACTTTAAAAATACAAAAATATGCATTAAAAGGGCAACAGCTGAAGATTCTCAGTCAGAGGTCAATAGACTGTAATATGTTATTTATTTGATAATCTTTGAAGTTTCTGTTTTCTGAATTTTTTAATGATCTTTTCAATTAATCATTTTGTATATGCAAACTATACAGAAAGCATACCTCTCACCACAGCAAGAAAGGACATTTGTATGTCTAGTCTATAAATTTCATTTTATTACAATTTTTAATTTTTATATAAGTTTTTCTTAAACTACTCAGTATATGCATGTAAAGTAATACAATATAAATGTTAGATTTTTTTCAATTTATTTATATGTATGTACATTTTTTTCTGGAAAGTTCTCTGGAATCTTAAAATATGATGATACTTCACTTAATTTACCAAGTCATCCAGCTCAAGCATGGCTATGTAATGAGAAAGAAAATTTGCTTTCATCAGAACACACACAATTTAATAGCAGGTAAGCTAACTTGCTCTTTTAGAGGATCAAACTTAAATGAATGACAAAATATTATACTCCTTACAAAAATAGGAAGATTATGAAAATATGTATGAATTTGCTTGTTTAGAACATGGTAGAGTATTTGTATTAAACATTTAATGATTTTATGAAGTTTTCAGTGTAAGAAAAATGTGTGACGTACATTCATTAAAGCAAATACAAAGTGTCAGTGAAATAATATTATTAACTGTTGTATACAAATGGACTTTTAAATACTGCTATATAGGTAGAGATAAGAGTTAGAATAAAAATTCCAATGTTGTTTCTTTCGACAATAGGATTGAAATATGCTTCAAGTAATTGAAATGTAAACATTTTAAATTAATGGCTGACTTTTATTACTTTTCAAGATAAAGTTTTTTCTGTAACTTAAATATATTTTATTTCCAAGTGTGAGACAACATAAACAGCTTGTAGTTTTAAAAAGTGCTGATATACTTGTGTTGATTCAGTCAAGTGTGGTTTTTGTCCTATTGCTAGATCAGAAAATAGAACTTTATCCAGACCACCTGAAGCAAAGACCAGCAGAAAGAGTCTGCTAAAGTCTGAAAAAGAAGAAAAAATTTCAGAAGAATGGTATGTAGTTCATTTAACACTAACATATTAAGAAATTTAGATACTTTTAAATAGCCAAAACAGGTATTTTTCAAGATTTCAAGAATATCTCTATTAGTTTTTAAGAAACTATACCTCTGTTAAATTTAGATTCTTAGATTCTTAAATAGGAATTCAAATTTGTTTTGGTATGATATAATTCAGATATGTATGTTTATATGTATATGCATAATATAAATATAGTTTGAGGATTTTTGCCTTTATTAAATTTGATCTTTTAATAGGGGTTTTAAGGATATTTCTACTGCTCAGCAGATGCTGAAGAGAGCACAGAAAATGAAATCAAAGAAATTAAGGAAAAAATTAGGTGGGTAATCAATGCTCAATAACTGTGTATCTGACATTGAAAATATAATCATTTAAACTATTTTTAGCAAATTGTATTTAATAAGCATAGAAATAAAATGCACAGATATGAGACTAAGATAATATTCCATAAAAATAATAAGAAAAATGTAGAGAAATTTATGATATTGCATTTAATGATTTATTATACTCTTAAATGCTATTTTTACTTTCCCCTGTTTCTTATCTGCTTTGCTATTGATTATTCTATCTATTGTGCACTGAGAATTATGCTGTAATTACTTTCTAAGCCGGTTCGTCTCAGCAAATGGTGGTTCTAAAGAGCATCTGCTTCACGTGCTTATTCCTTTGTGTGTTTTTAAATGGCTTGATTATTCTATAAACTATTTCCATACATTTATCAGTTCCATGAATCTCAGCTTTGACACTTTGGGAAAGGAGCACAGTGTATATCTTTTGTGGTTATGCTGAACTCGCAAAATGTTCAAAGGCATCTTTCTTCTGTCCCACTTGCCAGGCTCTTCAAGTCATTTGTCTTTATTTGGACACTTCTAGTTATTTTATTAAAATTACTTAATATGTGGAGTAATTTATAGATATTAGAGAAAGAAATAGGTGGTTAGTGAATTATAGCTATAATTAAGACAATTTAAGTTATTTGTATATTTCATGTAACTTTGTGTTTACTCATGGACTCATAGGCTCAATGTAAGTAACATGACATTCTTTTCTATCTGCTTTCTCTCATTCATCAATTTTCTTTATAAAAATCTTAATGTCAGTGAAATGTTTCCATAAAAGTACCATTACTCCTGAGATAAGCAAGGAGTCTATATTTATCCTATAGTTCTAGCTTATACCAGTATACAAAGAAACACTCAGATTAATTTTTACCTTTATTAATTTTCTATTTATTACTTTGATCAATTCAATTCTAGAATTCTAAGAAATATATGTGTGTGTGTGTGTGTGTGTATATATATATATAATTTTTAGAAACAAAATAACCAAGATACTGTTGGTTTCTGAGGAATAACTGATATTTGTTAACACAGCAGTTACTAGCCATTGATAAATTACTGATGACTCATTTTTATATTCATAAATGTTCAACTTTCCTTTTTTGGCCTTATATAGTGATATCTTAATTTTATCTTTTATCTGTTTAGATAAGTGTGATTTTTTGTGTGTACTCAAAGATTTTTACGTTTAAAGAATTAAAATGTCAAGCCTTTTTAGAGAAAATGTCAATATTTGCTTTGTTGTCAGATTGTTTGGTACATCCTGTACTCTTATGCTGTAAACTCCTACCCAGTCCATCCAGGCTCTGTGACCTGAACACTCTGTGGTGGTTACCCAGGGACATATAACCCCAAACCCTTAAAAATAGTGAGACTCTCCTTCAATTCTAGGGAAGTGGAATTCAGTGCAGTAATTCAGGGTAGTTTGATAATGTTATATTGCTTTGATGGATATTTCTACTCACTTTCAACAGTATCAAAAGCAACATTTAAATAAATGTTTTGAGATTAATAAAAGTTACTGAAATTCCTGGAGCAAGTTCAAATACCAAAAGTAGCTTAAGAACTGATTCAAAAAAAAAAAAAAAAAAGAACTGATTCAGCCAATGTTCAACACATATTTATTAATGTTCAAGATCTAATTTTTAAAATTATTTACAGTATTTGCAATAGTCTGTGATAGTGAAGCTAAGGAAAATTTTGTCTTGTTAGACTCTGTCTCTGAAAATATATAGGTCTTTCTTGCTATTCTAGTAATTGAGTTTTTTTTAGGTTGAGTACATTTTTAATAAATCAACATAGTAGGTAATATTTTTAGAAAAATTTTAATAAGGAATATATGCTAAACAAAAATAAAAATAAAAATCATTGCTTCAGTGGCCAAAAATTAGACATAATATTATGAAGCAAAAGTTAAACTTCTTTTTATCTGTCACAAGGGGGCATGATAGGGTAACAAAAGAAAAAGGATAACCAGATATTCAAGCTAACAGGTATATCTTAAATTTAGCATTTTGCCAGTGGTCATTAAGCATGACCTGTTAGGTAAAGATCCAAAATGGCAATCATATAATTTTTATAGAGATATTTACTCTAGTTACATGATTGTAAGCCAAATCACATTCTTATTACTGTGTGAGGTTTTGCGTCTTTATATTAAGCTTTTGTTTTGTTTCTCAAAATAGTGTTTTATCAAAACACTATCAGATTGGTGAAATGAAACCAACTTTCAGAAATTTGCATTCTGAAGTGTAAAACAAAATGATGACCTTTAAATCTTTCTTACTCTTTTTCTCTACTCCCCCTTCACCACATATACCCAGAATAGATATAGTAAAGGTAAGATTAAAGATGAAAAAGAAAATCACTGGGATCCTGTACAATTATATTTTAATCTTTAGTAGGTAGATGATGTAGCATTTATGTCTTTTTGCATATGTGAGCAAATAATTTAAGACTCTGTAACTCAGTCTTTCTTCTTATAGAATAAAAATTTTTCCAGTGTTAATGCAATCAATTACTATATGCAATTAATTAATGAGTTGTGATATGCTATTAACTAATTTGGGCTTCCCTTATATCAGTTGGTAAACAATCCACCTGCAATGCAAGAGACCCCAGTTCGATTCCTGGGTCAGGAAGATCCACTGGAGAAAGGCTAGGCTACCCACTCCAGTATTCTTGGGCTTCCCCTGTGACTTAGCTGGTAAAGACTCTGCCTGCAATGTAGGAGACCTAGGTTTGATCCCTGGGTTGGGAAGATCCCCTGGAAGAGGGAAAGGCTACCCACCCCAGTTTTCTGGCTTGGAGAACTCCATGGACTCTATAGTAAAGAGTCGGACATGACTGAGCGAATTTCACTTTCTTTGACATTCACTTTCTTTCCCTTTCAATTTGACTCTAAGGGCCATAATTTTAAACTTTTATTACTTAATGCATTTAAATTATATTTTAAACATTTTAATTCTGTTAAATAAATAGCAACCCACTCCAGTGTTCTTTAAAATTTACTAGTAATTTTCAAATATAGTTAAATATGTGTATCTCTTACAGGTCCAACTTTTGAAAATTTCAGGCCACCAGAGGGCAACATTGTTCATAAAACTGCGGGAGACTAACTAGCTCTGTGGGTGTAGTCCTTTCTGACTCCTTGTGATCCCATAGACTGTAACCCGCCAGGCTCCTCCGTCCATGGAATTCTCCAGGCAAGGGGACTGGGGTGGGTTGCCGTTTCCTTCTTCAGGGGATATTCGCAACTCAGGGATTAAACCCAGGTCTCTTGCATTGCAGCAGATTCTTTACTGTTTAAGCCACCAGGGAAGCCCCATTTGTTTGTTTGTTTGTTTGTTTTTTCCAAGTACTTGTTTAGTTTTCATCTGACACTTATTAACATTAATTTATAATCACATCTATTTTTTCCAGCCTCCTCTGTCCATGGAATTCTCCAGGCAGGACTACTAGAGTGGGTGGCCGTTTTCTTCTCCAGGGGATATTCCCAACCCGAGGATTGAACGCTGGTCTCCTGGGTGTAGGGAGAGTGTCATATGGGACAGTCAGAGAAGAGAAAATTAAATGGAATCCCTTCAGTCTAACAAAGCAGTAATCCTCAAGGCGGTAGGGCATAAATATAGAAGTATGGAAGCATTAATCCAAATTTCACACTGTGAAAAACCTTATAGCAAGTTGCTCAGTTGTTGATGATGCCCTTAAAAATATTTCCTGTTTGTATCTTGTAGATATATTTATTTAATCAAGGATTATGTCAATAATATTTGATTAAGGTGAGAGTGAAAATAGGGCAAAAGGTAGGGGGTTAGTTATTTGAAGAAAGTTAGGAGCAAGGCAATGGCAGCCCACTCCAGTATTCTTGCCTGGGAAATCCCATGGATGGAGGAGCCTGGTAGGCTGTAGTCCATGGGGTCGCTAAGAGTCGGACATGACTGAGCGACTTTACTTTCACTTTTCACTTTCATTCATTGGAGAAGGAAATAGCAACCCACTCCAGTGTTCTTGCCTGGAGAATCCCAGGGACGGGGGAGCCTGGTGGGTTGCCCTCTATGGGGTCACAGAGAGTCAGACATGACTGAAGTGACTTAGCAGCAGCAGCAGATAGGAGAGAAATACCACTCAGGTTACTGATTAATGGAGAAACAAGGGGCTAAGAAAGCAAACAGTGCGCAAAGCCTTCGGAGGACTTTTAATATTGGTGACTTCCATTAGGATAAATTAGGTCATCTGCCAGAAGAGAGAGGATGGGTAGAAGAAGGGTGAGGAGGAATTAACTGAAAGCCATAGGACGGAATCTAAAATTGTGAGGAGTTACCATGATTTACTCAGTTTAGCATTGGGTTCTAATCGTTATCTGTAGTAAGTCATTGCTCTTTCCCTCATGATGGACCTAGGTGTGAACCAGTGATGACTGATCTTGTGTTTGTTGGGTTTTTGTTTTTTTGTCTTCTTGTTGTCACGTCATGGACAAAAGTGATTTCAGAATTTGGTGATGTGGGTAGGAATTTAGCAGATAGCCAGCGAAGTTTGGAGGTTAGTACTGCAGTGAAGAACTTCATGTGTGAAGTGAGAGTTGCTGGTTTATTGAAAATCTAAGGGTCAATATCCTAAAAATATCATAATTGGTAGCAAAACTGAGACGAGCCAGATGGAGAAAGAGAGTGATTGGTTTTGATGTGGAGCTTTCTTCAAAGAGGAGAGGTCTGTGTGTAGGGATTTTAGTGGAGAACGAATGGCAAGTTAAAAGTTTAAGGGCTAAGAATGTAAGGATGAAAACATAAGGTGGCTTTCCAATATTTATCATATTTATGCATATCAAATTTCAGAGTTAGAAGAAAGATAAACCAGATGAAGAAAAGAAGGTAATTTCATTATAAAGATAGAACTCCCATTAGGGATATTGGGCTTTCCAGATGGCTCAGTGGTAAAGAATCTGCCTTCAATGCAGATGACCTGGGTTCAATCCTTGAGTCAGGAAGTTCCCCTGGAGATGGCTCCCACTCTAATATTCTTTCCTGGGAAATACTAAGGACAGAGGAGCCTTGTGGGCTACAGTCTATGGGGTGGCAAAGAATCAGACACAACTGGGCACACACACATGTGTACACACACATTACTAGGAATAAGAATCATCTTGCAGCTGTTGATAATGCCTACCACAGTGTCAAGTACATGGAAAGCATTCGATAAATATCTGCTGATCCCATGCGAATGAAGAGAAAAGCTTGAGACTGTGTTGGTACCATTTAGTTATAGCCAAGAATTAAGCCATATAGAAAATAATAAAAGGTAAGTTTTTAGTATGAATTAAGCCATTCATGAGCTATAGCAAAGAGATCAGGTTGCAAAATGATGAGACAAGACATGTTAAGGAGGAAGGATCAAAAGGAAACAGCTTAGACCAAACTGACAAAGTGAAGTTTATTGCTGATTTATTTTGTTCACCTCAGTGATTCCCAAAAGGAACTTAAAAGAATTTTGATTAAATGTTACTTCTTTGTGCTCTAAATAAAACAATAATAAAACTTATTTGAACACTAAAACCATAGAGGACTCAGTCTCCACTTATTCCCCACCAAATTCCCTGAACCTAATACTGTAGTGGCGGTTTAGTTGCTAAGTCGTGTCTGACTATTGCGACCCCAGACTGTAGCCTGCAGGCTCCTCTGCGCATAGGATTCTCCAGGTAAGAATACTGGAGTGGGTTGCCGTTTCCTTCTCCAGAGGATCTTCCCAACCCAGGAATTGAGTCCAGGTCTCCAGTATTGCAGGTAGATTCTTTACCAACTGAGCTACGAGGGAAGCCCTATATTTTAGTCATTTAGTGTATTTTATAGTCATTGAAATACTATAGTAGATGTTCAATAAATAGCTGTTAAGCAGATCAGGAGTAAATTAGATAAACATCACTAAAGGCATATAACTCTGTGTATGTGTATGACTGTGTGTGTAGTTTATAGTTATTTAAAATATATGTTTATGTTTGAGAAAAAGTGAAAGTCTTAGTCTATCAGTTGTGTCCAACTCTGCAAACCCATAGACTAGCCTGCTAGGCTCCTGTCCATGGACTTCTCCAGGCAAGAATACTAGAGTGAGTAGCCATTCCCTTCTCCAGGGGATATTCCTGACCCACAGGTTGAACCCAGGTCTCCTGCATTGCATGCAGATTCTTTACCATCTGAACCACCAGGGAAGCCTATATTTGAGAAAGAAAGAAAAGAAAGTGAAGTCGCTCAGTCGTGTCCAACTCTTTGCGACCCCATTGACTGTAGCCTGCCAGGCTCCTTTGTCTATGGAATTTTCCAGGCAAGGATACTGGAGTGAGTTGCCATTTCCTTCTCCAGGGGATCTTCCCAACCCAGGGATCGAACCCGGGTCTCCTGCACTGCAAGCAGACTCTTTTCCACGAGAAAGCAAATTTAAATTAGTAAATAATACTCGCTATTAAATAATGAACTATAGTCATTCAACCTTAACATAAAACTTATTTTATACTATTGCTCTGAAAGGCACATACAGAAAATGGATGATAACCAGATTTTCAGATTTTCATGCATGTCATTAATAAGATAAACCAGTGAGCTAAGTTTAGGATTAAAGAAACTGTAAAGAGATTGCTTGGGATCTTTACAGATTGAAATAAGATTATTTTATTTCATAAAATCTGTCAAGAGATTGAAATAATTTTAAGGCTATTGTAATGCCTAAAGAAAATTGTTACTTAAATGGAGTAATGGATATAAAGTGTCAAGCACAGAACCACATACATAATAGAAATTCAGATTACTTGTTTTTGTTCAATTGCTAAGTCGTATCTGACTCTTTATGATCCTATGAACTGCAGTTTACTTATGGGTTTCTCTAAATAAATGACAAAGATGTATTTAAAACCTATTTCTCAAATACTGGGCAAGTCATACTTGGAGATACAAAAATTTAAAAAACAGCAACATAGACCTGCCATTGATGATTGCTGAAGAGTAGATTTAAATGACTTTGGAATGGTCTTTACAATATCCTTATATACTGGCTTTCTTACTCACTTGTGTATTTTTTGAAGGTAGCAATGGTATAATTCATGGTGGTTTCTCCAGGGACCATTAGAATCAGGTGATTTTTTTTCCCATCTAGAATTACTATATTTTTGGTTTCTTATCATTATTCCTTATTATTATTCCCTTTGCGACTTGAATTATTTTAAACCCATTTAAGGTGATGTAATCAGAATGCTTTGAAATAAAAATATTAAAAATGTAGTATTATCTGTGTGCTCTTGATGAATAAAATGATCTTATTAAGTAAATTAGGGCTTCCCTGGTGGCTCAGACAGTAAAGAATCTGCCTGCAGTGCAGAAGACCCAAGTTTGATCCCTGGGTTGGGAAGATCCTCTGAAGAAGGGAATGGCTACTCACTCCATTATTCTTACCTGGAGAATATAGAACTAGACAACTCTTCTAAATATTTTATGTGTTGAATTATTTAATCATGATAGTAGTGTGAAGAAAGTACTGTCAATATCCATGGTTTACATATTAAGAAATAAAGTCATGGAGAGCTTATTATTTGCCCAAAGGAGTACAGAAGAACTTAGAGAAGATCCATTGCTTTGATTTCATGTGCTATATTGAATTAAATGAAGTCAATTATGGATCAAATAGTCTGTTCCTTTATATCCTACCTTATTCCAGTAATGATTTAAGATCTTTTCCAGGAAATGTTATTGTTTTTTATGTTGTAAGTATCTGTTTAGCAGCTGCCCTTTATTGATCACCTACCTACACTTATGTCTTGATGCTTTGCCCACAGTTAATTTGCACAGTAATATTTCAAAGTTAATATTATTGGACAAAAAGGAAGCAGAGGGTGGGACCAATTTGTCCAGAATCATACAACTAGTAAAAATTGGAGCTTGGATCTGACCTAGTTTTGTACAATTATAATATTTCTTGTCAGGAAATACAAACAGATCAAATGAAAAGGCCAGAAAGGAGAATGTGTAGAAAAATTAAAGGTTATAATAATGTATCATAGAATAAAGTGAAAGTGAAGTCGCTCAGTCGTAAACCCATAGTAATCTACCTTCCCTGACTGACTAATGCTCTTTTATTAAAACACGCATTTGTTTTTGGCTGTGTGGCTCTTCTAGTTGCGGCGAGGGGCTGCTCCTTTGTTGCGGCGCCCAGCCTTCTCACTGCAGGGGTCTGTCTTGTTGGGAGCAGAAGCTCTAAGTGCACAGGCTTCCGTGGGTGTAGCTCGGTGGCTCCAGAGCACAGGCTCAGTAGTTGTGGCACATGGACTTAGTTGCTCTGTGGCATGCGGGATCTTCCCGGATTAGGGATTGGACCCATGTCTCCTGCATCGCTAGGTGGATTCTTTACCACTGAGCCACCAGGGACGTCCGCTACTGCTCTTTTTAACATACCAGTATTTGTTTACTGATTTAAGTGATATATAATACTTGTTCAATTGAATATATAGTTGTTATTATTATTATTGATAATTCATATTGAATTCATTTAGAAGCACCCAACTCTTACAATACCTTGGTCGCTTACAATGATGCTGCTGCTGCTGCTGCTGCTAAGTCGCTTCAGTCGTGTCCGACTCTGTGCGACCCCACAGACGGCAGCCCACCAGGCTCTCCCGTCCCTGGGATTCTCCAGGCAAGAACATTGGAGTGGGTTGCCATTTCCTTCTCCAATGCATGAAAGTGAAAAGTGAAAGTGAAAGTGAAGTTGTGTCCGACTCTTAGCGACCTCATGGACTGCAGCCTACCAGGCTCCTCCGTCCATGAGATTTTCCAGGCAAGAGTACTGGGGTTACAGTGATGAGATGTTTCCAAATATTGACTGATATTTTCCCTAATCTGAAAAACAAAATCTCTCTGAAACGTGTGAATCATGCTTAGTAAGGGTAAATTATAACTGGAAGACTAATGGAAATCTTCAGCATACTCATACTTGAGAATAACTGCAAATATTCTGCTTTTCTAATTCACATTTGAAAAAAACATGCTATCTTAACATTTAATTAAAATAAGTAATTTGGGTTTTTTTATATTTTAAATCTCATTTTTCATTTAACATTCACTTCTATTATACTAGATATTAATAGAAAATTCTTAAATTCTCTTTTTGCAAGATGATATAAAGCTATCAATAAAATGTAGACTGTGCTGAATTGTGGTTTTACATTAGCCTACTTCATTTATTTTTTTATTGAGGTATAACTGACATACAACATTATATCAGTCAGATACAACCTATCTTTTTTAAAGTATATTAACCTACTTTAAATGTACAACTTTCTACTCTTTATTACAGTTCTTCAACAAACACAAACCTTTTGTCTTAATTAAACCACACTAAATCTCCATTTCACATTCCTTAGAACCATTTATTATCAATAAAAAGCTATAGGACCCTACTTTTACAATTATTTATTTTGTAAAATTAATAGATTCAGCATTCTCTTGGCTATAAAAATTACTTAGAATTTATACATCTTCATTATGTAAAATACCATAGATCAACGCAAACCAGAAATCATTCATTTATCTGTAAAACCAATGAAAATTATATTTTATGTTTCTTATCTCATTTGCCTTGCTTCCATCTCCTATATCTTACCTTCTTGTAGTTCAGAGGAGAAAAGTAGGGTATATGGTTTTTCATATGACAATAGCTTTTATCTATTTATATTCATGAAAAAATGTATTCAAATGAAAATATCAGGAATTTAACAAAGGGGTTAAAAAAATAAACAGTAAAACAACTCCATAAATAAAAAGTTGTTGGCATAACTGGAAAATTTAAATGCAATTTTTTCTCATTATTAGTGTTTCTTCCCTGTGTAGTAAGTATTGGCTAGTTCTTAATCTGATAACCAAGAGTATATAGATGTTGGGTACTTTATTATATTATAAAGATATTTTTTAAAAATCATAATTTCACAGAGTTTTATAGAATGGCTATTATTTTTAATATTAATATAGAAAATGCTTAGCAATTTGAGAGAAGGAAAGAACCAGAGCTGAACTTTTGTCTTCCTCTCTTTTTGTCTAGATCCCACTGTGCGCCTAGCATTATTCAAAAACAATGAAAATAAAGTTTCTGTTACAAAACCACTAGAGAAAGCACAGCCCCAAAGAGACGGTTTCTTTGAAGGTATGATTTAATGACAGACATATAGAAAAATTAAAAAGATGGAAAATTGTCTTTATTTTTTTTTTTTTGCACTCCATGTTAATCAGTTTATTTCTGAGGGATCCATTGACATCCTTCAGCAAGAAAAATTTTAAACATCTTCATTAGTCCTAAAGTACATATATAAAAATTTATGTATAAAACATAACTAAGTAAAAGTCAAAATATGGTTCTTGGAGCTAAAATACTAACTTGGTATCTTGATTCATTAGCATGGTCATTTAGTATTTGTATTGTGGCATATATAAATTTAAATTCTTTGTATTTATGTGTGAAAATTATAATGCTATATCATCAGTGTTACTAACTTTATTTAAATTTTACACTGACAGACTATGTTACTTTGTATCAATTGAAGTGAATACATGTTGAAATTATATTCTAATATACTTACTGCCAATATATGTAAATTGCATTTAAACGTTATGAATTAAACTCTGGAATTTCAAATATTTTACTATATTTGTTGCTTGTCCAACTCACTTCTAGGATAAAAACTCTGCATACATAAGTGCAGTGGCAGATTGTATTCCCTGTTTCTACATTCAGAACAATTATGGACTTAATTATTAAGCAGGAATATTTAAATGTAATAGAACAGCAAATATGACTTAAAACAAGTTTTCTGTTGCTTTTTCTTTAATATTAAAATGGTAATAATTTTCACCTATAGTTTTGGATTGTAATTTCTAATAGGAAAAAATAGAGTCAAAATATTTTGCTTGGAAGTGAAACACTCAAAAATCTTAATACTTTGTCTTCTGAATGTTTTACCACTGGCACTACCTGGGAAGCCCTGTCTTCTGTATGTTTTAAATAAATCCTAAAAATTATGCATCATCATGGCGTGATTGAAAATAGATACACTTTAATTTATGTTTCTATTCTGTAATGTCTCAACTAACGAAAAATGTGATAGCTACTAATTTTATATTTATTCAGAGATACCTTGCTAAGTCGAGGTAGAAGGCATAGGGTCTAGAATTTCCTTTAAGCATATAGTAATAAAAATATACCTAGAAAGATAGATAAAGCAAATATAGCAAATCATGGAAATTGTTAGATCAGTAGATGATGGTATAAGGAAATTTGTTTTAACGTCCAATTTTTTTAATAATTGAAATTCCTATAGCAAAACATTTAAAAAGGGATAATCATTGAATGTTTAAAAATCAATATTATTTCAAAAATGTTTATGGATTAGTGTTTTAATAGAACTAAAATATACTTTGAATATAAAACAAGACCAGTTTTAATCGGGTTCATTTCTTTGTAACAGTCTCAGCTTCACTGTTTTTGAAAGGAAGAATAGAAATTCTGCTAAAATAAATAACAACTCCATAGATCTTACCTGTTAAGTAGTAGCATCATTACTTTAGGAAGGATATGCCTAGGAAGAAAGATAGTTAGGGTATTTTTGCCCTTTAAATTAACATGTACTTCAGAATCAGAAAGAAGGAATCTATCTCAACCTGCTCTGTGACATATGAAAGGTGAATGTTACTATCAAGAATGGCATATAAGTATGCACTGTATTTATTGACTTTTGTACTATAGTAGTGATAGAAATAAAATGGAACATTGCCAAATATGCTTTCTGATATGACATGCATTTTTGTTTTCTTTTCTCAGTATGAAATGTGTTTAGTTTACTTGCTTCTTTTTAAACCTCAAATGCATTTGGAAGCATGTCATTAATTTCACTGAATGGTCTTTATATGTGCGGATTATATTCTAGTGACTAGTAGTTACTTTAAGGCATTTCTCTTTTTTTTTTTTTAAGAATGGGCTTGGCAAAAATGTAAGTAGCAGAAAATTATTTTCCCTAATGTTTATTTCTGCCTGTTTTTTTAATGGGAAAAGAGTGAGGCAAAGATGATTTAATCATTTCCGGCCAGATTGAACACCATGTTATCTTTAACTGCTGCTCTGGCCTCACCCACCTCCTAGTCTCACATTCTGTATTTTCTGGCTGGTTAGAAGCCAGGCAGCTTCCAAGTTAGCTACCTGACTAACCACCGCTTCCCACTGGAGGGCGCGTTTTTAACTAGGTGTTCCTAGATACAATTCACAGAGTGTAAGATGCACCCTTTCTGAATATAATTTGATAAATGTCAATATATTTACAGTTACCCAACAGAAATATAATTTTAATCTAATAAGTATCACCACAATCTAATTTTAAAACATGAGAAAAACTGTTTTCCCTTAAAAATTTCAAATAAAATTAATTGAATATCTTACCCCCCCAAAGTGAGGGAGATCAGAATTAAATTTTACTGTAGATTTAGATTGAATGATTCTATGTGGAACACTTTCTCAGTAGTGGAATAGTTGCATGCTGGCACTGTAATAATTTCATCGGCTTTGTTGGAATTAGATGATAGTATTATTTGAATTTTTTCTATAATATAAAATATTTTATAAAACATCTGATTTTGTAAAAAAGAAAAATGTAAAAATACATATCTACTTTTCAATATTGCCTATGTGGGGTTTTCATGATTCATCCTATAAATTTTACTAAAATGCTTTGATTATTTTTGTTGCCTTTATCTGGAGGTCACTAGCAAGACAGACTGGATGGTAGTTATATCCTATTGGTCTGGAATTTAAAATATGCTTAAATTTAGGGAATATTTAACATGAAATGTCATTATATTAAATGACATAAGGTAAATAATTATACCCTATTAACAGACCATGTTTTATGAAATGTCCTTATATTTTGCTTTGTCATGAGTCGTTGGCAATTTTTGTCCAGCTGCCAGATTTAGACCCTTGACTCAGATCTAAAGGTTGAAGAATTTTTAACCACATCTGTTCTGAAAATAACTATGTGTCAGATACTAGTTAGTTTTTCCTATGATATGAAACTAAGAGCCTGAGCATTTTATAGATTCAACAATTGATTTGTTTGATTTATTTGCTTATTTTTATTTATATTAATATTATGTCCGGTACCTCTCTTGGTTTATTCTATATCACCTATGATTTCTACTTAGGTTTCAATATCTAATCTTGCCTTAAAATTTGAAAAACTTTCTTAATTATTGCCTTAAATATTTCCCACCATGTTTCCTTTTTTGTTTGTTTCAAATGTTCAATTTGGAGCCTGATAACACTCTAATGTAAAAAGAGGCATAGCTTGATAGTGGCTCCGATGGTAAACAACCCACCTGCCAATGCAGAAATACAGGAGACGCAGGTTCGATCCCTCGACTGGAAAGCTCCCCTGGAGGAGGGCATGACAACCCACTCCAGTATGCTTGCCTCGAGAATCCCGTAGACAGAGAAGCCTGGTGGGCCACAGTCCATGGGGTCACAAAGTGTGGAACATTAATGAACGGTTAACACTTTCACCCTTTCACTTTCACAGGTGTAGATTCTATGGTCAAACACAGTTTGAATCATGATTACTCCTTTTATTGACTGTGTGCCTGGGGACATTATTTAACTTCCCTGTGTAGCATTATTTTTCATTTGTAAAATTAAATACTAACAGTTTCTAGTTGTTGAGGATTACATGAGGTTCAACTTGGGAAATGCTTGAAGTACACATTATAGATACATAGTGGGTGCTCAAAACTTGTAATCTTTGGCACCAGTTACTTTTAAAGGATAAGTGTGGGGCTTCTTTTGTTTTGTTTTATTTGCAATTAGTAATATTCATGGCATTTCTTACTAGGTACTGTGCTATGAGTTCTACTTAAATTCTCTGATTCAGTCTTCCCAGAAGCTCTTATATATTATGACTATCAATATTTTAGAGAGGAAACTGGTTTTGAGAGTTTGATAAGTAACTTGCCCAAGATCACACAAAGAGTATATGCCTAAAGGGAATTGGACATAATTTCTTTATCAAAACAAAGCTAGCAAAAATCAAACAAAATGAAAACATTAAGGAACATAGGTTCTTGGGTTATCCTGTAATGTATACAAGTTTAGAATCAAAATATTTAAGAAAAAATTTAAAAACTGACCAAAACTCTGGGAAAAAATAATTTTTTTTATTCCTCTCTAAGGGAATGGCTACCCACTCCAGTATTCTGGCCTGGAGAATTCCATGGACTGTATAGTCCATGAGGTTGCAAATAGCTGGACACGATGACATAACTTTCACTTTCACTATAGCTTGCATTAATATAAATTAAGAAACAATTTCGTGTCCAAATGGTGATAAATATGTTTTTTGACCTGTAATTAGCTGCTATCCCACCTAGTTTCATTATGATTACCTAACATTATTAAGTACCAAATCTTTTAGATTCTAGGAGTATTTTCAAGCACCTATTCTAATTTTCATATAGATGAGAACTTCTCCATACAGACCAAAAGTAAACACTATATTTTTGTTTTATTTATTCCTCTTTTTCCAGTCATAACTGACATTTTAATTTTATTTTAATCATATTGAATACATTAAATTACTGCTCTAATCTGCTAAAACTTAAATTTGCTGCTCCTGAAGCCAATGCCAAATTTGGACTTCTGGTTTTGGCCAAGAAAGGAAGCTAGTCAAGCTAGGGAGGAAAAAAAAAAAATTGGATCTGGCCCAACAGCCTTCAAAAAGAGGCAGGTTCAGTCTTAGTTCCTCCAATCCCTAGAACAATTTCACTTCACTTTAAAGTCAGACTTTCATAATTCCCAGTTTGATGCTGTCATCACTAACATACTTTCTATTTTTCTTTAAAACTGAAGATTCACACATACCATATGTCTTTATATATCATAGAAGTTCAAATATTTTTATATTAAATTTTTGAGTACTGAAGTCATTAAAAGACTTTAATGTCTATAATTTTTACTCCAGAGCATTTCTAATCAAACCATGTTCTCTTACAGTATTTTTACTGCATGATTACAAGCATTTTCTTCTCAAGCTTTCCTCCTTTTAATACCAGTTTAGAGCACAGAGGCACATTATGTATATTGTTTATTTGTTGGTCTTGTGTTACCATTAGCTGTATAGAGTACTTGCTAATAGTGCCAGCACAATTAGGTATTAAGAGCTGGTAAATTAATGCCAGTAACCAAAGACTACCTGGAAGGTATGCTCCTAAGAAGAGACTTGCTTATAATTAAAACTGCCTAAATATATTTTAGGCACTATCGTACAATTTTGTAGTATGAGGTTTGGAATCACTTCAACTTTCTACAGGAAAAAAAATGTGATTAGAGATTTCAGTCTAGTGAAGCATAAAACAAGCTGCAGTTTTAAAAAATATTTGTAGATAAGTGGGATTTGGGGGAATGGCAATCCATGACCAGAGAGAAGCTGATTAAACTTCCTAGGCTTTCCTGGTGGCTCAGACAGTAAAGAACCTGCCTACAATGCAGAAGACTCAGGTTTAATCTCTGGGTTGAGATCTCCTGGAGAAGGGAATGGCTGCCCACTCCAGTAATCTGGCCTAGAGAATTCCATGGACAGGGGAGCCTGGTAACCTATAATCCATGGGGTTGCAAACAGCTGGACATGACTGAGGGACTAACACTTTTCTTCACTATCACTAGTATACCTAAGTAATTCATTTATTACTTACATATATCATATATAAGTGTATAATATATATATAATTGACATATAGGCTGTATATATATTTCACATATATGATGTGTATATGGATAAAAATGGAAAGGGATTTCAGAATTTTCAGAGTTCTTTGAAAGGAACCCTGATATTTAGGCTGTTGGATATTATTAGTTTATTTTTTATTTAAAAATACAAGAGGGTTTCCACTTCTGGTAATGGAGGACTATTTAATTCAAACCACCTCTCCTTCTGAGAACAGCTTTAAAAGCTGGAAAATGTAGTTCAAAAAAAAAAACTAGTTGAAGTCATTCAAGAACTAACAAGTAAGTTAAGACTTGTAAGTCAGGAAGGACATCTCAAGAACTGAGAAACTGAGCAAAACTTTCGATAATGTCACTACTCTTGGTGAACTGGGACTTTTCTGCTAACCTGTTGCCAGAAACAAATATAAACCGTGTCCCAAAACAGATAACATCATCTCAAGCTTCGAATTATCTCTACATTTTTTTTCCTGTATAATTTTTGGCACACACTAAAGGAAAAAAAAAAAGGCATAGAAGGAGAATAAAACATCACTGAACACCATGAGAAACAATAAACAACAGAAATTGAGCTAAGAAGATTTCAGATAATGAAGGCTTTAAAATGAAGACACATAATAATTTTAGGGGTATAGAATAAAAAATTTAGAATTTCAGTGTACATATTAAAGCTGTAAAAATATCTGAATGGCAAGTCGATAACTTAAAAGTAGCATAACTGAAATAAAGAACTCAGTGTATGGGTTTAGCCACAGATTAATAAAAACTAAAGAGAGAATGACTGGAATGACAATAGCTATGAAAAAAATATTAAAGTTGAAGCACAAAATAAAAAAGAATGGAAAATACAGAAAAAAAGAGATGTGACATGCAGCAAAAATATCTAACACACATGTAATTACAGTTCAAGAAAAAGGTGAGAGAGAATGAAATAGAAATAATATCTGAAGAGTTAGTATTTGAGGATTTACTAAGGTGAGGTAAAACCTCAATTTATGGATTCAAAAAATTCCATAAACTACAAAGAAAACATATGCAAGGAAAACCACACTGTAGCACACTACAGTAAAAGCACTAAAAAGCCAAAGATAAAGAGAAAAAAAAACTTCAGATCCATTAAAAAAAGTTTATTACACATGAAAAGATGCTCAACATCACTCATTATCAGACAAATGCAAATCAAAACCGCAATGAGGTACCATCTCACGCTGGTCAGAATGGCTGCAATCCAACAATCTACAAGCAATAAATGCTGGAGAGGGTGTGGAGAAAAGGGAACCCTCCTGCACTGTTGGTGGGAATGCAAACTAGTACAGCCACTATGAAGAACAGTGTGGAGATTCCTTAAAAAACTGGAAATAGAACTGCCATACGACCCAGCAATCCCACTGCTCGGCATACACACCAAGGAAACCAGAACTGAAAGATGTGTGTACCTCAATGTTCCCCACTCTTTATAATAGCCAGGACATGGAAGCAACCTAGATGTCCATCAGCAGACGGATGGATAAGAAAGCTGTGGTACATATACACAGTGGAATATTACTCAGCTATTAAAAAGAAATTTGAATCAGTTCTAATGAGGTGGATGAAACTGGAGCCTATTATACAGAGTGAAGTAAGTCAGAAAAAAAAAACCACCCATACAGTATATTAACGCATATATATGGACTTTAGAAAGATAGTAACGATGACCTTATATGAGAGACAGCAAAAGAGACACAGATGTAAAGAACAGACTTTTGGACTCTGTGGGAGAAGGCAAGGGTGGGATGATTTGAGAGAATAGCATTCAAACGTGTATTATACCATATGTGAAATAGATTGCCAGTCCAGGTTTGATGAATGAGACAGGGTGCTCAGGGCTGGTGCGCTGGGATGACCCAGAGGGATGGGATGGGGAAGGTGGTGGGAGGGGGGTTCAGGATGGGGAACACATGTACACCCATGGCTGATTCATATCAATGTATGGCAAAAACCACTACAATATTGTAAACTAATTAGCCTCCAACTAAAATAAATAAATTGTTTTCTTTTAAAAAAGGAAAAAAAAGTGTATTTTCTTCCAAGTAGCAATAATAATGAAGCTGGTTTATTAATAGAAGTTAGGAAAGTCAGAAGACAATTATTAAATATCATATGCTCCCAAAAGTCATGGGTAGAAGCTCTAAATCTCAATCTGACTTTGGAGAAAAGGCCTTTTAAGGAGTTAATTAAGATTTAATGAGGTCAGATGAGTGGGGCCTCAATCCAATAGAACTGATAATTTTATTAGAAGAGGAAAACACACAAGGAGTGTATACATACTGACAGGGGAAAGGTCATGTGTGGACACAGCAAGAAGGTGGCCGTCTGCAAGCCAAGGAGAGAGGCCTCTGGAAGACTCAGGTTGCCAACAACCTTGATCTGGGACTTCTAGGCTCCAAAACTGCTGCTGCTGCTGCTGCTGCTGCTGCTGCTGCTAAGTCGCTTCAGTTGTGTCCGACTCTGTGTGACCCCATAGACGGCAGCCCACCAGGCTCCCCCGTCCCTGGGATTCTCCAGGCAAGAACACTGGAGTGGTCACCATTCCCTTCTCCAATGCATGAAAGTGAAAAGTGAAAGTGAAGTCGCTCAGTTGTGTCTGACTCTGTGCAACCCCATGGACTGCAGCCTACCAGGCTCCTCCATCCATGGGATTTTCCAGGCAAGAGTACTGGAGTGGGTTGCCATTGTCTTCTCCAGGCTCAAAAACTGTGAGAACATATATCTCTGTTTAAGTACTCAGACTGAGGTATCTTATTATGGCAGCCCAGCTGACTAATACACAATGTAATGACATCTTCAAAGTGCTAAAAGAAAGTAAGCTTCACCATGAAAGTCTATACCCAAAAAAACTTAAAGCAGAAGCAAGAGACATAGTTATAGAGAACAAGTATATGGATAGCAAGGGTGAAAGAAGGCAGGTGGTAGGATTTGGGAGATTGGGATTGACACTTATGTACTATGTATAAAATAAGTAACTAATGCTTTCCAACCATGGAGAAGACTCTTGAGAGTCCTTTGGACAGCAAGGAGATCAAACAAGTCACTCCTAAAGGAAATCAACCCTGAATATTCCTCAGAAGGACTTATGCTGAAGCTGAGGCTCCAATACTTTGTCCACATGATGTGAGGAGCTAACTCACTGGAAAAGACCCTGATGCTGGAAAAGACTGAAGGCAGGAGAAGGGCGCTACAGAAGATGAGATGGTTGGATGGCATCACCAACTCGTTGGACATGAGTTTGAACAAGCTCTGAAAGTTGGTGATGGACAGGGAAGCCTGGCATGCTGCAGTCCATGGGGTTGCAAAGAGCTGGACACGACTGAGTGACTAAACTGAACTGAGAAACTAACACATCATTGTAAAGCAACCATATTCCAATAAAAATTAATTTAAAATAAATAAATGAAAAAAGAAAGAAAGAAAGCAGGGCACTCATGCCACCCAGCTCTCTACCTGCTGCTTTGTGCAGTCATAAGGAAAATAAGGATGATGTCTGGATTCCTGAGCCAAAACTTAAGAGACAAAATGGGGGAGGAGAGTGGCTCTGGGAGAAGCTCATGGCACCTTTTATCTGTGTTGTCCCTTGTTCCCTAAAAGAATCCTTTCTGTCCACATGTCAGCTGCCTATTTACTTGCTACCCTGGACACTTCCTGTATTTCTGGGATAGCTAATAATCCTATCAAGGTGTCAGATTAATTACTACCATATCTTAGAAAGTTCATCACTGAGGACTGCAGGTTTTTATCTAAAGAAGGCTACTTGAGATAATGAGGTAACAATGGAATTGGACTGAGAAGACTCCAGTATGAATCTTGCGTAAATACTCACTGGCCGTATGCTCCATGTCTTTGTTTTCTTCTGTAAAGATTGGAAGTACAAATCATTACTTCTCATGATGTTTTGAAAATTAAATGATAATCCAAGGTCTCCCAGGTAAAGATGATGGATCTGAAAACCCTCACCAATATATGACCATGAAATGATTGACATCACACACTTGTTTTATCCTCCTAATAAGTTAATTTACAGTTTATCAGTTTTACAGGAGCCCTCTAGATGTAAGCACACAAATGAAGATTCTTAAACATCTGAACTTTTGAACTGTGGTGTTAGAGAAGACTCTTGAGAGTCCCTTAGACTGCAAGGAGCTCTAACCAGTCCATTCTGAAGGAAATCAGTTCTGAATATTCGTTGGAAGAACTGATGCTGAAGCTGAAACTCCAATACTTTGGCCACCTAATGCGAAAAACTGACTCATTAGAAAAGACCCTGATTCTGGGAAAGATTGAAGGTGGGAGGAGAAGGGGACGACAGAGGATGAGATGATTGGATGTCATTACCGACTCAATGGACATGAGTTTGAGTAAACTCTGGGAGTTGGTGATGGACAGGGAGGCTTGGCGTGCTGCAGTCTGCTGCTGCTGCTAAGTCGCCTCAGTCATGTCCGACTCTGTGCGACCCCGTAGACAGCAGTCCACCAGGGTCCCCCGTCCCTGGGATTCTCCAGGCAAGAATACAGGAGTGGCTTGCCATTTCCTTCCCCAATACATGAAAGTGAAAAGTGAAAGTGAAGTTGCTCGGTCGTGTCCGACTCTTCGCAACCCCATGGACTGCAGCCTACCAGGCTCCTCCGTCCATGGGATTTTCCAGGCAAGAGTACTGGAGTGGGGTGCGAGTCGGACATGACTGATCAACTGATCTAAACTAAACTGAAACATCTGAAAGAAACTTTTAAGAAAAAGTAACAAAGTCAACTTCAGGTGAAAAAAAATCTTCAAAAATACCATGAATATTTTTAGAGACAAGAAAATATTGCATCCATGAAATAAGAATGAGATGCTATGATAAGAAAGAGGGAGTTCAGAGAACTAAAAAATGTCTTTGAAAATAAAAATATGGTATCAAAAATGAAATCTTGACAAAAGATAAAGTTAAAAGATAGTGTTAAAGAAACTTCCCAGAAACTGGAGCAAAAATACAAAGTGACAAGAAACATGAGAGAGTACATAAAGAAAAGAGACTTAGTCCAGGAGGTCCAGCCTTAGTAATTGATAGAAGCTCCAGAAAGAACCCAACAAATAGATTGAAGGAAGCTGTCAGAGAAATCATTCCCTCCAATTCCCCAAACTAAGGGAATTTCCAGTTTCCAGATCATGTTAGGAAAAGGAATAAAATTAAAATCACCTTTGTAGCACATCTTAGAAGATGTCATAAAACCAGGGACAAAGGAAAGACTTTGGGAAAGAGAAACAGATCTTATGCAACGGATCAGTTATCTAAAAGGCATTGGATTAACCCACATTAATCTTGAAACCTAAAGGATGATGGAATAGTATATTCAACATCATTGGGCAAAGTTATTTTTAACCCAGAAATCTATAAGTGGAAAAAAAAGAAAAGTGAAAGGATTAGCTGCTAAGTCATGTCAGACGTTTTGCAACCCCATGGACTGTAGAGCACTAGGCTCCTCCGTCCATGGAATTCTCCAGGCAAGAATACTGGAGTGGGTAGCTATTCCCTTCTCCAGAGGATCTTCCCAACCTGGCTCTCCCTCACTGCAGGCAGATTCTGTACCATCTGAGCCACTAGGGAAGTCCATAATTCTATAAACAGGTGAATTATTAATAAAATTAAAAATATAAAAGCATATCAAGTCTTAATGTATCTCCCTTGCAGCCTTGGTCTGGAAGCTACTGGAGGAACCACTCCACAAAGATGGAGAGGTAAACCATGAAAAAGAACACAAGAAATGTAGTGAGAGAAACGAAGGGATGGTGAAGAGCGATCCCAAGATGCGAGCACACACAGGATTCAAGAGCAGATACTCTCTGCTGACAGACAATATCTCTGAGGAGCAAGAATTTTTTTCATTGTCTCGTCATGAACATGCTCCAACATATTCAATAGGAGATACAGTCCTCGGGAAAAGAGTTTGGAAATGGCCTATAGATATGTCTGTGGAGGCTTCCCCGGTAGCTCAGCGGTAAAGAATCTGCCTGCCAATGCAGCAGACGCTGG
Organism: Oryx dammah; assembly: GCF_014754425.2. Taxonomy (NCBI): domain Eukaryota; kingdom Metazoa; phylum Chordata; class Mammalia; order Artiodactyla; family Bovidae; genus Oryx; species Oryx dammah. The sequence goes on along the minus strand of NW_024070213.1, from coordinate 102,087,417 downwards.
AAACTCGGGTTCGATCCCTGGGTCAGAAATATCCCCTGGAACAGGAAATAGCAGCGCACTCTGATATTCTTGCCTGGACAACCCCATGGATAGCGGAGCCTGGCGGGCTACAGTCCATGGGATCGCCAAGAGTTGGATATGAGTGACTGAGCTTGTACGTGTGGATGTGTGTAGAATGCTAATTCATGAATCTGTGGTAGATGCACCCTTCTAACAGAGAATTTGAACACTGATGACAGTACAAAGAAAACTAACTAGATGTAAAAAATTGGTTAACCAAATGATCAGTTACACAAGGAAGGAAGTGTAATCCGTAACTGTTATGCTATTTTTTTTTCTATTAGAAGCTGTATGTTTTGAATTCAAATCAAAAGTTAAGTGAATGAAATGTAATAAGCTTCACACAACACTAAATTTACCTAACTTTAAGGAAAGAAAATGGCAACCCACTGCAGTGTTCTTGTCTGGAGAATCCCAGGGGCGGGGGAGCCTGGTGGGCTCCCGTCTATGGGGTCACACAGAGTCAGACACAACTGAAGCGACTTAGCAGCAGCAGCAGCAGCAGCAGCAAGGAAAGACGAAGAAGAGACCTCAAAACCTGTTGAGTATAATGAGGACATTGTGACATCTAGGCACAACCCATGGTGTCCTAACTAATCCATTTGGCACTTAGGAAATGTGTGGGCATGAGTCGAGTCAGGTCTGTGAGTGTGTAGATAAACTGAGTTAAAGCAATCCATCATCTCTGATGATCCCAGCAGATTTTACTGTTTTTCAGTCATATAGTCTTCTCAGGTATATGATCAGCTAGTAACCCAGTGCATTGGCAGGTATATAGCTAGAGTTCAGTTGCATTTTATCCATATTGGTTACTTATAGCTCAGTAAACAATCTCAATAATGAGGGCTTGGTCTGGTACAGCTAAATTCTCATTTATTGGATTCAGTAGAGATTAAATTCTAACAATTACTTTACTGGAGGATTAAATCCTAACACTTCCTTGCAACTTCAGGAAAACCATAGAACTAGCTATTAACCCTTCCTGGGTCACAAAGAGTCAGACACGACTGAGCTACTGAACTGAACTGAACTGGGCTTCCCCAATGACTCAATTCTTAACCCCAGTGGGTTAAGAATCCAGAATCCGCCTACAGTGCAGAAGATACAGGAGACACAGATTCAGTCCCTGGCTTGGGAAGATCCCCTGGAGGAGGAAAATGGCAACCCATTCCAGGATTGTTGCCTGAAAAATCCCACTGATTAGAGGAGCTTGGAGGGCTACAAAGGGTCGCAGAGTCAGACATGACTGAGAAACTAACACATAGAGCACCCATGGCTCATAGTTAAAGCTCAGGTATAAGTGATATTTACATTATCATAAATAGTTAAATATTAAATTGTGATCTAGCCAAAAAATTATTTGTCTAAGAAATGGGAAAATGAAGTATATGTGTTTATGGTAGACATGTTATAAACGGACTAAATCTTTCTCTTTTCTCTTGTGAGGCCAAAAGGTAATATACAGAAATTTCAAAAATGAAAACATCAAGATATATGCAGGCCAGCAGTGGAATAAAAGACCAATGTGATTTAATATAATTGCCTTTAGGTATAAATTGAGAATGGAACTCAGACTTATTTCCTTGTCTTTCCTATTTAACTTAGCAACACATCTTTATTGAATATCTATCACGTGCTTGGCATTGTGTAAGGAGGTGAGGATACAGTGGTGAATGAAATAAACACAGGCCATAAGTAATGGGGTTCACTGTCTGACAGAAGCAGGGAAGAGGGTGACTGACATTTATTAACATTCATATAAGTGTATAAGTGCCAACAAAGGTCCGAGTAGTCAAGGCTATGGTTTTTCCAGTGGTCATGTGTGGATGTGAGAGTTGGACTATAAAGAAAGCTGAGCACCGAAGAATTGATGCTTTTGAACTATGGTGTTGAAGACTCTTGAGAGTCCCTTGGACTGCAAGGAGATCCAATCAGTACATCCTGAGGGAAATCAGTCCAGAATATTCATTGGAAGCACTGATGCTGAACCTGAAACTCTAATACTTTGGCCACCTGATATGAAGAACTGACTCATTGGAAAAGACCCTGATTCTGGGAAAGGTTGAAGGTGGGAGAAGGGGATGACAGAGGATGAGATGGTTGGATGTCATCACCGACTCAATGGACATGATTTTGAGCAAACTCTGGGAGTTGGTGATGGACTGGGATGCCTGCTGTGCTGTAGTCCGTGGGGTCACAAAGAGTCAGACACAACTGAGTGACTGAACTGAAGTGTATAATGACACATCAGAATAAAATTCTATTGAGGAAAAGTAAGGGAAACTCATTATGAATTTAGGGAAGAAGTGACTTTAGAACTGAATTTGAAGATTGGGTAGGAGTAACTAGACAAAGAGAGAAGTTGTGGATAAAGAGTGTTCCAGGCCAAAGTTGGGCCTAATGAAAGACTCTGAAGATAGGGTAGCCTTTGCCATTAAAGGAATTGAAAGAAGGCTGGTTTGGCCAGAGAACAAGAAGTCAGATAAAGCCAGAAGAGTTGGCAGGGGACAGAGCAACTTTATATCTTAATTTTTTGGAGGGGAGGTATTAATCTTTTTATTGGAATAGCACCACTGACTCAATGGGCATGAATCTGAGCAAACTCTGGGAGATAGTGAAAGACAGGGAAGCCTGTGCAGTCCATGTGGTCACAAAGAGTCGGACCCAAGTTAATGACTGAACAACAACTGCTGTACAGTGAAGTGAATCAGATATATGTATTCCTATATCCCCTCCCTCTTGAACCTCCCTTTCACACCTACCTGCAGCCCACCCATCTAGGTTACTGCAGAGCACTGAACTGAGTTCTCTGTGCTAAACATCAGGTTCCCACTAGCTATCTATTTTATAGATGGTAGTGTAAACATCAGTGTAAATCAAAACTCCAGTGAGGTACACCCTCACACTGATGAGAATTGTCATCATCAAAAAATCTACAAACAATAAATGCTGGAGAGGGGAAAGAGAAAAGAGAACCCTCTTGCACTGTTGGTGGAAGTATAAATTGACACAGTCACTGTGGAGGACAGAGAAGTTTTAATTTGTCCTTATTAGTCCATGTTAAGGATTTGGCTTTCTGTATTCCAAGAACAATAGTCATTATAAGCAGACGATGAAATGGTGAGATGTGTTCTTCAAGTAATGATTATGAAACATGTGGTATGGAGAGCAGATAGAAAGGAAACAGGAGTGAACTTGATGAGAAAAATTAGGAGGTCAGTGCAGTAGTCCAGCATGGAGATGGTAGCCTGGAGCAGGCTGAACACGGTAGACATGAAGATGTAAGGGGAAAGTAGAGAAACAGCAATCACAAGGTATGAGTGTGTTTTAAGTTGTGTGCCCAGTCGTGTCTGACTCTTGGCAGCCCCATGGACTGTAGCCTGCTGGCTCCTCTGCCCATGGAATTTTCCAGGTAAGAATACTGGAGTGGATTGCCATTTCCTACTTCAGGCGATCTTTCCTACCCAGGGACCAAACCCACGTCTCTTGCACCTGCTGTGTTGGCAGCCAGTGGTACCACCTGGGAAGCCTGTGTTTGTTATTTCTCAACTACTGAATGCAAAGAATAATACCCCATAGAGCAGTTGTGAGGAGCGAAACCATTGCTTAGCCCAGTGTTCAGTATGTGGCAGCAATCATTTTTATTCCCTTTGACATTCCAAACTTCACTATAGCTCTCCCCTTAAATAGTGGTCTCGCTTTCTTTCCAAGGCTAAACTTTTCATCCTTGCTGTGGATGTTATTCCGCAGATCCTGTGATGTTCTCACGTTTAGTTGTTGTCTGCCTTGTTTCTTAAATTTCTGCCTGTATTATATCTATTGCTTAAAGTCAGCCTGTGAATAAGTTTCATCTTTATTATTGAAAATGTGATGCCACCTCCTTTTTGAGCCACTACCCCATCCATCCATCTCTCTTTTTTATCAACCTTCTTAGGCAGTCTAATTAGTATCTTCATTTCTCACCTTCCGTTTATTGAGCACTTTTTATTCTCTAAAAAAAAAAAAATTTTTAAGCTTCTGCTTTCTTTCATTGTACTTGAGGCTGGAAGCAGAAGTAAAAATCAGTTCTTGATTTAGAAATTCAGCCTAACAAGAGACAAACTAATAAACTGAAATTTATAATCTCTTGTACAGTCCTTTCATAAAGCTATGCAGAGTGTACATTCTGGTCACATTCTCATCGTTGTACTCAAACTACCTTCATTACAGTAATCAGTGTGAACCTCTTAATTGCTGAACTCGGGAACCTCTTTTCTACCCTCTTTCTACTTGCCATTTCTTTGGGAATTTCTCTCCTTAGAATTTTTCTCCCGTTACACCCTCATTCCAGTTCTCTCCTGGTTCTCCTAGTTATCTTACTACTCCTCTTTATTTGTATTCTCTGCCTATTTCTGTTCCTAAAAGAGAAGCATCCCTTAAAGTTTTGTGTGTGTCTGATGTTATTCAATGTTCAATCCACATATTTATTTACAAATACAACAGATATTTGCTTGGCCAGACATTATAGTAGGTGAGGGGATACAAAGATGCTGCTACTGCTGCTGCTGCTGCTAAGTCGCTTCAGTCTTGTCTGACTCTGTGCGACCCCAGAGACGGCAACCCATCAGGCTCCTTTAAAAAACTAGCCTCGAGTCCAGTTGATGAGACATATAAATAGGCAAAAGAAAACATCATGGAGGTACAGATCAGACCTGTTCCCAAGATGTGATGAAAAGATCAAGAGTATAACACCTAATTCTCTCATATAACGTATGTTTACAGGCAGTGACAACTAAATATCCACCTCCATCCTTCACCCTTTGATTTTTTCCTGGGCACTTGAAACCCAGTATGTCTGATATGATGTGTATATGTACATTCCACTCCACCCACCTGTTTGATCCTTTTTGCTGTCTCTGTTAGGAGCATCAGCCGTCATCCACTCACTTAACCGAGATAAATGAGAATCATTCTTAATTCTGTTCACTTTTGCATTTGTTAAGTGTAGGCACTACCCCCGCATCAGCCCTGGCCTGCATTGTCTCTTGCCCTGAAATATTGTCACGGTCACCTTTATAATATTCACACATCTCTTCATGTTACCAATGCTATCTTCTATACTTGCACAGCAATGACTTTCTAAACTGCTATTCTTCACACAGCACACCCCTGTGTAAAATCACAGTGTCTTTCTGTTTCCCCTAGTACAAATTCCAAGGTCTTAAATGTACAATACCCTTTACATACTGTTCCCAGCATACCTTTCCACCTTGTATCATTTCTCCCCCAAATACTCTGTAACCATATTGAACTACTTCAGTATATCCCCAACTATAATAGAGTGCTTGTTCTTTCCAAAAAATGCCCTGCTCTTCATATTTGCATGCCACTTTCTTTATCTTTAATGCTTTTCCTCACCTTTCTAGTTTCAGACGTTTACTTATCCTTCATGACCCAGATAAATAAATGTCATTTCATCTCTAAGGCATTCCTAGTAACACCAAGCTTCCCACAGCCCTCTGTCATGACTGCTTAATACTCTCCCATAACTATATGTTTTTGTCTATTTCCTGCACTGACTATAAATCTTTTTAAAGTCAGGGATCAAGTTTTAGTCATATTTCTGTTTCCTCCCATCTCCAGAACCTAGCAACATTATTAGATTCATCTATACTAGGCATTCAGTAAGTATTTGTTGAATTAATAAGCAGTTCTGACTCTAAAAAAGAAATATCTTTGGAGTCTCAGAAACACTCTTCCTGCCAATTGCTATTACTCAAAGTCAGATATTGGCCTATTCCCAAGTTAAACTTACAACTCATTTAGTGTTCACATCCAAGCTTTAGGTCCCACTGTCTCAGCCACCCCTTAGATCTACTTAGCACACTTTGGAATTCATTTAATCATTTCCTACTTAAGCTCCACCAGCTGTGAAGTTTTGGATTTTGAAAATTTCCTCATTATAAATAGCATCCTTTCATTTTATGGCTTCATAGTTTTTGAAACATTTTCTAGAAGAGATGGGTAATAAAGTCACTATTTGTTTTTGTGTTTAAAGAAAACTAAATGATTTCCATATTCCATTGATATTTTATAGCAACTTAGTAAAACTGTGGGATCCCATGTGTTCTCCAAGCTTCATTACCTTCCATAAGACTTTTTCAAATCATTATTTTAGTTTAAAAACAATATTCAACCTAACAGTTAAGAGAATGAGCTATGGAGCCAGACTATCTAGGTTTAAATTCCAACTCTGCCCCTTGCTACAGGTACGACTCCATCACACCCTCAATCTTTCAGTATCTGTTTCCTCATTTATGAAATTGGTATAATAAGGTAAATAATGCAGAGTTCACAGAGTTGAGTAAATAAATCAGTACATATAAAATGCTGGGAATAGTATCTAATACATAGTAACCTCAATACATGTTAGCTATTTCTATTATCAGGAGCAGTAGTCATTTACAATGAAATCTGTACAAATTAGAATTTGATTATAGTAACTCCATACACTTTGAAATGTTATATTTTAAAATATGGTGTATGTGTATTGGAGAAATTTATTATTCTACTTAGCTGATCATTTTTCCATGGAAAGAGATGTTTCAGGTGAAGGTAAATGCATATACCTGAATAGACAAGACACAGATTCTGGTCAATAATCCATTCTACTCTAAATTTTAGCTGGACAGATTTGATAGGCAGCTTTAATCCAGATTTTTTAAAGTCATGTCAGTCAATCAATCAGTCACACTTCTGGCATTAACCTACCACCCCCAATGTATATGCTGTCTTTTCTTCATTCTGTAGAAGGTCTTGAACTTGGATAGTCCATTGAAGCATGAATTAAAGAAGAAACTGATATCTTTAAACATTCCAGTAATAATCTAATTATAAAAATTAACTTAGTTTTATCCTCCACTTAGAAAATATTCTCAGATATTGATATATATTTTGTAAAGATAAAGTTTATTTTGCAACTTTATTCAAAAAGAATAAAAATACTAATATGGAGCATGAATTAATTTCCTATAATTCTTGTGATCCTAAGATTTGTCATCTTGACAATTTTGCAGTGTTTTGTCCATGTTAGATGGAAGTAAAATTATCCCTTGAAGTTTTCTAAAATGTGTCCTATGTTTTTTTGCACCAGTAACCTTAAATTATATAAGAGATTTTCCTAAAGAGAAAAGATTATATCAATTACTATTTGTAGATTAGTTTTCTGAATTACTATCGGAAGTAATATTTGGATTTAATCCTGAGAAATTAAAACTTATTTACCATAGAGTCAACATTTTGTCATCAGCCAGATGCTAAACTCGAAGTTTAGATAAAACTCAAAGTTAGCTCCCAGAATTGCTGCTTATGAATGACACGCTTACATTGAAATGGAATTATCTGTGTTTGTGGTGCTGTAATACTTTGAAGCTGCTTTCCAATCTCATGCTGTGCTTGTGTCCATTCTCATGTAGTTGCATGTATACCTCTATACAAATTTCTATCTCATGAAATGAGTTCTTATTCTTGGCATGAGATGTTACATTCAAATTTATACGTTATTTTCCTTAAACTACTTGTCTTATCAGACAGTATATTGAAACCAAGGCTTTACATTTTAAATGTCCCCTAAATTTAACTTTATGTCTTTTTCCTTTGATACATTTCTATTAATTTTAGAAGAATAAATGTTCAGATATGTTATTTAGTAAATATTTCTATTCTTATGCTTAATTTATATATTTGAGTGTCTTAATATTTAAAATATTTCTTTAATATGTTTAAAGTAACTCAAATGTTCATAACGAAAATCCTGTTTCATTTGGAACCTTACATCATCCTAACAGAAAAAAAAGTCTATTAAAAAACTATGGAAATTTGACCTTTTTGCACTGTTTCTTCAAAGAAGAAAAAAATGTCTTTTTTAAAAAGAAGTATTAATAGTCATCTCTAAAGATGTCATCCAATCACCTCTTAGTTAAAAATATTTTACTTAGAGAAATATATAAAAACACCTAAATTATTTTCCTACAGCTCATCTCATCCATGATAAGAAAATACCATTGATATAGAAACAATGACAGGGATTGGCATATAAGAAGGGGAATAGACTCTTCTATATATTTTTATTTGACTATTAACTAAACTGTGTATGCCAAGATTTAGGTTAGTTGAAACCCCCTACAAACCCGGCTTATGGAAACAGTAACTGATCCTTCTAACATTGTGTTTTTTAATACACCACAAGAATGCATTTCCCAAAAAGTAGAAGATCTCTATCTTGAGATGTGTTGAAATGCTTTAAAAAATTCTATACTAGAGGAGAAACATCTTTCTTAAAATTTTAAATCATACAGTTAATATGAACTTACACAATAGAGCCCAGAACACTGACATATTTTCTCATTTTTTAAGGGAATTAATGGCTCTCCACCAGTACTTTAACATGTAAAATGAGTAAGTTACTTGTGTCCAGTACATCCAAAAAAGAGCCAGGATAAAATAAACATAAGGGGTTGGATATCTTGGAAAAAATCTGTCATGGGTTTGGGTTAATCATCTCCAGAAGAAATTCAACTTGATGCCTGAAATGTTAGACTTCTTGGAGAAAGCAGAAAGGCCTGAGGCAGTGTTGATCTGAAGGAGTGCTCTCCATGGGTCAGAGCTGCTCTGCTGGCAGAGTGCAAACCCAGTTCACAACCGAGGCCTCTGAAAAGTTGTAAAAGACTGCAGGGGCCTTCCAGTGCACGCACTCCAGCTTTGGTTACATAGTTTTAATGGCCCAGTTTCTTATTATAAAATAAAACTTAAAAATAAAATCTGTGCCTAATTTTCCAACTTTCTGTCCATCAGTGATAGGATTGCTTCCTTTAACATTTGTGGAATAAAACATCTATTTCTTAAAGTTTTAGTGATCATATGGAAAAGTTATGTAAATATGGAATACCTTAATTTGCTACAGTTTTCATAATGTCCTTTTCTTATTCTTTCAAACATTAGAAAGTGAGTTAGGCAAGCAATACTTCGGCTTAATTCTCTTCCATCACCTTTCATACATTAAACTTCTTTTATTCCAGCCACAAACTTCTCTTTACATAAAATCCCTGACATTGCTTGCCTTGGAAACTGTGCAAAATGATCATTTTGATTTCTAATAATAGTCCTGAACTCTAGGGAAACTGATCCAGTGCTAAATGATATATCAAGTATATACTCATTTTGCCCCAACTTCTATTTTGCCTATTTCCATCATTGGAGATAGATTGTATTCACTTGAAGTAACATCAGGTGAATATAAAAATAGGCTTAGGTTAATCATTATAATACAAGAATAATTATATGATTTTATCCTGTATGATAGTAAAGTGTGGCATGTTTTTAGTCTATTCTAGAAGAAAAACAGCATAGAGAGATAACATTTATGTTCCCTTTGCTTTTATCCCATTTTGTTGCACTCAAATGCCAAGGAACTTATATTAGCCTTGGATTCAGATATATTGTTAATTAAAATATCTGTGCATATCCTAAAGACTGGTCCTTTTTTGTAAATGTATAAGGCTGTTCATTTATACTCTTACGTATGTTTGTACCTTGTAGATTTTTCTTAAAATTGCTGTGATCATATAGGCATAATCTGACTAGTTCCAGTAAAGAAACTTCAACCTTTAAACAACATAGAAGTCAATCATTTCGATGAGTGGAGGCCTAAGTGCTGAAGCATTTCAAATCCTTTTCGTTTGACCACTCAGTGACCTGATAACTATTTCCTGTCCCTAAATAAGGTTGTGACCCAGGTCCTAGAGTGCGAAACTCAGATAATTTTAGAAACAAGTCAAATGCCATAGGATTTAAAAAAAAGTAGAAGACGGTTTAACTAAAGTTTTTCCTTTTAAAGTGAAATCATGTATCTTAAATATGAACGAATCAAAATGAAATGTGCTATCCTATTGTTCATCATGTTTAAAGCAATCAAAATTATTGATTTTATTGTCTATTAGGATGGAAAATCACCAGGTGTCTCTAAAAAAAGATGAACTATAGTACAGTTCCTCAGTTCTACTCTTTTAAGGTGATTCACATTATAAAATAAATAAGTAAATAAATCAAAACTAATAGTGTTTCAGTGACTCACCATAATAGTTTGAGAACAGGGATGTTAAAATTAATTCCAATTACATATGCACATGTGTGTGTGAATAAGTGTGAGTAATCTTCTGTCTGTGTTAGTATTTATAGCTGTAGAAAGGGGAAATCATAAAAGAAGAGCAACAACAAAGCCCTCTATATTTCAGAAATCATGGCAGAAATGTTTCTAACCACCTATCTGAGCTGCTAAAGTGCCTTTGGCAATTGGATTAGGAGAAGAAAGACCCTTACAAGTGCATCTTACTGATCTGAAAATGTAATTGACTGTAGTTTGTTTTGATAATTTTTTTTTTGCTTTTTCATAACTTGGATGTGAAATATAATGTTATGAAACGTTAATTATTTTAATGAGGTCAAGAAGTGTTTCCTTAAAATAACAGTTTTGATGTTTAACATATGTTTGATACTTCTTCTCCTTGTACAGTTAATAAACTTATGTATTAAAAATATATTAGTGCTAAACTTAAAATATACTTTTAAAAGAGTAAATATGGAAAGAACTCTCTGAAATTGACACTTAATCTGAGCTGTTTAAGCTGAGATTTACACTTCTCACAGGGATATGCAGTTTATCAAACTACACATTGTCAGTTTTGATCTCACACGTTCTTAAGAATCACTATAAAATAAGCAACTAAAAGCTATAGAATTAATTAAACAGTGAGAATAGTATGATTTTAGAAGCTAGTTTAGAATGTGATGTGTCCTATTACTCATAGGACCATAGTTTTCTATTGAAAATATACTAATTATGCAGCTGAAAAAAATAGACTTTGTCTTATGCACTTGAATATTGAACTGTTGCCAGTTTTAATCTTATAGCCTTATATTCAGTTTATTGAGTATTTCACTTGGAACTATACTGTGAGGTTGTGTGGTGTGTGTATATATTTGTGTACAATTTAATCATTAAATATAAGCATTTTCAAATTGAAATATACTATAAAACCAGGAGTCAAACTCTTGATTTTCTTACATCTTAGAGTTTATATGGACAAAAGAGAGCTCTAGAATATACAATTTTCCAAGTGAGATTTGTGAAAAATATACAAAACAGTAAAATTTTATAGTAAAAATAATAAACTCTCAAGGATTTTTATTTAAATTAAGCCATAACTAAAAGAGTAGGGCAACTAAAGATGTTTTAAACATTTATCATAAAATTGAAAACATAGACCAAAATTAAAAATAAATATTAATGTGTGATTTCAGTATAATTCATAAATTCCAAATTACATTGAGGAAAATGTAAACTAAAATTGCACATCATATATCTCATATAAACCTGAATGCGACCCTATTCATATATATTTTATTTTCCCTATTTGATTTAAATACATGATTCAGCTACTTATTTATAAAGATATCTTTTGTTATGTTTTAATTACTGTTTATAAATTTCACACCTTTTATATAAAATTGCTATTTGGAATTTAGTTGTTTTTATATAAATGATACATGCAATGATACATAAGTGGTATTAAAATTTGAGATCCATAAATTTGAGTATAAGATTATTCTTATTATTTTAATTATAATACCCTATATACACTAAGATATGAAGTTTAAATCGTGATTGTTGTCATAGAGTCAGAATTTTAAAATTACATTTGGCAGCATAATAAAATGGAATTAAGTGACAAATGCATGCATTTAAATGAAAGTTTGCTGTTGTTAAGATCAGAAAACAAAAATAAAATTATTAAGCATTTACTTGATCAAAAGAAAATTACAGTTGTAAGTTTAAAAATTATAAGGGATTAAGACTAGAAAGTAAGTTCTAAGTACTAGGAAAAAGAACTGAGATTTAACCCACAGATGACCTGGACTTGTTTGTTCAGATGACAGTTCTAAAAGTGTGCAGGGAATATTCCTGTTTAATACAATTATTAGCCACAAGCCTTGACCTCAGTGACTGTCAGGGACCAGATCTGAATTGGCCCATTCTCTGATATGGTGACATTGCTTCTGTTGCCTCGATTGTGACCTCTGATTGCATGGTACCCTTGAGAGTTCTATGTAACAAGCGTAACTCCTGGTTCTTAGCCAGGAAGGTTAGTCTGCCTACATAGATTTGTCAGCCCTCTTAGTCTCAGCTACATAGGCTCTCTATCCTGTCATAGTAAAAAACTATGCTAATTCTTTGTATATGCATATCTCTGAGTACTTTAATAGTCGCATTTCACAACTAGTGACATGCAAATTTTTTCAAATAAGACGTTTGTGTGATCTATTAACTTTTAGAATAAATGCTCATTTGTTTTCAAGCAGGTTTATTGTTTTAGTGCATTTTTAAAGTGATACGTGTAAGTATTTCTTTCATACATCCCTTTGCCTACCTCAGAGAAGTACACAGTTTCCCATGCCCAGCTTTCTAATGTAACCATATCTAGGTTATAGAAAGTTGATGCAGAGAGGTGGCACGACTGAAGATAAGTACTAGAGAATACTACTGACTTTAAATCAAGCTTCACCACTGTCACCATGAAAAATTACTTAATTCTTTGAACCTCCTCACTTTAAAGATAGGGAGCATCCCTCAGAGTTTTTATAAGAATTAAATAAAAATTAATGTAATGTGAAAGGCATGTCAAAACTCCTAGCACATATTACCATCTTTATTATTATGGTGATATGCTTTTTTTATATACCTTACAAAGAAGGAAGACCATGAATATTCTGACACATGATAGATATAGGAGAGTTCCAGAATTCTTGTAATCACAGCATGCAATGAAGGCTGTTCCAGGCACAGCAGCCCAACTAGAATGATTTGCATAGCTTTCTTCACAGTTTAACTGAAAGCTAGCATCAGAATCACTTGAAATCATTTGTTTGTCAGTCGTGTGTTTAGACGTGGTTTGGGTTATTTGAAGTCAAATTATAAATGGGCAGTAGAGTTGGAAATTTAATTTAAACATTTTCATGCTGAAATTCATGCTTTGTCCACCAGATCAGTGGTTTTCAAACTTTGTTTTAGCAGAAAACCTCTTTCTTCAAGTGAAATATTACCCCAAATGCAATATAGTGTGTAAAATAGCTGAGTACATCTGCTCTGGTTTAGGAAGTGGGTCTGATCTCTTGGCTACTTCCGATAGCAGCCACTGAGATGCATTTGCAAAGCCTCCTATGCCTCCTCAAAGCACAGCATAAAAATAATGTACCTAATAGTAGTCTGATTAGACTTTATCAAAGAATAATTCCCCTCTTATATATTCCCACTGAACCCAGGACAGACTTACTTGCCTTTAGTACTTATCATATGCAGAGGTATATGTTTCATAGCTATAACTAAAATGTCTTTATTCTGTATGCTGCTGAAGTTCAGTATTCTATCAGTTCACTACTAGATCCTCACCAATTAGAATAATATCTGGCGATAGTCAGCACTCAATAAAAAAATGAGGCAATCTGTGCAAAATATATCAAATTTATATTAGAGTAACAATCAAATATCATGTGGTTTCTTGTTCTGGGTAGGCTAGTTTAATGATCCAAGATTTACCGTTAGGGATAATTGCATTTCATATTGTAGAATACAGTGTGCTAATAAAAGTAGTAATAATTTGTTCACCTTATTTTATTGATGCCAAGATATGCATTTTTTAATTTTTTTACAGTTTATCCTCTCTGAACTCAGAATGCTTTTGGTAATAGATAGAAGCTTAGAAGATAGCCTTCCAAGGTGGCTCTGGTGATAAGTAACCCACCTGCCAGTGCAAGAAATGTAAAAGACCCAAGTCCAATCCCTGGGTCAGGAAGATCCCCAAGAGAAGGGCACATGGCAACTCACTCCAGTATTCTTGCCCGGAGAATGCCGCATTCGGAGGAACCTGGAAGGCTAGAGACCATATAGCCTCACTCGGGTGGTAGTTGACCTAGTATGTGAAAACCTCTAATGGTCATTTTCCAGTAAGTTCAAGATCAAAGTATCATCAGTGCTCTAAACTTCGGAAAGCACTTAAATAGAGCTGATAAAAGACTGGCATATTCAAAATGACTGGAACAGCTAGTTAAAGTGCTGAAATACATCCTTATCTTCAATAGCTACTCATGGAGTGTCTTCTCACTACTGCCATACCAGGCACTGTGGCAGCTTTAGCTACTCCCCTGGAAATCCCCTTCCAAGTTGCTGATTTTTAGTAACTAAAGAATTCCTAAACAGTCGAGGCCCTCCAGAACTCTGTCCCAGTTCAGAACCAGGTCCCTCTGATTGATGAACACCCATGTCATAAAGCTAAAAAGGTTCTTCTATTGCCACTAGTATACAACAATTTTTAAAATGTGATTTAACTCAGAGAGTAAGGCAAAAGAATTGTTGTGATCCCTTCATTTTACAGGTGAAGAAACAAGGCTCAGCAAGGCAACATTACCTTTCCATTTCTGCAAACCTCATTCTGAACTGATGCTTTAAGTCGTAAAGACAGAACAAGGTGGAGAATCTCAAATCCCAAGCAAGTACAGGCACAAAATTTGTGGGTTTGAAATATCAAGCTAAAATTAGCAAAATCCAAGTAAAAGATAAACATAACTATTTCAAAGACACTCCCTCAGCCAGGGAAAGCCAGGGTAAGCTTCCTGTTTAGTGAAGTAGCTCATGTCCAAAATGGCAAGTGTGGAGCCTACAGACAGGAGAGCAAATGGCTAGATTCCATATAGGGAAGACATTGAGTATCAGCACTCTCTCATCAGTCCTGCCATTACTCTATGTGAGTGGCATGATCCCTCCAAGAGGTGCCTTTATAGACTGGTTTTCATCTTCTTTCACTGTTGTACAAAACGTTGTCTGTGTGTTTGCCAAAATATAAGCACTGAGAAAAAAATGGAAGGGAAAGTGTAACTGATGTAGGGAAAAACAGATGAGTAAAGTCAAAATATCTAGTAACTGAATAATTAAGAGACATATTGAAAAGCAGAACAACAAAAGTATATGGGTTATGATATCAAATTAAGAAGAAATGTAGAAGTGTGTCCCCCCACCTCTATCTAACTTCAGAAAGACACCATGAAATGTAGGGGGAAAATATGTGTATAGTGACTATATCAAAAATTATTTTTGATAGAAATTTAAAGTACTTCCTGACTCCCAAATTCTACATATGAAGGCAGATAAAACTGAGACCTGGACGTTCTTTCGCTGGTGGGGATGTAAAAACATTAGGATTATATTAGTTAAAAAATATTCTGGTAGGAGCTTCAGATTAATTTAAATTTCCTAGCTGTACCACTTACTGGGTATTGTTATATGTAACCTCTCTGGGCTGAAACATTCTTATCTTTAAGATGGCAATAATGCTGTAGACTTCTGGGATAATGTGAGATATGTGTGTGTTATGGCGTTAGTCGCTTAGTTGTGTCCAACTCTTTGCAACCCCATGGACTGTAGCCTGCCAGACTCCTCTCTCTATGGAATTCTCTAGGCGAGAATACTGAAGCGGGTTGCCATTCCCTTCCTCAGGGGATTTTCCTCACCCAGGAATCGAACCTGGGTCTCCGGTGTTGCAGGCAGATTCTTTACCATCTGAGCCACCAGGGAAGCCCAATGTGAGATAATGTACCAGAAGTGTGTGTGACCTCTGCTGGGCATGTTAAGTTCTCAGTAGAAAACTGTAACTGTTTCTACTGCTAAAATGTTATCTCTACCTCCAAATATCCCTCCAGCTATATCAGAAATGTACTTTCTCACTACAGTTTATCATCTATTAGTCTTGGACTGTTGAGCTTCTGCTTCCATGGTAATTGCTAAGAGATTTCTATTTCAGACAGTATTTCTATTTCAGTTTAGTTTTAGTGAACTGAAACCTTCATATACAGCTCACCTAAGATGGGACTTCCCAGGTGGCTCAGTGGTAAATAATCCACCTGCCAGTGCAGGAGACATGGACATGATCCCTGGGTTGGGAAGATCCCCTGGAGGAGGAAATGGCAACCCCTTCCATTATTCTTGCCTGGAAAATTCCATGAACAGAGGAATCTGGTGGGCCATGGGGTTGCAAAGAGTCGGACATGACTGAACACACAAGAAACTAAGATACTAGTTTTAAAACAATGTTTTAAGTAGTTTAAGTAAATACTTTAAAGTAGTTTAGGCTTATGGAAAAATTGAGCAGAAAGACAGAAGATTCACATACACTTCACACACACACGGCCTCCCCCACTATAACTGTCCGCCACCAGAGTGGCGTGTTTATAGCAATCAGTGGCCTACATTGACACATCATCACCCAAAGTCCATAGTTTGCTAGGGTTCATGCTTGGTGCTGTACGTTATATAGGTTTGGGAGAATGTTTAATGGCACACAAACATCATTATGGTACTATACAGAATAGTTTCACTGCTCTAAAAATCCTCTGTTCTCCACCTCTTCATCCCTCTCTCTGCTTTAAGCCCTAGCAAACACGGATCTTTTTATTTTTTAACTGTATCAATAAGTTTGACTTTTCCAAAAAGTCACATAGTTGGAGTCATGTAGTAGGTAATCTGATCAGATTAGCTGCTTTCACTTAGTAACATGCATTGAAAATTCCTTCATACCTTTTTATGGCTTGATAGCTGACCTCTTTTTTTCTTCTGTTATTTTTCCATTTGTTTTCACCAAATAATATTCTGTTGTCTGGATGTGCCACCATTTATCCATTCACCCACTGAAGAATATCTTGGGTGCTTTCAAAATTTTGCGTTTATAAGTAATGCTACTATAAACTTATTGTATAAGTTTTTGTGTGGACATGAATTTGCAGCACATTTGGGTAAATACCAAAGCATATGATTCCTGGATTATTTGGTAAGAGTATATTTCATTTTGTAAGAAACTGAACTCTCTTCCAGAGTGACTGTACCATTTTGCATTCCTACAAACAATGAGAGTTTTGTTGTCTTGCATCCTCCTCAGCGTCTGGTGTTGACAGTTCTGGACCTCGGGCATTCTGATAGGTGTGTAGCGGTATTTCACTGTTAGAATTTGCATTTCCTTGATGACATAGGATGTGAAGCATCTTTTGATATGGTTATTTGCCATCTGTATATTTTCTTTGGTGAAGTATGTGTTAAGATCTTTGGCTCATTTTTTAATCAGGTTATTTTCTTCCTATTGAGATTTAAGAGTCCTCTGTATATTTTGGATAGCAGTCCTTTATCGGATAAGTGTTTTACAAATATTTTCTCCCAGTCTATTTTCTGTTGACATTATCTTTAGCAGAACAGAAACTTTTAATTTTATTGAATTCCAACTTATCAATTATTTCTTCCATACATCCTGCCTCTAGTGTTGGATCTAAAAAGTCTTAGCCATATCCTAGGTCATATAGGTTTTCTTCTGTGTTATCTTCTAGGAGTTTTAAGAGTTTTGCATTCTACACTTAGGTTTGTAATCCATTTTCAGTTAATGTTTGTGAATGGTATAATATCTGTGTCTAGAGTTATTTTTTTGTATGTGGCTGTCCACTTGTTCTATCACCATTTGTTGAAAAACTTATCTTTGCTCCATTGTATTGCCTTTTCTCCTTTGTCAAAATCAGTTGACCGTATTTTTGTGGGTCTATTTCCAGACTGTTTGCTCTGTTTCATTGATCTCTTTGGCCAATGCCACACTGTCTCTGTTTATAGATTTATCGCAACCCTTGAAGTAGTGTCAGTCAGCTTTGTTCTTCTCCTTCAGTATTGTGTTGTCTATTCTACATCTTTTGCCTCGATATATAAGCTTTAGAGTCAGTTTGCTAACATCCACAAAATCACTTGCTGGGATTTTGTTGAATGTATAGATCAAGTTAGGAAAAACTGAAATCTTGCCAGTGTTGAATCTTCAAATCCCTGAATATGGAATATTTATCCATTTATTTAGTTCTTTATTTCATAAGAGTTCTGTAGTTTTTCCTCATCTAGATCTTGTATATATCTTGTTAAATTTATCCCTAAAACCTTTAATTTTGAGGATATCAACATAAGTAATATTGGTTTTCAACTTCAAATTCTACTTATTTGTTGCTGGTGTATGGGAAAGTGACTGACTTCTATATATTACCTTAGATCCTGCAACCTTGCTATAATCACTTTAGCTTCAGAAGGTTTTTTGTTAGTTATTTTAGATTTTCTGTATAGATGGTGATTCGGTCTGTATTGATTAATTTTTTCAGATAGAAATAGGCCTATTCAGACTGTTTATTCATTCTTATGTGAACTATGGTAATTTGTGTCTTTTAGAACTGGGTCCATTTCTTCCAGGTTATCGAATTTGTGGAATAGAGTTGTTCATGGCATATTTTTATTATTCTTTTAATGCCCATGGGATTTGTAGTGATGTCCACTCTTTTATTTCTGACATTGGTAATTTGTGTTCTTTGTTTCTTTGTTTTCTTAAATTTCCTAGCTATTATTGATTTTATTGACTTTTTCAGAGGACTAGCTTTTGGTTTCAGTGCTCTTCTCCATTAATTTCTTGTTTTCAACTTCTTTGATTTCTTCTCTAATTCTTACTATTTCTTTTCTTCTGTTTATTTTGAATTTAATTCTCTCATTTTTTCTCATTTCCTAAAGTATAAAATTAGATTACTGATTTTAGATCTTTCTTCTTTCCTAGTATCTGGAGAAGGGCACGGCAACCCACTCCAGTATTCTTGCCTGGAGAATCCCATGTACAGAGGAGCCTGGCAGGCTACAGTCCATAGCGCTGCAAAGACTCGAACACGACTAAAGTGACTTAGCATGCTTTCCTAATAAATGCATTCATTACTATGAATTTCCCTATAAATACTGCTTTTCCTGCATTTTACAAATTTGATAAGTTTTCATTTTATTTTCATTTAGTTCGGACTTTCATTTAGCTCAAAATATTTTTGAATTTCTCTTGAGATTATTTCTTTGACCTATGTATGATTACCAGTGTTGTTTAATCTCCATGTATTTGGGGACTTTACAGTTATCTTTCCAGTATTGATTTCTAATATATTTCCATTGTGGTCTGAGAAGACACCTTATATTATTTTTGAGGTTATATTATACTCTTAAAATGAAAAGTATTTTATCTTCTTGGTCAAATGAACTTTTTATCATTTTGGAACAACACTAATGTTTAATGATGTTTAAGAGTCGGACACAACTGAGTACCTGAGCACAGTAAATATTTAGCAAATTTAGGAGGTTTTTGTTTGTCTTTGCCCAAAAGTCTATTTTGTCTTATGTTACTATGACAACACCAGCTTTCTTTTGGTTTTTTTTCGTGATATCCTTTCACTTTCACTCATATTGCACCTTTGTAATTTAAGTTTGGCTCTTGGATTTTGTTTTGTTTTAATTTAGAAACAATTGTTATATGCTAACTGAGTTATTTAAATATTTATGTGTAATGTAATTACTGATATATTT
This sequence comes from Oryx dammah, assembly GCF_014754425.2. Taxonomy (NCBI): domain Eukaryota; kingdom Metazoa; phylum Chordata; class Mammalia; order Artiodactyla; family Bovidae; genus Oryx; species Oryx dammah. The sequence continues at coordinate 102,067,871 of NW_024070213.1, read as the reverse complement.
GAAATAGTATTTTATCTTCTGCTTTCTATCAGCCTGAATACCCTGTATTCATTTTATTTACTTTCTTTGTTTCATTTTGGATTAAGTACTTCTTTTATTTCTATTGTCTTATTTTTACTAATGTGGAAATAATATTATCTGTATATATTCCTTTTAGTTTTTACTCTGGAAATCTTAACATATGAAGTTAACATCACCTTTTAGTCTTTCTAGGGAATATAAAAATCATAGGACATTTTAACTTAGCTCAATTCTAAATTATATATTAGTATTTCTCTATTTTACTTGTGACATAATTTAATTTTAAAGATGTTATTGTGCTATTTATACTGCAAATTTATGTTTGATTTTACCAACATACTTCATATTTATGAATTTTTTCTTCTTGCAACGTGGATCTTTCATTTGAAATTTTCTTGTAAACATATAAAACTCAATAGCTCTTTTTTTGCTAAGAAGTATTTCTGTACTTTGTTTCACCAATTTTACCTTTTGTTTTCCTTCTAGATATTCACTATCAGCATCTTTCCTAAAGTCAAGGGATCTTATACAACTGAAAGATTTTCAATATATGGAAAAGAAATAGTAACCAGAGTTCACTTTCAATGTATTTTACTATATTGGAAAATACATTGCTAAAACATTGCCCATCATTTCTGAATGATACAAATTTTGTATAGCTTAGTGTGGTAAGGCAAGAATTGAATTAAGAAGCAGAAAATTTGGTCGTTACCTCTTTAAAATCTCAGTTTTATCAGTTATAAAAATGGGAAGGATATATTTCTTGCCAATCTGTGAAGCAAAATCATGAAATCCTTTGACTATTGTAAATAAAAAAAGATTACTACTGTTTCATGTTTCTGGTGGATACAAACCTTTGAAATGGCAATTCATTGAGCCAAGGTCTCCATGATTTCAAGACTTTTTTGTTTCTCTCTCTGCTTTAGAAAATGTTTCTTGGCACAAGGTTTGTTTGTGCTAATTCACATAACAGTTGTCTTAAAATCATAGCCACAGCCAGGCAAACTTGATACATTATTAGTTCTAGAATATTGGAAGTTAAGTATTCCTTAAAACTCCCGTAAAGCTAAGAAGCAATAATTGTACCCTTGTGATTACTAACTGCATTCCCACTAAAAGAGTCAATCAAAAGAATGGGATAAAAGTACACACGAGCTTAAGCAACATTTCATAAAGCAGCAATGATTCATTATATAGTTATATATACCCATTATTGGTAATTCCTTTTAGGTTGTGAAATTAAAATTTCTCTATGTCAGCAACTCTGAGAGTTTGAGGTTTGATCCTCCTTTCAAGTAGAAAGTTAGCCTGACATCATTTTGTGAATGCTGGCAGAAGATACAAGATTCCTAGGTCAGGGACAAAGGACTTTATTATTCACAACAAGCAGCCTGAGCACTAGACTGTTGGTGTTGGTTCCCTTTGCCCCTAAATTTCCACGGGATTAAAATGAAGGAGTCCAGGTGGATACTGAGCTCAAGGTAGGTGTAGGTCACAACTGAGAAACTCAGTTTAGGGTTAGGTCACAACTGAGAAAGTTTAGGAAGTTCAAATACTTTAAAATGATTTGCAGATTAACTTGCCTTTTCTACTGGTGAGAAGACATTATCTTCTACTGGACACCCAGAAAATCTACCCTTTGCCTCAAAGGAGACACTGTCACTATCTTCTAAGGCTGTTGGGTATACAAATGCTTTTGAGAAAACATTGTTGTGGCGGTTCTGTGGCTAAGTCATGTCCGAGTCTGTGATCTCACAGACTGCAGCAAGCCAGGCTTCTCTGCCCTCCACTGTCTCCCAGATTCATGCTCTTTGAGCCAGTGATGCTATCTAACCATATCATCCTCTGCCACCCTGTTCTGCTCTTGCCCTCAGTCTTTTCCAGCTCAGAGACTTTTTCAATAAGTTTTCTCTTCACATCAGGTGACCAAAGTATTGGAACTTCAGCTTCAAATAGTCAGGAGCAAAAGGCTAGTTAGTTAATGCCACACTTAAGGGATGTTCAGAAGTGGAGAGCTGTCTCATAACAGTACCACCTGGTCAGTTTTAAATGTGAAACCGTTGATTTACTTCTCCT